>NC_081142.1:1547895-2272895 GCF_958295425.1 Solea solea | reverse complement strand
AGAGGAAAAGTATGCACAGTTCCTTTGCTGTTTTTATGTGGAGCACTTTGAGTTACTATTTATGTGTATGAAAGGTTCTAGTACAAATAAAGTTTGATTTGATTTTTGATACACACGTCTTTTGTCCCCAGCTTTAAATTTGAGAGAAAATTGTCTGCAAATATCCTTTGAAAACAGCAGGAAAACTATTTATTTGACATAATCCATTATGCTTTTACAGACAAAGCACAGGACGTCATTGCTCTATCCATGACGTCAAAGTTTGCGTCATACATTTGTGAAACTGAAATTTATAAAACAGATTATCATCATCATTATTATTATTATCATGATTGGATTTCTCATAATTTTCTAAACCTCAGTCACTGTGTGGAGCCATGAGCAGAGGAGCTTGTTACAATCTGCAGTTACATTAGATGTTAATAACTAATTCTTAGACCTTGGACCTTTACAACTTTAAAGATAGAAGGGCTTTCTTAACAATATGCCGTGATGTGTTTATGGTCCTGGTACAATCACGGGATTATCATAGGAGCACATGTTGCAGTGTCCTCCTGTGAAGTCACCATATGATTTGCCATATATATATATATATATATATATATACATATATATATGTATACATTTATACATGTATACACACATACATATATGTATGTATATGTGGACCAATAACCCTGATAACTTGTGTCATCTGTCCTCAAATAGCAAGTATTTTCTCTACAATGCTATCAAATAAAAGTAGCATAAGCTCCTCACATCTTGAAGGAGGCTGAGTTTCTCCAGCTCCCACTGGTGGTCCAGAATGAGGCTGTCACTGCGAGGCCTCCACCCAGCCAAGTTCTCCTCACCACGGACGTAGGCCACTGAGGTGTCCAGCACCCGCCTGCGTCTCCTCTGCATACCTGTGGTGGATCAGCCAGGTTCAGGGTTCAGAAATGTTGCAGCAGATGAGTTTTATTCTGTATAATAACTCTTTATTCTTTTCACTCTCACCTGGGCTTCCTGCATCTGCTAGGTTACATAAGCTGACCTCATAAACTCCAGTTACTCGGTTTCTAAAATAACAAACAGACAGACAGAAAAATCAGCGGTGTGGACACACGACACATGATGTATTTAATTGTCTGAAATTACAAACTCACCCATCAGCTGCTCTCAGGCTCCCGGTGCCGAAAAGGTTGCGAATAGAGCGTGAGGCGGAGAGCTTTGTGTCCCTGGTGTAAAACACCATGCAGACATCTTTGGTAATGACTGCAGGCTGAGTGCAGTTCTCCATCTGCAATTAATAAAAGTGGAGAATTAGCCAAAATGCTTCCTTTAAGGAAATTAACACATGAACATAATTAATCTAAGGGCTGTCTTTCTTAAATACAGGCAGTGTAGTGTACCTCAAGGTAAGCTGAAAGGGTCATGTAGATTTTTTCCCCATATGGAGTGACTCGGTTTAGAAGCAGAGAGTTGTGCATGGAGCTATCCCACGCAGCCTCAAAGCGGAAGAAGGTCCTGAGGTGGTTTGTTGAACAAGAAGTCATGAAAATGTGCAAATTAGCAGCTAACGCTAAACTTGCAATGAAGATGTTGACAAAAAAAAATCTGGATAAATCCAATTAATTCTTAAATAATACATGTACTGTAACATTTAGTATAATAAAGTGATAAAAGAAATGCAATTGTTGGTACGGAATTTAAACATGATGTTGAGTAGTCGTAAAATCACTACGCTAAAGAAATCCTTTTGCATGCAACTGAGCTGATTTTCTGCCTACAATACAAAACACCATGGAAAAGCAAAAAGAGCAGAGATGACAGTACAGTATTAGTACAGAAAAAAGTGAAAGGTAGGTGGGGTGAAAGACAGCCAGAGAGAAATGTGGGACAGGTCAGTGAAATACCTATGGTCAACTCCCAAGGAAATGCTGTGAGAAAGAAGAAATCAGCAAAAGAATAGAAGGTGAGAGTCAGGAAGTATGTTGTGGTTATGTGCTTGTGTAGCTGGGACGGTGTTTGTCTTTGTTCACACTGTTATCTCATTATGACCACACTGACTATAGAGAAATCCTGTGGAAGTTGCTATTCTCCCTGATGCAATCTCTCACCCTGCTGCTCCCATTGAAAAGGTCATAACAGCACCACCATTTATCAAACCAAACAATACCACTTTAAGCTACGCCTATGATTCAACCCATACATACGTTAATGTACATTATTTTTCTTATTTCCCCTGAGGGGAAATACTGTAATCACACACTGAGCCCAGTTATTCTTTTGGCCGACAGCCCAGTTCGACCTTCAAAACTGAAAAAGATAATCCAAGCAAGAGTTGTAAAAGGAAACTAATGTTTCTCTAAGCCATGAAAAAAGGCCGAATGTACCTTCATGAGGTTCAGATGTTGGCTATGGACTCAGGTGACTCTGTGGGAGAGTGGACCTTGTGACTACAGAGAGTCGACTGCTGCTTTTTACAAGTTAAAGGGAGTCCACATTATAATGGCCTGTTTTCCTGAAAGTGGCAAGTGCATTAAAGCTGCAGTGTGTAACTTTTGGAAATGTCATTGTTGTTGTTTTAATTCTTCTGCCTATGTTTGGACTTCATAAACAGAAGTGATGTAACATCTGAAAACAGGCTCCGTCAAGCAATACTATCAGACCTGACTGAGGCAGCACCAGCAGTGCAGGAGCGGGTGGGGGCAAGAAGCTTTTATCCTGTCAAACTCTTCATGTTGTCAGTTGTACTAAAGCAATGTTGCTGCTGCTCTGTCTGATTTGGCACAGTGGCTTTGAATGGAGCAGTGCTAGGCGTCGCTGAAGTGCATTGTGGGTATGCTGCTTTGCGTTGCTTGTGGCAGCAGTTGACGAATGTTCAACTTTCCAAGCGTCAGCCAATGTGAGCATCTGCCAATCAAAACCTGGGATGGAGTTATGGGGGCTCGCTAAAATATAACCAAAAACCATTATTTTAAACATTAATAATGCACAAATAATGGAAAGAGTGTCTTGGCTGTCAGAAACATGTTAACAACGGAACACACATTGTCGCTCGTGAAAAATGTGTGCTGTGACACATGACCACTGTGGTCTATTTGTCTGCGTAAAGGTAAAAAAGGTAGCTTTTACATTCTACTATTGCTATTGTGTTATATGGTGTGTGCCGTCATACCTTTTCATTTATTTTTTTTAAAAAAGGAGAAATGAATTGTTGTTGCTATCTAACCAATATAATTGTGGGCCGCTAGGTGTTTTCTCTCTCTATAATCTATTATATGGTCTATGGGTGTGCACTGTCCTACCGTCTCATTACATATTTCAATGAAATAACTGCTGTTGCAGTCTACATGATGACTGTGCCTGTGTGTTATTTATTTATCTTAGCCTTAGTTTGACATCAGTTTTTAGAGACCCCCACAAAATTCCGATTATGACTCGAGCCCTGATCGAAACACCTTATGTAAATAAACCGGCACAAGCACGAGCCAATCAAAGCAACTGACACTGCTCTGCTATACTGAGAAACCGAGAGACTCGTGTAAAGCTAAGCAGCTTAATCAGCGTTGTGTGAACTCATTTGTCAGTGGTTTCAACAAAACAGGCATTTGTTTATATTTGAAAGTTACACACTACAGTTTTAAAACACACACACACACACAGTTAGTTACACACAAACATAGGCACATAGGTTTTTTCCCAGTAGTAGAAACCTGTTTGCTTAGACTACAAGCAAGCAATTTCCTCTTCACGCGACACCAACATGTGCTTCTCTACATTTTACTACCTCCTAAAAAAAAGTAGGAGCCAGGATTGAAGTCATGCTGCTGGCCTCACATGTGAGGAACCGTTTGTTTCAGGTCTTTGGCAGCATTTCATCGAGGTACAGGCAGGATTTAAAAATATTCATAACATTACAGTAGTTTTGGACAAAGTGCTACTGGTGAGGTAATGGTTCACTCGATTACATTTTAATAGTTGCATCTGCGTGCTGTGCCAGAGCGGGTAATGTAAATGATGTGATCCATATTACAGCACTTAAGTAATAGCGTATGACTAGTTGTTCCTGTTAATGCTCTGTGGCTGTGATGGGAAGCAGTCCCTGGCTCTTAGATATTAGAGGTAACTGGGAAAATTATATCCATGGATTCAAAATATTGCTTCACAGTGAAGGTCGACAATATGAACAGAACAAACAAAGAGCAGACAGGAAAGGGAACATGTTTTTCTCAATGTGCTCAGCACAGGACCGCCGATGTCTTTGCCCTCAAATTAACTTTCTTGCAATAATGGATCATTACCACCCTCTACTGGCAAGAAAAGAATAACTAGTTCATACACTCATGTTGGATGGGACTTTATCTGCAAATAGGAAGAACATAATAAAAGAATACAAGAGTGACCAAAATGTAGACTAAAAACAGCCTTTTAGGTCCAGTGTGTAAAAAATAGTGCTTGTCCGCTAACTCCTCCCTTTTCCAAGTGCGTCTGGGAACTACGGTGGCCTACGTACTCCATCATTAGTTTATGCATGGAGCGTTTCTTCATTTGCATAGTAAGTTAGTTGCATCTATTCAGGCTGTTGTGGAAATTTAGATAGCAGCCTCTGTTGAGCAAGGCCTTTGCCTATAAAGTAGTTATATAAAGGAATAAAATGTTGTGTTTTACAAACATAAACCCTCTTAACCTTTACACACTGGACCTTTAATAATGTTCCCATTACAGAGTGTGATACTGGCCCCACGACACCTCCAGCAGAGACACAGCCAAAGACAGTCCACATGAAGCACAGCGAGCCATGCAGACCCTGTCTGTCGTAAACCGCAGCCTGATAACAGCTCAAACACAAACCCAGCGCAGCAACACAACCAAGGAGACATGCAGGGACACTTCCCTCACTTCTCGTGAGAGGGTGACAACAAGGAGACGTAGATGAAAAGCTGACAGTCATGGTAGAGAAGGAGAATAGGAAACAAAATCACTGGAGGCGAACTTTGAGATGACAGGTTTTAGTGGGAAGTTAGAAAGATGAGGAGTTTTTGTGACGTAAGAGCACGAGAAGAGGCAAAATGATATACCTAGGCATGTCCGAATCAAGAAACTGTCTGCAAAAGCAAAACAAAACAACATTCTGTTAGTGGACTGCAGGGAGAAAAACATTAGCATCCATTTATACCTTGGTGTTAGTATTAGCGAGACCAAGCAGAAGCCATACGGGATCAAAGGCCTCTAACCTCTCATTTTTAGGATTTTGGGGGAGGAAGAGAATATTTTTTTAGTTTTGTGCTGAGAGCTGAAAAACCAGAGCATGCAGGTGATTGACTAGTGAGCCAAAAACAGAGGTCAACGGTTAAAGAGAAGTTCTTTCAGTTTACAGACTTTATGTCTTTAACTTTGGTGATTTAATTACAGCTAAAATACACAAACAGAAAATCTGATGTCTGTCGAAACAACATTTTGTACTACATTGGACTACTGAGCAGTTCCAGTGGTGATCATATTTAAAAAAAACTCACCAATAACAAGTTCATAGTCAGTGTGACACTAAATAAATGTATAAACATTTGACCTCCAAGCTTAACCAAAAGCCATTATAGAGACACACTGCCCTCCAGTGGCACGCTGTGGAAACTATCCTTATTATTCCTAATAAAACACACTACATTAACAATAACTAGTTGATTGGTTCTATTTTATTTTTGTTTATCACTATGTCTGCACATTGTTTTCTTTTTTTAGTCTACACACTCAGACAAAGCATTTTTCAGGGCTTCAAATTAGACATTACAAAGGTCAATACATGCTTTAAATAAACTCTGCTATATACAGTTGGTGATTTTTAAATATCCAAAGGTCAATGGAAATAATAACATGTAGAATCAATGGTTTCAATAATGTGATGACATGTTTGATGTCCAGTGTGTGGCGTCACACCAAGTCCAAAATAAAGGTGTTACTGTGTCTACACTACGTAGAAGTAACGTTGGAAAGACATGCATTTATAGTTCTTACTTGGAATACAGTCTTTGGAATATGGTTTGTTTAGAGAGTGGTGAGATACAGTAAAATGAAGGTGCTTGGTAAAGAAATAAAGGCCCTTTAAGTGAATTCACAGGCGAGTTTTGTGGTGAACTCTAATCATGAGTGAGGGATGAGAGTGCAGGTGAAGTGACTCATACGATGAGATGTAACATGATGACAGTTTAACAACAAGAGCACAGATTAGCACTGAGGAGGGTCGCATAGCCAGCATGAACGACTTCATTCATGACTACTTATGCTGCAGATCCAGATTTCAAAAGGTTATGTTTAATTACATCATTGGGAATTTTGTCCGTGGTCACTCTAGATAGACCCTAGAGGAGTTAGAGCATGCAGATAAAATATTAAGATAAAAGCACAAAATAACTCGCTGGGATTTGCAACAGTATCTTCTGCCATGCTTTAATTCTGACTGATGCCATGCATTTGTCCGCGTCACGTTCCTGCTGCAGCAAGTCCTCAGACAAAAGATGCACTGGGTCAGCAGACTTGTATTTGCAAAGATAGCGCAGCTGCAAAGCATCTCCGCCAAACAGCTTCGCCATGACGTACCTGTCGTCTTGCAGTGGCCGGACATAACCGGCAGACAAGATGTTGAGGGAGAGAATATTGGGATCAATGATGGTCTCATCAGATTCAGGAGTGTTGCGGAGACGTCCTGGGAGAACAGACATGCCTCAGAAACAGAAATTCATTCACATGTGCAAGTGTTTGTGAAGAAAACCCTGGAATCCAAACTCACCCACAACAAGCTCACGGACGTCCCTCCAGTCCATGTCACCTGCTGATTCGTGGACAATAGTGACCGCGATTCTCCTCTGAAGGCCCTGCAGAAGTGACAACATACGTACATTCAGTACGTTCATGAAAAACAACTGAACACAGTACGTTAGCTCACAATAACAAACCTGGTGCAGCAGGAATGTGCCGTGGCAGGGCATTCCTCCTCTGTGATCCACCACAGCAGGGATGTAGCTGCAAAGATGCAGATGAAAACAAACATCATGTCAGTTTTCCAGTGTAAGACGGAACTAAGATTACACTGATGATCATGGGCTAGAACGAGGGAAAGACACCAGCAACGGATTCTGCTTATAATGATTATCTGTAATAATCATTTCATATCAGGTACAGAATACAATGCTAGTTCATTTAAACATATTGCTTATTTTACATGCTTTATTTTTATATGTGTAAGGGAACGTTTATCAGAGAGCTGAAGATGTGAAGAGCATCTCATGGGGGCATCATCAGGGTCAGGTATATTCAGTCTGTCAAATTCTGTGATCTGTTGCTCGATATCCATGGATTTTAATCCACTGCATTATATTTTGTTGGCAGGAAAAGCGCTTGCATAAATTCAAGCTGTCACATGACATGTAAAGCTATATAATGACAAATGTGACTTCACTCTAATGTACTTTTACGATCATGGTGTGTCTCTACAATCTGCATTTTGTGATGCATTTTAGATGAAAAAGTAATAATCAAGCAGTGATTACTTTAATCTGCTGAGTCAAAATGAACTGCAGTGACAGAGGCTCTGTGAGGACAGACAGACGGACAGACAGACAGACTGACAGAGAGACACTCACTCTCCAGTGGCCTCCAGCTCACAGATCTCGAAGAACACCATGAGGTCATATTTGGAGTGGCAGGGTCCTGCCTGCGGGCGAGTCATGGCTGTCAGCTTGGTGGCAGGTACTGTGAAGACAAAGGAGGAAAATGAAAAGTTTAGAAAGGATGAAGGTAAACAGAGAGCAGACTAGCAGCTATGAAAGGAGAGCTGAGAATGGCTCTAGTCCTACCAAGGAAAGAGACGGGGTAGAAAAATGGAAATCACTGATGCAGGGAATGACAGGAAACCCTCAGGCCTGGAAGTCCTGTCCTTCTGCAGATTTATGAGCAAGTGTGCTCCTCTCTTAAAGGAGAATACTGCTACATTTCCTTAGAAACATCCTTGTTATCTTTGTATCTGTAAACCTTTACTAGGTCATCCAAATGACACTATCTTGAATATATAACTAGGATTGATGTGTGTGAAGAACAGCATTCTCCTTTAAAATGATCTGCTTTGGAGTCTTGATCATCATTATTTTGTCAAATGTATTTCTCATATATTCAGATTTAAAGCAACACGATGCAAACATTTCAATAACAGCAACAACGTGATTGTGATGCTGCACTGACGAGACTTCCACACTCCAACCCCACTCTGAATGCCCATTCTTGCTCTATGACGCTTCTGTGAGTGAAAAGGAAAACTAAGAAGGAGTCGGTGAGTTAATCTGCAACAATCATGTAATCCAACATTCAGCGAGGAACGCTCTGAAATTCCACATGGAGTTTTTTTCATGATGTTTTTGAAACCTTGCAGCCCAGATTCTGAGCTCAACAGAATAAATCACCGCCTGTGCCTGCAGAGGGTGCTGCTGCTCATAATGTTGCTTTATACACGAATACATGAGAAAAACAATCACAAGCAACCCAGAAGTGAGCCCAAGCTCAAAAAGAAGAAGAACAGGATCATTTTGAAAGTATTAAAAGAAAGTTATAAACTGTGTTTGTATATTTCTGCATGTATGTGAGCATCTCATTTAATTTACCTAATTTTCATTTTGTGATATTCATTTAGTCGTTGTATTATAAGTATGTATTTATAAGTGTGTGTAGTATAGAGATTTACAATATAATATCCTAAATACTATTGATTACCACTCTAGTAGAGAGGCAGATTTGGAGAGGAGGTTAAAGAGGGAACTGCAGGGAGAATCCACCACGCAGGTCAACAGTAACCACACAGTCTACAGACCAAAGAGCCAATCCAACTGAATCCTGACACAAGAAATGTCCCTTTTTATATCAGGTCATGTCATTTTTAAAGCACTAGCGCTACCATGCATCGCTCATTCAGCCCAATGTTGCTTCTGCAGGTCGATGACATCAACACTGCATGAGTACAAGCACAATGCAACATGGATCCTGGTATGCAGGTTCTCACTTATAATACATGCCCATGCCATTTGTTCAAGGCTGGAGCAGAAGCCTAATTCTCACCCAGATCCCTTGATTTAGAAAATACTAGGTTATTGGCATTAGTCACACATATTTCATTGTGCGACATGTGTTATAAAAAGGTTTTCAGTTGCAGGATTCTCTTGGATTCGACATCAGTCACCAACCCGGCTTCTGAGCTTTAATAACTGAACAGATAGAGGTGGGTGGAGCTGTCAACTGAGCTCGCTCATTCGCTTCCAGTAGGAAGGATGCAGCCATGCCGGCGGCAGACAGGGCGTGGCCCGACAGCGAGTCCACCAGCGCCCCATTGAACACATCTGGGACCAGGTATCGGATGAGGTCCAGTGATTTCTCCCGCTCTGGTGAGTCGTCAGAGTCCACTGCTCACACCCAACAACATGAAGCTAAGATGACATGACTTGCAGACAGACCAGTACAAAGACCATGTGACATGCATCAATTTAACAAACGCAAAGTTCTGCAGCTTGAAGTGTTTGTACCTGGTTTGGACAGAGGCATCACTCTGGGAAACTGTCTTCTGCAGGGACGGAGTGGACTGGTTGTGGAAATAATAAGCAGAACAAAATATCATTTAAACAGTAAACAACAACAACTTGACTACACAAAGGTTATTTGATTCAGGAAACAGTGAAATTCTTAATGTCTATTTTAGTACCTGATGACATCTTTACAGAGAGGAAGGAAAGGCTGTTTCTGGTAGTGTCCAAACACCTCAAACACGATTGGCTGAGTCTTGATGTAGTCAACAAAGGATTTAGTGACTTCAACAGCAATCTGTAAAAAAAAACCACAAAAAAACAGTGATGTTTAAGTACATGAAGTTTTCAAACCAGCAATAAAACACCATGGAGCAGGATCTGTGTGGACGCTTCTTACATTCTGCACATGGTAGAAGCCGAGAGGCGGCCCACGCCCGGTGTTTTTTAGCGGTTCTGTCGAGAAAGCCTCATCATGTCGGTGGATGAAACTGAAACCAACGCGGTGAAAGGAAACAATTTACATAACAAAGTGAAACTGTCAAAGACAAATGTGGTGACTGCTCAAAATCAGGAGAGTAATTATGAAAGCACGGTTGTCGAATGCATACTTGAACTGACAGAAGATGTCAGCGTATTCCGCAGAGATGCTTGACGCCTGCAGGACGGTGACCCTGAAGGTGAAGACATCACCAATCCTGAGATGCTCCACAGCATCGAGCTGGCCGTCCTCAACGGGCTTCAGCGGATTCTCCGGCTCGTCACCAGCTGCAAAAAAATGCAAGTTACACTCAGTTTAGGACACAGCTTTGGGCTAATGTGGGTTGAGAATTAGAAATGAGCCAATAGAGCTCCGGTAGCTGACGTCACACAACCAAGGTCCTCTGGCACCTTTACACACGTATATAATGTGAAACAAAAGCCAGGTCTTGTAAACATTTAGTGACTCTCTGAAGTAAGATGAATGGAAGTTAATTGGGAAGTTGAAGCTATCAGGATACTGCAGGTGGAAAAATGGAAACATTTCCTCTCCGGCTGTTTCCACACTCGTAAAAAGCACACCGAGGGAATTATAAGGATCAGACATATTCAGTCTATTAGGTTTCGCGACATATCAGTCAATCTCCTTGGATTTACAGTGCACAGTGGACTGAGTCACGAGACGTCTAGAGCTCTCAGTTATCAGTTTTGGTCCTATGTTGGTCAGATTCACTCGATTGGCTATTGGCGAGAGAAAAGTGTAAATGCGATATGATCCAAAAAAACACTGAATGTATTGTTGTAAAGTGAGATCTATGAATGTTGAAAGTGCCCTATCATCTACTTATCTTTTAAGATAAAAGAGGAAAGAACAAACCTGACATAATGGTATTGGATACGCAAAATGGAATGAGGTCATCCCTATTTGAGAGTCACCCGTTTCTTTTCATCAGCCAAACACACACACACACACACACACACACACACACTGAAACAAACAAAAATGTACCTCCATTCACTCATAAAATACAATTACCCGCACATGTGTTGTTGTTGACCTCATCAGCTGAGGGTCCCATTTCTGCACTCTGACCCTCACCCTCCACTATACGAAGCTCCTCCTGGGAAATCCCTGTCCGGGACAGTCCCACGGAGCAGGATTCAGACTGGAACTGCAAAAGCAAGTATTAAAACACACTGGTTAGTACAAATACGTGCACAAACCCGTAATGAAGTGTCTTCCTCCGCTACTCTAGGTAGCAATATGCCTCCTTTCACTTCATACTTTTAGTATTAGGCAGTTTCCAGCTTAGCTGTATGTTGAGCACCATCGCAGGTTTTAAAGTTCTACTATCCATGAACTTTAAAATATTCAATTCTTTAGGATGACAGAGGATAAAATGGGTCTTCTCATCAGTCCAACAGATTTTCTGGCCTGGATTTCACTATGTTTTTGTCACAGTATTCTTATTCTTCTGTGTACCGACTTCTCTTATTATTTCCAGGTTATAAGACAGAGGTGGGAACTACGGCACATTTCAGTCAGACTAATATGCTTCAGTTTTCATTTCATGTGAATGTGAATGTGGGTGGTTTTCTCTACCTTTTCATATTGTTGATCCTCGAATGAGATCTTGGCAGTGCCAGACTGCCGCACTCCCGAGCCGTAGTCGGGAGCTTCCTCATCCGCTGGAGGGAAACACAAAGCACCTTCACTTGACTCCCGCAGGAAGTCACACACAGCCTGTTCTTTCAGTCCCTTCATGTCTCCTTTGTCTCAACAACGAGGATTCGAGCCTTACCTGATATGGCCTGCACCGCCACGCGAAGGAAGCCCTTCACTTCTCCCTTCTCGCTGACGATGGCCACGCGGTGGACGAGGGGAACCGGGTACAGTAGGTTACTGAGATAAACAAAAGCCCTGGATAAGCAGCAGAGAGAGAGAGAGAGAGAAACAATGACGGATTAGAAAGAAAACAAACCGAGGAGATGTGTTACACTTGATAAATGTCACTGGACTGGACAACAGAACACAGAGCTGCAAAGCAACCAAACAGAAGCTGGGACTGCTCTTGCGATGGCCATGGCTGCCCTTTACTATCGCTTCTTATAGGGGCATAACCTCAGCATCTAGAGCGATGTAATTGTATTTGGGTCGCATGCAGGATTCCTTCACTTTTGCAGTAGACTAATGGAAGCCTGGTGAGGCTAAGGAGCATGTATGCAGTCAACTTTAAAATCAGTGACTTCAAACAGGTCAATATCAACCTGAAATGATCGGTCTTAATCTTTAATGATTATATCCTACTGCCCTAGCATGTGCATCAAATGTACAGAGCCAAATTATAACAATAGAGGCCACTGATTAGGTATGATTTAAATCTAGAAAGAAGAAATTTTGAGGTGAGAATATAGATGTCAGAGGAACAGAGTTACAAATGTTTCTCCTCCTTCGTTCAGTCTGTGGTTTTTAAGCTACAGTGCGTGATCTTGCAGTCAAAGATCACACTTCCCACAAGCCAGTAGGGGTAGACATTTAAGGGTGGAGCGTAAAAAAGGAGCGGCATATGACAAGATTGGTGAGGTGCAAAGAAGGCATGCTCAGGACAAAAAAAGGTGAACAAAAATGCTTTCAACCTCCAGACTCAAATGAATCAAAAGCAAATGGAACATAAATAGTCATACGGAACATGGCTCAGCTTGAATTAAAAAACAGAACTGCCAACAGCTTGAAAAACCAATGGATGACACCAGAAATCAAAGAGCACCTTGCAAAGTGCTAATTTGTGCAAAAAAAAAAAAAAAAAGAAAAAAGTATAATAATCGGGGCACTAGTTCATCATCAGACGTAGTCAAGTTAGAATTGACGAAATAAAAAGACTTGTGCTCTGGCATGCCTAAAAGAGACAGCTGCAGCAGAAACCAGCTCTTTCATCATGAGATTCTGAGTCTTCCTTAAACTTCACTTTAGCGTTTTCTTTTTCGCTTTTCATGTGAATCATTTTCAGTCTCTTTCACGCTCATCCAGGTTTCACAGCATGCTGAGAACATCTCGCCCTGGACGTCAGTGTACTCCATAAGACATGTCAGTGCTCTGGCTGGTGAACGCTGACTACTTTGAGCAAAGGAGCTGCAAGTGAGACACATAGAACTCAAGCAGCCGTTGAGCATCAACAGTGCTTGACTTTTCATGTACACAGGTGGTATGTGGTGGTGACCCACACTGGCTGACTGGAAGCAGCTGTTCAAGTGGAAATGTAATATGAGTCAGAAGCATTTTTGGTTTGTGTGTTCAAAAAAAAGAAGAAGAAAGCATTAAATGAAAACAAAACAAACAAAACCAAGCAACTGATTTAAAGCTCTGGTAGGCAATATTTTTGACATTACCGATCAATAATTCCAAACCTTTCAGCATATTTTAAATTAAGTGATGTAAGAATAATCTGGACTAAAGATTTTATAGCCTTGGAGAAATTTGGCCCCTGATAAGAGACTTCGACCAATCACAGGACAGGTTCTACGAAGCAGCTGTTAGAACACGTTGCTATTTCAGCAGCTATCTATGCTGCAACGTCAAAAGACAATGATTCTTAAAGGGATTTGGACAGTTAACGCAATAAAACCATAGACTGTACATAAAAGTGGACACAGTGTTCTGGCGTGAATCCTAGGACGTAGAATGAAAGTAGCAGTCAGCCACCAGGGGGAGACTCAGGTGGTTGTAAATAGAACTCCTTTGGGTAAATAAGTAAAGTATAATTTCAGTAAACATTTTCCAGCTATTTGGCTCTTCAAGAGAACACAATTTAAAAAAAAAAAAAAAAGATGTTCCCATTTAGACTAAAATAGATGACAAAGCACAGCACATCTGAGTGGACACCAGTGTGATTGACAGCTGGTATCATCTAATAGGTGTCTATCGACGTCTTTGAACCTAGATTCCAAAACTGACAGGTCATAGGTCAAATCAAGAATCTCCAGGCTTTCACTTTACTGTACAACTATATCCATTTTATATAAAGTCTATAAATAAAATACATCTCAATAGCAAGTGTTCCAGAGGTGGAGGGATTTTCTTCTGATGGTCTGTCGTGTATGAAGAATGTGTGTCTGTCCATGCTCATCTGCTTCTGTATGAGGGTCTCAGGACACAAAGCCATGATCCCACAATGTTAGTATTTAATCACTTAAGGACGAGACTTCATGAAAAACAACTCATTTTCTGGCAATTCTGCCTACAACAGCTTTAAAATAGAATAGAAAGCTTAAATATGCTTAGAAACAAGAAGCAAAAATAAACCTTGAAGCGCAGAAATGTCTACTCCAGTGTTAGAAATAGTTATACAGTAGATCGTAATAATTATAGATAGAAGTTTGACTGTGTCGCAGATATTTGCAACAGGGAACAGAAAGTGAAGTGGAGAGTTATTATCATTAGACTTTGAATCACCACTGAATCTCCATGTTTGTGTTAAAGCTACAGAAGAAGGGAAAATATATTAATTAATTCAACCAAAAAGCCTAATCTTTAACCTGGACACTAGATCTTACAGACAGTTACTGTATGTGTGTTGCTGATTAGGTTTTCTGTATTCATGTAAACGAGTGAGGACATACGGTGTCTGTGTTGTGTTTTACATCTGTGCTGATGTGGATATTGAGGCGAACAGACCCTCTCTGTCTCAGCGTGAAAGAGCTAGTTTCCTCCACCAGCATGCTCCCCTGAAACCTCACCAACCTTCCCACTACACTGAATAATGGTGAGCGGTCGTAAAAGGGATCCTGGCCTTCGCTGGAGCCTCGGCAGAGCTCTCCCTCATCATCATCATCATCATCATCATCACCATCATCATCATCATCATCATCCTCCTCCTCTCCCCCGAGCTCCAAGCACGGGTCGTCCAAAAAGATATCATCATCCAGGTCCTCCAACTCCTCCAACTCCTCCTTCTCCCCTCGACCCTCCTGCTGCGAGTCAGCCAGCTCAGTAATCTCAGAGTTGGAGAGAGTCGGGGACGGGGTGGGGTCACTCATGCGCTCGCTCATGCATGTGTTGAAAATGGGGTTTCTGGTGCAGCCAGAGACATGGGAACTAGGTTAGTACAGTTAGAGAGAGAAAGCACACACTTGTTCAGACAAGAGTGGTGGTGGAGCACAGTGTGGAGTGGCCCACTGTGGAGAAACCCTTCATCCTGTCTGGATGTTTTAGTGGAGTCAGAGAGTGGAAACAGCCAAGTGGAAACCTAGGTGTGTCTGAGCATGAGCCCAATGAATGACCGTGGATACTACAGTCGGGAAGAACTCAAGCCCTGATTTACAAGACATGGACATGGAGTGCACGGTTTTAGATTCAAAAATAGGTGATGTTTAGTTTAAGGAGGCGCCATCCTGTCTCAGCTTTAGGATGTGATGGACCTTGAGAGTCTTCATTCATCCAGACATAACTAATGTTGACATAGATTGTTATATTTTCTTCCAAATTATATAAACTCGAAATCTGCGATTCAGGGTTTTTTCTGTCTGCATAGAATTATCTATGTATACAGATCTATAAGTACATACATTCAAGTAAGGAAAGCAGTATTCCAGCCATGTACATGTGTGGAGAAGTTTTTTTTCTTCATTACGACTCATGATTCAGCTTGGCTTTTACACGCTGCTGATTTAAACTGAGACTGAACTCTGGAGGAGTCTCGAGGTGTTGGAGCGAGGATGGGAGTGAGGGAGAGCTTCACACTGTGGTGGGGAGACTGAGGAGGCCAGAAAGCACTTGGGTGAAAAACTCTGGAGACGCAACGTTGAAGAACTATCAACTGTGTTGACCTACAATGAGAGGGAGGAATGAAGGACAACTTCAAACTGTGATTAAGAGCTTTGGACTGTAGAGGGCAGCATTACACCTCTTCATTATAGGAAGAAGAAAGGTTTAGTGACTTGACTTCAACACTGTCAACAGGAATTCTGTTGCAGGTTGACTGTGAGAAGCTATTGAAGTTCATTTATTCTTAAATCATTATTAAAAAACAGTCACACTGCTGCTCAGGTTAAATGTTAATGAGGCCAACTTTGTCTCAGAAAACATAATATCTGTGGACTATCACATTTTATTAGATAGCCAGTGTTAATCCTCATTTATTTTGAACAGATATTATGAATGAGCATAATACTGCTGCCTTGTTTTGTTTTTGTTTGACTCACAGGAGCTAAATAACATCAAAGACTTGCATGACGTTTTTGCTGAATATTATGTAACAGCAGCTTTCGACTAGGTGTAGGACCCATCTGTGATAGAGAGAGAGAGAGAGAGAGAGAGAGAGAGAGAGAGGGAGGGAGGGAGGGAGGGAGATTTCTTGGCAGAGAGGTTATGAGGATGTGTGCCAAAGAAATAAAGACAGTAACGGCAGTCAATGAACTGAAGAAACCATGTCCACCGTCGTCCCAAAAAAACGTGCTCCTGGAACCAACAATCACTCATTGTCAGTCCATCCTGTGGGTTAAAGCTGCATCGTCTACGTCCAGTAGAGATACAGTAGATTCACAGTGACAGAGAAAGACAGAGATGTAAAGCAGAACCTTGTTTCACTTCACAAACTCTTACAGAGAATTTATACATATGTATATATATATATATATATATATATATATATATATATATATAATATAGAGAACACATTCTACATGAAATTATTCAATTTCCTTTTTAACCTTTTTAATCGGCTGATAAATGACTGATGCCTTTGTCTGTCTTGTTGGTTAAAATGGTGAGATGTGATGACAGTGCTGCACCAGACGTCAGTATATGTAGTAATGAAGTGGGCTGTTGACTGCTCAATGCTAGTGTCTCCATTGTTAGGGTCCTTGGCTTGAGCACATGCACAATAGGTGGCAGTTACAACAAACAGCCTCGCATTATCCTGAAAGGTCAAGTAGGACAAACACCGGGCGTCTGTTTACTCGCTGCCCTCCTCCTCCTCCTCCTCCTCCTCCTCCTCCTCCTCCTCCTCACTCCCTGCCCTGTTTATTCACTCAAGAGAGAAATGGTGTCCAGCATTTACCTGCCGACCAGACGGAACCAGGGAAAGCGGTCATAAAAGGGGTCGCCTCCAGTCATCACATTTTCAGACTCCTCCGTGGTGGTGGTGGTGGTGATGGTGGTGCTGGTGGTGTTGGGCACATCAGCTGCACGATCGTACATCTCTCTCATGAGATCCAGCCTCTGCCTGCAAAGATCAGGACAAAGATCATTATTCCAATGAATTTTTTTGGTATTGTAACCAATACACTAAAATGTAACCTACAAAACTAAATAGACCTTTCTTTAATATTTTTTATGTGTCATATAATGTATGCTTCTTATATGTGAATATTTTCTTCATTTCTTTGCTCTGGATAACAAAGAAATCATTAAAAACAAGACATTTGAGAACGTCATCATTTCCAGGTTTGACGAACACCGATCATTATCATTATCATTATCATATTTTATGGACCAAACGATGAATCAATGAATGAACAGATGAATCCATTATGAAAATAATCGTTAGTTGCAGCTCTACAAAATGACTTCCCAGACGTTCTTGAAAGTTAGTAGGAGAGAAGCCTAAAGGCCAAGAATGACCCCCTTTCAAGTTTGGCACTGATCTGATTAAGTGGGTCGAAAACAAGATGTGTAAAAGCCTTTTATGTATTTTAGGCAAGAACTTTTCTTTACTGAGGTCGTCATCTTGGGCCACTATGTTTCTATAGCAGTCACCAAGGACAAACCTAACCAGCCAGAGAATGTGCAGCAAAGACAAAGAGTGGAGAGGATTCCTGGTATGTGGGCCACCTTAGTTCTTTTGAGAAAGGGAGGGGTAAGTGAAGGAGTCCTGGTTTTATTACACTATGCAGTCTAATTATTACGTGCCGCTAATACACTTGCCTGTATATACCTACACTGTTGCCTGTTTTGCTACCTTTTATTGATTTTGTATTTTACCTTAGTTTTTCTAATGTCCAGTAGTGGGTGGCTCCATTCTTCTGATCCTGCACCTCCACAGCCACAATGGTGCGTGGGAATTGTCTCTTTTCTCTCTCTTTAGTTTCTTCTGGGGGCAGCAGGTCGGGAGGCAGAGGCGAGTAGAGAGTATCTGTCAGCAGCACAAACTGGAACTGGACCTGCAGACACACACACACACACACACACACACACAGCACAGTCACACATCTGTATTATGCCATCAGAGTATCAAATCACTGAGGCATGCTGGACCTTCTTCTTGAGTTCCACACTGATGGCGTTGGCCTCTTTGAGGAAGATGGCGTTTCCCCACAACAGGTCACGCAGTGAGGTGAACTGGTAGCACCTCCACTTGCGAAAGCTCCACACAGCGAGCTCCCGCTCCCTCTCTGTCCATTGCACTGTGGGGCAAAAGGTCATCATTTAGGGCAGGGGCCTCAAACTCAAATGAGCTGGGGGCCAGTGAACTTCTCGTCTGGTCAGGAGGGGCCGGGTCAAGTGAAATAAGTGCAACAATTCGGTAAAAAAAGTTTACAGTTGAGTATGCACTACCTTCTTCTTCTAGCTCCTCCTCTTCCTCTGTAGCTTCTGGGTAATAACGGTCCACTTGCTTCTGAAGAGCTTCCAGCTTGCTCTCATAATCCTGAACAATTAAGATTTGTGTAAAAACACATAAAATCACAGTGTTTCGGGGTTTTCTGAGTTAAGCATAAAGCCTTTTTGATCATATTAAGCATTTATTTATTTATTTTTAATTAAGGGAGGGAAGGTATCATTTAGAAAGCTTTTGTAGTTTTGAAACATGTGAAAACAAGTGAAAACCAATGTAATAAAATACAATTGAATTTGATTTTTAGCTATTTTTTACAGATAACTACAAATTCCTAACAGATTTTCTGATTAAAGCTACTAGAGTACACTCAGCATGTGGTGATGCTGTTTCTTTACTGTACCAGTCTTTGCTGTTCCAGCAGGTTGTTGGCCTCCTCCCTTTCTTTGCGATACTGATCCTCCAGCTCCTGCAGCCTGCAGACACAAACACACATCAACCAAAGAGGCTGCAGAAAAACACAAAACACCCCACGTGTCCTACAGAGTGGATACCTGACTTATATTCAGGTTTGGTCACATGGGCTGGCCTGATAATGATGATGATGAGCTATTTGGTTCATTTAAAGCAGTGCAAACCCAGGTAATAGCCTGGCTGATGTGTTCAGCTCGGGTTTGGTTCATTTTCCATTCTCGCTCTTAGAGTCACAGACAGAAAAATTGCTGTTGTGAACTGCACAGTGTGCTGTAGGCCGGTGTAATGTGGCAGCGATTATGACTTCCCCCTACAGTAACATTGCTCTCCTTTCCCCTCTTTGCGATACCTCTGCTCCATTTCCTGTTTCATGTCAATGCCCTGCTTATCCAGCAGCTCCCTCTGGGCAAAGGCCCAGTCCACAGGCTCAGCAGGCGTCTCGGCACAGGGTGTCCTCTCCCGCTCAGCCCGAGCCTGCACGGGGTGGTTGAACCGGAACACATGGCTCTTCCCCAGGATGATGCGATTTCCTGCAGGCATATCAAACATATTGATGTATCGTGTCTTTGTACGGTCTGAGATGAGATGTAATTTCCTCATGTCAGTGTAAGTGGAGCATTTCTAACAGCTCACGTTTCACAAATTGAGGAAACATGTTACATTGAAATAATGCCTGAATGCTAAAATACTTTTTCATGAATAAATTTTTTTATGGGCTGCAATCTCTATGTTTCGATTTGATATTTTGGTCTGTTGCACTTCAACACACAGGATGTCAGCAGAGTGAGCAGAGAGCAGAGAGCTGCCGAGTGTTGGAAATATTGAATGATACTGGACTTTAAAAGTCTCCACCCTTTTTAAAACGTCTCGATCAGAGAAGAAGAAAAACAGGTGTCTGCAGTGGAGTTGCAGAAACAGAGAAGGATGCTGACCAGACATGTCTGCGTGGAATCTTTTGTCCTGGACAGAGAAACTGGGAGGATAAATAGTAGATAATGGATAACAGTGGATATTGTTATCCATTATCTACCATTTATCCTCTACATGAGGAGCCGCTGGAGCCAATCCCAGCTGACGTAGAGACGAACAACCACTCACTCCCACATTCACAGCTACGGTCAATTTAAAATCAACCTCTGCATGTTTTTGGAAACTAAAGAAAACCCACGAGCACACGGAGAGAACATGCAAACTATGTGTTCCACTGTGTTTCCCATGTGTCAGTGGATATTTAACTTGTATAACGTTTTTTACGCTTTGTTGTTGTGACGTTGTTGTCTCCCCTCGTGTGATAGTTCTCCACTGCTGCTCTAAGGTAAGACACTCTTATCCTTTACACCTCTGTCTGCTGCTAACATGCTAAAATTGAACAAAGATGCAGTTATGTATATCAATATGTTTGTGCATTAGCAGCAGGGGAAAAAAATGCAGCATTTCATTTCTGTATTTAAACAGAATCTAGCAACCACACTCATGCAATTGGGATTTCAGTGATTGATTAACATAATAAAGGTCACTGTCGCACATATTTTACATGCATCACCTGTGACTGCACATTAGCTGCTATTGCCTTTGCCGTCAGTGATGTTTTCACAACTTTACCATTTGAACAACCAAGTACACACTTCCAATGCCCTGAACAAGTTAATGAAGGCAGCAATAGTAATGTAAATACTAATACTGACCTGATCTGAGGACAGTGGGCTCAGTCACTCTCTTTCCGTTGACGTAAGTCTCAGCTCCTTCACAAGGCTCCAGGACAACAGCTGCTTAGGAACAGGGAAAAGAACGTGAGGTTTTTCTTCCTGTCTGTTAATATTAAACTGATTGAACAGTTAGAAGCCAAGGATTCCTCACTTTCTCCTGTTGGATCATCAGAACTGGTAAAGGTGCAGTGCTCGTCCTTGATGAAGTGGCCACTGAGGACGATATCCTGGCGACTGCTGGCGTCTAAACGACCAACCCTGAAAATACAAAGGAGACAGAATAACTCATCGTCTTTATACTCTTTTTGATGTCAACATGTCAACTAACATGTCTTTGTTTGTTTTCAATAGCTTTAGAAATTCACAGTGTTCACGAACAACAAGTGATCAACCAACCTATTTCACTGTTTTTCCTATGTCCTATTTCCATTGTATGTTTCATTGTAACTTTATTCATCAAACACAGTCAGAACTTTTATCATAATTGTGCTTTTGATTGTTGTTTGATTTGATTCAAAAAAAAAATGGATGCATGTTGGGATCAAAATTGTACTTTCAATTTCTTACAATTACATAAAAATTGTTGTTCAACAAATGTTTAAGTTAAGCAAGGTTGTGTCTCATTTGTTATTATTCAAATACTTATAACTATTATAATTAAACTTAAATAAACAAATAAAATTGACGTCATATATTATTGTCCACCAGGTGCAACAATTTCTAAAGACTGGTATTGGCCAAAGAAAACATCAAAATCAAATCATAATTGCAATATTTGTCTGAAAATTCCAAATCAAAATTTAAGTGGGAAATATTTTTTACATACATATATATTATTTTTCGATTATAGCACCATATTTCAAGGCTCTCTCACCTGGTGATTCCGTCTTTGATGTAGTACAGGAGGCACTCAGACATCAGAGGATCCTCGTTGAGGTTCACCAAATGAGGCGTCTGCCACAGAACAAATATTTATTTACCCACAGCAGAGATGGTGAGCAACATACACATTATTTACAATAAAACATAAGCATACAGTAGTGTACAGGAGTGAAAAAGAATGTCTCGCAGTAAGGAAACAATAACAAGTGACAATTAAAACCATGCAGTCAGTTTCACCCTCCACAGCGTCACAGCACGAGTGTTGCATGTTGTCTCAGCCACATGTTCTGTAGCTGCAGGCAAACAGCCTTAAATCACTAAAAATGGGGCCCAACACCATTATCGTTCCCCCCCCTGTTTACACCCAGTGCTGTGAGGAGAGTGTTTGAAGTGAGTGATGAAGCAGATTTACAGTAAGACTTAATGAAAACCGAGAAACCCTCATCTCATCTGCCTTGGCGAGCACTCACTCAGAGGAAAGGTCTTTAAACACAGCTACAAACCTCATTGGGGGAAAACAGCCCGACTGTGTCGATAAATACAGGCTCGGGCTTTCTAGGGTTATCGGTGGGCTTTGGGGTCAATAAACAAGCAGGTAAGTCAGTCATTTAAATGATAAGCATCAGATCACAGAGGAGATTTACAGCATTTATACCTTCTTAGGGGAGAACACACCAACTGTTCCGCCATCTTCTCGTATCGCAACGCCCATTTCAGCAAGCAGGGCCTCTCTGTGGATGAAGAGTGAATGTTTTACGTCGCTGTTTAATATATGACACCATATTTAATGCAGGATTCATCTCCTGTTTTTTTTATTAAACATCACCAGATTGCTGTCTGATTACATTTGGATGCAACCCTTTCATTCACAATTTATGAACAATACTACTATGCTACTAAAATAAAATGAGAAATGAAAACAGAATACCTTTCCATTCTAATGGCCTCTGTCCGGCGAAGTTTCTCTTCCCAGGTTTCATTGAGTTCGGCAATGATTTTCTCAGTTTCCTGACATTTAAAGAAGAAAGGGGTGAGCAGTCATTTCTCGTTTGTTTTAGTTTAGTTCAAATGTATCAATGGAATTTAAGTATGTCGCTCCTATTGAAATATATTGTGTGAAAAGGAATGTGCAAAACATGAAAATCTTATTGAAAATGTATATAAAATATCAATATAAAAGGACTGGGCCACTTTGGGGATGAAAAAGTGGTGAGAAAGGGACTAATGAATGAGTTTGTGTCTAATGACTGAGCTAAAATAACAAATACTGTATCTGGTGAGTGCTTTGTATGGGAATGATCTGCACTTTTCTCCTGCAGGTTGTGAACTAGACCTTGCTTGCTCATGCAGACAGACAGACAGACAGACAGACAGACAGACAGATAGCGGAAAAGTGCTATATAAATAAAGCCTGATGAATAGGTTGTTTGGAGCATATGTGCATTCTGTCCGCTCACCTTCAGCCGCTCGATGGCTTCTTCGCTGCCCGGGGTGAACATGATGCGGTCGTGCAGACTGGCGATGGATGCAGCGCGGCTGGACAAGGCTGTGAGAGACGGAGAGGGACTCATCCCCGTCATGGCATTGGTCACTGTGGAGAGATCACCCCTTTGATTGACAGCTTGGCCTTTATTGTTATTGTTCGTGAAATCGGACAGGTCTGTCGGGGGCAGGAGGGACGGAGTGTACGGGGAGTGGGTTTCGGAAATAATCAATAACAGGGAATAAAGAAAATGGAAAAAACGTGAACAAATAAGGAAGAAGGAAAGAAGGGAAAGAGTAGAAAAGAAAGAAGATATGTGGCTTGAAACAAATCTAACCCACAGAGAGAAATTTGAACTGCGAGCATACGAGCAGTGCCAGTGAGAAGCCGCCAACTTAAAAAAGATGCAACAAGGCCGTCAGCCAGCCATGACCAATGAAAGTGCAGTCACTGTCAGAAACAATCAAGCAGGATCATTCAAAAACAAGGAAACATACGGCACTGTTCATCTGACATTTGATAAAGAAAATCTATGAAGACAGGGATTCACCAATAAAGCATCAGAAATGGCAAAAACAAAAAAATGAAATACGTAACCCTACTGTACGTGCAGAGGCTAAGTGACTCATTTGTAACGGGGTTGTGTTTCCTGCACAGAACACTGGCGAGCCACATATCCCAATTAAGATTATTATCTAAAAGCAGCAAGATGCACTCAATGCTCAGTGTGCTTCTCGAAATTTAGCAAATTAATGAAGCTAGAAATCAATTTCATTGGCAGCGAACCAGACACGACGAGTCCTTAATTTGTATATTTCACATTATGTTCCCTGTTTTATGTTCACTGTCTTGTTGTTGCACCTAAAAGGCCTGTGACTGACTCTACAAAATGAAAAATATCAAACCCCAGGGCTGCTGCTGCTGCTGCTGCTGCTGCTGCTGCTGCTGCTGCTGCTACCGCCATGGCAACACAGAGCAATAAATTGGGAAAATGTATCACACCAATCCATCTGGACAGGCTGTCGCCCGCAAGGATGAGTTACGTAATATCGCTTTTGCAGTTAATGAATCCATGTGGTTAAGACAGTAAACATTTTATGGGATAACATGAGATGACAACCTCAAAGATCCAATACGATGCACATGATAATACTCTTGTCTGTAAGCAAAGGCTGCATCATCATCATCATCATCATCGTCCTGTGTTTACTGTGTGATGTCTCCCCCCCTCTCTCAGGAGGCGACAGAGCCAGACAGACTCTGTCAGGGGAAATCTGAGGCTGCAGTCTCTACATCAGGGAAATGATAGATGAAACATATCTTATCATACTGTGCTCCCATAAAACTTCCCATATTATATTGCTCTGGTGCTGGTTCATGGACAGTAAAGCTTTGTCCCACTGATGCCACAGTTACCAGGTCAGACACATGATCTCTGCAGCACCAGGATGTGGCACACGCAGTGAAGTCAGTGAGGACCTGAATTAAGATTAGAGCCAAAATGACTAAGCTTGAAAATTGATCTTAATATCTAATTTCCATTTTTCTGATAGAGATTGCAGTCTGAGTTGCGATTAAGTCTAGCTTTAAAACAATATCAACTTTGTTAAAACAAGATGGAGCATTAACACAGAGGACACTATTGATATTGAATATCATACTAATGCCAGGTATTTATGAGTTTTTAAAGATATGAATTGTTTCTAATATTGAAAAATAGAAGAATTCAATTATATTCACTTATATTCACTTTATTAGGTACGCCTGCTATCTTCTCAGCCAATCACATGGCAGCATTTCGGCACGTAGACTGGGAAGATACGACCTATTGAGGTTCAAACTAAGCATCAGAATGAGGAAGGAAGGTGATTTACAGGTAAGTAACACTGAACGTGGCATGGTGGCTGATATGAGACTTTCAGAAACTGCTGATCCACTGAAATGATACAAAAAAGAGAAAATATCCAGTTCTGTGTAAACAAAACCGACTGGTTTGAGATGGTAAAAAGGCAACATTAACTCAAATAACCAGACGTTATTTGAGTTAATACTAGGTATACAGAGGACCATCATACAGCAGAAGACCACTCTGAGTGTCACTCCTAGGTGTACCTCATATAATGGCTGATAATGGTGAGTGTGCATTAAGATAACATACTGATGGTGCTGCAGAGACAAAAAACAAAGTGTTCACTATCACAATAAGCAACGATGATGCTAAGCGGCCGCAAGAGCTAAAGCAAGAGCCAAAGCCAGAAAACACACATTTCAAACCCTCTATCTCAGCACCAGACCCACGATATGCTGCAAGAAGAGAAGATACAGAGAGACACAGAGAGAAAGAGCGTGTAACACCTTCAAATATGATATAGTGAGGGTTCATACATCCAAACATTCAGAATCAATTCCATTCCTGCATCAATAACATTCCTGCAACCAGGATTTCCATCATCCTATGCATTCATATGTTGTTGTTTACCAGTGACAGATAACGTGAGTGGGCTGTTCCTTCACTAATAACTATCGCTGTTGAGTTTAACTCCGCCTAAATGGAAACAGATGGCAGAGCAGGTGCTGCTGTTGCATGGCTGAATAAGTGAGGCACGGGATTTGTGCCAGGAGATGCTTTTCTTTTTTATTTATGATTAAAAGAATGTTCCATTTTATCATCGAGAAACACTTATCTAAGACAAAGACTACAGAAAAACACACCCACACGCCTTTCTGTCAGTTTTGGATTTACAACATATGAATACATTGTGAGCTGCCAAGTTAGGCATGACTAACAATCTAAAAATAATCTACTCTCACTTAGTGGTCTGCATTGGTTCACACACACACACACACACACACACACAGGGAGATTAAGGCCAGTGAAATACTTGCTGTTTAACCACTAAATTATTGGCTTGTCATGAGCACAGTTGTTATTATCAACGCGCTATTATCAACGTTAGTGGAATATTTCACTAGATGGTGCACTGCAGAGCTCAGATCGTGCCATGACTAGTTAAGAGCAAGTTTGTCTCTGGCATAAAGGTGCAGCTTTGTGGGGGTGTGGCCAGACTGTTTAGACTGAGGTGAGAATGATGTGCCTGCTACTAAAAGAGGTTTCAAACTGTTGCAAGCAGTTTGAAAGTAAAGGGACATTTTTTCTTTAGGGAATGATTTTTATCATATTTAAGCCACTTAAAAAGACTCACCACATAAAACCTACAAGTGCTTAAGTCTAGAG
The DNA here is from genome assembly GCF_958295425.1 of Solea solea. NCBI lineage: Eukaryota > Metazoa > Chordata > Actinopteri > Pleuronectiformes > Soleidae > Solea > Solea solea. The sequence continues at coordinate 2,246,544 of NC_081142.1, read as the reverse complement.
CTGCAACTAACGATTATTTTCATAATCGGTTAATCTGTCGATTATTTTCTCGATTAATCGCTCGGTCCATAAAATATCAGAAAACCTTAAAAAATGTTGATCGGTGTTCATCAAACCTGGAAATGATGATGTTCTCAAATGTCTTGTTTTGTCCACAAACCAAAATGATTCACTTCTAATGATTTTGTTGTTATCCAGAGCAAATAAATTAAGAAAATACTCACATTTAAGAAGTTTAAACAATCGGAAATATTGTTTTAATCATGAAAAAAACTTCAAACCGATTACCGGTTATCAAAACAGTTGTCGATTAATTTAGTAATCGATTAATAATCGATTAAGCTCTACTTAAGTCTTAAATATATATAATATTAACAACAATATGTTTGCCACTTTTTTTGCATTTCTGCTTGGAGACTGACGTTTGGTATCTGTTTACTCGCCACAGCAAAGTCCATAGTCCAAGAAAATCTGTGATATTTTACAGCACAGCACACAGGAGTTGTTAAATCCACTGCTGTCTCCATCAATAGGTTCAAATCTTTGGTATTTGGGTTCCTTAATTTGGATTAAACAAACTTACTAAACTAGGCAGGAGAGTTTCCAGCCAGAGAAGGACAAACTAACTCTTAAGATAGCTCTAAGCAGCTGTAGTCTTTATTTGGTTAGTCTTAAGTGAAGTGGACAAAATCTGTTGTCCCTTCTGTCCTTGCCGCCAGCCTTGTTTTCAGTGAGCTCCCAGGCGAGTTCACAGACACATGGAAGTGTGCTGAGCCAAATCAGTGTTGCTAATGTGTCGATACCTCACACAACCACACTTAAAATAACACAAACTATTCCTTTAAGCTCGATATAACATCAGTGATCTTACTCTCAATGATGTCACCCAGGCCCTGGGCGAAGATGAGGTCTTTCAGTCGAGCCACCTCCTCCTTCAGCTCACGCACCAATCTGTTGTTGGGATCCTCATTGATGACGGCGTTGCAGCGAATCTGTTTGGCGCGGTCTGCGTACCTGTGAGAGCGTAGGGAAGTCGTCAGTCGTGATGCCGACACACGTGCAGGAGCAGACAAGCACATAAACACGGCACACCCTCGTCTTCACAATCCACCCGTGTCTGAAGTGTGAGACCGATGAGTTGACGGAGTGAAAAATGTGTCTCATGTAACACATCAGTCACCTTCAAAGACGGGAAGGAAACAGATGCAGCAGGAAACTGTGTCATCTGTGGAATACCTGAGTGTGCTGAGGGTCTCGTCGTAGTTGACATCTGCTGGACTCAGAGCAGCGACCATCGCCGTGCGAGAATTACCGCCTGATAATAAGTTAAAAAAGGGATTCGTTAGCAAACGTTCCTCAAAATCATAAAAATATGAGTCTGTCAAAAGAGAAATATTGTGCTTAGGGATGGGACGAGTAATATACTCTGAAGTACTGAACCACAAGGGGGAGCCTGTATCTTTCCAGTCATTTCAGGACCTCAGGACTTAGAATGATTTTATTTGAGATTCGTGTTTTCAAACATGTTTTAGAATTTAAAGCCTTTTTTGTTCAACTAATAACATAATTTCGTCCCACACCCAACTGTGTTCATACCTAAGTTCTCTCTCAGTAGCCAGGTCAAGACTGAATCTCTGTAGGGGATGAAGCTTTCCACTTTTTTCTTCTTTTTATTCTGCGTTTTTAAATAAAAAGAAGAAATCAAATGATGTAATATTGCTTTTAAGGAAAAACAGTGGTTAAAAGTTATTTAAATAAATTACCTTATTCGGCCCAGAGTCCTAAAATTTAGTAGACAGTAAAATAAGGTGGTTTACTCAGGGTAATATCAATTAAATTTTGTATTACATGCAGATAAAATAAAGACACATACCACTTCTGCCAAAGCAGAGATGACTTTCCCCAGAGTAGTGAGAGATTTGTTGATATTTGCTCCTTCCTATGATAGAAAAGAGACATTTAGTGACATTTACATTAAAGATTCACACACATCTTTGCATTAAATTATAGATCTTTTATATATAAGCAGACAAACATTTGTGTTTCAGTTTAATAACATGTTCACCTTCAGCCTTGTTCCTTTAGCTCCAGTAGAATCTGCCCTCTCGCTGCCGGCCAAATCCACCAAACTTATTTTACTGACCTACACAAACAAAACAGAAGCTCAAATAATGCAAAAACTCAACAGATTCATCTTTATTCCAGAGGCAGGTTTACATTATTATCATTGTGACCTTCACACACTCATTGATTTCCTGTTTACGAGAAGATTTAATTCACTGCAATCAATCAATGGCCTCATAGATAAGCAGTGGTAATGGTGGTAATGGATTCATGTGAACCAGAATCACTCAGGCAGTGATTTAAAACGCCTCTACCTTCTCAGACGTGTTGTCAGACTCGGCGTCGTGGCGTTTCTGCGTGAATATGATGTTAAAGACGGCGTGTGAGCGACTGCTCGTCTCGTTCATGTTGGTGGCAGCCACGGTCCTGAGAACAACAGCCAGACACATCATTGTTTCTCATGGTGTGATTAAATAATGAGTCATCATAATGTAATGTAACACAATCACATAACATCATTAACGTAAGTGGGAACTGGGAACCTTCATGGAATCCTACGTTTTAAATGAACAACCCGACTCTCATGAGCTCAGAGGCTTCACAGTTTACAGTCACTGTAATAAAGACATGGCAGTAAATGCCACTGTTGCCCCTTGGCTTAGCATTATGTGCGTTGCATAGTAATAACATTGCACACAAATGAGTTCAAGTGGAGGACGTTTGGGAAAGAGAATTGTCAAGAGATTAAAGTAGTGAAAGCAAAAGATATACAGGGCCAGTATAAATTATTATATTTATTATTAATATATATCATTATTTATAACTACATATATTCATATACATATTTAACAACAATTAAGACTATAATGTGTCCACTTGTCTGTAATTGATGTATTATATGAACCAGTGGTACACTGACAATAAAGGCATTGAAAGTGAAATATGGTTTGTTTACTGACAGTGAGTGAGATGAGTGACGATGTATGAACTAAGAGCTTCATCACCTGGCCTTGTTGCCGGAGTCCATCAGGTCCTGGATGTCATTGTAGGAGGTGACAGCCAGTTTGGACAGGTCCTCCACGTAGGGACCCATCAGTGGATGTTCTCTCACACGCAGGTGCCCTTTGTTTTTGGGGTTCAGCAGATCCCGCACACGTTCACAGTAGATCTCCATGTAGCTCACCTGTTCACATTCACAGTTATTGGCATCAACGACTCAAATGACCACGAGTCCAAGATACGCGGCACATACAGAGAAAGTGCAGGACATGTACGCTCACCTCCACAGAGTAAGACATGCTGTTGTCTGTATTGTCATTAAACTTAGTGAAAAGATCTTCACACATCTGGAAGAGAGAAAACAACATGATTATTAGTAGAATAAAAATAAGTATAATCAGTATATAGTAATAATTATATAATAAGTTATATATTAATAAGTATATAATAAGTATAATAATATAATTACTTTCTTCTCCATTTATTTATTTATATATATATATATATATATATACATATATATATTTAAAAACACTGCTGGCTCCATTTTATTTTGAAAAATCTGCAGCTCCATTTCAATCTGTCTGAAAAAACTGAGATCTTTTGAAATGATGTAACCTGCACTCACTTCCCGACTGGTTTTTAGTGGCTACAACTTGACTATCACTTACTTTCTTACTTTTTTCTTTTTCTACCTTTTTACCAGACATTTCACTAATGCGGTTTCGCTTTAGTATTCCTTTACAGAAAAAAGAATCAACTTCCCGTTTACACTATCATGCGTGGTTCATGTGGATTATATTTTCAGTTAGTATGGATGCAGATTACTGATACAGAGCTGAAATACTCGTCAATAATAATTGTATAAATAAAGTATGTAGTAATAGCCGTATTATCCCGTAGCTGTGAGTCTATACCAGAGGAATGATTCCTTGTTGATCCTTAACGTCCTGCTTCCCCATCATGGTGTAAGATTTGCCAGCACCTGTCTGCCCATACGCAAAGATGCAGACGTTGTAGCCCTCAAAGGCGTGCAGCAGCATTTCCTCGCCGATGTCTTTGTATACTTGCATCTGAGAGGCAAAATTGATGTCCTCAGGCTGCGGACGCAGATCAATAATCAATAACCAGCCACAAAATACCTTGTAAATCTGACGCACGCAACACCAACAAATCCAAAGCAAAGTAAACATGTTTTTATGGAGGGGTTTGGCAGCAGTTACCGTGGTGTGGGACCAGTAGGAGTAATCAAAGTTGAAGCTCTTGTTGTCTTTGGGCTGTTTGGGGTTGGCGATGGCTGAAAGACGGGAGAGAGAACACAGGTCAGTGGGAGGGTGAGAGCTGCTCATGTGAAACCCGATCCAGGATGGGTCACTGTCATGGCGTGCTAAAAGCTATGAAATGGTCTCAGTGGCCTTGAATCTCCAAACTAACAATTATCACTAGCATTAAGGACGGCAGGCACTTTGGAAGATGAATGCAAGAGTCTTTTTTTGGTAGAGAGCAATGAGTTAAAGATCATTGCCATTTGAACAAGAACATTACATTAAGTAGAGTGTAAAACTAAACAATACAACACACCCTTGTCTATTTCCTATAGGTATATCTTACATGTGGAAATATGAAAGAAAAACAGAAAGCTGTGTGATAACCTACATAGTTCATTTGTACGAGTGTCATTAAAAACATGATAGAAACCATTTTAGGAAAATGTAGGGCTGTCTCATCATCCGCTGTAAACTCCAGTGCCTGATGTACCCACACATGAACAACATAAAGTGAACTATGAAAATGAAAATGGCTTCCTCTGCTCTCCCAGAGGTCCAGACACCACTTTCTGTGCTAATGCAGCTGTGGTCGATAATGGAGGAAAAGACCCAGGGCTAAGTACACTCTCAAGCACACACACGCGGTTCTTTCCTCTCCACACTGATACTGCGTTTTTTTGCTGCTATGAAATATCGGCCAGTGTGGCTGTGACAGGTTTACTGTCTCAGAGCCCATTCCTCATCCTGACACAGAAATCAGGTCCGGTTTACTAGACCTGTTGCGTTCAGGTGCCCTGGAGGACGGTCATATAGATGCACTTGAGTTTACACACAGTTCTCTCTTTGGCACTTAAAATACATGAGGTTTTGCTGCAAAAAAAAAATCAATGTCATTAATCAGCTTGAAATGTTACCCACACTTCTCATTTCCTCACTGACCCCTGCTGCAAATAGTCCTTTACATTATCTCGTCATCATGACATCACACCATCACCATTAGAAGCATTGATTTAGAACAAGATGGACATTTGACAGTAATCAAGAGGTGGTTTGTGCTCATTATGCGTGTGTCATTGATAAGGTTAATGCTGGTTACCTCTTCCAGTAATCTCTGGTGACGTTGGCTTTTAGAAGAAGGTTGCTCAGTGCTCACGTATTTTTGAAACTGCCTGTAACCTTGTAATCAGTGTTGTAGTATTCAAGGTCAAGACTTGGACTGAACTTGGATTTTAACAACTCATAACTTGGACATATTAACAATGTAAAGAAACTGTTAGCAGTGCGTCTTGAAACAAATGCAAAGAAAGTTCACTTTTAAGATTTATTTGGTTATTTCATATCTAAAGAAGTGCAAACACAATGACTACTTTGCAGGAGTTCCAGTTTAGTTGCCTTCTCGCTCTGTTTCATACAGGCTGTGTATGATGAAGATGAGCAAACCACTCTGCATCACATATGCACAACATCATGTAAACAGTGCAAAATGATTCTAATTCTGCGACACAGAGAACCAGCAGAATTATTTCCCTCAGAAACTGCAGCTACATTTATTTATTTATTTATTTATTTGACTTCCTGACGAGGAGGCTGATCCACAGTCTTTTGTTTCCCGAGGTCGCATTGTATTACAATTTTTTTTTGTTGCATTCGTAAAACAATGACCATCAGCTGTTCTTCATAGCGAGACACTAACAAATGCAGCAATAATGCTGTAATAAGTTTGACTAATCCTGTTTGAGCAGGTAAATCGTTGATGTGGGATGCAGAAATGCATCGGTAACACTTTACATTACACGACACATAGTAACAGTATGGTAATACTTTGCATTAGGGAAGCGATACATTGGTTATCTTATTTCTGTAGTAATCAACAAGAAGAGATTGCCATGTGGCGTAATGTGATTGGTCTCTCTGTTAAATAATGCTGACCTGGTTCAATAAATTGAGTGTCACATAAAGAAAGAAACGTGGTTTAAAAAAGAAACATATCAGTATCTGTCCACCTAGATCTGATTTCCCAGAAGTCAAACCACTGTGGGACATTTTGTCATTGCTGACTCATCTCTGACTGTGCTGTGATTCATACAAGATGAAGCCGGCAGCGCAGAGGATACAAGAGATAAGGTAATTACTTCAGCTTGTCAGTGACTGGCAGTTACCATGACAGAGCCGCTTATTTAAATTGCACTCAGTAGCATGTGTGATGTTCTCAGAGGTCACAGCTTGTGTGTCATCTCCACCTGAGGCCAGTCTCAGCAATCTTCTATTTTTATGATGGAAACACCTTTTAAATTCAGGTCATGGAGTTTATAAATGATGACAGGACAGGAAGCCACATCACAGAGGGGAAAACGGAATTAATAAAGACGTTTTTTTCTCCTGGAGCAAATCAAAAGAGATGGTAAAGAGTGTGGACATAGTTTGTATTAGCATAATAATTATTAAAAATGTATTTATGTATAAAAGTGAATAATTGTTTTATACAAAGGAATAACATGATTACTTAAAATATTAACTGTATGTTGTACGAGTAGAACAAAGGTCTGCTAAATGAATTCATTCTTTTAAATCAAGCCTGAAAATCGACCTGTTTGCTTCTCGATTTAAATGTTTTTTATTGTGTTATTGCCTTTTATATCTTTAATGCTTTAATGCTCTCTTTTTTTTATTGTAAAGCACTTTGAAATGCCTTGTTGTTGAAATGTGCTATATAAAGAAACTTAAACCTTGCCTCGTAGTGACACTCATCACATGAATGAGGGTAATATGAAGGAAAGTTTTACTTATGGACACTAACGGATCACGACTACTCAAACGCACAGGGAAGCCAAACGAGACGACAATTTCAAACCAGGTGTTTTGTTATTGTTTTGACTGAGAGATCCCTAGTGGAAGAAATTACAAACTGTGTGTTGCACTACAACACACAGTAGATCTTCATCTCTGTTATCACTGTCACGATGCCTACATCTCCTATTGTCTGCTCTAATCTCTTGCTGCGTTCAGCATCTGAATATAGCAGGGTTTTATTTGGGTTTTCATTAATGTGACCGAGTGATGCTGGTCAGACAGTCACAGACGTCATGGCTGACCTACCCACAGCCAAAAGAGGAGGAAATGTGGATGTGGTTGCGTCAGCAGCAGGGCTGGTACAGGGGGAGGAGGAGGAGGAGGAGGCGGTATGAACTCACCGACAGGGGCTGGAGGAGAGCCACATGGTGCAGATGCTATATTCAGCAGCAGGTTGTATGTTGTCTATGGCTTTACAGATAAATCTATAAAGCATTTACACCACCAGCATTTACTTTGATAAAATAAAAATGGCCCGAGAGCAGCAACTCGTGTTTTTCCTCATAACTTGTTTCAAGCCAAACTCAATGAGCTTGTTTTGTCTGAACATTTACAAAATGTTAGTGTCCACAACTCACATTTTGTAATAAATAAAGTCTGTATGCATTTTCTTATATTATATTATATTATATTATATTATATTATACTATATTATATTATATTATATTATATTATATTATATTATATTATACTGTATCTCACACACTATTAAATTACAAATACACCGATATTATGGCTTATTCACTCTTGGTTTTTATCATGTGGGCAGATACATGTGAATGATGTATCAGAGTATTCACATGTACAGCTGTGAGATGACTGGCACTGCATGTACACACAAAACGGTGTTTGGCCTCACACTGGTACGCACAGTTGTCCCAGTCATCGTTGCTGCCGGTCTCACACCACAACAACACTCACTTATTAAGATGACAGCAGTGCAGCTGTTTGATTGATAACTAATTGGCGAATCATTTAGTGTTAGAAGTGGACGGGACACCTCTGAGTCTGATTGGATACAAATGTAAGCAGGTTTATGTTTGATTATTTAAACATTTGGCGAGCTACTCGGAGCAGTAGCTGGTGAGCCACGCGTTGAACACCCAAGAGGCACTGCAGCTGTCCGTCGTGGCCATTTCAAGCAGTAAATACTATTTCTTCAATTCCACAGAAATACTACGAATCATTCCACTAGTGGAAAATGTACACACTGGTTTGTGAAGAGCCATTTTAGGCCTTTTTTTCCCCCACCATCTTGGTTATTGGAACCCAGAAGAAAAATGTGGCCGAGCAAAACCTGATTAAGAGCTGGTACACTGCGTGTCCGCCTCCATTACTTAATGGGACTCGCCGTCAACACAGTGTCCATGCCTTGATACATGCTCAGTTATATTATCTATTTGACTCTAAAAGGGACAATTACTTACAAAATGGTCATTATGCTGTACCGATAAAGATCTGAAGTCAGTGACTGAGAACATAAACTCCTTGGATAAATGTTTACTGGTGGTATAAATCCAGTGTTAAGTCATTTTCAATGATGTTGCCCAAGGGGCTTATTCAAGAGAATACAGGTTTCAGGCACTTCCTGCATTGGCTTCACTTTCCTTTCTTTTTCATATAAGTCTAAAATGTGTACATTCAAATTTCTCTGAACAAACAAAGTTGTTTCAGAGCTTTTGTATATTTTCAAGTGAATGTAATTTGCAATAAATGTGGATTGATAGAATGGAATGAGGCTCACTGCTCCTCCAGCTCAATCCCCTGCATCTTAATTAAGGTCAGGAGGGAGGGAAGATCTCTCACATAGTGAGATTACGTGGCATTCTCCTGCTTTGTGGGAACTGGGCTATTGACCCACACATGAATGTCAGGGAGTACAAAGCAGAGAGTGGGACACACATACACACACATACACACACAACCACTTTTGTGCAGCATTCTTAGTGAGGAGACTCATTGAATACTTGCTATTCTCGAGCCCCTTACCCAAACCTTAACCAGCACAACTAAATACCTTAACTGAACCCTTAACCTGATCACCACCTAAACCTTATTCTATTTCTAACCCACAAACAGCCGTGAGGAGCAGCCATTTGTCCTCACTTTCACAAAACTTCCTGTGGTTTATAAGGTTTTTACATACAAGTACACACACACGCACACACAAACCCTGAGAACTCTTTCTTCTTCTTCTTCTTCTTCTTCTTCCTCTCTTCCATCCAGACTAGAGAAAGACAAAGGGGCATTGATACCACCGCCTCTGTTCCCCCCAGCCCACTCCACCCGTCCAGACAGCAAAACCAATGGCCTCTTTAGTGACATCACTCTGCTCACATCCTTCAGTTCACATCCACGGCTATTGACTCAGTCTTTCTTCTCTGCTAAGAGACCAGCAGGCTCACTGAAAAAAGTCCTGGTGCATCCAACAAGCACAGACTTTTCAGTGTTGCTGGTAAACTCAGTTTAATGTCTGTACTGTGTTAAATCAATACCAATAACTGTACTTCAAATTCAAATTTGTGTATAAGCATCAGTGCGTGTCATTCAGATCACGTCAACATATCATCAGCCATCTGATCACGTCATACATTTTCATACATTTTCAGTGGGTTTTCACAGTGCACCATTTATTAAAAGTATTCAATTATGTCATATTTAAATGTCTGCAGCAACATTCTATCCTCTTGTTTCAGTTATTTCCTCTTATCATAAGATTTTTACTTGCAAAATTTAAACTTAGGGCTCAATGACCCATTTATTTGTATCCACTACAGTTCAATCAGCCTGAATGATGAGTGCTAGACTCAAATGATTGTGTAATGTCATCTGCCAAAGGACTATGGACTTATTAACATATTTACATGTGTATTGTACACTAGTGCTTATTAATAGGCTCTGACCCTTTTGAATAAACTTGAAATAAACATAAAAACAACTAGCTGTGCCTTTGTAAACATGTTTATTGCCTTTTGTATTTCTTTTTTTAAATTATTCTCTGCTTTTATATATTTACTATATTCTTTTATTTTTACATTTCATGCCTGTTCAGCAATTTGGTCAGTTGTGGTCTGTAACCTGAACGTAAATCATATTTGGTAAACAAGTAACAGGACAGTCTATCTGAATGTGATGTGTCCCAATACATCTATTTTCCAAATGATTTAATGTTGTTAACTATTTTGCTAAATGTCTGGTTGATTGTTGATCTCGAGTGAAATTGGAAGGAGAACTTGAGTTCTTACACTTCTTTACAACCATATAAGTGTTTTATACTTCACACTATGTTTGACGATGCATAATCATTAAATTATGATGTACTAAACTCTAGTTACATTGCTACTGAATAAATTATATTGCAATAAATAATGTTTTACTGCCCAAGCAGCACCTGTCCAACTTGTTGTATAGTAAAGAATTAGAAGAAGATGTTTATCACATTAAATTCCACTGAAATTCAGACACTCTTTAAATTCATGTACCCAGATAATGTGGTTGATTAAACATATCCAGCTGGCTTTGTGTCATAAGAAAAACATTCACACAGTAAATACCGTATGCTTCCAAAATCTAATCTGTTTATACAGCAATGCTAAAAAAATAAATATCATCCAGTGCTCGACAGTCTATAACCATGAAATGCTCTGGAAGATTCCACCACACCATGAAATCCTTAAAGTGACAAAGCTTAGAAGAACAATTTAAGATGTATTCAGAGATTATATTTGCTCTGGTCACATAATGAAACAAATCACACAGTCAAAATATGACAACCCAAAAAGGAGCCACCCAGCTTGTTGTCTAGTCACCCATGACATGAGGAAAGAGGGGTGAGACGACGAAATTAGGCCAAACAGTAAATATTTCAGGACGCTTCATCCATTATTAATGAAGGGCTTTACTTTGCTGGGCAGGCTACATATCGAGTGTCTTTCCAGTCTCATCCTCACTCTGCACACTGCATAACTTTAGAGATGAGGGCTGCTCTGGAATACATGTGTTGAAAACCGTGAAACTTAAAAAAACCCCAAAACAATTCCGTCATTTTCATTTTTACAAAAGCATGAAATCATTTTAATAATAACTATGTTTCCTCCAAATGTTTTCTACTGTTTTCTTGTTGGACATTTTTAATTCAGGGCAGATTTGAATAGAAAGCTTTATTAAAAATAGAGACCCATTTTAAATCTGACTTAATCTCTTGAATAAATACATAAAAGGCTTTGTCCTAAATTAATATTAGGTAGAAAAAAAATATTAAACCTATTCAAATGTTGCACAGCGTATGTAGTCAAGAACTGACTCTCAAATCGAAGAAGGTATTTATGTACATAAAAAATAAATAAATGCAGTTTTTAGATCAAAATGAGGAACTATTGTAAATATGTACATTTAAAATGTACATCTTAACTTACAGTGCAATTCTAGGCATGTATCTCTGTAATTGGCCTGAATTTCTAAACCCCTCGTTTCATAAAAGCTAAAAAATGCATCAGTAAAAAGACAAACGCTTCATCGAAATGTGGCATATAACAAGAACACATACAATAAGTGGACTGGGGCATTTGGTTGTGCAGAACTTACTGGTGGTGTTTCCAGACATCTGGATGATGCACTTGCTTTCGAATCCCATCTCCCTGGAATTGAAAGGGCGGACTCGCACCGCCACCTTCACAGAAGCCGCTGACATGGTGCTGTCTTCCTCGCACCCTCAGATGCTTTCTTCAGAGCCCCGGGGTAGGACCTGCAGGTCTGTAGGAGGCAGCAGAGAGTGAATACTGATTATTAGGATTCCTAGTTGTCTTTGTAGCTTCTCACTCATCCAGGTCATTGTTGTCCAATTCTTCAATTCATTTCCTACTTTTATTAGGACTTACAGTTTGTTATGAAAACGGTTCATTTCTGTCTTCTCCTGTATTTCTGATTGAGAAATGTAAATGTATTCCCCGTCTCCCTAAGTTTTATTTACTATCTGGGGTACAGTCTTGGCCTGGTGTCTCTCAATAGATTTCCACTTCAAGGAACTTAGGAATAAAAAATGACAAGTCATAGTATGTGTAGGGATGAACCAATTTATCAGCTGTGTGTACATATTCTAAATATTCTTTTGAATAAGTTAAATAAAATAATCTAACAACTGTATTTGTTGTTTATTTTTGTGACTGAGGGTAGTAATAAAGGTTAGGTCACAAGCTTGGATGAATTTGTAAAGATTCACAGATGGTGTGATTGTGGAAAGCAATCACACCATCACACCAGACAACATTTGTACATGAGGACACAGTTTTTTTACAGAAGACAAACAATTGCAACCATAAATTTCTGCATAATGTGACATTTCTGTCGTTGCACAGTGCACAAAATGAGCTGTTTTACAACTTTGTGTGAGAGGAAAACAAAGACATCAAACAGATAAAATACTTTGATGGTCACTTGTCATAAAGAAACATTGAACATCTGGGAGCATTTATTCCCATTGTGCGTTAGCATTGTTTCAGTAAAAGGCATAATAAAAAAAAACGAGGACCTGGGAACTTAAGTTCCACCACAAAAAAAAAACAAAAAAAAAACAATTAAATCTAAAAACAGCTGCTTTATACTAAAGTTTTGCAAGTTACCCATTCACATCCACTCATAAAGCGTATGTATGTGCAGCGCGTTTTCTATCACACATGTTTCATACCCATTCACATGCTGCCCAAGGACACGTCAGCATGTAGGGTAGCAGAGCCAGGAACCAAACCCACAACCTTTTAAAGATGACTTGCTCGTATATAATATAATATAAAATAATATATATATATTTGTATACACATATATATAAAATAATATATATATATATATATATATTATATTGTATATATATATATATATATTATATATATATATATATATATATATATATATATATATATGTATATTAACCCTTACAGTTGACATGATCAGCACAGTAGAGGATGACATTGCTGCGTGGCTGCTCCATGAAAAGACCACGCATGATCAGCTACAGCCCAGAGATGTAGATAATACAGCTATGGCACAGCAGTGACAAAAGAAGTGCAGCAGCAGCAGCAACAACAGCCAGACGTCAGACGTCAGACTCTTCCCCTGGATGACAAAAGCAATGAAACCAGCCACAAATCCACCTGGCTCCATTCAGCTACTCGGTTTCATGAACAACCCGTTTCCCGTCACTGTCTCCTAAAAGACTGAACGTGGCCATTAAATCACTGTGTGATTTTAGTGTGTGTGGAAGCTTTGTGGGTGTATCAGGAGCAACCCATGACTCATCATCCACGCAGATCCCATTACAGTCATTTCATGTTTTTATCAATAACTCACATTAACAGTGAGGAATATGATGCAATTTGCTTTTTAAAGCACAATCTCAAGTCAAACTACATATATTAATATATTATATTAATAATTTAAAAAAGATTGAGTTCTGTCTTCTGTCTCCATACAATTTAGAAAATATCCTTTTGAAGTATTGCCCCTCAGATTATTTACTTTGCCATGAATGAGGCAGATTTTTTTTTACATTTAGTTTTATTCATATTTATGAAATAAATGTTTTTGGTATCACATTTATGATTTTGTATCAGACTTTTTTTTTTATCATATCTGGTAAATGTCTCCCTTTTGTCATCATCATCATCATCATCATCATCGTCAGTGGGCGTTGGTGGATTTGTTGCTGTGTCACTGTGTTTCCTGGTTTAACCTGCACATCTGGCTCCTGAACAGATTCAACAGTGACACTATCACAAGAGAAAAGAAAACACACAACACAAGGTGCATTCACGCTATAAACCACCCCAATAATCAGTTATGATAAAAAATAACAACACACACACAAAAACCAAATATATAATGCTGAAATTCAGGTTTGGATATGTGACGATGATGAAAATCCACATGCTTAAATCCTGCCTCGTCTATTGTAGGGTTCGGGATACATGGTTTTAAATCTCTTTAATCTCTTATTCTTTATTCATTCATTTGTCTTCATTTTGGGTCCAAACCCATGGCTATAATATGCTAAACCAATCAGCTGATGATGCAGCTTTGTTGGGCGACCACCATTTTCCCAGTGACAAAGCCAGTCTAATGTAACTTACCACCACACTCCTGCGTAATTCACCCACGATGACACGTTTTTTCTAGTTTCATATGTCTTACAGTAGTAAGTAAGTACTAGTACATGTATAAAAATCATATCTACATGTTTAATTAAATCTTTTAAAATGACAGCCCAATAACCACAGGTCAACAGTGGCTTTAAGGCCTAAATATTGGGCTAGTTTCAGGGTAAAACTGACAATTCACAGCTGTGACACGTTACCATTATGTATGACGTCATTTTCAAAAGGTTACCATACATGATTTCTTCACTTCAAGCCACACGTCCATCCTCTGCACAGTGACAATGCATAGAATCAATTAGGTAACAAAATGTAAGCCCACAGTATACAATGACACGACAGTGTGTGTCCGTGTGTTACACAGCAGCTTTAGCGTCGTTCTGCATTTAAACGTGACATTTTCCGACACTGACAGCGTCTTCATTGGCCGCGCCCAGTGCCCGTCTCCTCCCAGGAGCTTTGACACTAAGTAAATATACAACACCACAATGACATTGAGACACAATGGAAGGGAAATGTACTTTACCTCTGCAGAGCCAATTTTATTCCTGCTGCCGTGACTCTGTGTCGCTCCTTTGCGTTTTATTTATTTATCCAGCTCCGGAGACACCTCCACCTCCTCCTCCTCCTCTTCCTCCAGCAGCAGCAGCAGGAGCAGCAGCAGCAGCAGGTCTGAGGAACTGCTCTCTCAGCCTCTCCTCTCCATGTAACCGGGCAGGGCTGAGGTTACAACACCGGCGGTGTCTCGTTGAGCCCAGGCAGCCCCACCCTCCACTGTCCAGGCGTTTGACAGTGGAGACAGGGGGGGAGGAAGGACACGGAGAGAATGAATGACGGAGGTCGGCCGCTGTCTCACACTCCGGAGCGGTCAAAATGGCTCTGTTGTCGAGTCGAGTGTCTTCAGCGAAGATGCTCGAGCGAGCTCTCCGGGGCCGATGACGTCACCACGGAGGGAGGTAACAGCATCAATGCAGTAGAGTGGGACGAGAGGGGGAGGGAGGAGTGGGAGGGTGATGGAGAGAAAAACGGAGCAAAGTTAATATTCCTCTGACACACATGACGAAAGCACAACACATTTTTAGTTCTAATTCTGATTATTAGTAAGCGTTAGTGTCCGTTTATCAGCCTAAACTTAAAGCTGCCCATAGGTATGTTTGTATCCTAGCTGGGAATTGTATTTCAGGCAAGGGCCTTGCCTTACAGAGGCCGCCATCTTGCACCGCCATGTTACTACAAACAAATATACAAAACTGAGGGCCATTTATTTATTATTATATTATTTATTCAATCATTCATTCACTTTTAAAAAGGCTGCTGTTGCTTTATAAAGTGCACAATGGCTATGGGAGGAACTGTATTTCCTTCAGGTCGTCAGGTGCAGGTTTAATTACTGTCTGCACAGTCACAATGAAACTCTCACAGAACTGCAGCTTTGCTTCAACCCTGACATCTTCCCTCCCCATTTTAAGACACGTCATTTCTTTTTTTTGTGCTAATTCTATTTTCAATTTAAATGAGTTAATTTGTAATTTCTTTCTAAATGCCTGTCTTTGTATTGTCGTATTTCACTTTTATAATTCTCCTTTATATCTAAAGAAATGCCATTTAAATTATATATAGAGAATTTGCCTTGTCATTTGAGGGTGTCCATTCAGCCTTTCTGTAAAAAGTTAGTACATCGAAGCAGATATTTTAAACTAATGGAAAAAAACAACAATACTCTGCTTTTATAACATTTAGGTGTCTATGTCCTTTTAATATACAGTTAATTAAGGCTGCAGACGTGTAAAGCTGCACTTTTGTAGACCATACAAAACAAAGAACATTTTTGAATAGAATGAAATCCAAAATATGAACGCAAAATACAATACAAACATTTAATTTGTAAGCGTTCAATCAAAATTCTAATTTGCTGTGACCTCTGGGAATACTGGGCTTGATGTGCACAGATGAGACGAGGCGAAACGCCTGATGTCTCCTCAAATAGAAGCTGGTAGAGAGTCATTGAGCTGATTGAAGAGATGAGAGGAGGAGGCCTAATAATGTCAGTGTGTCCTTGTGCAAGTGACCTGACCCACACTATTAGACTACAGCATGGTAATGGTTTAATGGCTACAAATCAATACATTTCCCTTTCAATGACGTCCATCTTAATCTAATCTTCTAATTTTGTTTTTTTTGATTATTTGGGAGTTGTACACATGCAACAGCTGCCTGTGTCTTTTCTTCCCTTAATTCTATTTCTAGCGTTTTAATCTTAGTCAAAATCACTTGTGAATTGGGATTTGGAGAGCATTTTGCAGAGCTTGTATTCAGATCAAATACAAGGGTCCGTTTCACTCGAGGCTTAGCAACAGTAATGTGTGGTGAACAGGAACTCACTTGTCTTGTGGTAGGTTACTCTGGCCGCTCAGGTTTCAACCCGAGTGAAACACAATTCAATTGTTTTGTGACCTTGCTCTTTACACATTCCTACTACTCTCTCTCCCTCTCTCCCTCTCTCCCACTCTCTCTCTGTCCCTTTATGGACACATTTGAATGATGTGCCCCATCTGTCTTGGTACCTCACCGTCTCCCTCGTGTCTGTCTGATGCTCCTGCTTTATCACATTAATCTGCATAACGTTCACAGGGTCTAATCTATTGCCACAGAACTTCATGACTGTGTGTGAATCACAGAAGTTAGAAAAAGATGATGCCACCACATAAGGTGTCCCCAAATCCATTCATCCTTAATTTAAGTGAATAATCCAACAAGCTGAAGGCTCAGTTTTACAAGTGAATGTAAAAGGAAATGTTTTGTTGATTATTTAGAAGGAAAATGGAGGAGAAGGAGGAGCCTTTGGTATTGTTTCTGCCCAGTCTTCCAGCGCTGCTCTGCCATGTCTAAACTCAGTCGTACAGAAGCATGAATAATTTATTGTCAGAGTGAGCTGCTGCCCCGAGCCTAGTGTGACAGACATGTTTTCTTAAAGAGGCTCTGGCTGTTTCTCTGTCAGACAATAATCACATTCACCATGGAAGCCGCCGAGACAATAATGTCATGAAGTGAATTATGAATGTAAAGATAACTCGTTGTATGGTGAGTTAACTCCTCCTCTCATAGTCATGAGACATTCACAAAAGTTCAACAGTGGTAATATTGATATTATTTTATTGTTTGAATGTGTTTATGTATCTGAACTATTTTATACCTGTTTTTGCTTTGTGGGAAGCAGTGGAAAAATAAATGTTCAGGAACTACGTGCTTGTTTACGTGCATTACAATAACGGTTTTGAATCTGGAGAACAAACTATAACATACATGTACTAATGTACTTGTGGTCACTCATCTTCCCTAATCCTATTTAAGAATTGTGGACTGGAGGAGATGAAGGATGAACTCTGAGGGCAGGTGGGTTTGAAGACTTTCTCAATCTCATAAGGTTTAATGTATCTAGGAGCCAATTTCATTGATTCTACCTGAAGAGGAAGGTCCTTGGAGGACAACCAGGCCTTTTGTCCAGGCACATATGATGGGGCTGGAGTCCACCTGGAGGATTAGGGGAGTGCACGGGCAGCTTTCCAGACACACCGTCACCACCTTATGTTGGCCTGAACAGACTGAACTTCTTCTTCTTGGGTAGGAAACAGGGTAGTTGCTAACCCAGGGCAACAGGAAGGGATACTTACCAGTAGAGGCATTGGCTATAGAGTTTTAGGCATATTCAACCATGAGGTCAGCAGTCTCAGGAGCCGAAAGGAGTTTGGGCAGCGAAACACACGACAACAGCATTTCCTTCTAATGGAGGAAGGTCAGTGGCAAACCAGAGGTATCCAGATGGGTGTTTTGGACTATAGTGGGCCACCAGAAGCGTTTAATGATGAAAGCTAGGGTCCTGTTGGTTCCAGGAGATAAGCAAGCTACTTTTGACCAGACAGAGTCAGGGACAAAAGATGATAACGATGATAAATCTTTGGTAGGAGTTTGCAAAGCCCAGGAACTGCTGTAGCTGTTTGCGTGGGAATGGAACAGGCCAGTTGGTGCCTCAGTTTTTGCTGGATGTGTTTGGAGCTGGCACTTAGAGATGACAAAATCCAGAAATTTCACTGTGGGGACATGACATTCACATATTTTCCACCTTGACAAATAATCTGCTCTCCACGAGTCTAGTGGTGACTAGATGGACATGTTAGGGAGGTTGTGGGAGTAGATCAGGATGTCATCCTGAAAGACAAGCTTATTAATCATGTCCCAGAAGACATCATTTACCAGAGACTGGAAGAAGAGGCCAAGTGGGGCGTTAAAAGCTGCCTTCTACTCATCGCTCTGTCGGATCTGGATTAGGTGGTAGTCATGCAGGTTCAACTTGGTGAAGATGGTGTGCAATTTAGAAGCTTTAGCTCTACAGTGTTTGCAGAGACAGTTATCTAAATGGGTGGCCAATGACAAATGGATTTCAAAGAGTTTCTCTCATCTTGAACTGCCAATTTGTCTTTATCAGTTTCTGACAACCACTGAAAAAGGTGGCTTGCAGTGCAGCATCATCCCAACCACTCTTGGCAGCAAGAATTCTAAATTGCCTGTTTCAATAGGAGGAGATGCTGCCTTCATTTCAGCCTCGAATAAAGAATAAGAGTTACAGATTGGGGAGAAGGTGTTGTTCCAAACTGCAGATGCCTTCCCAGTCAGTATTATGTAAATAGAATAAGTGGACAGTTGCTGCTCAAATTACTAATGAACATTTGAAAAGAAACGCGCCACACTCACCCATTGTCCCCAAATAGGGCTGAGGAATGGGAATGAGAGGTTTCCTGAAAAACGTGGGGCGTGCCGAGACGTCGCGCAGGACTGGTGGAGTCGCAGTTTGAGGTGAGGCAGACAATTGAGCTGATAATTGAAGATGTTGAACTTGGCAACCTGTGGAGCCAGGATTTGGAGCAGGGTGGTGGTTTCCTGGATACTTCAGTCATGGTGTCTAATTGCAGGGAAGCCAAATCCACTGAGTACATTTTGGTTAGGTGTTGTGAGTGGATTCAGATGTGGACCCAGGGGTGCACTGGTTTTTAAGTGTCTATATTCAAGATGATTTGATGGTTCGGAACAACAGAGAGTCCTCTCAAAACAACCAAGGAGTTTCAATGGTTTCTGCATTTTAAAGGTGAGACAGTGGTCACATGGAAAGCAGGATAATCTGGCATTGATTAGAGGAGTGGACTAGGCTTAAGTACTGTTGGCTGAATGGAAATGAGGATCAGGTGTGTAGCTCTGCCAGCTGCCCAGGAAGCCCCGCCACGCCTCTCTGCAGGCAGCACCCACAGTGAAAGTGTCCTGAGTCGCAGGTGGAACCACAATAGTGAGACAATATGTTTTCCATTTACAAAGAATATAATCAAATTTTTCTCATTCCCATGAAGATGCTGAACATTTCCAAGAATATTACACCGTACTGCCCCAAATGTAAAACATTTTTGTCACCAGTTAAACAATTTGAAATATAGATGCCTAATTTTCATATGCATATTAAAAAGGCTGACTTTAATTGTCATATCATATTTAGCTGAGAAATTAATTTCGTCTAGTTTTCTGAATGAGTTTGTACTGCGTATTATGCACTCAGGGTGTGTGTGGTCTGTATATACATATATATCTATCTATAGATATATATGTAGAACTTGAGCATAGTACTTAAGTAACCAAAGTGCATTTATTTCTAGCTCCATTTACTCTTTGTAATGTCCGCTCTGTTGTCATTTTAATCAAGGTGTGGGAAAACACACAATTACAGCCCACGTTCTGCCTATGAGAGGAGCTCCCCCTGTTGGAATAAAAATAAAAGAAAGCCATAGTAATAAGACGTCAGAAAATGTAGTGGCGGTGGTGAGGTACTGCTACTGGTGCATCCCTGCATGTTACATTAAATTCAAGATTATTTAAGAGAACAGTTAACTTTGCAAGGAAGGAGAGTGCATTTATACTGTGGGGAACAGTGGCCTTGGTGGACGTTTATGCTCTCATAGTGATTTAAGTCATTCATTTTATCTCCTGCACTTTTTAAGATAACTAGTTTAACCAGCATTTTTTTTAAAAATGTATTTTCTTATTTTACACCAAGGTGTGACTCACATCTATTCCTAAGTATTTTTATTTGTTAGATTAGGATAGATAGATTTTTGCCAATACATTTACCACCTAGCTGTAAACCAGAACATATCACAACTGTAACAAAAGAACCAGAGATACTTTTTGTATTTTAGCTTACATTAAATCCATTTGACACCATGTTGCCTCTGCTTAGTGAAGCCTTTGTGTGATATTTATGGATGAGTTTTCATGGATTAGATTCGTTTTTACTTTTTATCACGTATAATCCAGTGATTTGGGGATCGATACTGAAGGTGAATTGGCACATCCCTGATAAATATGTGCACAAATTCACTGAACAGCTGGGGACAAATAAATAACACATCTTTGGCTACATTAATGGAGAACAGTTTATTGTAGAGTTCAGTCAAACACATTGGGACACCACCATCTTGACACGTGATCTCAAAATTCAACAAAATTGAATGACAAAAGGAAAAAAAACTCCCAGCAACAGAAGTATTTGGTATAGCGGGTCAAGTGACATCATACTGACATTTCACTGTTTAACCAACCACTTGCACAGTGGTCACCGTTACATTTACCACAATTTACATCCACCACGGGCACAGGGGATGACTGGGTCTGATGGACCAGCTTTAGCATGAGCAAAAAAAAAAAAAAAAACATCTTATCCATCCACTTGATGAAAAACACAGATGATCACTTTGAAATTTTTTTTTTTTTATCATGATGTTCTTTACTTGTATTGCTGAGATGACCAGAAGAAAATATGTGGCACTGAATATTCCATATGTACAGTGTAAACAGTGTTGAGAAATTATTCCTTATCCAATTCAAGTTCACCAACCTGATCACTAATGCTGAAGTATAACAGGATTTGTTGGTTAAACCTTTGTATATAGCATACAATAAATCATACTAGTAAATGTACTTCATCGGCTATGTATTAAATAAACCTGTCACAGTTGTGGACTTGTTGTCGAGCTTGTATCACTATCAAAATAATAATTACTGATTATTAGCCTGACATTTAGCTGCACCGTTCATTGGTAAACTCACAGTACTGAATGTACTGCATAAAAATTCCTTGATGTACAAACAGGAACAGCCGACTTCACTCGTCTTGAGGTCACTGTGATCCTGTCATTCCACGCATATAGTGCAGAAATCACGTCAATAACATCATTAGGGCATAATGTTGTGATTTCTCAATTATAAATGCACATGTAATGTAACTACTTGAGTGTGACTGACTCACAGCAGCCTCTTATACAACAGTGTGTGAGATTTCAGGTGAGCAGTATTAAATTGTCATTTTGTCAATAAACCCATTGTGTCTTTTTCACCCAGCAGATCTAGACATTTTTCGTGAGAAGCACTTTGAATGTAACAATTTATTATCTTCAAAAGAACATACAAAATTCAAATATTTAATTTGACTAATATTCCCAAACATGATATGTGACAGCATTTTAAAATCTGTTTTATTACTATTATTGTGTTATTTGTGTAAAATGTAAAATGCATGTTTTTTAAGGAATCAAGTAAAACACTATTATCTGTATATTTTATTACTCTTTGTAAAGTTACTATTGAGGAAAGTACCTACAGTGTAAGTTCATAAAATGGTTACTTTTGCGTGCTGTTAAAAGTGGAGCCATAACTGAAATCTTCCCACACAATATTGAGGGAAATTGTTACTTGTAGGTGAAGAAAACACTTAAAGAAACAGCTACAGATATGAGGAACTTATTGAACTTATTTGTTTCCTTGCTCTGTGACAAGTATTCAAATCAATTCCATCTCTGTGCGTCCAGCTCAGGAGGTGATTTAGTTTAGCATAGCTTAGCATCGAGAGGAAATAACGAGAAACGGCAATATTAACTGAGCAATTCCTCTGAGTCCCAATATTGGGGTTGTTAGGTTTGCACAGTAATAAATCCATGTATATGGATGTATAACAAGATATGCCTTTGCTATTTTCCTAGTTATCACACAAGTTGTTTCTATCTCTTTCCAGTCTTGTGTGCTAAGCTAGTAAACTAGCCTTGAAAAACAAGCATATTTCTCCAAACCATTCAAAAATGATAAACACAGGCGTCTGATCGCTAGGACGTCAGACAGTTGGGTTGAAAGGCTTAGAACCTGTGGTAAAAAGCCACGAGCATGGCTTGAGCTGATGGAACGTCTCCCTGGAGTCACTGAGGCACCACTTCCTTCAACGAGGCCAGGGCTGAATGGATGCGGACATGAAGCCTGTTCTCAAAGTCATAGCCTGTAAAGTCCTCCTAGAAACATTAGAAATAAATACCGCTAACATTTAATACTGTATACTGTATGTGGACAGACATTAAAGCCAGGGTTGGTAAGAAAGAGGAAAAAGCAACAGCAGACCAATCAGTGGCCGACAGTCTGTTTACAGTGATATCATCCATGTTAAATAAATAGATTTGATTCACTTTGTGTAACTTTTCACAGATGTTTTGTGTTCTTCAGTTAGACAGATATCGTAAAGTGTTGCTATATGATTGTCTTTGTCTATAATTGCTTTATCATGATATTATTGGTATCATGGACCATGTATTGTGAGGTACTTCTGTGATTCCCACCCCATTATGCTCATCTACTTGCATTTACTTATGTCTAGAGGTGATATTGATATGAGTTTTTCAGTGGTTGATGCCACTGAAGCTGATACGTTTGGCCGCTTTTCTTTTCCCCTCCATTTAGTCTGTCCAATGTAGATTTTCTGCACTGAACTACACTTGTATATTTAATAAAAAGTGACTAATCTTTGCATCATTCATCAAGTTTCTGAGAACATAGATATGGAAACTTACATAATTGAATATTCCGCATCAGCAGGTTATTGAAAATAGGTCAAAAATTGTCTACATCCACACAAATCTACTTATGTCCTTGTATTGACTGTCCATAATGAGAACTGGGATTTATGAATTTCAATGATTACTGTACGAATGTTTTACCTTTGCTTGAAGTAGCAAAGACCTTCCCTTTCCTACCGTCTGGATCGGGGGGAAAAAAGAGAGAGGGTTACAACTGAGAATGTGAGGTCATCAAATACAAATATACAAACATTGTGCGCAACAGACTGACCTCAGGTTGTGCAATGAGTATACATCCCAGTTCATACACAGCATATGGTTGAACATACGAGTTGATCTGCCGTCCATACTCGTCTCTAGCAGCCAACTGGAAATACTAGATGACGGACAGAGTGGATACAAGAACATTTAGAGGCGACATTACCAGTGCAGATCATCCAAAACCTGCTCCATTCAGGACATGACACGATACCTGGAGAGCATCCCTCATGTTTCCATGGCATTTGTGAATGGCACCAAGAAGCAGATGTTTTAATCCTCTGCACAAAGTGTCATCTAAACTCTGTAACACTGAACACACACAGAAGGACATCATCTCACACACACACACACACAGAGTATAAATGTGGAAATTACAGGTACAAATCATGTAGGTTACACACACCCTGATTCATGATCTGCAGCTTAGATGAGGAGCAGTTTGGAAGAGCTTTCCACAGGTAAAGCACTTCAATGACACCCAGGATGCACAGCTCTTTGGTGGGTGAGATCTTCCTCAATCTCTCAGCCTAAAGAAACATGTTAGGAAGAGAAAGACACATGTTATTATAATAATAATTTCATTTGTATTGCACTGTTAAAGCTTCAGCAGAAAGATTATGAATCAAATTATGATGGGAAAAATCAGAAACTCATGCCAGACATGGCAAACCAAAACTAGAAACATGCACACCAAACATGACTGCATACTTATATATATATATATATATATATATATATATACATATAGCAACAGCACCTATTATTATTATTTACATCCACTCCTTTTGTGTGTGTGGTTTAAAATTTTCAGCTTTGAGCGGTCATCAAGACTAGAACAGTGCTATATAAATACAGACTATTCACCATTACCTGAGCTTGTTTTTCTAACATTGACAGTAAAGATCTATTTTAAATGAATGAAATGAGTTAGCAAACATAGTAGATACACTCCTAAAGCAAATAAAATACCAACATACAACTCCTGAATTTAAAAACACATAAAAGTGAACAATAAAAAACCCTAACCCTGGTAATTATAATAGTGATTTAACATGTGCAATAAAAACAACATAAAAATACAATAAAACAATATACTAAAAGTGGAATTAAGTTTGATAAAAGCATGAAAGACCAAACAAACGGAGCAACATGTGATGCTCTACCCACCCTTCTGACAGCAAACTGCTCTATCTGGTTGTTTTTTCTCTTGAACAGCCTCTGCACATCTTTAAACACTCCACTCGCTCCCTCCAGGTCACCAGATGCACCCTGACACACTGGAAAACAACAGACAGAGACGATAATGGAACACAGATTCAAAGCATCACAACAGTGCAAACATTTGCTTGTATGTGTGTGTGTGTGTGTGTGTGTGTGTGTGTGTGTCGGGCTCACCGCCAGTTAAGTAGGCGTAGTAGCATTGTGACCAACGTGACTCATTCTTCAACCTTTCAAACGACCTGTATGCATCCTCAAAATTCATCTCAATCATGCTGCACCAGCCTGTCAAGCACACACACAGAGTAGAATGAGTCCATCGTTGCTCTGAACAGTGTGTCAGAACTGACATGATAAGAAAACACGTACCAATCTCATAGAGACACACATGCTGGATCTCTCTTTGGTCTGATGCGAGCTCTAAAGCGTCGTGGAAACAGGCCAGAGCACTGTTGATGTGACACTGTGGACAGATGAAAGAACACGTCAACACACATTAATTATGTTAGACACACACGACATGGCGGGCATGTGCCGAGTGACAGACAAGTGCGTGGTTAAACAAATGATGGGGAGTTTTTGAACTGTATCACGTCCGTATTATTATCATGTGTTTGGACAGTGGTTTCTAAACTGGCTGTTGAAGATTCACTTCAATAACTAATAATTACATGAAAAGGTCATCCAATGGTGCGACCCCTCTGCTCACCCACCTGTTTCCCCCCCCAAGTGCGTCATGGAACTACTACTACATGTACCAGAAAGGATTTTGCCATCAACAACATCAACAATCACATTGATTTTTCCATCGGATTAAAAGATTTAAATCAAAGATTCAATTTTAAGTTTGTGGGAGGAGCTGTTCTTCTCCATTTGCGTAGTAAGCTTCTGCCTCACAAATGCTAAATGCCTGCTCTGGGTTGTTTGTCCATTTGGGCAATAAACTGTGCATAAGAATTAACACAGCCTTCCTTTTCTTTTGCACCATGACACTTTTACATCCACTCATACCAGTATAAACCTTGTTTAAAACATCTATTTTACAAAATCAACATCATATGCGACTGAGACCGTTAACTCTTCAGGAAAAACGTTTATTGACGATATAAATCAAGAAAGAAGTCAGCTCGTTTTCTCATAAACTGAGTTCTTCTTGCAACCAGTGGTGACGTACTTCTACTTGTATCCCAATTCCTGGGTTTCACTTTTAAAACTGGAAGATTTCCACCATTTTTATATATCGTCTATGGCTCGGGCTGCTGTAGAAACATAGCAGCGCCTCCTTAAAGCAAGGCCCTTTCCTAAAGTACACACAAAGGTTTTATTCTGAGGCTACAATGACAGAAGTTTTTTTCATGTCAGAGCTAATATACACTTATACAAATATGTTGATGGGTAGTATATTCAATTTCTGCCAATAAACCCTTCTATGTGTTGCACGCTGGACCTTTAAAGTGAGTCATTATTTAAAGGCTACAGTTACAGTAGTTGCTGCTACTTGGTGGTACATGTACGTACCTCTAGCCTCTGAACCCGTCCTTTAAAGAACATGAAGAGTGATGAGTTGGGGTAAACCACCGACTTCCTCTGCAGAATAGCTTTGGCCTCCAGTAAACCTGCGTGTGTATCAGAGCCGTCCAGAGCAAAGAAGGGCAACACTACTGTGTGGTACCACAAGAGGGCCAACCTGAGCAAGACAACAACACATTCTTATCAGACTTCAGCTGCACTGACTTATAGTTGGGTGATTGGACACCCTGAATGCCTGCTCATGCTCTGTGGAACTCTGCTGAGTTGGAAAGTATCATAAGTGAGTCATTGTCTTTAAGTGCCACAGCCACAGCCAGGGCCAAGAGAAATGATGAATCAGCAAAAAGGACTCCAAAACCTGTCTTAGCCGGGTCTCACTTAGTAAAATAGGTTTTTATCTCAATGTTACTCTCTAATTAAATAAAGTAGTAGTTTATTTAGAACATGCAAACAATATATATATATAAAATATACTGCATACCCAATTGACGGGAAAAAACAACTGCAATAATGATATTATCGACGTTATTTAAAAAACACAAAATTAACCTATAAATAACAACAAAAAAGTGTAATCATTTTGGTCATATGTTTCAGACCTGTGACCCAACGTCATTTATCACCACTTATGCCTACAGAGGGAATGACATTGTGTTGCTTTTAACACAAATATAGAAATGTGTATAATATGATTTCAGATTAAATCACATTTTACTGATTCCACCATCAATCAATCCTACAACAAAAGAAACAATCCTTATATCACAGACGTTTATACTGAACCAGCACATAGTGTTTCCCCAGTGGTCATAGAATAATTAAAAAGAAGCACTTTGTGGATTTTTTGTTGTTGTTGTTGTCCATGTTAAATGTGATGCTACTAAATGGAGCTTTAAAGTGACATTAGTTTGTCGACAATCTGCTGATGAGGAGACGGTGATATGATTGAAAGCTCCAGAATAGCAATGCAATCCACTCCATTTTCAATTACTAATAAAAAATCTACAGCAAAGAAGATTATAGCCTATGCATAATATATAACATACGGTAAATAAACATAGATAAATGTAAGCAACAGGAAGTTTGATGATGCACATATATATTTTTAGATTTGTAATAGTTTGAGCCTCAAACCATTTCATACATTTTGTATAAACACCTATATGTATGTATGTATATATATATATATATATATATATATATATATATATATATATATGTGTGTATATATAATATATTATATATATATATGTGTGTATATATATAATATATATATATATTATATATATGTGTGTGTATATATATTATATATATATACACACATACATATAAGTGTTTATACAAAACATATATATATATATATATACATATGTATATATACACATACATATACATATATACATATATTCATTCTACCTATAATTGTCATGTCAATATTCTGCACATATTGCATACTTATTGGTTTTTACTCATCCCATGTTCAATTTTTGTTTATACTGTAAATATCAAGCCCATACTGTATATATTCTGGAAACTGTCTATAATGTACATTATATTTTAACTTTTTACAGCCTCATTGTTAATATCTTTCTATATTTTACTTTCTTGGACATGCATGTTTATTATTTGTTATCTTTATCTTTACTGTCTTAGCTGCCGTGACAATGTAAATTTCCCCACTGTGGAACTAATAAAGGACCATCTTATCTTATGATTCATTCTGATATGATATCGTATTCATCTGCACTATTCAGTGTCGATTTGGTTTGTTTATGTATGGTACTTGACACACACATATTCTTGAAACACATATTATCCATCTATTGCTGCATTAATGGGTTTGGCCACTTGGTGGCACTGTAGCAATGTGTCAACAACCCTGAAATATTCATGATTATCACCCTACACTTGAAGGTTATGGCAATGTGTTGCCTACTAAACACATCCACTTGATTAATTCAAGTGCAATACTTGCTCTTTATTAGTGCAGCCAGAGCTTATTATGTATTTGGCTGTGTTTTTGTCTGCGTGTATGAGCAGCATAATTCAACATGTAGAATTGTTAACCTTATGAAAGTGAAGTGGCCTTGGCAGATGTTCTGCACTTCCTGAGAGCTCTCTCACCATCTCCTTTGTTTTCTTTTGTTTTACAGTGAAATGCTCCACCATGCTTGTGACACTGATGTCACAGAGATCAGCTGAGCCTACTCACGTAGCTAGCGGTGCCTTCATGTCCTTGCTCTCGCTCGCATACATGAGAGAGGACAGACCCTGGAGTCGGTCGCCGGGGAAACCCAGCAGGTTGATGATCTTGAGCAGGTGTGGTGGCACCATGGAGATGCACAGATGGAAGAGGCCGTAGCCGAAGCTCACGGAGCCCTTGAGCCGGTCCAGGGCCTCGGGCGTGACGCCGTTCTCCACCGGTGTGTTGTGGTTGGCGTTGTCGGCTGAGAGGGAGTCCTGGTTGACAGAGGACCGTCGCTGACAGACCTCCTGCAGCTGGCTGATGTCACTGTGGCACTTATTGTACATTTTCCAGGCCTTACGCAGAATCCAGCCTCCTTTGATATATGCTAGTATAGGAAACAATAGGAAACAAGATGTGTTTGTTGATGAAGAACATAGTTTCTTTTAAAGCTGTAACTTTGAAATATAAATAAATGTCTGTCACATTGCAATGAGTATATATGTCACCTTTTTATATTGTTGATATTTGTCTATATTGTACATTCACAGATGTGAAAATGCATGTTTATTATTTATTACCTTTATCTTTACTGTCTTTGCTGCTGTGACACTGTCTTATCTTCTGTTCTGATTAAGCCTACTGGCCCCACTCGACTCTCTGTGTTAATGAGTACAGAAGTCTTTTGTTCTCGTGCCCTAAGCTGCACACACACACACAGGGAGGGAAGCAGGAACACACCAGCTCTAGTAAAGCGAGGTGCTCCATGAAGTTGGACTATGGCTGAAAACACCAAAGAAGCATCAATGGAAAGGTTTAAGAATTGGCTCGTACTGATAAAAATAGACATGGATGTTCAGTAGGATTTCAAAATCATATTCTTATAATTCTTATATATTTGGTTTCGTGATCGTCCGATATTGAAATGCGTGCTCATAAAAATGCAAAGCCAATCAAGTGCTCCCTAAACTCAAGCCATGTTCCCACTAAGTGGAACAGTTTGGTTTAGTACAGTATGGTAAGTAGTTTTTTTTTGCATTTCCATTAGGAATAGTTCCAAATATAACCTACCCTACATATCCTACTGTTCCAGTTTTTGGCTCCCTTCCCTTTGGAGTACCAGAGTAAAATGGTACAGTAATGTCAACTTGTGTCTACCAAGTAAAGGTACTGTTCTCGGTATAACCGTACCATCATGGACACACAGCATAAGTGCCTGAATGTGCCAATATCAGCTGCTGCTGTTCCTGCACCATGCAGCTCCCAGTGACATTACATGAAACAAAAACCAAATGTACTTACTATACTTACTATACTTGCCACTTGTTTGTCACTAAAATCAATGAATCATTTTGGTCATAATGACAGGATAATAAGTGGATATTAGAGGAGTGGGGGTGGTGGATATAGACATGCATCGGGTAGCTAAACTGGCAGGGTTTTGGTAATTATTCAGAATTCCTCAGGTAAGTGGAGCTCTAATTCATGAAAGCTGGAATTGGTAAGTTTGGAAAAAGCTAGAGCAATCTCAGGACCTGTGCTAAGGATATGCAGCCACAATATTCTGGCCTTTTAAGAAGCACAGTGGAAAATTGAGTTACTATTTATACACTAATCACAAAGTTTGAGTTCTCTGTAATGTCTGGGTTTTGAGTTACACTGTTCACAAAACTGGTTACCATGAGAGACACAGATTTAAAGATGTTGATTACCAGAAAGTTCCTGTTTGACAAAGGAGAGCACGGCGAGGTACACCTGACAGTCTGCAACAATAATCTGTCTCTGAAGACGGTCCACGACAACGACGCCCGACCTCTGGGAGTCCATCTGTAACACACACACACACACACACACACACACACACACACACACAAAACAAACAAACATTCAATCAGCAGCGTGCACATCCACCCTGCTACCTGTTTACCCCTCAGGCTGCAGAGTTAGAGGTTTCCTGAATGAGCTGGAGCTGCCTGAGTGCCGCCACACTGCTCATCCAGTTTGTTGATTACATTACACAGAAGTATTAATTCAATCTGCGGGTAGGTTTGGTATGATCTCACTGCCTTCCTGCATCATTAAGCCTGATGACAATGACATAGTGTTATTATCTGTGCTGTCGTCTGTTCTGGCTGTTTATCAGGAGATATGAACAGAAAATTAAATCTCAGTAAAGAATTGTGTAACTCGATGTCAGCACTTTATTTCATGCTATATTCATCACTTTATTTCAAGAATAGTAACAACCGTCGCGAAATTACGCAACGGTTTGTGCTATCGGAAAAACAACGGTTTCTGAACGCTGAGAAGTTACCAATGTGTGGTTATTACAGTAATTTCACTCGCGCTGTTTCAGGAATCGGCGACTTAGTCACCAGAGAGTTGGAGAAACGCCTCTACATAGTTTCCATTTTTTGGCCCGTTTTTGCACATCAAGATAAAGACTCAAAAAAATGTTATTTTGAATTTTAAATTTAACACAAAATCTGGTGTCTGTGTACAACTACTGCGTTTTTTTTTTGTTTTTTTTTAAATAAAATGTAACATTCAAAATTGTTAAAGCAGTATTTTAACATGCAGCAAATGTAAATGAATAAATGAATAAATCAAAAATTATTTTCTGGCCCTTTTGTGGTTAAATAAGCAAAAAAGTCCTTACATTTTGAGGCTTAGGTGTTAAACGGTTAAGATGATTTATATTGAACACGTCACATCTCACTTAGAACTTTGGAAATTCACTCTCCACAACCAAACACAACCTCTCGTTCAACACATGACATTTATGGCTTAGATTTTATTCATCACTTTTAAAAGCCTGGATGGGACTGGATCATGATCACATACTGTAGGTGAAGAATCTCCATTGGATCCATCTATTTGAAGATTCTTATATCTTGAATGAAAACCAGAGGTAACTGGACATTTGCTGACAAGTCTCATCACACTGGAATGAGGAGATCATGTAAGTTACAGTGGCCTAAATAATAATAATCATAATAATAATAATAATAATAAAAAAACTGTGCTTTCACTTACGCTCTTCTTTATCTTGTTTCTGATTGTCTCTATCACTCCGGCGCTGTCGCTCTCACACAGTTTCTCCGTCGTCCTCAGGTCGTCACAGGCCGTCTGCATCTTCTCCTCCTCAAATGTCATCATGGCGTTCTGCAAGGATATGCAGCAAGGAGACATTATACACCACAGCCTCTGGTTCACTGATGAAAGAGTACATTTAAATTCAGAGGTCTGAAACATTTAAATTCAAAGGTCTGCAACATCGTATTATCTCAAGTATCAGTGGTATATACTGAATATTGTACAACCCTAAATCTAACCCACATATTTAAAATTGAACACCTTAAGGACACATTTTAGTCTCTTCCTTTTCTTCTTTTTGTCAACTAATGAGTCAGAATAAAAATACTATTAGATGGGCAGTTGTGTCCAGTACACAGTACTTCTTCATTTTTCTATTGTGAGTACTGGCACTTCTCATGAGATGCTGGTACTGTCATAGGTCATCTGTCCAACTCATTACTATGCCCCAGAATGACAATTCCTCAGGCTGCACTATGTGACGTTTACCCTCTGTTTCTAGTGTCTCGAATTTTATTCACGATATCTATCAGCAGATGATCCATTGTGGTGACGCCTAAAGAAGAAGATCTATGAAAAGTGTTTCACTAATGTTTAGTCGTATCTGGTGACTTCTTGCCACACTTAATAAAATAGACTGTGTGCTTGAAGTTTAAATCATTAAATCATTGTTGGAAATGTTAAAGGATATTCTAAATACACAAGTTGGCCAAAATGTGTGATTTTTATTTGAACTGCATATTTAAATAAACACTAACATCTTCTGGTATGTTTTATTTATTCAAGAGTTTCATAGTGAGTCATTTAGTGATTGAGTAAAACATACATACATGTGTCATATAGATAAGGAGAGCACTGGCACTTATTTTACCCACACTTCACACACAATGACTTTTCTTTCCTTTCCCTGATTTATCACTCTGTTTTTCTGTCCTAAGAACGATGAATTGTTTTGTCCATCCATCTGTTTTCTACCGCTTTATCCTCCACATGAAGGTTATTTTGGGAGAGCTGGAGCCAATCCCAGCTGACACAGGATGAAACGTGGGGTACACACACACCTGAGAGGTCGCCAGTCCATCACATGGCAAACACATAGAGACGAAAAAGCGTTCATTCCCTCATTCACACCGACAGTAAAGTGTCCAATTAACCTCAGCATGTTTTTGGACTGTGGTAGAACCCGGAGAAAACCCTTGCACACAGAAAGGTCGAACTGGGATCTGAAGCGGTGACCTTTTTCTGTGAAGCAACAATACGAGCCACTGCAGCACCGCATGGCCCTGATTTGTCCTTATAAAAATATAATAAATGAAGTCTTTCACACGACCTGAATTATCTTACAACATTTAACATTCTATCATAGATCCATCATTATCACTTCTTCAGTAAACACAGGCCGGGTGATCAGTCAATAGTCACCGCACATGTGATATGTTGGCTCATCGCTACAGACGCCACTGTTTTGTCATATCAGACTAAAACAATCTGCACAGCAAATCTATATTTAAGCTGATTTCCACTCCTGCTGTGGGAGTGAGCGAGTGTTACGTAACAGTCTTAAAAAGAGGGCGAACACAACAAAGAGCTCTTCTCTCTGCATAACAATGAATGGAGAGACACGGTGACATCTGCACAGCTGTGTGACTGGAGCTGCAAACACACACACACAGTCTGGAAAGGTTTGCTGTGATTTAGCAGAAATAAGAAGGGAAATAATCACACGGACAGTAACGACTGACCGTGATATAAATCTTAAAATCTTTGCAAATCCATGTGCAATAAAACTTGAACGATGTATTTCAACCCTGTACAAAATGTACAGTATGTGCAGCTTAGATTAAAGCACCTATGTTTTTTTTCATTTCTGCATCACAAATTGGATCAATGACTTAATTAATCAGTCTGAGTGTTCTTTCATTAACTAAAACATGCACCCTCATTTTTCAGCTGGTTGAACTGTGAATGTTCTCTGGATTCTTTGCTCCACGTAACAAAGAAATCATAGTCATTTCATCATTTTTGGTTTGTGGACATTTGAGAACATCATCAGTTTAAGGTTTGGGAAACACCACTCAACATTTTATGATATTTTATGGACACAAAAACTATTCATTAACGACTAATAGAGAAAACAATCAACACATTAGGCAATTAGGGAAAAGACTGTTCATTGCAGACCCATCACACATTCTGTATCATCATTAGTCTCTCTCTGTTATTTGGAACACAGCGTACTTTTTGTCTCATGTTTGTCTGGTGTATAAAAAGTGTGTTTGTTTTGTAGCATCACATGTAAACGACCTGCTTTTTATACAGATATTTCTAGTTAAGCTCCATTTTTAAGGATGAAAGCTGCTACTTGGATACATTAAAATGGACATGATGGTGTCACATTATCTAATGATTAAAATTTCGAGATTCAAGACATTTTATTTGCCATTTGTACACACACACACTCTCACGCGCGCAGTTACAGTACGAGCGTCTATTTTTGTGTTGTTGGAGTCAGCAGTGTACAAACATAAGTGAATATGATAATACTACCATAAAGGTCAATAAAATAAAGAGCCCTGATCAGCACTGCAGCATTCGATGCAGTAGATTTGTCTTTAACATAATGGTAATTTTTATAATCTAATATTATTTGCTCTCCTGCATTTAATTAATCCCGGTTCACTAATGAAGGGCTTCCGTGATGATGAGATGTCTCCACCCCCTCTGCCCTCAGGGTCATTTAGCATCTGGGGCGGAGGATGACATCATCTCAGGCTTCATATGGTGTGTGAGTGTCCATACAGGGGGCAGCGTGTGTGTGTGTGTGTGTGTGTCGTCAGTGATGATGGGTGCAGCATTATAGTAATGTGCTTCTCTGCAAGAGCAATGCTGCTCCTGAGAGGAAGATGCAGCTTCCATTATGTTAATGGATGGAAAAGCAAGGAGGAGGACGGCGGTGGTGACAGTGATGCAGTCAGTTTGACACGTCAGGTTGTACAGGGTCATAAAAATGTGGTTTTTTTTGTCCTGCAGGAGGAGATTAAATGAGCTTGAATCCAACCCTACTGTCATGTGAGTTATATTTATAACCAGTTTTTTTTTTTTGATTGTTTCCTCAACACAATCTCACATTTCATCTGGCATTTCATTTGATCACTTTATCTCCAGCTGAGAGGAAACTCACCAGGAAACTGACAAAACTGGCCCCGAAGCTCATCAGCGGGCTCTGAGTCCTAGAGACACAATAAAGCACAAGTAGAATTAATAATCACAGGATTCATGCTTCTTTTTTTTTTTTAAAGAAACAACACGTGCATCACTGAGAGGAATCTTCACATTAAGGCTTAAGATTGTCAAATCAGTTGATATCAATAACTATCATGATAAATGTCAGATAATTCAACATTGATTTTTAATCCAAAGTGAAAGTTAAAGAGACTGAGAGTTAATTGTGGTTTTAAACCTCTTTCTAAACAGAAAACAAACATACATCTGATTGAAGACATTTGAAGCCCTAGCAAGTGTCAAATCTCAAAGTATATATAAATCTTTTTGTCATATTGCTTTTCAAGAAAATGATATTGTAATAATCGATATGTTGTATTCATTTGACAAAATGAAACCAATACATCTCAACTATTCCTGCCAGAATTCCCTTGTAAGCTACAAAACACTGTCAAAACTGGGAATTTTGTCTCACATGTTTTCTGCCATCTTTTTGTGTGACTCACTCATTAACTCAGTGTTGTCCAGTCTGCTATTTAGTTGTTCTATTTTTTTGTCTATACCAATTAAAAACGTTAATACATACAGTACATGTTGTACATAATTGAATTTTTTTGTTTTTCTTGCATTAGAATATAGTTTTTTAATGTAGATGGCGTCTCATACAGTACAGTATATGTGCCATAATCGGGGCATAACAATTTAACTCAATAAATTGCATTAATTGTAGTTGTGTTATTTATCAGTGCCACTCTTGTGTTTGTTTCTTAACCCTAGAGGGCAGTAAAATCACAAAAGTGGCCGAGTATAGTTTACATTTGCACTAAATGAGCAAATTTTCAACTCCAAAATAAAACCAAAACACTTAATGATGATAAGCATCATTTACATATCTAAAGATATGGAGATTTCTTTTTTCCCTCCACACCACACACACACTACTGGGGGCCCCTGGTGATCAGGGCCATCATTTTTTAATAACTAAAAATACAGTGAATATTGCAATGAAACCTGACTATAAAAAATGTATCACAAATCAAATTGCAATCGCAAAGTCTGTCAACCCCCAAAGGTATTTAGAAATAAATGACAGAGTCCATCTCTTTACAGATAGTCAGTGTCAGTCCCTGACACCGGAGGTTAATCGCTGCTCACACACACACACACACACACTGATAATAAACTGCCTTTATTACTTCCTTAAACAGTAAAATCAATAATGGAATGAAATTAAACCATTACATGCATGACGCTATTGGTTCAGTCAGTCCGTGTATAGAGTGTAAAGTGGAGATGTTTGCCCTCCTGCAGACTGATATAACAGATCATCCTGCAATGATATTCAAATAATAAATCCAACATATGTGTACTGTACCTGTATCTCCGGAAAAGCTCGTCGCTCTCCTTGAATCCGTTGTTGAGCAGCATGTTAATACCCTGCAGGGCCATCTCTGCATCATCCATGTTCTCTGCCTTCTCCTCCACCTGCTGCTGCTGATGCTGCTGCTGCTCTGGACCCGCCATTGTTTACTCTGCAGCTCCGAGGCTGCTGGATCAAAGCAAAGCGACGGAGAGGAGGACGACGTGGTTCTGATGCTGCTCTGGAACAAACCCGCATTGGTTTATTTCCACAGACTGAGGAGAAGCGGCAGAGAGGCGGGTCGGCTTCAATGAATAAGAAGAATAAATAAAGAGGAATCAGCTTGTGCAGAATCCGGATCTGAGAGAGAGAGAGAGAGAGAGAGAGAGAGAGTGATGTCCAGATCCACTCAGTTACACTGCACTGCTACACAGATACAGTCTGTGCGCTCATCCGTCACTTTGCAGCATCTGACGCGTTACATGACATTACATAGAGATCCAGAAGTGCTGTTGCTGCTGCTGCTGCTGCTCCAACAGTCCACACCGGCCTGCAGTCATAACTCGCGGCGCATCGCCGGGAGGATGGAGCAGAGAGGAAGAGGAGAGCAGCTGAGGCGAAGCAGCATCCCGTCACTCTTCATCCCTCACTCTCTTCCTCCCATCCTCGCTGCAGCCACAGGCCCACAACCCGGCAGGCTCCTCCCCCAACTGTCAGTCAGCCAATGAGCGCACAGAGTGAGCAGCAGGCTGCAGTCACTCTGACGATGACAGGCAGGTGGAGGCAGATGGCGATGGAGGCTGGTCACGCCTTGATTATGGTTTCAATTTATTTAATAATTCATAATGAGCACGGTCCCTCTTGTTTTACCTCAGTGTTTTCAAACTTTACTGAATTTTGTCATTGAAATGGCTTTGAAAAATATGAATCATTAGTCACCATAAAGGTGTGTTTTTCTTTCTTTCATTCCAGTGAAAGCAACAAAACAAGACAATGCAGCATAGAAACAAATCATCAGTAATCATCAGTGCTCAGGTCGTCATAGAGAAAGACAGCTGCTTCTTAACTGGTAAAATAAAGATTTCAATTAAAACATTTACAAAGTGCTGACCCAAGCCTTTGTGGACCACATTATTCATACAAATGTAACACTATCAATTTCATTAATTATAATTGTGTTATTTACACCAAACCATTGTCACGTTTGTTTATTGTAACCACAGAGGAAAGTAAAACCACAAAAGTGGCCATATATTCATTTGCACTTTCATATTCAAAGTGAAGCACTATATGTGTAAACTTATGTTGGATTAAGGAAGAGCATGAGTGGAGGAGCTCATTCCAAGGCCGTGGACAGATATAAACTGTTCATAACACGTGTTAACAACTCCATCAAAAAAGATTAAAAGCATGGTTTAAATAAATAAGAGTGAGGTTGATGCTTGTTTCTGACACTTTAGGTTGCATTTGTGAGGCAAAACAATTGTGATCAAAACTCAACTTCAACACTACAAGGGCTCGCTGATCAAATTTTGCCAATTTGTTTGGCAGAAAATAAATAAAACAAATATGACGAAAGGCCAGTTTTGCTTCTATAGCAGGGGTGTCAAACTCATTTTAGTTCAGGGGCCACATACTGTACAATTTGATCTCAAGTGGGCCGGACCAGTAATATAATAATAGCATAATAACCGATAAACAAAGGGAACTCCTAATTCCCCCCCCCCCATTTTTAAAAAAACAAAAACATTATGAACAACCGGACATTTCCCGAGGAAAAATAAGTGCAATTTCTAGAATATGATGCTTAATTTACCATTTACACATGATCACGGTGCATTTATATGATTCTGAGACTGAATATTATAATATTTTACATTTTGATTTGATTCTAAATTTTTACAAATTCATCCTGCGGGCTGGATTGGACCCTCTGGTGGGCCGATTCTGGCCCGCGGGCCGTATGTTTGACACCCCTGTTCTATAGCATAAGTTAACTAAGCTGCTGCGGCTGCTTGGGCCTCCTGTAGGATCATTGTTTTGAACATATTAAGGAAATCTAGACAGTTATTTCGGAGTTGATGATTACTCATTTTGGTCACTTCTGTGATTTCACTGATCTAAGGTTTGTGTGTGTGTGTGTGTGTGGTCCTGGGTCCCATCTCCTTCTGCGCTAATGTTAGAGAGCACAGCTTTTATGAGATTCATTCTTCCATATAAAGCGTGGTGGATGATTCATGTAACATAAGGACATAAGTGATATATACTAAACGAGATCAAACTGGTTGAACTAGGAGCCAAAGATAAAGGTCATTACAATATTTTTGGGTCAGTGAAGGCATCATCACACAGCCGGGGCTCTGCTGCCCTCTTCAGGCAACAGCAGCACCAGCAGCAGCTCGTCTTCTACTCCGCTTGAGATAAAGACGGAACATCTCGGTGTGGTGAAGACAAACCACACAGTTTCCAGCTGGTGCGACCAGGACCAGGATGAGTTCAAACACCACACAAACCGCCCGCCTCGGTTATTTTGTAGCGTTTGTCGCGCGCGCACACACTCACGCAAACACTTGAAGTATCAAACCGGCTCCGAGCGACATTTGAGGTTTTTTTTCTTTCCCGGAGGAAACGTATATTTCTATCCTTTACATTTCCTCCACATTAAAAGACGTTTTCCTTAAAGAACGGGCGTGATTTCGTCTGCACTGTGACACTGTGGTGTGTTTTAAACACGGCACGGCACGGCACGGCACACAAGAGAGGAACGACACTAAGAGACGGAGAGAGTGACAAGGACGAGGAGAGCGAGAAAGAAAGGGGAGGGGAACTGACATTAAAGCAACACAACAAGGAAACTACACTGCGGAGCCACAGACAGACGCCTTCATTTTATGTTTTTGAATAATAGCCGGAGACAGAGAGACACAGAGACACAGAGACACGGAGAGAGGGAGCGAGTGTGGTGGAGAAGTGTCTCAGCACCAACAACCACAGCCACACTCAAGTGTGTCCGACTGCTTTTACCCACCGACGTTCCGCGACATGGGTGAGAATAATGAAAGAAGAAGGGCTTTAATTGTAAATCTTGGGGGGGAATTAGGAGAGGAGGGGGAGCAGGCCTCTTCTCCTCTGTGCGCCATGCTCCTAATGGGAGGTGCAAACAAAAGGGCAGCCGCATAGCTTAGGTGTAATTAGAGAAAAGCCTATTTAGATTTCTTTTGGTTGTTATTTGGACCATTCTGAGGTTTCTTTCACTATCACAATAGCATTGATATCACTTTATCATGCAGGAACTGATACCGGCTGCCATTACACAAGAGCTTTCATGGGCAGGTCACAGATATTGACTTCCTCATATAACTTTAGCACACAGAGGCGTAACTAACAGCCAGGTGCTTTGTAATCTTTAAAACCTCAGAGTTCTATTCCATGTGTCCTCAGACTCAGAGCCACCCAGCTCTCCACAGGTGGTGGAGGATGGAGGAGAGGAGGATGAGGAGGAGCTGAGTGGAGGAGAGGAGGCAGACCTGAGGTCCAGCACTGGCCGAGGCTCCCTGCTGACACGCAGGGGCATCACCCTGAGAGTCCTGCTCAAGGACGGGCTGGTGGAGCCGGGAGATGGGGTGCTGGCCATCCACTACCTGGTAATAACACATATCTTAGCAGAGGAGCAGGGGCACTAAGAGATATTTTGGGGGGGGGGGGGCGACCAAAAGCAAGAGTGCCGTACTGTACCAAACTGAGTGGTTTCACTCAATGGAAACTGCTAAAATGAACCAAGATCAGACCTGACCATACTTTCCTCTCTGGAGAGCTGCTTTACATTTCCATTCATACTGAACTGAGGGTCCACGTCAGTCTCGTGTTTCATGCATGTGTACTTGATATATCATTCCATTCTACTAGTGGTGATTCCTCACTAGGGGTTCGCCTCCTTTTCCATGCCGTTGTCCTTGAGCACCGAGTTGTACATGTGTGAGTACAAGGAAAGTTCCATGCTTACTGCCTTCCTCAGAGTGCACCATCAACTGGACTGGAAAGTGTCTGGACTCAGACCGGAGGTGTTAATCCACATCGGGTCTGCATAGAAATTTATGTTCCGTGGACCATGCAGGAAGGACGAACCTCACTCACTCACTCATTCATTCATTCATCCGCTGTGGATTATTTCTCCTGCTGCTTTCCCACTCGAACATTATCCGGAGACTATATGAGAGAACTGGGAGGAGAACCCATAGATTTCTGGAGCAACTTGGGTTTACATTTGTGCTCACATTGTACATTTGAGCTTTAAAGTCCTTAAAGTAAAGTGATAAAAATATGAAATATGAGTTAATAATGTGAAGGATTATAAAAAACAGGCATAAGTGTTAAAATGAGGTTTCAAATGACTCCACAGTGGTGGGTTTCACATGTTCTCAGCTGCTATTTTCTAACATGTATGAAGAGGAGGAGAATCTCTATTTTACAGGGACTTCCTGTAGAATCACCTGCTCTTGAAGGGGCTCCCTCTTCTCTGGGTCACAAACAATTGCCAGCTTTGCCTATCAAGTTTCATCACGCCTGCAGTGGACAGTGATAATGTTAATTATTCATGCTGGTATTGAGTTACTTTATCTGAAGTTGCACCTGGGTTGTGTCAGATACAGTACATTAGGAAAGATTAATCCCACATTCTCCTCCGTCCTCAGGGTAAGAACTTTGTGGGAGACCTGTTGAATGACGGGAAAATCCGATGGGTGGAGACGGGCCAGATCTTCAACTCGCCGAGTGCCTGGGCGACTCACTGCAAACGTCTGGTTAACCCGGCCAAGAAGTCCGGCTGCGGCTGGGCGTCTGTGCGCTACCGGGGACAGAAACTGGCCCAGTACAAAACCACCTGGCTGCACAAATACCAACCGAGCGCAGACATGGTAAGAACTCTGGTCTTTATCTTATCAAGTACCTGAGGCGGTTTACTGATGCACAGATCAAACATCATGTCCCAGGTTTAGAACTACTATTGCTTAGATGAAAACCTTTTCTTGTATAATTCTGTTCCGAGAAAACACAGTTCAGTTTAACTAAAAGGATAATGAAGCACTATAAAGCCAATTAAGGTTGTTTTCTTTAGCACAGCATCCGATCAAATAGTTAATCATGGATCAGCACAGAGATTAAATCTATTATTGAACAGTATGGTTTTCATTTGGAATTCATTCATTTGCTTATAGAAGACAAACATGTCATCTACCAACATTACCAATCGATATCATGACGTTAGACAAGATCTTAGATTTTTATTCACTGAATAAATTTGTTAAATACACCAAATATAAACTTAATTACTACTATATCGATTAAAATCAAATTGACATTAGGTCACTTGATAACACTTTAATTGTAAGCTTAATTATGTGTTATAGCAGAATTTGACCATACCTATAGTGAATTTCATTGTTGTTTGCTTCATTTAGCATTAAAAAGAAATTTAAAATAAATGAAATAGAAC
The DNA here is from genome assembly GCF_958295425.1 of Solea solea. Classification (NCBI taxonomy): domain Eukaryota; kingdom Metazoa; phylum Chordata; class Actinopteri; order Pleuronectiformes; family Soleidae; genus Solea; species Solea solea. Next base: position 2,204,922 of record NC_081142.1, on the reverse strand, counting down.
AGTACTTATCACTTGGAATAAAACTCTTACTTTAGAAACAGAGGAAGACAAATCTAAGATCCTTTTAAACCTTATATAATACAGTGAGTTTGACTGCTAATGGTGTGGAAATACACCAATAGTAACTTACTAAACAGGAAGATTAGTTTGGATTGTGTTGTCTGTGTCTTTACCTCGGGTGGTGGTACAACCCAGAATGGAGTTATCGTGGATGCGACCCCTTGATTACCGTGATAGTATGGTCCTGTTTAAGGAAAATGTTCAGAAACATTTCCTTACTAAACAGACACAGACACAGGTGAAGCACATTAGGGCGGGCCAGACAATCAAGAGGGAAGCTGGGACAGGAAGTTAAACTTAACAAGGTACACACACACACACACACACATATACAAGGAAATACTACAAAATAAAACAGGAAATAAGGAAGAGAAAAAACAGACACAAAGAAAGTAAAAAGCCACGGGTAAAGAAAACACGACAACAAAAAGTCTAAACAGAATACTGGGGTCATAATCCAGGGGTCATGACATCACTCTGCTAATCACTGTAATCAGCATCGTGTGAACTCATTTGAAAATAAACACGTGCTTATATAGAAGAGTTACACACTGAAGCTTTAATGTGACCATTTTTCTTGATTTATTCTAAGAACAAAACATGGACTGACAAAATAAAAAATAAACTGTATCTGCATCATCCCCCTGTGTCTTGTTTCTTGGGATGTCAGAGCCTGGTGAGTGAGGAGGATGACGATGAAGATGAAGAGGAAGGTAAGGCGGCCGTTCAAGCAGATGAGAAGAACAAGAACACCAAACCTGGATTACATGGTAAGATCCAGCTCTCCTCTCCTCTCGTCTCCTCTCCTCTCCTCTTTTCTACTTACTTTTCTACTCTTTATATTTACTGTCAACTCTTTTACAGACGTGATGGTTTCGCGGCGAACTGACAGAGAGAGAATTCCTGTCAGATATTGCACGTTGGGCACCAGAGATGCTGCCAGGTACTTTTTCTGTTATGAGGCCTGGTCAGTGTAATGTCATGTGACCACCTCCTCCTGTGTGTGTGTGTGTTGAAGTGAACTGTTAACTTGTGTCCTCAGAGATCCGCTCACACTGGTGGAGCTGTCGGCCTTCTCAGCCATCAACAGGTTTCAGCCTTTCAACGTCGCCGTGTCCAGTAACGTCCTGCTGCTCATGGTGAGTCACAGATAAATACACAGTCATCAAACACTGAGCATAGAAACCTGAACCTGAGCATATTGGGACAAGCAGTAACCATGGTAACGGCTGTGCGTCCCGGGTATTACAAAGTCAGGCTCAGGTTGGGATCCCACAGAAAAAAATATAGAAAAAATAGAAAAATACCACCCATTGAATTCTCTATTTAGAACTTACATCCACCCTCAACGCACATTAAAGGGATACGTCACGTATTAGTATTTATTATTATTGTTATTATTAATAATAATAATAATAATAATAATAATAATAATAATAATAATAATAATAATACTAATGACAATAATGATAATAATAGTAATAACAATGCTAATAATAATAATAATATGATGATAATAGTAATAATGATAATAATAATAATAATACTAATAACAATAATAATAACAATAATAATAATGATGATAATAGTAATAATGATAATAATAATGATAATAATAATAATAATAATAGTAATAATAACATCTATGTCTGCGTGAGATAAAAATGCAGATTTTCTGAGCGGTTTACAAACTTCAGTTTTATTACTTGTGATAACTACAGAGTTATCACTTTAAAGAGCAGCACCTGGGCTGGCACCCTGTGACTTGCTACAGTGTAATTTAGCTTCTCAGGGACAATGTTTAGATTTATTTGTGTATGCTGCTACATTTCTTTCCTTCAAATGATTCAAATCTTTCGTTTGTTTTTTTTAAACTCCATAGGACTTCCACTGTCACCTGACCACCAGTGAGGTGGTGGGATATCTGGGAGGACGGTGGGACACTAACACACAATGTGAGTGTGACATCGCCATAGAAACGGGAAACGTTAGTACCTTAGTAGATGTATAAAATGACAGCGTGTCGCTGTGTTTCAGTGCTGACTGTGTTGCGGGCTTTTCCCTGTCGGACCAGGCTGGGGGACAGAGACGCTGCCTCTGCTGTTGAGGAGGAGGTACTGTAACACAGTGTGTCAGTATGTACACAGTCTGTTTGTATACGCTCAGGAAACATGGAGGTGAGTCTTCCTGGGCCACAGGACACTTCCCTTTTTCCAACAGCCAGAAAAACAAAGAAGCAACACTTTGGTTTCAGTTAGAGACTGAAACACTGACAATGCAACGTCTAAAAAGTTAGGATTATAGTTTAAAACTAGCATAGAAAAAGTACAACTTCCATTTTCATTGCACAGGTTTATTGGGACATAAAAAGGATATTTGTGTCAAAATGTGTATACAAGGATTTGCTGCAAATTTGAATTTCAGTACATGTTAATAAAAGTCAGATCTTTTTCTGAATCATCAGAAAATGATGTTTCAGAATCACTTTTCATAACAATAACTGCTTTGGTTAACATTCATTTTAGTTTAGTAGTCCTTTCAGATAGAAATCTCCCTCACCATCTCCAGAACAGCTCACTAATGACAGCGTGTTCTCCCACAGATCTGTCAGAACCTGTTCATGCGCGGTCTGTCGCTGGTCGGCTGGTACCACAGTCACCCTCGAGGTCCGGCTCTGCCGTCGCTGCAGGACATCGACTCTCAGATGGATCATCAGCTGAGGCTGCAGGGCTCAAACAACGGCTTCCAGCCCTGTCTGGGCGTCATCTGCGGTCAGTGTGAGAACAGAGAGAAGATATTCCAGATGGAATCTTCTTCTTATTCTGCTGCTTTTAACAGCAGCAGCTTGTGTCCATGTAGTTGTCTTCCTTGTTTCTGAACGGCTTTTATTTCAGGACCATATTATCACGGTAATCAAGGGGTCGCATCCACGATAACTCCATTCTGGGTTGTACCACCACCCGAGGTAAAGACACAGACAACACAATCCAAAATAATCCTATTTAGTAAGTTACTATTGGTGTATTTCCACCGGCTCTACTCGCCACGCCACGGTTTAAGTAGCGTTTAATAGTACCTGCTCCGGCAAGGTTCCACAAGTGTGCCGAGTAGGTACTATGTGATGATGAGTGCCGTCACAGGCCGAACAGCGCCAATCTGTAGATCACAATCCTAAAAAACATGGGTTAATCTCCAACTACTACCAGGGAAATGTCTATATTTATTTTTTCTAGGATATAAAGTTAAATTAATAAATAAATAAATAAAATGTATTATTATTATTATTATTAACAGAGGAATCTGGTGTATTTGGGGACAGCGCCTGCATCATAGACCGCTGCCGCTGTAGTCTGTGGAGTAGGAGGCTGTGCTAGTTTTGTAGTCAAGAGAACCTAAACCGAGACCAAGACCACAGTGTATCGAGACCAAGACAAGACCAAGACCATTAGCGTGGCTTTGCAGAATTTACACGTTGCACTGTGTTTTCTTTTGGAGGTATTTATGCACAAAAAGTCTTTGTGGTTCAGGTAACCATATTTTATTATAGATGAGTTCACTGACATCTTCTCACGGCCTCTTCTCCGTTAACGCTGACAATAATTTCAAATGATAAATGAGCTACAAAAGTTATTGGTTGTAGCCGAAACAATACGATTTACGCAAAATCACAGTAATGATATTAACAAGTTCATCCAAAAATGCAATTTATTGATATCCCCACAGTTGAAATGATTTCAGTCTTGAAATAAAATCCCGAGTCCGCTTTGTCCGAGACCGAGACAAGACCGAGTAAAAATGCAGTCAATTCCGAGACGAGACCGAGACCTTCAAAACATTTTTGAAGGTCTCGAGTTCTACAACACTAGGCTGTGCTCCGGAGAACAGTGCCGGAGTGTAGATGAATTAAAACTACTTAACAATCCTAAAAACATGGGCTCATCTCCAACTACTACAGGAGTCTGGTGTAAAGTCACTAGTCACACGTGTGTGTGTGTGTGTGTGTGTGTGTGGTGTATAAAACAAAGTCAGCCGTGCAGTGATGACTCCGCCCACTTTAAGTAGGTACTTTTTATGTAGTGGAGATGTAACCTAATCGTGTCGTGCTGAGTAGAGCCGGTGGAAATCCGCCCTAACTTAGTTTAGCTTAGTTTAACTCAGTTTCATGTGAATCCTCGTGTGTTCTCCTGCAGCAACGACCCAACGACTACGGCATCCCAGTGGCTGTTGAAGTCACGTACGTGCAGGACAACTTCCTCACTAGTGATGTTCTCAACGAGATGGTACTGATCGCCAAATCTAAACGAGTTTGCTTTTCAAATGCTTGAATTTGGTCTGAAAATGTTTGTGTGTGTGTGTGTGTGTGCGTGTGTGTGTGTTTTCAAAGATGCTGCTGGTCGACTACTACAGAGCGGCCCCTGACCTCGTCCACTTCAACCAGTACTGGTGTCCTGATACAACCATGATGGACAAGATCAAGGTAGACCTGAAACTACAGAGACTCAGTTCATACCACAACTGCTATTATGGGATGTGTCCAGTGAGGGTAACAGGAAATATATGGTGTTAAATATAAACCACAACCACACCTTTTATGCTAATCCACAAAAACCAGTTAAAATGAATAAATCACCAAGCAAAACGTTGCATTATTTCATTACTTTTATTTCTTAATCGATTCATTTTGCTTAATAGATGTTTTTTAACAACATTCCAAACAAGCTCTTTTACTTTGAAATGATGTGTAATCTCATCATGAATATCTTTATTGCGATATCATACTGTGTTATAATATAATATAATATTGTGTTATAATTTAAGCTCTCATTGTCCACAGAGGTTTTTTCCCCTCATGACGTGACTAGATGGTCCGAGGTCATGAGAGTTTGACACAAGAAACATAATAAAATGTGTTTTTAATCTAAGATCACTGTTAAATATGTGTCAAAATATTATAATAATAGCAACCTTTAGTGTATAAAACAGCCACAGCAATACTTAGTGAAAACAGTGGAAAGAGTTGGTTGATTTTCTGAAAATAGAGAAATAAGAGGCTGTACTTTTCCTCAGTGTTCCACACTCTGTTTCATTTTCATAAACACTAACAAACCTAATTATACTCACAACAGGTGGAGCCTGAACGTGAAAGAGCAAAACTTAACAATTCTTACGATGAGGAGACGAATAGATGAGAGTACCATGAAAGTAGGATATAAACTAATAACAAATAAAGTTTGAGTCAATTATTCCTCCCCTTTAATGATACTAGGTATCGTGCATTTGTGGAATGAGCAACACAGCTAAACGTGTGGGTAGTGCCCCCCAAAAATGTGCCAAAATCCCCCATAAATGTGCCAAAATCCCCCCAAAATGTGCCAAAATCCCCCATAAATGTGCCAAAATCCCCCAGAAAGGTGCCAAAATCCCCCAAAAATGTGCCAAAATCCCCCAAAAATGTGCCAAAATCCCCCAGAAAGGTGCCATAATCCCCTGCAATATTCTCCTGTTGGTACTCCTGCTTGTTTGGAGTTGCGTGGTGGATTGGATGGTTGCACTCTCCCACAACAGTAATGAAATAAACTACACATATTGGCTCACACTCACAGGGACTTCAGTAGTGTGTGGAAGATTCCATACGCAGCCACAACAGCGTGGCACCTTCTCCTCCTCGTGTTTCACCAACTTGGTCACATTTTGCTGTGGGGTGGCATCGCATTCTTCAACCAGGAGTGGATGAGGTTGTGTTAGTCACCGTAGAACACACAGCTGATCCCACAAGCGTTCAGTTGGGTTGAGGTCTGGACTCAGGGCAAATTCTGGCGGTCCTCTGTGATGATCCTGGCTCTGTGGGCGAGAGTGTCGTCCTGGAGGATGGAGTTAGGTCCTGGATTCTGGAGATGTGGGATCATCACTGGCTTCACAATCTCATGTGCTGGTTCCAGTCATACACCTGTGACTAACACACACCTGTGCAGCACTTGAAGCTCTAAGGTGCTAATCAGGCTCTCTAACGACATCAGATACAGTACCAAAGGGGAGAAATAATTGACTGAAAATAACTTTTACATTAAATATCCACCGTCAACGTGACAGAGAGAGCAAGTGTGACCAAACCTCAGCTTTCACTGGCTAAACTTTAGTATTTCTCCACTGCAGAGCCTCATTTATTCTCCTCTGTGGTCCCGTATTGTTCAGTATTTCCAATGCTCTGCTCACTCTGACACCATCCTGTGTGCTACGAGCTGTGTGATTGGTTGTGTGGCGTTGTGGGTGGAGCAACAGATCAGAGCACCAAACCTTAACATAAAGTACAGTTTGTTTGTTTATTGTTAATTTTGTGAATAAACTGCACCATTGTAAACAGTGAACTTAACATGTTTCCTATCATGGTCATTTTATGTCTTAATATTATACATTTCTTACATATTTGACCTTTACGGTGTTTATTTCAGGATTGCATTGTGGTATTAACCACTGCACCTTGAAAAGCCTGAGCAACTGTGACACAAAAGCAGTAAAAAGGAGGCGACTGTAGATTTCTTCTCTGCGGCCAAACTAGAATATAATACAAAAAGAACCCTCCCACGTAAGTAAGTTGACTAACTAACTCGTTTTTCTTCTTCTTCTTCTTCCTCAGGGCTCCCTGAGTTGCCACGCCCCCAAAGATCAGGCCTACTCTCAGATCCTGGAGCACGTCTACAGTCAGCTGAGCAACATGAACTGACTGTGAGTGGACCTGCTCTGCGTGAGGACGCTCTCCACCTTCAGTCATTTCACACGCCTTCATCACGCAGGACAAGGTGACGGCGTACGGTGTCAAACAAACACACAAACACACAAACACACAAACAAAAACCTGCTTTACAAACATGTCGATGCCTTGAATTATCTCACACCTCATTCCATGAGTCAAAGCAACATTATGCGATGTTTGTGGGCGGCGGCATCAGCAGCAGCAGCAGCAGCAGCGCCCTCTGCAGCCACAAGTGAGCACTAATTCTGTGGCGTGTCACTGAACTAAAGTGGTTTGTAGTGGTTCTCTGCTGCTGTAACTTGTTTACTTCAAGGTTCTCTGCACTGGGACCATTGTTCCTCAGCGCCGGTGCGCGGTCTGAACTTCAGCAGGTCGTCTTGACCACGTCTACATGTCTAAATGCAAAGAGTTTCTGTCATGTGATGAAACATGAGGTAACACTTTATATTACAGTGCACTGACACTATGGTCTTGTTGTAAAAGGGAAGTAATATCATGGTTATACCATCATTTAAGAAATAGCTTAAAATGTGTGTGGGACATTTCAACTTTATAATAATTGTTTAATTCATCTGTTTATATAACAGATGAATCTGTCGAGTATTTTCCCGATTCATCGAGTTCTTATTTGGGCCATAAAACGTCAGATCGATGTTCCGGATCCAAACTTTAAAATGGTGGTGTTTTCAAATGTCTTGTTTTGTCCCCAAACCAAAATGATTCAGTTTTACTGATTTCTTTGTTGTAAGGAAACAGAAAACTAAGCTGAAAATACTCATTTGTAGTTGCGGCCCGACTGTACTGGAATGTAAAGTGTTACCAATATTTGCATGAACCTGCAGAACTGGATCTAATCTTTATCTCTCACCAAACATCAGAGATAAACACCCTCATTGTCACCATTACTTTAGAAGTTTCTAGGCACTCACACTCACTCGTTACAGGTACAGACACAGAATGGGTTTAAACGAGCGTCGCATGAAACTGCCGTTCTACGTCGGAACGGTTCCATAATGTTGCTTTGAAAACTCTTCAGTGACTTCAACGAAGGTGCTAGAGCTGCTCGTCACCGCAGCCACTTATTTATTATTATTATTATTATTATTATTAACGACATAAAAGATATACGACTGTTTTACTAACATGAAATACTGTTTGAAGGACACTAGATGGAGCAGGTTCACGGTACAGAAATCAGCAAACCTTCTTACCTTCTACACATGGACCTACAGTATGTGCCTGTCTGTGCCAGTTACCTGTGATGAGAGCAGATCAGATTCTTTGACGTTATCTGCCTTTGACGACTAAATCAGGAAGTTATTGGAAAAAAATAAATAAAATAAATAGTGCTGAATACGTTTAGCGTACAACATGAGGAAAGTATGCAAAGGCGTGACAGTTTGACCTCAGCTACACTTTACTGCAGTTTTGTGAATGTTTGTGTTTACGTTGAAGAAATGTTGTGGTATTTTTTAATGAACGTGTGAGAAAACGTGCTCCTCTACTGTGTCCTGTTGTTAGGACTGAGACTTGCTTCTTATTTACCTGTGCTGTATTTATTCTAACCTGTGGATTGTGTCATGTACTGTATATCTGTGAAACATATGCCTTAAGCCTGCTGATCGGTTCTCCACAAAGCATTAAAATAGACACACTGGAACTATTTAAAACACAACCATCTCTTCCTTTTTTGTTATATATATAAAAACACATTTCAAAATACAAGGCATTTTTCTGTTTTTATTTATTGTAAGAATGGGGGGAGAGGTGGGGGAGGACAGGACAGAAGCATGTACAAATACTTTGATAATAAAAGACGAAATATTGCGTTTAAAGTCTGTGCTCATACCAAAAGTAAAAAGGCAACTTAAATCTAAAGACAAACATATACAATGTGTAACATATGACTACATGCAAAGATTCATTTAAAAGGTCTCGTATATAAAAAAATAATACTATAAAGAGCCAGAATGTTTTTTTATCTTTGTTTTTCTTTTTAAGACTGATTAAACAAAAGCTTAGCCCTTTAAAAGAAGAAATCAGTGGGACCATCACTTTATTTCTGGATTAAATTCTACATTAAGAGCAGTTTCCACTGGTGGTTTGTTGATAAAACTCACGTCCGCTAAACACAACATGTTGTAGTGTCATAAATGTGCAGAAATGTGCACTCATGCATTTCATCTTTACACAGGAAAAGTGCCAACGGCTACAAATAAAAAACAAAAATTAGAAAAGAAAAAAAAGAAAGTAGCAAGGTTAGGTTTTGGTTGGTGTATTAGTCGCGGTTCTTTCCCTCCTTTCCTTTTACCAAAGGCACTGGAACAAAGCGAGCAAGGACTCTTATTCTTTCTTTTGTTTTGAAAAAGTTTTCATTACAGTGTGACCCAGACAGCGCCCCCTACAGTCCTTTAACTTTGCCTTGAACTGGATACAAGCATTGAAATGTAGTAAGATCACAGATGTAAACATGTAGACATGGAGCAAACTCGGGGGGGAGAGTGAGGGAGACGGGGGACGGACGGGGGACCGGGGAGGGGACATGTCATGTCTGACAGTGTGGAGTGAAGGACGAGGGTTAATGTGGCACAAACACGTTCTCATTCACTATTAAAACTTCTGTAAAATACTTACCTCCGCCATGGAGTTTAGGTTTCACTGTCGTTTACACAAACATTACATTTACATTACATTACATCCTCTCTATTACAGGGAGGATACTTGTTTGTTTATTTATTTATTTATTTATTTATTTATTTATTTAAAGGTCCAGTGTGTAACATTCTGGTGAAATTAATTTGGCAAAAGTAGAACCTCTCGACTCTTTGAGTGTACAATCAGCTGATTGTATGAGCTGTTTTCCTGTTATGTTGATATTAGGGCGGAAACAATTACTTGATTCATCGATCGTTAATCAATTCTTCTAAATTAATTGTCAACCATTTTGATTATCGATTCATCGGTTTGAGCGTTGTTGTTTTTTTAAGATTTGCTGATTTCTCAGCTTCTTAAATGTGAATATTCTCTGGTTTCTTTGCAACGTATAATAAATAAATCATTAAACAAAAACAGACCTTTTCTGGATCTAAACAAGTGCTCGATTATGAAAATAACAGTGAGATGCAGCTGATAACTGTTTTTAAACCACCATGTTTTTACAGTAGCCCACAATGGACAAACTAAACTTCTTTGGAAGAGAAGATTTGATCGTACCTGTCACACATAAACAGACAGTGTTTTAGGTTACACTTTTAATTATGATGTTAAAACTGATTACAGTGTAACGGTGATGGAAAAATGACACCACCCACATTTCTATTCCTGATCATTGATATCATGGTATCACTAGGCCCAGGCTACGTTCATTAAGCAATGCAGGGCATGAACCAGTAGGTGGCGTCGTAATAAACAAGGGAGACATTTACCTAAATATCAACTTCTTTCTTTCTCACAAAATTCAAGCACTTTCAAGCCACTTTTCCATGTCTATTAAGGGCGAATTTCAGAATCTTTCAAGGGTCTTGAAATATTTTTTTTCAAATTTACAAACTTTCAAGGATTTCAAGGACCCGTGGGAACCCTGACTAATGTTATTTTTCACTGATACAAATGTACTAATGGGTAACCGACTCCAAGATATTACACACTGGACCTTTAAGTCAAAATCCCTCTTTGAAACCAGGCCATTATTAAACTGCAAATGCTGCAATTTACTTATTAAATTCTTTCTTTATTCTTTTACATTGTTCGCTAAGATATTAGAGATATTTTCCTCAGATCCAGTCCTAATATAAGACTGACTTTCACTGGACGTGGACGTTGTTTTCAGTGGCACAAGAAGAAAACGCTGAAGAGAAGAACGTTCATTAATATCTGCTGACGGTAAACATCTGCATCTTACAAATGGTACAAAAACAAACGCACAACTGCCCTGGCGAGATTCCTTTAGGAATTCCTTGACAAATATTGCACAGGAAGAATCCAGGTTTTTAGTGTTTGGCGGAGGTAAATGCTCTCTAAGGCACTTTCTACTTTACTTTCACTTTATTTCCCTTGATGTTTTCCCTTTTCACTCCGGGACTTTCCCTCGCATCTGTCGAAATCAACGCTGCGTTAGACTCCAAACCACTGCAGGTGTGTGTGTCCTGTGGTTCTATCGAAACAAGAAAAAAAGACTAAAACAAGAAACAGAATCAATGGCGCGAACCATCAGAATAAAAAGACGAAGCGTTCCAAGCTGAAATGAGTTTCACATTCTCCAACACATGAAGGCAGACAGACAGACAGACAGACAGACAGAGTGGGACAGTAGGTTACTGCGTCGCTGCCTGCAGCGTCGTGTAGTCAAGGTTTTTTTTTTTACGTGGACGCCTGAAACAGGAGTCACAAGACTTTCAAAATAAAAGGACACAGGAAGACAAACAGGCCTGAAACTAAATGATTATATGGCTGTTTGAGAACCCCGACGCACTCAGAGTGATATGTTGCTATTGCATTTTCATAAAGACTCTTTTTTTCTTGGCTCTGTCTCTTATATTAAAGACCACCACTAAACCACAAATCATTCTGCATTTCTACACACGCTTGTGACTAAAGAACAAAAAAAAAAACAGGTGCAATGTCTGCATTTAACTTTGGGTCTATGTATAACGGTGGAGTTAATCATCTGTCTCACACACACACACAGTCTATCAATCTCATCTGACGACCAAGGTGCAAGAACGTACTCGCTGCACTCAGGAGATCTACAGGAGGAAACTGAGACTAACTTATTAATCTAATACTGAAATGATAAAGAAAACCCACTTTCTTGTGAAGCCAATCATCATTTTCAGTGGATAACTGAAGAAAAAAAAAGGTAAAAATTTGGTCCAAACACTCTAAATCAGAAATAACGCATTGATTTTGGCTTCTTTTTCTCATCAGTGGGTCATTTTAGGTCCAACTGTGACTACATTTCTTTTCTTACATGTGCAGTTTGTTCTCTGTCACACCAGCAGGTGGCGCCAGGAGCTGCACAGTTGGAAGTTTCCACTTTAGAAATGATCATATTCAGTCAGGTTACATGGTTTGAAGTGTGAGGCGTGCAGTTGGTCTGTCCAGTCTGAAAACGGACTGTTGACCCTGTGACCAACCTGAGATTTAAACACATGAAACTAACAAATCATTCCAGTCGTCATCACCAACACATCCCATACAATTCTCTTCACTATAGCAATAGCAGTAATTTGTGGTTAAAGTGGAAATATTGCTTCTGAATGTTTCCGACATTTTGAGACGATTTGATTCCTTTTTTACCTTTTGTTGAATATTCTTTTCTGGACTCTGAAATGAAAGCATCTTCCCCAGAACTCTACAAAAAAAGTGCTCGTCAGCGAGGATGACACTGGAGCTGAAGGTGAAAATGAATTTTCTGCGGACCAGCACTCGACTTCACTTTCTTCCCTCTCTCTGCTAACTTTGCTCGCGCTCTCTCTCTCTCGCTCTCTCTCCTCTCAGCTGTGTCTTGTATTAGTGAGGCAACGGGACGAGGACATCGACGTAGTTGAGGGGGAAGAATCCCGACTGGCCGTTCAGCATGCCCTCGTACCAGTTCTCGTCGATCTGATTGGTCAGGGTGATGATGTCGCCCTCGCGGAAGCCCAGCTCGCCCTCGTTCTCCGGATCAAAGTCGTACAGCGCCTTACAGCTCGGCTGCTCCGGGGCTGAGGACACACAGCGAGACACAATATGAAGAGGACGGATGGACAACTCTGTTTCACAAAACACTGAGCACATAATTATGTTGACCCTTTTGTACAATAATTGGTATATGAATATAATTTAAGTTTACATATTTTCGTTCTTAGAAACTTAATAAAAGTCACTAAAACTTCATTTTTCAACCAAAAGTTTCAGTTGCATGTATTTAATATTTAATACAGTGTTTTAGATAGATATTTATTTCATATTTAAGTCCTTTTGTGGCACACTTGTTATTATTTAGAGGTCCAGAGTGTAAGATTTAGTCTCTGGTCAGTCAGTGGCTGGCAGTCTGACGACGTCACGTTTTAGCATCAGCTCAGCTCCCTTGGAACCTCACCAGAGCAGGTAACCAAACAAAGGTTGATATCTTTCTATCACTGATGGACAAACAAAAAAAAACCCAGTAGAATCAAGTCGAGCGGTGCTAGAACTGTGTAATGGAAAAGCACCATAATGATACTGGTGGGATTTTGTTGAATTATTGTTGTTGTCATTACCACAGAATGAACCCTCTATATAACATGGTCCATGCCGGACCATGTGGCATCTGGTCGTGACGTCACCCACATGATTCCAAACTCTCACTTTGAAGCCTCTAGAATGAGGATTTGGGCAGCCTCATACGGACATTGTGCAAAGCTCACAGTGGTCATCTTCAAGCAGCCTCCTTGGATGATAGGATGATACCAGCTGTCAGTGACGCCGGTGTTCACTCATATGTGCCATGACTACTTTATTCTAATAAACAGGAACATCATTTACAAAACTGACGTCATGTTCTACTGACCTGAAACTACTGAATGAGACATTTATATATGCTTAGAAATCAAGTGACAAGTACAGGCTCAGGTCTTTTTGTAACCAGCGAAGTCGCCCTCTGGTGGCTATTCAATATATTCTCTTTTCCTACTTGGCCTCAGAAGAGACTCGAAAGATTTACAATATACAATAATATTTACAATATACAGTCTATGTCTGCAACATGACCAATAAATGTTGCTAAATCCTACACACAGTAAAATCCACATCAGTTGACCTCCCATCTAAAGGTCTGTCTGTCACCAAACACCACGATATCCTGTGACTCGAGGTTTCAGTATGACTGTCTCTGTCTGTGTTTCTGACGTCTGTGACTTCACACACATAAGCAGCAGCAGCAGCAGCAGCAGAATGAGGCTCCGAAGCAAAACTGACCTCTTTCTCTCACCAAACAATTTTCTCATTGTATCAAGTCTTCACCACAAACTGCTGGGTAGGCGAGAGATGGGGAGAGAGCTTTCGTCTGTTGTTCTCTGTGTTTTACTGCCTGCTATGTTCATTTATAAAACCAGAGAAATATTCTCTGTAAACAGCCTCTTCTACGTTTGTTTTATCAGGATGTAACGTCATGTTTTAGACCGGACTCTGTTTTACACATCTGACATTTTCTTTGAGGTTATACAGTATTGTCAATTAACTAACAATACTGTAAATATTGTTAATTAGTTGTTTCTTATATCATTTTTGCATTTAAGTTTTATTGACAACCTCAGTATCTCTCTACCAGGGGTTCGTAGTCAGTTAATTTCAATCTACCTACCATTATTACTAAATATCTTATTTATATAAGTCAATCAATTAAGGCTACAATGATTATTTGATAAATCTTTGAAAAAAAGAGTGTTTTTTCATTTATTAAAACAAGTTTTCAGATTTTTCAGCTTCTTAAAATGTGAAATTTGTTCTGGTTTCTTTGTTCATTTAACAATGAAACCATTAAAACGGAATCCTTAATGTCTGTGGACAAGACAAAACATCATCATCGTCAGTTGTAGCCCGACAATCTATTGCAAATAGGATTTAATTACACATGTTTGTTTTTTAATGTAAAAATAACTGGATTACGCATGGGCACACATTCACACACAGATGACGTTCTGCACACTGGAGTATAGTGGGAGGCTATTAAAAGTGAAATTCAGTTCACAATAAATGGCGTGCAATAAAAGCTAAACATCTGCTGAGCAGATTCTCTCAGAACTCACTGACCTCAACTTTGTGTTATTCAAGAAAAGGCTTTAATACTCAAAACGGACCCTGATCATGACTGATATCTACTCATGAATTTGAATCACGAGATTTAATTCAAGCACTAGTCACGTGACACTTTTCCTCACGGTCAAGAATCACAGGGTAACTCACGATATGATGCCATACACAATACCAATAATATCAGGATACAACGATTCTGTTATAATCAATATAGTGAAAGACAATCATATATGGATACATCACAGTTTCTGTCCAACTGAAAAAAACAAAACTAGGGGTGTCAAATTATCGTGTTAATTGTGATTAATTAATTAGGTCATATTCAGCATGTTATGTTTTTTAATCGCGTTAATCTAATTTTTAAATCTCTAACTTTATGCCTGCGAGGCCAGGCAAAAACACCGTGATATGCCTTCTGTGTAAGAAGGAGTTTGCTTACCACCGAAGCAGCTCAAGTTTGGCCACAGCTAACGTTAGCAGCGAAGACATTACTAAGACAAATCTCTTATTTATAGAGCTTTTCGGAATTGATTGATATTTTATTTATTTTCTAATTATTTGGAGTTTGACAAAAGAACACAGTGGAATTTAAAAGGCTGCATCTGTTCAAGTTTGTTAAAAACAATAAATGACTTTATAAAGCCACTTTTTGTTATATATCAATATAAAAATGAAAATACATCAAGTTAAGGGCTTTTCTCAGCAATTTTTAGGTGAGATTAAAAAAAAGAGATCAATTGGATTAATTAATTACAGATCATAATTAATCTCTCAATTTTTTTAATCGCTTGACAGCACTAAACAAGACGTCTGTGAAAAGTTAAAAGTGCAGGATTACTCTACTTATTCACAACATAGAGAACAAAGTACATTAAGTCTATATATTGAACGTGGATGGGGTGGAAGTTTCCCTCATTTGAGTAGCGACGCCTCTTTACTTTAAAGTGCCTTCATGTGTTACTTAAAACTTCAATATTTGCTCCCTAATATTTACTGTGTTATAGATTTAAAACAAGATGACGATGAAAATGGATGAGAGCTATGAAATAAAGTGTTTGTAACATTTACATACTGCAACTTTCAATTGGCATAAAACATAGAACAATCAAAATAAAAGGATTAAATTGCAGCCTTTGTGATTTGGAATTGTAAAACACGATATCAATTTGAAAACTAACTGTTCAGTCTGTGTAATCTAGTGAAACATTAGACATAATGACTCAATAACACAACGGTATGAAAGGTTTTACATTGAAGACATGATGTAGTTTCATTAATTAAGGATCAATACTTTGGTAAAGGAGACAGAGATAACGTGAGTTTTCAAAACTTTACATGAACGACTGTTCTTTGTTGTTTTACAGTGTGTGAAGTAACCACATCTTTACAAGAAATGTAGAGTGAACCATGGCAACACTGGGTTAGATTTAAGTATCAGCAGGACAGGATGTGGATTTCACACACAACCGCACACGATGCTGTTAAACTGCACATGCACAATTAACAACCAATTACTTGCTGCACCAGTGAGACGCAACGTCAAACGTTTCACACCAGAAGCTGCACAAACACGGAGCCACTTCAACACCACAAATCCAACTGTGACTGTGACAGACGGACGAAGAAGAAAAACAAAAGGCCCACACACACACACACACACACACACAAGTCTGTGACTCACACAATCCGGGTTTCCGAAAAGACAATCTGGCCAAGTGAAAAGACGACTCTGATGATGTCACAGGAAAGAGGAACAAGGTCAGCTGGAGAGAGGCCGTTGAGATGACAGGACATGACACACACATATGCTCCCCTCCCCCAGACAAACACACACACACACACATCCATCCATTTTCTCATGGTCACCAACTGAAAGCCAAACATTCAGATCATACCAACATGTTTGAAGTCTCAAACAGACTCTCTTTCACACTACAATTAGTAGCAGGAACACCTGGAATTTTCAAACCCAGGTGAAACCACTAAAAAAAGGTGATTAACACCTTTCTCACTGCCAGTGTTTGTTCTGGCCAACACTATGGTTAAAAAGTAAGGATCACTCCAAACATTAACTGATAAGATACATTTGGTGAGATTCCATGTTAGACACAATCTAAGTTTTTCCTGGTATATGAAAATAATATGAAGGAAATCTCTAAATCTCTTATTTATACAGCTTTACGGAATTGCTTACCTTCTATTTATATTGTTATGTATTATATTGAATTTTTGGACACTACAATTTTATTGGACTCATTCCCATTGTTATCATGTATTAAGCTGATTAAACTGATCTACACATTTAAATCATTTGTTCCTAGGTGTGCATCAGCTGTTTCTTACCCGAGTTAAACGAGGGTGGAGGGGCCATTGAGGTCGAGTATCCACCGTTTGAATGGTTGTTGTCAAAGTCGTAGATAGGTTTGGGTTTAGGTGTGTATTCACGTCTCGGTCGAGTCTGCGCGTCACTCATCCTGTTCAGAAGAAAAATGTAAAGTAAATGGACAATTACATTCTCACACTACATAAACAGTAGGCAGAAAGCAGCACTGTATTGTACAAAGCTATCTGTGTCTGTGTAATGCTGCTGTTACTGCACCTTTCTCGGAGTTTGTCAGAAAGCTCCTCCAGCACCTGCACAGCCTGTCTGTGGTACTGCAGCTGGGACTCTACCAGAGAGGAGAGCTGGCTCACCTGCTCGATCTTTACACACAGAAAACACCACATTTTTAAGATAAATCATGCTTAAGTTACTGTATTTTACCCAATTATCACGCTATGCACATATATCATAATATCTCTTTAAGATGTGGTATAAGTGTCAAACTACAACTGGGTACAACTAGCTAAAACAAATGCAGGCTTCCAGATAAATAATGCTTTTATCAAGGTATTGATTCAACTCCATGGTGGTGTTGGACTGTGCTTTGTTTCACCTTGGAACAAAAAGTAGGCTAAATAAGGCAACCACAGTGTCTCCTCCACCATAACCGTTTCAATGAACACTGATAAATACAAGCTTCGTGAAGGTCAGGTTTATTGCAGAGTTGCTATTTTAAGACTATGCAAGATTTAGCTTGTTGTACCAGTTGTAATAAAGCGGTTTTGTACCTCATAGCTACAGGTGTGTTCACCTGTGCTGTTGTAGAAGACAAACAAATGCTCTAACTCTCTAACAGCTAAAACCAAACAGAGATTAAATCTTATCCCTGTTCAACCGCAGCTGAAGAAAGACACATTCATCATCATCGGGTGTGTTTTCTCAAGTGTAACTATATATATATAGCTGTATGTTAGTCCTATAGGTGTACAATGGGGAACAGCCTTTCACAGTAAAAGCTCAGGCAGACAATCCATGTTTTTATTCTTTGCATTAGGATTAGTTCTTAGACTACATCTGAGAAATGTCAATGTCCTTTTTCCCGAATTCAAAATTGGAAAATGTCACAAATACTGTGAAGTGTGACCAACTTTCAGAATACACCTTTAATGCAGAGGATGAAGATAAAGAGAGATTACCAAGGAACGCCTGGCTTTTGGATGTTGTTACAACTCTTTACATTTCAAATGGCTGGTCTTCAAATTCAACAGAGGAAAAAAAACAAAAACCTCCTCACATCGTTCTCCAACAGGTTGTACATGCTGTTCTCTGCCACGTCCTTTGACTCGTGAAACTTCTCCAGAGCCTGTCGGACCTCCTCATCTGGGATCTTGCCCTGACGCTTTTTCTTGTAGTCATAGTCCAGTCTGCGGCCTTCAAGCTTCTTGAGGTGATGCTGAGGAAAATCAGAGCAGATTTGCATGTAGAATGAGATTTTTGGGATGAAATAATGTGAAAATGTGAACATCAGAATAGACAATGTAATAACAGAGTACAGATATATATATATATATATATATACACATTTAAACAGGACAAAACTCACCTCCATCACCACGTAGCAGTGGAGGAAACCTGTGAGTTTAGGGAGCCAAGATTTTATGGAGCCGCAAATTTCACCAAAATTAAGGAATTAAATCTGTATTGTGATTTGGTTGGCTTAATCCTGATTGTAGAGGAACAATATATGGCATGAAAATTAATTTGGAATTTGAGTTTGTTTTTAACCGTGAGATTATTTAATCAAAAACACTGACAATCATAAAATGGCCAAAACAGTCTTTATAGTAGATACCTGTATCTCTCTGAGGTCCTTGTCACTGAGTCCTTGCAACGGATCAATGAAGTTCTGCTTGACATCGATGTCTAGAGAGTCTTTGACTTCTGCTAATCTCTTCATGGACTCTCCCACATCTACTAACGCTCCACCTAAACCACACAGACATTGATTAATGGCTCAGTGACATTAGTAAATGAATAGTATAAAGCATCTATAGTAATTAAAGCACAGGCAAAGGCAGCAGTGACACAACCAAAATAGTCTAAGTAAGAATTCCATTCCATTCTAAACACGGAATTTTAAGTATACACATGCACAACCAAGTTCAAATAATAAACAGTAATTACAAAAACCAAGAATTTACTACTCTTAACCACAACACACACGCACACATCTTACCAAAGCTTGTCTCTTCACCCAGTTCCCGTCCATACTTGGTCATACACTCTCCTAGCAGCCCTTCTGCCTGAGGATAACCTGGGTTCTTCACCTGACCACGAATCTTGGACATAGTGTTCAACATGGACAGTTTGGCCCGAGACGCTGAGGGACGGAGTTGAAACAAAAAAATTGTTATCACCTAAATTAAAACCATTTAAAATTTGTATTCGCACAGGTATGCTCTCACCAGGGTTGGGTTGAAGGTATTCTGATGTTTTGGAGATGACCTCCACTACTGCTTTATTGGTCACATCTACTTTCTACAAAACACAACAAGCAAACACACACATCACAAGAGTAACTAGACACAGAGCAAAAAAAAAATAAAAAAGTAGCAGCAAACACATCATTTGGTTTTAAGCTTTTGGTTACTTCCAATACATCTGTTCAGAGGATTATGTATGTACTTAAACCTTGCTATTACGGTATGACTTAACATTTATATCACTGTTTATTTTTTAAATTATCAATGGCATGAGCATGTACGCAAGGTTAAGCGAAAGAGAAGTAGTTTTAGAACCAGTTTTAGATCCTAAAACTGGTTGTTTTGTGGGTCAAAATGTTACCATAACAGAAGATTAAAACTGATTCATTGATTATTAATCAATACCTAAATTAATCATCAACTATTTTGATAATCAATTTTTGGTTTGTTTTTTAAAATAAAACACGTTCTTTAATGGTCTCTTTGCTCCGTATAGCAATGAAATAATTCAAACTGAATCACTCTGGTTTTGTGGACAAAACAAGACATGATATTTGAGAACATCGTCATTTCCAGGTTTGACAAACACTGATCAACAGATTAATCGATTATGAAAATAATCATTGTTGCAGCCCGAGTGAGAATACAGCAGGAAAAGTTCACTGACAGAATATTCTCCCTCCAACATGCTGAAAGATCTGGACATGTGACAGCTGTTGTCAATGTGTCTGAAAACAATCTCCTGCTACATAAGTGACAAACTCCAGAAATTCTCTAAGGTTTCTCTGTTTTGCTTTTTGATGCATAAAATAAAGTGCAAATCAAAAAATCTAAAAACAAAAAAGTATGCAGTATGTTTGTGTACTGTAAAGAGAAAACATAGATGATTCTTTTTTAAGACCACAGCAAGATGCCTGTCTTACCCGTTCCAAATCTCTGAAGTCATCATCTAGTTTAGTTCCTTCTGCACCGCCGACTTTCTCACTTACCATCTACAGGGAGGGAGGGAGAGGGAGAGAGTGACAAAAAAGGAGGAGGGGAAATAAATTAATGTCACTCATGTGGTTCCATTCTGAGGGGGAATCAGGTCTCTGCTTTAGCTCAAATTTGAACTGTTTGCTCTCTGTAGAAAATACAATATCGTGAAAATGTGTGGAATGCAGCGGACAACATGTCCTGCGTTGTATACGGTCTCCCTCAGGTGAGAGTTCAGAACAACAGCAAAACACAGGAAATCAATCAGTGTTACACAATTTCTGCAGTTTACACTTTGTAGGATGCAAAAAACTCAGCAAACTCAATTATCTCTACTTCAGACAATATGCTACAAGTTAAGTTGACGACAAAAATGTTGATTGAAAACACATGGATCTGCACGCGAGACTCTGAGCATGTTTTTTGACCACAGACAAAAGCCTGAAAAATGGAAAACAGTCTTTTTCCTGTTCATGTACAATATAAACGTTGATGTAAACACTTTTCTTGGCAGATTCCTTAAATTATGACATGAGCCTGTGCTTTTAAGAGAGATATGTCAGTAACAGAGCTGTTAGGTAGAGCACAGCTTGGGTTGCATTTTTCAGTTCAAACTCAATCAGAGTGAGTGTTGACACCATTATGACAGGCACTTTGTTTTTTTGTGTCAAAATCCAATCCATTTTCGATGCAGTTAGTGTGGAGTGGAGTTTTTGTTACTCTGTCACTGACTTAAGGATGCACGATATTGGACTTATCTGATCTGATATCCAATATATCGGGAGTTCTTGGGCCAATAACATCTTTCCCTTTGCCCACCTGCAGAGGTCATTTAGTACTGGATTTATATGGGTCCCTTGTAGTGTTGAAGTTGAGTTTTGATCACAATTGTTTTGCCTCACAAATGCAACCTAAAGTGTCAGAAACAAGTATCAACCTCACTCTTATTTATTTAAGCCATGCTTTTAATCTTTTTTGATGGAATTGTTAACACGTGTTATGACAGTTTATATCTGTCCACGCCCTTGTAATCCCTTTTTTAAGAAAAAATATGAACTCCTCCACTCATGCTCTTCCTTAATCCAACATAAGTTTT
Source organism: Solea solea (assembly GCF_958295425.1). Taxonomy (NCBI): domain Eukaryota; kingdom Metazoa; phylum Chordata; class Actinopteri; order Pleuronectiformes; family Soleidae; genus Solea; species Solea solea. The sequence goes on along the minus strand of NC_081142.1, from coordinate 2,183,458 downwards.
GCAGAGTTAAACACAACATACTGTATCCTGTAGATATCCTCTATTTTTTTTTTTTACAAAACTATTCATCCAACACTAGGATAATGAATATAATAATACATTTCAGACCTGCTCTGCAAAGACAAAAGCAAAGCTCAGTGACAAATGTGTGCCCTTCCAGGGTTTGTGCCATAATCCCAATGAAAATGAGTCACACCAACTCTGTAGTACAAAAACTTCAGTTACACCAGAACATGTTGTTGTGACTCTGTCTTCCTCTTGTACATTTGAAGGGAAGCTGTAACGACCCAGTTGTTTATCATCAATTATAAGAAAAAGAAAAAGCACCCTGAGCTGTCTAGACAGCTAACGAAAGGCCACAAATGAGACCCTGACTGAGTAAAGAACGTAAATAAGTGTATGTCATATTTTGCAAGGACACTTCACTATTGAGATTCTTCAGACAGGTTACATGTATATTATATCGGTATGCATACCTTGGCTCAACACTGACATTGCTGCAGATCGACAACGTAATTTCTTCAAACTGGTTGCTTGACATGACCCAGTCCTTGGCCCAGAGAATAAGATGCCATTTTTGTATTTCCTATTCTTGCGCTAAATTCTCACCACTACATTTAGCATTTTTCAGCTCATCATCTGCCATCCACACTACTCTGAAAAATGCTGAGTTTGCTACCGATTGTGCAATGTCAGCAATCTTCTGCCAAGATCCTTACAAAGCACACCATACAAAAACTCTGGGGTTCAATTTACTCCTGATGTTTGAGAACAACGACACAGTTACCCATATAGGCCTGATGCTTAGTTTTAATTTAAGTTTTAACTTACTTTTCACCATTGTTGTTTCATGTTATTCGTATTTTCTGAAACTTAAGCAAATAGGTCCATCTGAGCCCGAATTTTCGTTCGTGCAATTTTGGTTGTATAATGACAATAAAGATGACTTCCTTCCAAACAAGGCAACCAGAGATGGCAGGCTTCACCCCATTCACGAAACAAGCCTCTGGCGGCTCCTGTTGGTCATATTGGCACATGCAAGCATGGACAGACAAACTTCCGTGGGGTGAAGTGACATCTGCATATCACAAAATCAGCATCCTGTTTAGAGTAGCAAGCCCACATCCAGTGTCTGGCTGTGACACATACATCAGTATAGATGCAAAAGGGCCCTTTGCACAGCAGTCATTTTGAAAGGTCACAGTCGTAAAATCAGCAGTGTACATCATAAAAAATAATTAGCTTCCTGAGTTTCAGGGTACATGCTGGTTCACAAACAGAGTCATCAAGATCAGTATCACCTGTATGTTTGCTGCCAAAACATGTCACAATGGCTGCTGTGTTGAGGGCCCATCAATTCTGATACAAAGCTGAAATATGTGTCTGGAGGCAGATAATAATTCGCCCATTTGTGATAAAGCAACAACTACAGTATGAGTCAATTCCTATGATTCAAACTACTGGACATTTTGTGATTACTAGAATTGACAGAGCTGACTGGGTCTGAGGGTGACATCAAGTTTCATAGCAGTACACAAATGAAAGGTGAATTTCTAACAACATATGCAAAGACTAAACGCTGAAAACCTTAGCTGTACTACCAGTATCTTCAAGTTATATTGCCGAATCTCTGTTGTATGTGGAAAGCACATGACAGGGGGCCTTGGGGGATTTGGGTCACAAGTCAAGATACACTTCTACTCCTTGCCCTTAGCCTACTCAACACTTGATGCAGTACTTTCAAGGACAGTTAAGACTGCAGTCCTAAATTGTTGCTATGTTTTTCTTGGCACACACTAACCAGTCTTAAAGCACTTCGGGTGAAGGGTATTTAATTTAATCCACAATGAAGTGTCTCCCATTTTGAAACAAGCCACTGCACTTGAGATTTAAATCCTCTTGAGAACATAAAAACTGAATTATGAAAACTAATCTGTCCCCCCCCACCCCAAAAGAAACCCAAACACTTTTAGTTTTAAAGACAAAACTAAGATCAAATTGTCAGCCATGTGTAACATTTTGTTTACATATACACAGGCTATCAAAGGGTTATCATCAGGAAGTTTTGGTGTAAACAAAGCGTAGCGCAAGACACACAGAGATCAGTCTACAACAGGTGTCATTTTCATTATAATGACACAGAATTAGTTAAATGACAGTGCACCAACACAAAGCATGGTTCTCAGCTATTCGTTTTACATGATGTAAAGACTTCAAGGCCCAGAACAAGAACAAGCAAGTAGCAAGATATAAAAGCAAAAGTAGATTTATATATTCTTTAACACTACATATGGAAGATAGCCGCTCAGCATTAGCATAGTTTTTGGTAACATTATGTAATAGTTAGACTTGAAAACTAGGTCAAAGTGGTTGGAGCTTTTCAGGTGCTCTGTAGGTCACCAATTTATGCACAAACCAAACCCCAAAAGGAAAATGTTACTGTGATCAGTCAGTCACGGAAAGTAAAAGTGTGATGGTGATAATATGCTTTTAGCAACAGGTCAGGTCAAAATGACTATTGGATTTTATTTTATTCAAAGTCTACTTTCGTTCTTTTATATGTTTTGGACACAGATAGTTGTTTAACAAATGTATACAATAGGTGTATAATATATATATTTTTTTTGGCTAACACGGAAAATGTAACACCATCTAATTAAAGTATTTTGTAAATCAAAGAATGCGATGCTGCTATAAAGAATAACAAAGGCTGAGTATAACCAGTGATATTAAGAAATATAAAAATACCAAGGATGGACACCATGGTAAAAAAAACAATATGGGAAACACCTTTGAAAGCAAACCAACGCACCGTCACAACATCTCACAGCAGATATCAAATTTCTGCTTTTCAATCCTAACTGACCTAATTAGCTGCATCACTGGCATGCTACCTGCTGCCTATGGCCAAAACAGGGATTACTTTTTATTGTAAAGTGAAGATTACTTAATCTGCAATGGAGTCGGCACTGAAGTCTAATCATCTATTTTTAAACAACAAATCTGTAAACTAATCCCTCCTGACATGGCTGGAAGAGAATCAAACATGTGATCATTGATCTTGTATATAGAACACCAAATTTATTATGCGTTTTGTATGATGTTTTTTTCTGTAATGTTTTTGTTGTTGCTGCTGCTGTTGTCTTGTTACTGATATGGTCTGTAATGTTTAGCATGTCTTTTATTGTCTTTTAACTCCCTGCCCAGGGACCACAGATGCAAATTAGCTATTCGGCCAACTCTGGTATAGACCTGGTTCTGTACATGGTCCCTGTCAACTAAACTAATAAACTAAACTAAACTTAACCCTAGTTTAATAAACATAAACAATAGTTAACGCCTGCCCAGACAGATTTATTGGAGGCTTGTACAACAACACTCGACTTTGTTCCATCAATAGTAAGAAAATCAATACAATGACCTATTTATGTAGACTTTAACTTCCTACAAATGTATATACTGTATTTGATGCATTTTGAAGTTAATATTAAAACTGTAAAAAGAGAGATAAAAACATAACCTTTGGCCTATGACAATTATGTTGTGGCTACAGAGTTTTACTGACTTTAGGTAGTAGGAATTAACTTTAATGTCTCTGATGCAAGTGTTTGTTGTTGGTGGTGCTTATGTTTAAGCAGAGAAACAGTGAGGATCAGAAAGTAAACTGTAACCACAGCTATTAAGTGAAAATCAGATGGAATATCTCAAGTATTTGATATTTGCTTTTTGTCAGCCAGTCATCCATTACAATCTTGTAACAGGCATTATAATCACAGAGTACATCTTCTGGTGTCCTTGCATTTAATAATAACTTTATTAATAGCATTTATTTTGAGAACCAGAGGACTTGAACCTATATCAGTGCATAAATAACCTTGATAATCTGCACAACTATTCTTATAAAACCTATTAGATGCTGTCTAGAACTGACATCTATTTTTACAACTTATAGTTCTTTGAGTGTCATTTTGTTGGTGCTTTTGAGTGCCATTTCAAATGTGCCATTTCAGTTTTGCAGAGTAATTATCAGAAACACACAAACACGTTAGTGAAGAAGAGAAAATAGAAAGGGAAAAACAAGGAAGTGTAAAACACAGGCACACATTTCCACTGCCAATGTCCTGCATTACTCCAGTGAAAACAATCTGAGCTATGTCAAGAGTTATTTACTCGTATGGAGTTTTGGCAAGAAAATCAGCTGCATTGCAGTCAAAGGGAAAGCACTCTGCACTCCTCCTCTGCATCACTCCTCAGAGTCAGTTCTCATGTACATATCCATTTAATCTTCCACAATAACCTTTGCTGTTTTCTATTAGTTTTCACGAAATTCAGTACCAACAGTGCCTAACATGACAGCTTGCAAAACAGAGTTTATTTTCCCTCACAAGCAAACCAAGAGGGACCTGAGTCTGTTCCTGTCAGGAAGCTGGGGCAGAAACCAAATGTCTTTCCTGCTTAGATCAGCAGGGGTAGGAAGAAAAGAGACTGTTTGGACTCTCCCCACACATGACTGCGAGGGGCCGTCAGCTCTACTCTGAGAACAGTCCATATGTGTTTTAAAATGTTTTCTCTACATTTCCTGACTGTTCTTCAAGACTGTTCTCTGAGACAATTATTTTTTTCTTTTTACTTAAGTGAATATCTGAGTTATCCTTACATTAAATATAAATGTTTATGTTTTTTGGAGGATTGTATTACCGTGTGTGGTTTTCATACAAGTCCTCTAGGTCATTGCAACACCTTTCCTTTATTTTCATACAGTTTTAATGTGGTTTGTATGTGAACAGTTTAAAACAATATTAATAAAACAGTAAATATTGACCTGAACCTCTTTCATATTCCAAATCAAATTACAAAATTGGAAAACAAAATGTTTTCCCTAAATTATTCGGGCAAGTGAGCATTTCTAATCCAAATGTATTCTGTTTTTTTTTTTTTTTTTAAAGAACTGCTGAATGTTGATTAAATTTTGATGCGTCTTCCTTTAACAGAGACAAACACTGCACACATCTGGAAAACAGCTGCATGACTAAAAACCCTGCTGTTTACATTTCAGTGCATCAACTATCCCACATATTTTCACATTAGCTCAGTTTACAACATTGTTAGCTATTGTTTTTCGTTTGTTTTTTACTAACTCACCAGGACTGTCCCTGAGGCGCTGACACTGAGTTAATGTTTACCACAGAATGTGTGCTTCTGGAATCTGTAGGTGCTTTTCTTTGTGAAACATCTCATATCAAAACACCTGTGTATGTTTGCAGCAGGATAATGTATCTGAGCATTATAAGTTTACTTTAAAAACAAGCGTAAACGCTGAAAATCACGACCGAAAATACCCAACTTTAACGCTAGCTGTGAAGAAAAGGACACTTAAGGAGAATTATTCTTGTACACACTGAAACGGTGGACATATAAAGTCATGTTCGTGTGGTTGTAACACAATAACAACCATGTTAACACAGTCTTTATCAACAATAGCCAGACACGAACCGTTAGCTACTAGTGCTAACCCAAGCTAGCTGCTAACGGTGCATGACAGTTGCTAGCTAGAAGAAAAGTTTGACAAACCTGGCTGGCTTTATAAAACTGCTTCTTCAAGCCCGCTACAGACATCTTGAACCCCGGCTTTTCTTCCAAATGTGTAAAACTAGGTCACGAGCGGAACTTAAGTGAGCGATACAGTTTGTTAGAGAAGGGGGGTTCAGTGCAGAAGTGTTCAGGACTGCACACACAGCCGCCGCCGCCGTCACTGTCGGGACACGCCAACTGACCACGTCCACGTCGAGGGGGAATCTATCTCCCCCACTTGTCTGTTTGTCCGTCACCGGGGAAAACTGTGCAAAAAACAGCGTAACAACCTCCACAATCTACTATAGTGGCGCTACAGTGAAGTGTGTATAAAAACAAGAACAGTCTGGGAAACAGTAATACTTGAGGAGCAGCGAAAATCTGTAGCAACCCTCCCTGAAAAAAAGAGATAAGTTTACACACCAGACTCTGTGATTAGTGCACACTGCCCCCTGCTGGATGTCTTCTGTTACATCAGATCAGTCCTGGCACCAGGGTGAAATGACTGAGGAAGGGGCTTTGAAAAATAGTGAGGGGTAAAATTATTGCTGAAAATAAAACCTGCAATTTGTTCATTAACTTGAAATTCTATCTTATTTCTTTATCCCTAAGTGTTGTTTAATTTCCGAGGGAGCAAATGTTACACCTCCAATTTCTCCACAGGGATTAATGGAAGTATTCTGATTCTGATTATTATTATTTATTTATAGCCCAATATCACTAATGTGCCAGAGAAGGGATCCATCTTCTGTGCCGTAAATGCACCATATTTAATGACGACATACAGTATGATGATAAATCTCATTTTAGGAAAGTATTGCACTGCTTGATTAATATTCAATAGAAGTAATATAAATATAATAATTATAACCAGTTATAATTGTGAGTGAATCCTGTAATAAATGTTAGGAATTGTTGTGAACAAAAAAGATGATATATGTCTGTTATGTGTGAGGCACTGTAAGGTGTAAGGGGATTATTTATTTAGGATATTTGCTTTAATTCAGGCTCCGTCTGAGATTTAGGTATTAATGTATAAATACATGATATGAAAACATTCATGCAAACTTGAACATGCTCAGCTGGATTCTATTATATAATAATATTAACCTAAAACAACAAAAAAAAGCATCACCATTTCCTTAATTGTAAAAGGACTTTTATTACATTCTTAAATCCACATATTGTATCACCATTGTGCAATAACACCTGACTGTGTTAAAACCTCTCAAGCTTTATATCCATGACATATCATAAATTATTTCTTATTAAAATCTATATCGATTTAATAATAACAATCTTAAAATAAAGTGAAAATATTATAAACAGAAGGATCATGACAAAAGAGAAACTTTTAGAGAGACATCTTCAAAAACGCTCTTAAAAAAACAAAAAAAAACATCTCTCCAAGAAAATGACACAAAAACGATGAGGGAAAACAAAACAAACAGTACACGTAAGGATACAATTAGGAAACATAAACATCACAACAAAACCAACACAAGATTCAGAGATTATAATCCAATTTTATGTTTGTTTTTTCTTTTTTTTCCATACATCCTATTTCATCTATTACTCCAACGTGAGAAAAGTCTTAATAGTGATAGACAGGGGGGAAATCTTTGATACTTCTGTAATCAGACATTCACAAGAACATGTACTGTACACAGTGATCAAGGTTTTAAGGTCTTTTATGTTGGTGTGAGGTGTCTTACGAGCTAGACTGACTGCAGACACCGTAGGACAGAGAGCCCAGCTATCTCCCTGAGTAACACTACATGGAAAAGTGCGTGCAGATCTTCATCGCTGCCCCCTGGACACATGTTTAGACCTGCACCGACTATTAACGTACACGGAGTCTCCTGAAATCAGCGCGTCTTAACATTCTTTGACTTGACACACAAAGTATTGCACTTTGTTACACTGCGAGTGTCACTGTGTGTCAGTGAAAGTGTGTAGCTGGCTGTGTATTTTGGTACATTAATTTCCTAACAACATCATGTTTCTGTGCTGTGAGGTCAACTCTGCTGGAGTGCTTGTGAAAGATAGAAACTGAAAGGCCCGACACACTCGGAGCGATGGGAAAGACATTATTGCACAATCCCACTATGCCACTATTTTATGAGATGACTTTTTTTAAGTATGACGGAAAGCACTGTCCCAGCAGTGCAAGGCAAACCAGGCTGAAATATCATTCAACAATGGTCATTCTGATTGTCTTTAGAAATCATTAACAGCAGTGTTATTTCTTTTTCATACCTATGGTATGCTATGGTAGGACATGTCATTTGACATAAACATGGTACAATTTCTTTTCCTACATCTCCAGTAAAAGAACTGTATCTTATCTATGTAGGTTTTCCTTGAAAAGCAGATCCACCATTTTGTCTTCTGTCTGTTTTTAAGGGCAAGACTGTATCATCACTGCTTGTCTACTTTCATCTCTAATTGTTATATTTTTTAAAACAACAAGCTCTCTCATATGTATGCAGAAATACTAACTCAGGGGGGTAGCTGATGGCTCTGTGCCGTGTAGTGTTTGAGGAGGGTGAGGTAGTCAGGGAGTGGGGGGAATAAGGAACAGAGGATTATTTCACCAATCACAAACATCATAATCTGTGTGACCCCAAAGCAGTGAGAGCTGAGCGTGAGGAGTGAGATGCCTGTCCACTCCCTCTTCTTCAAGCATGTATTTAAATGTCCTTTTTCAGCTTTGACTCTGCTCATTGAGACAATGTCCGAGGTTTTGCCGATGAAACTCTTCTTTGTGCTGCATGTGGGTTTGGGCGGGACAGTTCCTCTTTGAAAACCCAACACCTTGTTCATCCAGCTTGTCAGCAGTGGGTATTTTCTAGCATTTCTGACTGGTACATTTTCACAGATGGCAGTCTTGAGCGCGAACCCGTAAAAATCGTGTGCCGAGAGTTTGTTTTGGACTCTACCGTGGACTCCTAAGTGCTTGTTATTGTCCATAATACTAGATTTTCTTCTGCGTGACAATCGTTCCATCCCAGTACCCCAAAGTACAGGCAGGCAGTTTCTGTTTAAGAGACCTGAGTGTGACATTACTCCTCCTCTCCCTTAATCTGCATGAATTCACAACTGTTCTTATTTTACATGATTATATAGGTGTTAAATATATATATGTATATATTTATACATATATATATTTGAAAATACGTTGACAACACCTCTGTGTTTCTTTGTCTCTGTCTCTCTCGAAGTGGCATTTGCAAAGGGAAAAAGGTCTTGGGATTGAGGTCATTGATTGCATTACAAAAATAAAGAGCTCAAGGTGTATACTTGTAAAAATACCTACAAAGATCAGCATAAGTGCTATGTCTTGCGCTCTGTGTGCAATGGCAGCAGACACCAAATGTTTGCCGGATTCACACAGTAAAAAAAGAAAGAAAAGGAAATCTCTCTGCATGTGAGTTTGATCATGGTCCCTTTAAACAGTTTGTTCTCATGTTACAAAACTGCAAAATATGGGCACTACCAAAAAAGAACATACAGAAAAAGAAAAAAAAGCTGACAACTGACAGGTCAGTTACTGAGAACCTCCACAAGGTGGGTTGAGGATTTTAAATATGTACATTCTACGTGGAGTCTCAGGTTGTGCTGAACGGTAAAGGGAAAAGTGGGTACATTCAACAATAGTTTAAAGAAACTGTAATTAATGTCAGATGGACGTTAGAAAGGAATTCAATTTGATGAGAGGTTGTAAAACTGTTTCCAGAATACAAATGCAGGCTGCCATTTCAACAATTCTTCAACCTCCTAAAACAAAAAAAGAGGTAACATGCACTGACTACTCAGCAGCAGTGTATGTAGTGTTGACGGTGAAGGGACTGGCCTGCAGGGGCAGTGCATGCTCCTCCACAGGTTTGGGATGCGAGAGGAGCGTGACCTGAAGTGTAGCGTTCAGGATTGTCGAGCTGCTGGTTCTTGTTGTTGTTGTTGTTTTTTGCCTCAGCTGGTTGCCACATTTTCTATGTCTCTCCTCCCTTAACCTCAGTGTTTCTATATTTTTCAAGCTATTTATCTAAACGGCACTAGCCCTCGGTGGAGTCTGGGAAGCTGATTTCACTGCCAAATACCTCCTTGTACAGAGGGGGGAAGGTGTACGCTGTCTCGGGGTGAACCAGGTGGAAAAACTCCAGCTTGTCGATGTGGAGGTTGCAGATGGACTTCATTACAGGAAGCCTAGACACCATCTACACAGGGGGAAAAAAAGGAAGGATGATGATTGGTCAATCCATAAAAGAACCATCATGACAGTTGCTTTTCAGTGACTCAGTAGGAGGGCGGGCTCTGTACCTTTGCAAGCTTCTCTTCTGGTGCTCCCTCTTTTTGTAGACAGCGCTGCAGAGCCACGTAGACTTTGTCCTGCAGCTTCTGTACCTTCTGGACGTCTGTGAGCCAGGGTCGGTCTGAGGGAAACAACAGTGACGTGATGAGTCTCCCGACCTTTTCCATTTTCATTCCATGTCAGTGATTTCATTTAACTTGCAAAGTTTAAGGTCTCTATTTTGAGAATACAATTACAAACTATTGAATGTTTGAATAAAAACCCTTGAACACCTTGATGATCTTTGTTTGTTTGTTAGTCACCTTCTGCGTGACCTCATTTTCATTTATGGCTGGAAACCAAATGATCATGCAAATGATCTGCATCTATTGTATTGTAACATTCAAAGGTATTATTATGATGATCAATTAAGGAGTTTCACTCTGGCACTGAAGCAAAATGGGTTTTAAGCGTCGGTACTTTCCTGCTGCAACTGGCACGGCATTGTGGATTTAAGTATGCTCCGTGTGAATGTTGGACTCACATTATGCTGATATTATGGTCTGTAACCATCGCCCAAATAATGTTTTTCCCCTTTTATTTGCTAGTAATAGAGTTGATAAAGACGTATAGTATATAATATCGGTGTGGGCTACTGACTGTAAGAATTTTCTGAGAATTTTCTTTGTGATGAATTTGAATGAAATATGCTTTCAGCCACATATGTATGGCATCAGAAGCTTGCAGCAGGTAATTACATGTAATTAACAGTTTTCCTGGTGCCAGATAAACTGAATCACCTGCAAAATGTCAATCTTGTTCCACAACATTTGAGGTTTAACGATTATGATTATTGACTTAAATCTTTCAGGCACGCGATCTTAATGCACCAAAGGTTTGTTTTCCCCCGATTTTGTGTGAGAAATAAATAAAGCGGGACACTTGAGAGACATATGAATTATCCATGTAAAGATAAATGTATTAAATAAAAAAAGAAAAATACCTGGCGAGAGCAGCACAGCGGCACTGAAAAGAGCAATGTCCTCCTCTGACATCTGTATGCGGCTCAGGTTCTTAGCGAAGTCGAACACAGCATTTACAAGATCATCGCAGCCTGTGTTGAAGAGGAAGAAGGATGATGAGTGTGTGATCCAAACAACAATGTTTTCCTACAAAAAAGAAAGGCTGATGGCAAACATGGGGACTCACCAAGAGCTCTGAAAAGCTGAGCAGTGGCAAACTTTCCGTCAAACAGCAGCGTGTTATTGATGGGGTTGTACGCCCGACACAAGCGGATCAGAAGGACGTCCACGCAGCCTGTTGATACACAAGAATGAAAGCTTAGCAGCTGAAAAACTGTCATTCACCAGTGACTGACTGCCACTGTGTTATTGTTTATGAATGGGAAGAAGCAAAGAAATCTAATCTAATGCTGAAACCTCTTACATAATAAGAACTAACTATACCAGAAAGAAAACAAAAAGGGATGAGACCTTTTCTGAATTCTTCTGTCGCGTTCACTGACATTTGCACGGCAGCAGGGAGGCTATTCTTCACTCTAATTGTTAGTTTAAACTGCCCTGTTTGGATTTTACGAGGTAAAACATTCTTCAGTGACAACGATAATTTTCTATAATTTACTCGCTAGCCCATGATTGACAGGAGAATTGGCACCTGGACATCTACAGATGTTTTGATGCAAATAAGGAGCACAATGCAAGCCGAAGTGTGCGTGCATGTGCATAATGTTTAATGCCAATCACGATTGAGAGGGTTTAAGATGTTGACGTGTTTAATGTGTAGAGATGCTGACAGGACAGGAATGTCTTTCTGTATTGTAACTAGCTTCAATCCACCAGCCTATAATCTTCCTCCGGTCGTCTGGGGTTATTCAGGTTTGGCAGATCACACACACAGGTGTGGAAACTTCATAGACTTTGCTGATTGAAGCATTAATTAGTCTATTATCATGCCTTGTGAAAAGCAGCCTTTTGTCCTTCATCTTCATAGAAATGAGGAAAGGAAAGTACCTGCAGTGGCAAACGTCAAAAAATACATGACATTATTGATATTGATTGTTGTCAATGATTAAACATCACGTCCTTTAGACATCAGAGAGATGCTGTGTGATTAAAACAAAGCATGCAACTTTTCTCGTGACTCTGCACAGGGCATGAGCCGTGATGATGTTTTAAGCTGTAAGTTTGGTGATATTTGTTGTTGTTGATGTTATTATTCTGCCACTAAAAGGGTTTTATGAACAGAAATGAAATACAGTTATTTGTACGCTGCATCATTCACTGGAGAACGTGTGCATACAGCAGCAGCGCAGGAGTGGGTGGGGCTCTGCGTTTTCAGTCATACTCTAACCTGTTTAGAACCTGTTTGCAGCCGTCTTACTTTACTAGAGCAATCTCGCTTTTACCTCCATCTGTCTTCATATAAAACTCATTTCCAAAGCTATACTGAGAGTCGTGTGGAGCGGATAGACTTTATCAACACTGTGTGAACTCATTTGACAATGGTTTGTCAGGAACAGACATTTGTTGATATGAAATTAGTTACCACTTCAAGCTCCCGACTGTTTTGAGGCTTAACACGCTACGTAGAAGTGATATGAGCCCACAGGGTGTGTGTGTGTGTGTGTGTGTGTGTGTGAACACTGTTGTCGTGCTCTGACCTGCTTTGAGGAGAATAATCTGATCGTTTTGACACAGATCCATGAAGCCAGAGATGCGTTTGGCAAACTCCACCACATACTGGATTGCATTGGTGATGTGAATGGCACATTGTTGCCACATCACCTCAGCTGACTGAAAGAGAAAACAAGAGACAGAGAGGCTTTTGTAAGAAGAGTTTTTGTTGCACGATCTTGTTTCAACTGAGGAAACCTTGACCTACGGGATGTTTTTTGCTTTTTTATTTTCCTGCATTTCAAGCAAGCACTAAGAGCTCCAACCTTGACAAGTGAGATGAGAAAACCTATCAAAACCTGACTGTTAAGAATTATCTATAGAGACAAGAACAGAGCACTTCTGTGTGCTTAAGGATTGTTTCTAACTGTTGACTTTAGTACAAGGTTAAACACTGAAAACATTCCACTGTGAAAGTGATACGACATGTTTAATGACTGCTCTTTCTTTACAGATTCTAAAGTTCATAATACATTTAACTGCAGTTATTTTCTGGATCTCTTTTCTTGAAATGTGTATAAATGAGGTTCAACTGACAAAGGCTTATGTCACACATACCTTGGTCTGGTATGAGCGCGTCTCTTCTGGGCTATACAAGGTCCACGCCATTCTCTTCAGCTCCTCTGTGCTGTACTGGCTCGTCTCAATATGGGACTTGACCACACTCTGAGTTATACGCTCTAAATGGGGACAAACATTTTGTTAATCGTCTGGAAAGATAAAAACTTAACTTCTTCTATGCAGTATTTACAATTTTTTTTTTTTAAATGTATTGCAAATTTCAACCAAACTTTCTAAAATTTGGTGAAAGAAAATGTGTGATCCCACTCGTGAATATTCGTAATTAGTTCACAAAAGTCAAGCAGCAGGTGGCGCCATAATATATGGTAACATTTCGTTGCTGCTATTACTGTAGTGATACTGCAGTAATACTAATAATGCATATGAAAAGAGGCTGATTAAAATCCACCAATTTGACTATTCAAAGTGACTTTGACTTTCCAAGCCCTGCTGGTTCATACTGACCTATCTCGAGCAGCGAGTAGCCGCCGGGCAGCAGGTCGAGGATAGCGTGCGAGAAGAGTCCAGAGTCATGCAACAGCTGATACTCGTGCTTGATGTTGTGTTTGCCCTCTACAAAGTCCAAGTTGGTCTGTTCTGGTGAACTCTGAGAGGACGAGCTGCTCCCTGCGCTGCCGTACAGCATGTCCAGGTTACAGTAGTCCCCGCCTGCGTCCTCTGGGGTGAGTGGCAGGTCGAACAGAAGGCCTTCTGGCAGCGTGGAGATGTCGTCCAGATCACTAAGTGTGGTGCTGGAGCCTCTTCTGTAGGGGCAGCTGACGTCGGTCATGTCACAGTTCTCCTCACGGGCACCACTGCCTGCCTGCGACTGCTGGTGCTTCTGGACCTCTGAAATAAGGATGTCACGCTGCTTTTTGGACATTCGGCCAAACTTCACCGCTGCAACAAGAGCACAAATAAACAATCCATTAATGTCTCATTTCAGATCTGCAACAATAACTCCCCAAAATTAAACATCCAAGAAGACACAGTCAAACGGGGTCAACATGGCTGCCTCATTGCAATACGCAGAAAAAAAGTGGGTGGGTGGAAACTCTGAGTTAATTAAATATAGATCGAGTGGCTGAACTCACCATCACGGCTCATGCCCAGGGCAAGACACTTCTGCAACCTGCAGTGCTGACAGCGGTTACGGTTGGTCCGGTCAATGAGACAGTTCCTCTGCCGTGAGCAGGAGTACATAGCATTGTTCTGCTGGCTGCGTCGAAAGAATCCCTACACAAAAAAAGACACACAATTAGAGCATCTAAAGCATTGTCTGCTGTGTGCTGTAGACACTAAAGCCTCGTTTCATTGTTATTCGTGACAGTGCTGGTTTTAAAGCTCACCTTGCAGCCTTCACAGGTGATGACACCATAGTGAATCCCCGACGATTTGTCCCCACAGATTTTACAGGGTATCACCTCGATTTGAGCTGAAGAAAAAGATATACCAAGAACATTAAATCAGTGAAATACTCAACATATATTATACCACATATGGATAAGCACGTTTAATTGTGTAGTTAATTGGCATAAAACAACTAAATAAATAGATTTATGTTGAAAGAATATAATCACTATAATTCTATCACAGCAAGTCATGTGTTACTTTGACCTAGACAGTATTAGCTAACTAAATTCTATATCACTATCAATAAATAAAAATAAAACTGATGTAATCCAAACAGACAAACTAAAGATTAGTCTGCTCCAGTTTTGAAAAGTTGATCAAACAAATAATACTTTTAATTACTTTTAATATAATTGAGGAAGTTTTTAAAGTGAAAATTGTTTGATGGAGAACATTTACAGATTAATTGAGTATAATAACCATAAATCATTCACATTCAGAGTTTGCAGCAGCCAAGCCAAGCCGAGCCAAGCCGAGCCAAGCCGAGCCAAGCAATGACGCACACCTTTTAAGAAGGCTATCAGTTGCCGTTATTATGCAATACACAGCAGTATGAAGCAAGCTCACAGGTACACTATGAGTAAACACGAATTTGGTACGTGCGCAAAAGTATTGCATAGTATAATATAGTATAATAAAGTATATATAGTATAATACAAAGGCAGAGGCAGCGTTATAAATGAATTCAAAACCCTTGAAAGCCAAGACTTCGAACTACTAACATTTAGTAACTATGTAACTAAATGTTGTTAATACTCATGAGATATATGTGTGATAATGTTTCAGGATCATGTGGAAAAGTGTCACGGACACAAAGGAAACAGAGGTATAGATTCTATACCTTGCGTTCATTGTTGAAGCCTGAGCCTTCTTACCCCAGAACAGCATGTTCTTTTCATTATGTTGTTTATCTAAGTAGCTGGGCCTCCTCAGGCCCAGAATAGCAGGTCAATTGCATTAGCTGAGGCCCAGGGTTATAAAGTTTCGTGTCTCTCTCTCTCTCTGTCTCACTCTCTCTGTCTTTATCTCACTCTGCTGCTTCGCTTCGAGGATGAACAAAATGTTTGCAGGTTAACGAAGGCAAACACCGCCGTGTTTATTGACTCCTGCAATCTGTGTACGAGATTTGATATAGCTCGGGCCCCGGGATGTGCCAAACAATCTCTAAACCACTTTTGTTGGATCACACAGGGTATTAGGTAACCAGTAAATCACAGCAGAGGCTTTGCTCGGCCTTCACAGCTCTTCAGAAAATTGCAGATTTGTAAAGGGCTCTTTTATAAACTCCTCAAAACCCAACCAATCACATGAGTCACTGTGTGTGTGAGTGTGCATGCGGAGAGACATGCGTCACGCGAAGAAAACCACACAAAAGAGCTTATATCATCCTAAAAATCATGACTTAGGGAAAAAGGATGTGTCATCTTCCCTCTAAGAAAAGGTTTCTGTGCAGCTCAGGTGACATATTTGAATTAACCGTCTCGGTTGATTAGAATTCCTCCTGATCAATGTGACATAACAAAGGGATATAAATAAATAAAGGGCCATGGAAAAAAAAAAATCCCTTTCTCCATTGCTCCCTTTATCGCTCCCCTTCTCCTCCCCCCCACCCTCCCCGCCTTTCAGCCTGTTATATAACTGCCGTCTGGCTGCATTCCATGAACACGCTCATTCAAAGGTGGTTGTCGAGGCAACGCTGTGACGATCCTACCTCACCCCGCCACACTCCCATTGGCTGCTGAGCAAGCAGCTTTGACTGTGACTTGCTGTCTCACCTGCCAGTCAGCTGAGCAGCAGTCAGGCCCAGAGAGCAGAGAACTGCTCCACTGACACAGTTTCCCATTCAGTGAAGGATGGGGGGGGGGGGGGGTGCCTCACAAGGGATGCAATCAGTTTTCTTGCAAATTTAAAGAGTGGAACCAAACTTGAGTCAGACTCAAGTGAAGGCTCAAAAGAATAACAGTTGCAATGTTAACTAATAACTATGTTATTGTAACTGAAACACCCAGATAAAGTCATGCAATATTGTAAAGCAGCTAAACCATGTTTACTAAATCAAGTCCTTGCCAGTGTTTGTATACTGGGACAAGGACAAGTGTGCAATTAAACATCGTAGTTGAGCTACAACCCAAGTGCATCTTAACTGTGCGTGGAAATGTGTAGAAAATAAGGTGAAACTATTACAACTTACACAACAACAACATCTGGAATTATTTACGATAACATCCAGGACAGTGAGCTGCAGCAGGTGGACCCAACGTGGCTAATAGTAGCTTCTCAGCTTGTTGCAGCCTGTCAAGTATTTGAGTGAAATTTCAGCTGCGTTTGAGCCAGACCATAAATCTATTTTTACTCTGCTGCAGTTGGCTGCACGGAGATTCCTTCTGGTCTATTAGCAAACAAATTTTGCACAAATCACCACTTTGAAGTGAGGTGTAAAACACAGTGTGGAGAGCAGCTATTCCACTGGTTAGCAACAGCAGTTTACGTTTAAGTTGTGTTTATTCAAATAAATGGCCCACGGCAACATCTGTAAAAAGAGCATATACTGTGACCGATGAAAAAACTGTAATTACATAACTTGGGTTGGTGAACACTGGCTTCAATAGTTGGTTAAAACAATTAGTAGCTATGTCAAAATGTGGAAAAATGCATTGTGTCACAATTTTCGCAACCTTGTGCACATTATTATTATTATTATATTTTAACATGGAAGGTGATTTTTCATTGATTTAAAACTCCTTTTGCAGTCAGCACTTTTCATCATTAGTGCTGTAAACCCTTGTGTGGAAAGACTTTGCCCTCTCATCACAGCTAATCAAACAGAGTCAAAGGTCCTATTTACCTTGTGCTTTGCATTTACCTGCCATATTGTATACTTAGCCTACATCTCAGGGGACTTCTTGGTGCTATCTATCGGCTAAATTAAACATATGGTATATTGAGCAATATACTACATGGAATGCATCAGTACTACAGTGACACTAAGGCTGCAGGATTTGGGTAAAATATCTAAATGCTATTTTTTTTTTTTTTACATAAATTGTGATTGTGAGTTGACTTTTTGAGTCAATCTTCAGTTCAATATTTACTGTGCAATAGATTTAAAACAACATGGAGCATTATTACCTGAGATACCATGAACATATATATAAATCAGACCTATTTGGCAGTAGAGATGTAACGATATGAAAATTTCATATCACGGTTATCGTGACCAAAATTATCACGGTTATCAATATTATCACGGTATTGTTAGATGTGTTCAAAATGTTCCAAAAGTACTGAACACACACACACTGAAATCTTTTAACCAAGTTTTATTTAAAAAAAGATATTTTATATTATATGATTATTATTATCATTATCATTATTATTATTATTATTATTATTAATAATAATTATCATCTGACTGACTGACACACACACACACACACAGGTCCTCACTCTGTGTCGGATAATAATTAAGTAGCAGCGGTCGTACACAGCATAAAAATAAAATAAAAAAACACAGAAACAAACACATTTTGGTCTGCTACGGTACCTGTCGTCTGCACACTACTCGCTTTCGCGAGACAAACCATGACGTTTCCCACTATTCCGAAATCGCGTTTTTGTTGACTTACCCGCTGAAAAGTTGTGTGTGGTGGTCACGGAGATGGCTCATCATATTGGAAGTGGCTTCGCGCCGCGAAGTTCGCGGAGATTTTTTTTTGCATTTTCTGCACAAGCATTGATTGTCTTCAATTATTTTACTCTCAACATCCTTTAAAAATACAAAATATGCCCAGATTTCTGATCTTACGGGGGGTAATCTCTGGAGCGCAGGTGGCTTCAGCCGTGTTGTCGCTGGACAGACAGTGCAAACTGCGCATGCGCGCCCGCTTGAGCGAGTGCCGTTCAGGTGCTGCTGCTTCTCCAGGAAATGAGCAGTATCACTGTGAGTTTTTCGGTAATCAGTTGCGGTAATCAATCACGGTTTTAACGATAATTAAAATTTGAAACGGTATGATAACCGTCGGGAATTTTACCGCGGTTTATCGTCATACCGGTAATCGTTACATCCCTATTTGGCAGTTATTATAATAAACAGACAGCCATGTTCTATGTTTGTCCTTTTCTTTTTCCGTATATCTCCCAACGCAGGGCCTCAGCTGACACCTGTTTTCTATATAGCCGCTATATGTGGACTGTAAAGTTTCTCTTCTCATCTTCTCCACTCACTGACCCAGCTACAGACAGTACAGTATGGCCTGACACCAGGCTATTTAAACATGCACTGTAGTTTCAGGTAATTACTTAGAAGATGCAACTGTATAGTGGAATGAGATGTATCAGTGACCACAAGGATGCAGAGGACTATGTCGTGCAGCACTTTTAACAAAGTGCTCTGAGCTGCAGCCATGACAGAGTTCCTTTTAGTGGAGAAGATTAAAACTGAATAGACTCTGCATTTTTTTTTTTATAAATTACAATAAATGTACAATAAAGTGTAACAAGCAACGTCATAGTGTATATTTTTGTACCACACGGCATCACTACAGGAAATGAAAATTTCATTTGATGCATGTGGAACATATTCAAGATGATTTCTGTTTCCTTGTGATGGGAATTATTTCATTTCTTCCTTCTGTGATTCAGACACTCTTGAAAAGGATTATATTCCTTTTGATTTGTATCTGTGTACATTAAAAACAGGGTAATGATACTATAAAGGCTTTCTTTTGAGGTATAAAAGTATAAACTGTATACTTTAAGTTAATATTGGTGCCCTGAACAACAGAGGCTACTGTGCCAACCTGGCACTCTCTGTGTAATCCCTCTCAATTGATCAGAGAAGATAAAAGTGCCCTCGCTTGATCATGCGGCTCTGAGTCCTAAACCCCCAGAGGGCCTCTGTTAACACAAGAAAAACTAGACTGAAGAATCCAGTTCACAGCATGTCATTTTGCATGCAGCAACTAAACCACAGGAACAAATTAAAGCCCATGCTGCAGCAATCACTGATGTTTGCCTTGACTGAGAGTCTGTGTAGATGCCCTTATCATTATGCATACTTGGAAAGTAGATATGACCTATCAATATGACTTTGCCTCAAGCGAACATCAGGTCTAAACAATTCATCATACAAAGCAAAAAATATTTTTCTAATTTGACCGCAGTTTGCCTGATGGGCTGCAAAACAAAATGTAATCATAAGACTTGAAAAAACACCACAGATTCAAGGAGAAACACTGTGCTTGCATACTAATGTCGAAGCTGGGTGAGAAGTTGAAGCTTTAGATAAGAGGAGTGGAATCTTAACAAGGAGTTGTCACAACGAAAGGGCACCTTGACACATACTATAGTTTGCTGTGAACTACCCCAAGGCTGCACAGTGTACACTCACTGAACAGATAATGGCTTTGAGCTTGAGCTCAGCACAGCAGGATCCTGGGAGAGCAGAGCAGTGAAGAGCGTGGCCTTTCCTCCTTTACTGCTACTGTACCTTTGATCCTGGTCTAACTGAGCTCCAGTGTCCTGGTCTGGACACCATCAGAGCGGCGATGCACAACATCTGAAAGTGCTCTTTCAAGGCTTACTGCTCATTTGACTGTTATGTCATGTCATATGCGGCAATCCTGTTTGCGCAACACACCGGTGCAACAATAACTCAAGGATAAACAAGCACGACATCGTTGTGAGTGGTATTAAGTATTAAACTGACGAAAATTCGGACCCTAAAATTCTACTTAGACATTTTCCACAATGACCAAAACAACCCGTTATTTATTGTTTGTCCCCCTTTTATCATAAATACATGTCTTTTGTGGCCCTTTGGAATACGATACTCAGTATCAGTATCCGTCCGGCATAGGATAAAGAAAAAAAACAACAATATGATCCAAATGCCCTAAATATCACTTCAGGAAGCACAGGCTGTGTGAAGAGAGCTTTGCTCAGAGTCATGTGACCAGGATGTGACATGGGAATGATTATGTGAGCTGTGTGGACATATTTTTAAGATAAAAGAGAGATGGATGTCATTTTGTAAAAATACTTTAGATACGCAAGGATGTGATCTCAGTGTCGAAAAAGGCCATCATCAACCCCTCCCTAGACTTTTCGCTGGGTTTTTTCCACCTCTTGTCTTAAGCCAGTATACTTATATATACATTTATTCCACAATGACCAAAGACACTCCATTAATTGTTGTCTTTTATAGTAAATACATTTCTTTGCTTGTCTTTGGCTGTCTTTTTGTTTTTTTTTAAGTAAATCCACTTGCAGGTTGGCCATGACTGTGTCTGTGTGTGTTTCTTTTGTTGTTGTTTTTTAATAAAATCTGACTGACAAGTCGTGCCTGACTGGAGCAACATGCACTCTGGTTGATGTAAGTAACCTTAGCTGACAGAGGAAACTGAGCTTAACTGAACCCTGCTGTGCCTCATGGTTAAAATTGTGCTTGCTGTGCCCATATCCTGCTCGTCACAGCGGTGCACGTCTTAGAAATCACATTTGTTTTGATGTCAGCCTTTTAATTCAAACCACAAGTGTGAACATACATCAATATATTATACTTGTTGTTGTTTTTGAATGAAATATTTCATACATGTGATATAGAATAAAAATAATTGTCTTGTTGTGGGTGAAAAACACATTTCATCTATGCCATATAACAGCTCTTCTGAAAATATTGGTCTTGTTTTGGGTGAAGTTATAAAAGAAATACATCAGGTGGATTAAAATCACAGTCGTCGCCATCCCCCACCCCCACCCCCACCCCCTGCAGCTGATATCAACAACAGCTTAAATAGGCTCTGATAACTGATTTAAATGATCAACATCGTCTCACCACTAGTGACGACACACGCACACACACACGGTGTAATCCTCAATGACAGAATCAGGTCAACGCAGCAAGTCCTGTCTCCTTCTTCTCCACCTCCACCCTCATCCCACACACTGCTGATGCCAAACACACGTTGGCAGAAGACTGACGCAAAAACTGTCAGTGCGTCAAGACACTGACATAAAAACATGTCATGTCATCATGTAATAACACTAATAATAATAATAATAATAATAATAGAGAATCATTGCAGCAAATCTGTGCGCAAATAAACTGTAAGTGTCAGGTTCGAATCCCAGAAAACTACGTACTTAAACTTAGGTGTAAACAGGAAAGGGGGGAGAATGCATTAAAAGAACTACTTTTCCTGCCTCCAAACTCCCTGTCGACAGATTTCCCTGCGCGTTGACAGCCACTGAATCCCTCCGCTCTCTCCCTCTCTCTCTCTCTCTCTCTCTCCCCCCCTCCCTCCCTCCCTCCCTCCTTCTCTCCACAGCTCTTACATAAGTGGATTCGCTCACCGGCGCAACAAAGTAACCACAGCTGCAACGAATTCCTCCTGTCACAGGCGAAAAACTCATTAACAGCGAAACCCTGAAGTCATTTCATTAAAACACAAGCTTTGAATGTACCCGAGCTGTGTACATGCGCAGATTTAAATAATTCACTCTCAATAAATGTACAGTCTTTTCTCGCGACTGAGCAACTTTGATACTCATGAGTATTTTTCACTTTTTTATTTTGCACTTTTGTTGCCTACGTTCTTAGAGATTCACAGCAGCCAGAGCAGCGCAGACACAAGACCATGTAGAGACAAACGCAACATTGAAACTAATAATACAGTAACTATGTTATCACGAACTCACCTCTCATGTCGGCGGGAAAAGGTTTCAGCTTGTTCTTCGTGTCATGCAACTCCAGGTGGAAAAAATACCGAGAGAAAGTCTGAAAGTCGCACTTATTCGCTCCAAAACCGGAGCAGCTGAAAACTGTCACAACACCAAATCCTTGCAACGTTGTTTCTTCGCCTTTCTTTTCAAACACAAACTGTTCTAAAAGAAGAAGAAGAAGAAGAAGAAGAAGAAGCAGCAGCAGAGTGAATCTGTTACTGACTAAGTGTTAGCTCGCAGGTGCTGTTGTGATCAAATAGTCTAAGAGTTGCTCCTCCTCGCCTGTCTGTCTGTCTGTCTGTCTGTGTCTGTCTGTCTCTTCTGTGCTCTTGCTCTTGCTCTGCTCTGCTCTCGCGCTGCAGCTCACTGTAACCTCGTTTCGGCGCGTGGGCTACACATGATCCTCACCCCGCGGTCCGCCCGCCTCGTGCCCCGTGAGCTGACGTGCGCGCGCGCGAGAGAGAGCGACACCTCCTCCACGCGCGCGTTCTCCCCTCCCACTGCGCGCGTGCGCTGAAAGAACGCTTCTCGCGTGCGTGGGAAAGTGTGGCAGTGTGTCAGTCCCAGACCGACAGCCGCCCAGCGTGGGAACTCTTTAATAACAAGCACTCACTTTTTGTTTTTTTAATTTCCGAGTTCTTTATCAAAAACACACAGCGTTTTATTTAGAAAAATGTTTGAAAAAACACTGCAAATAACATGTGTTTCGTGCATATTTGAGTTTTTAATAATTAAAACAAGCTCTCTGATTTTTCAGTTTCTTAAATGTGGATATTTTCAGATTTCTCTGCTCCATGTAACAAATAAATCATTTAAACTGAATCATGTTGGTTTGTGACACAGGAGAACATCATAATTTACAGGTTTTTAAACACAAATCAGTTTTTCAAGATTTTCTGACATTTTGGAGAGCAAACTCCATTAATCAAGAAAATAATCAACAGATTACTTCATTATAAAAAGAGTCGTTGACATTTTCACATTTTTACTCATGCTTAAAAATACACACACGTTGCTGCCATGCATGTTCCATCAATAAACCTAAAGCACAAATATAAGACCTATGACTCTCAGTACATAAGCTACAGTTTGCAGCAGTGCTTTTTACTCTGGAACTAAAACACTGCTGTGTCCTCACTTTTCCTTTGGCTGAATACTAAAAAAAACCTCTGCATATAATCAGTGGATTAACACAGAAGAATTAAGTGTGATCACAGGTTGGTGTGCTGGGGTTTGTTTTCCTTCCTGACTGCCTGAAATGATGTCTGTGAAGGTTCTCAGTAATCAAGTAACCAGTTAGTCACAACTGAAAGAGACACTTCAACTTAACTCAAGCAAATCCCCGCAGTGACAGCCACATGGCCTGGAGAGACTTGTGTTTTAATCAAAACAAGAAAATAAAAACATCACAGGGAGTGAAATAACAACATAGAAATGACAACACCAAGAAAAACCCATTTATTTTTACGTTACGTGTTGAACTCTTTTATCCTCTGCTTCTTCATGTATTTGCATTCCATGAAAATAAAAACAGAGTTTGGGAAAAAACAAAAAAACCCAACAAAGAGGAAATGAAAGATATGTGTACTTGGATCCAGAAGAAGGAAATAATCATTAAACAACACCAACTGAACAAGGTAACTGTCAAACTGTGTAAATTATATCCATCTAACAACACGCACTTCATTCCTGTCATTGTTTCCTGCAGAGAGCGAGAAGTCAGTCACGCCCCTGCTTTGATGAACGCTGATAAAAAGCATTGATTTGTAACTGTGGGAAAGATGACTAATGTATCATGTAACTCAGGCTCAGTTATGAAATGAGGAGAAGAGAGAGATTATGGTAAGTAGGTTAGTGGAGCAGCAGGGAACTTTCACACCCCTCCCTTCCTCCCTTCCTCCCTTCCTCCCTCACTCTCTCTCTCTCTCTCTCTCTCTCTCTGACGCTCTCTGTCTTTTTCTTCCTTTGAATGCTTTTGTCCTGAATTGTATCACACTTTGTGTATACACTGACATCCAGCACCACCCTGCTTTATGTCCATACTTCGCTCTATTGTCCTCCCCGCCTCATGCTTGAGGCCATTTTAACTATATTTTCCTATAGTTTGTGCTTCTCAAACTCGCCAAACAATTTGCTCAAAACAGACAAAAAAAAAAGGAAAAATAAATCAGCATGCATGCACTGCAATTATGTACTGCCTTTTCACAAACTCACAGCTTAACAACAATGCTGGGAAAATGTTTTTCTTTATTATACTCTATAAACTTCCTCTTCCTCCCATTTACATGCTTTAGTCAGTGTGATGATTTCCTTCCTGATCCTCATCTGCCATCTTTCTTGGGTTTCATTATGTCCCTCAGCATGTCCCGCCGTCGCCGTGAGGTATAGTCACACATCCATCCGGTGTTTGCCTGCAATGCCACTGACCTCCTAACCCTGAATCTTATGTAACCATGGCAATACCCAAATTAGAACATGGAGCATGAAGGGAAGGAGGGGCTTAGAGCTGCAGAAACAGACACGTAGCAGCAGACCAGCTTTCCTGATTAATGAATGTGCCCGTCTCTGTGTATACTCCCTCTCTCTCGCTCTCTCTGTGTGTGTGTGTGTGTGTGTGTGTGTGTGTGGAGAAATCCAACCCCTCCATGTTCAGAGGCAGTGACGGTCAGACGAGTTCTGTGCACATTCAAAGTGTGGCACATGAACGCGACAACAATTTAATCGCTCAAACTGGCCTCTGCCCCCCACAGCACATAAAGCCCAGTACACTGAGAGGATTATTTTGGGATCCACAAGCTCTGGCTTCCATAATCCTCTCTCCTCTCCCCTTCCTCATCCTGCTAAACCCACTCCCTTCTCCTCTTTCAAAAGCCCTCTAATCTCTCTCACCGAGACTCCGCGTGTGGCTGTAATCTGGTTTGTACCCATCCTTCACCTGCACCAGGTCCACGTCAATAGGTCAGTGTGCCAAACCACACGGACCATCTTCCTTTGCCTCTGCGTTGCACTTGGTCATTATCACGTCTGTCCCCTCCACAACCTAAGGGACGTCCTTCCTGGTGTCTGATTGCTGCTTCAAAACAAATGGCGGAGCTAATATTTCCAAACAGTTTGCCACTGTGTTGACATTGAGCACGGCGGCTGAAAATAATAATAATAATCTTCATGTTTAATTATTAAAACAGGTATAATCTTACATAATCTTGTATAATTCACACACTTTCATGGTGTTTTTATGTTTGAGCCACACAGTCTTCATCAGCTGTTTGATTGGTTGACCTCACGTGGTCACATGGAAGATTATTTTACACTGCATTTAAAATGTGGATATACAACCTTGATGCATGGCAAACTATGGCGAGCTCCACTTACAAGACTTGTAATCTGAGTTGCTGTCAATTCTTTGAGTTCTTCCAGCCACGGACAGCTGATGACAACAATGAATCCACTGGCAAGTCACCTCAGCTTATTACTGTAACGGGTTAAAAATAACACCAACTGCCCACATGTGCTATAGGGCAGAAGATGAAAAGTCAGGGGATCAGGTTTGGGACACAGTTTAATAGATCTCAGCGATTTTACATCCCAGCACAGGAGTTATTGATCGACTGCTGCCTCCATTAGCAAGTTTAAATGTGTTGTTTTAGGACATTGATGTTTGTAATCCTTCATTCATTCATTCATTCATTCATCTACCTAAGTGGCCCACACTTAGCAAACAAGTTGACCAGCAGCTTCTGTGTCCCTGAGAGCTTGAGACGCAAATTGTCTCTATGAACTTTGGTGTGGAAGTGGTTTCAAAACTTGGCACACATATTCCTAAGATGTTTATAATTGAAAATCATTATGTTCACTCAGAGTCTTGTGTTCTCACACATGCCAGTTGGAGCTGAAGCTGACAAAAAAATCCATGTGCATTGCAATCATTTGACCTGAGGCTAAATTTGACCCCAACCTGGGGTTGATTGTTTTGTTTTTTTTGGACAGGTGGGAATGATTAGAGAGGCTCTTTTTTTCCCAGTTTTAGTAGCTGTGTAGACTTCAAATAACCCTAAAAACGGAAACTGTACTTTTCAAAACAACCCCACCGGCTATGGAGTCATGGAGTTTCGCCTGTGGCAAGGTAAACCAAACGTGTCATGGGTGACATGCCTCTCATGGGCTAAACAAACATGCAGCAAACTGGAGTGCCCTTCATTTCACTTTTGGCCGTGTATTTTCTCCTCACTCAGCAGCTACTGATACCAGAGATGACTGAACTTATTCTCCTCAGGTACCGATTAGCTTCACTTCCTGTCACCGGGAGTCATGCTGTCTGTTTGGTCTTGACGGGCAATATTTAACCGATAGGCATCCAATTAATGCTGACATTTACTGTGGCTTATGTGTCCGCGCTGCTTCTGCACGCAGGGCTTCTGTCGATATCGCTCTGCCTCCATCCTGATAACATTGCATCTGACAGGAAGGAGCGACCGCAGGCATTGGCAGAGTTGTTGATAGGGTTTTGATGGAATTGTGAAAATAAACATAGACTCCAATCATATGTGGAGATGACAGCAGTGAACATGCCCATAAAAACAGGTCCAGATCTACTTAGCTCACACTCATGCGTCCGCACACAATGACATTACTGATCCAAGCTCATATGTAAATACCACTCAATCATCTCATTCTCTTCCTCTGGTCTGCTCAAGTGTGTTGCACCTCTGACCAGGTTCCACCTGTCAGTCCTAGAAAAACAAAGGAAACAGCTCGAGCTACACCCGGGGCCGAGCGTCACACAACCTCGAAACAACTGACAGTGTTGACTCTCAACTAGATTAGAAGTAAATCCCTTCATTTCCACTGGTATCCTTGAGTAACCACGATTTCATCAGCTGCAAAGAGCCAAAGGCATTTGTGTGAGGCTTGGAAGTTCATTACCTCATTCCTCACCCTTCCCCCCCCCCCCCATCTGCTGTTATTTTTTCTCTACCGAAGCCTTCATTGTTAATTATGTGCTAATCCTTTCCACATTTCCATGGTAACTTCATACTTTCTACTTTCTTAAGGTCCTTCATGAGAAATCCCACTTTTGCTTTTGTCCTTTTTGATTGATATAGTATTGTATAAGAACAATTACAAAAGGTACAGTGGGTAGGACTTTTTTTTGGGGTGCTATTGATCAATAACCTTTGTAAACGGTAATGTAATGTAATGTAAACGAAGTGATCTAAGAGAAACAGCACAGACACACGTTCTGTTTACAGCCTTTGGAAACATCAGGGTCATTCCACGAGAGTCAGTGACCAATTACAGTCCACACGGCAGTGCAGAAAGAGAGAGAGGGAGAGATTTTATTATTTGTGCTACAGCTGCTACACTGCAAAGAAAGAAATCTCATAAAAATGTCATTTTTAACGTCCTGTGGATGAGAATTAACAATCAAATGTTTTTCTTGCAATCCTGCCTACTGCAGCTTTAAAGTTCCAGGATGTACAAATGACTGACATAGTGGTGAGAGTGCAGAGAGTCACAGAGGGAAGACCTCTTTGCTCACCCCAGCCTTTCCCAAGCACTTCAGGGAACTACGATGGCCTTCATGTACCAGAAAGGATGTAAACACTTGTTGTCTCCACTCTCCCTGACATTCCCTCGTTCTTCTTGTCTGGTTTATACATTTCATTTATGTGGGCATATCTGTACTCATTTGTTTGTGGAGTAAGAGTCTGCCTTTAAACATGAGACAAGGCCCGTGAGGTATGAAAAAAAACAGAATTCTTAGGCTACAAAAACCAACAATATAGATTTTTTAAAACGATTATTCAATTTCTGCCAATAAACTAAATGTTACACACTGAAGCTTTGATACTGAAGGAGGTGGAGCTGGTTTGAACTGCTTCATTTGCACGACTTTTGGACAAGACATTCGATCACTTGAAACATATTTTATTTGGTGATGTTGTAAACACAAATATAGACAAAGACATGAAACGTGACTCTGATGATACACGCTGCTGTTTTGCAGGACGCCAGGAAAAAGAAAGAAACCACTGGTTTAATCTAACAGTAATCTTATAACTTGTATAAATAATCCATAGTGCAAAATCATGTAAGAGGCTATTAAAAGAATTGATCTTTTAATGCATGAGAAGAAGGAAGGGATTTCCTCTGTAATTATGTGGAGATCAAGGTGATGGCATTACTCAAGTACACGTATCATGAAAATGCCACTTGATGTCGTAGCCCTTGATTACTTTCAAACACTGGTCACATCACACGTTATATGTGTTACGTCTTACCTAAAGAGAGAGTCTGCACACCATCACATATCACCCATGTAATATATAATTTGATAAAAAGTGTCCACAATGTGTGTCACGTATACTATATGAGGGGCCGTATAGGCCATAAATCCTTTTTTACCTCACACATACACAATTTTACCTCTCACATACACAAAACAGCTCTCACATACACTCGTTTAGCTCTTACATTCACTTTTTTTTAGCTCTCACATTCACTATTTTTGGCTCTCACATATACTTTTTTAGCTCTTTCATTCAATTTTTTTTAGCTCTCATATTCACGATTTTTGGCTCTCACATACACTTTTTTTTAGCTCTCATATTCACGATTTTTGGCTCTCACATACACTTTTTTTTAGCTCTCATATTCACGATTTTTGGCTCTCACATACACTTTTTTTTAGCTCTTACATTCACTATTTTTGGCTCTCACATACATTTTTTTGGCTTTTACATTCACTAGTTTTGGCTCTCACATCCACAATTTTACCTCTCACATACACAAAACACCTCTCACATACACTCGTTTAGCTCTTACATTTACTTTTTTTTTAGCTCTCACACTCACTATGTTTGGCTCTCACATACACTTTTTTTAGCTCTTACATTAAATATTTTTAGCTCTCATATTCACGATTTTTGTCTCTCACATACACTTTTTTAAGCTTTTACATGCACTTTTTTTTAGCTCTCACATTCACTTTTTTAGCCGTCTCCTCTCCATTTCCTCCTTGGCAAACCAGTTTACAACACTGGAGAGGAGAGAAAAGAAGAGAGGAGAGAAGAGAAGAGAGGAGAGAAAAGAAGAGAGGAGAGAAGAGAAGAGAGGAGAGAAGAGAAGAGAGGAGAGAAGAGAAGAGAGACAGATTAAGAAGAAGATCTGAAATTGTCTGAGGCCCGGGGCTTTAGTGTGGGAGTGTGAATGTGTGTGTTTGTGGAGCTCTCTCAGAAAAAAACAAAGATATGTGCATGTGAGCGTGAGCATGACCTGTGGTGTGTCCACGGGGAACCGCTTTGACCGTCTGACTCTTTTTCTGCAAAAACTAAAAAAAAATGGAATAATGATTTATTGCACAACTCCAGTGCCAGTGTAGCATCTTATTTCAGCTTTGTCAGAAAACTATTTTAAAAACAGTATTTATATCAATGCAAGAGCAGAGATCAGACAGGGGGCTCATGGGGCAGTAAAACCAGTATGGATGAATACAACAAAAACAACAAAAAATAGTCATGAAAAGACCAAAAGTATGTCAGGCTTAATTCTCACTCACTGGTGAAGACGACACTCGTGAGGTATAACAACACTTCAACACCAGTTTGTCAGACATTTTTGCCGTTTCTCGTCCAAACTATAACAAGGAAATAGTTGCCGTCACCCGCATTTTTGCTAGAAGCAGCACAAGCAGTGAAATCACGTGACAAATGACAGAAATAAGGAAAGAATAAGGAAGAGGTTATGTATCATTACAGATGCCAACTATTGTTCAAGTCTAGTCACTTCAGTGACAGTGCCATCCTTTGTCAAACGACTTAGAGGCATGAAAAACATAATTATACATGAAATGAAAACACTATGAAAGTAAAAGTGTGAGGCTTCACTTATCACCACTACTAATACATAAAAAAAGAAATACAGAAGAACAAGAACGAGATATGTGCATATATGAGATATGTACGTATAATTTAGGCTCCGAAAATAATGACAAAATACTGAAACTGTATTTTAAACTATAGGATAACGTAATGGATTTTGACCAGTATGGTACTGGTACCAAGTATCGTATCGGCTCATCCGTAGTTAAAATATTATGGAGAGAATATAATGCAGTTATAAGGTCAATCAATCAATCAACATAATGGTTCAGATAAATGAATATATCGCATGCTTCACTGTGACTGTAAAAATGGAAATAAAAATCAGCCACAGCATTTTTAGCCGAGTCTTGTTGTGGGCTGTTTATTTCTTTGTTTTGGGGAAAGAATAATTGTAACATAGTTGGAGAATGATGTCTTTGGAAATGCACAAATGTAATAATAACAGCTTCATTTGTTTAAAAGGTCAAAATTGACTGTATCAGACTGATCTTGCGATTGGTAGATAACCTAAATTGACACAGAAAAGTGTTATCATACCATCCCTAATTTTATTTTTATTTTTACTCAAATTTAATTCATTTTCTAAATCTATTCTTTTATTTTCTGTATTACCATTACTTCAATCATAGAAACATGTTAAGTCTGTGGTGGTTTCTCATCTGAGATTGATGATGGTGTTTTCTCATTTCTGGTTCTTTTGTGTTTTTCTGCTTTGTGTGTCCATGGGCGATGGGGGCGGAGCTTTGTTTTTGCCTTGTGAAGCACTTCGAGTTACTTTGTATGCAAATTGCTATATAAATAAAGTCTGATTGGTTGATTGACTGAATTACATGCTCCCCCATGTGAAGACAACCAAAAACACAGCAGTCCATGTTTAGTGGACAATGCACAATACACAATACAGAGAGAGAGAGAGAGAGAAAAGCCAAGTTGATAATGTCTCAACAATCTGAAGATGATACTGAAAGCAGATCTGCTGTTTCCATCACTTCCACTGCTTCCATGACAACAGCCTTACAAGGCCCCCGACCCCATGGCTTGTCTGTAATGAATCATCTGACCTGAAGGTGAAGCAACACCCACAAATGCACACACATACAGTATGTGCATGCACACACACACACACACACACACACACACACACACACACCATGGATTCACACTGACACATATATGTGTTCTCCTCTGATGCGTGATTGGCTTTCAGAGAACGCCTGTTTACTTCTAACACAAGTGCAGTCAGGGGAAAAAAAACAACATGCACACACTTGTTCACGTCGAGTGGATTGGTTTTCACCTGAGCCGAGAGAGAAGTGACTTGATGGTTTAACCAACAGGGCAGTGAACGCGTACGCCGCTGCTGATTAATGACCAACTCTAATTACTGGCTTTAGAGCCTCACCTGCAATTCATGCTCGTGTGTGTGTGTGTGTGTGTGTTTGTGAAGGAAAAACAAAAGTGTGTGATCAATTGTAATCAACTGCTCTCAAGAAGGTGATTGTGTGTGTGTGTGTGTGTGTGGGTGTGATGGCCGTTAGTCACACCTTTCAGGAAGAAGGAGCTGAAGGAGCAGCAACAATAGTCTGATTGTGTTACATTTGGAAAACATTGGCGTGTGACTTTGTAATGTCCACATGTGTTTTGATTCAAGTTCATACACACACACACACACACAAACATGTTTGCATGTCATAGTGAGGACTAGAGCTGCAACTAACGATTATTTTCATAATCGATTCATCTGTCGATTATTTTCTCGATTAATCGATGAATCGTTTAGTCCATAAAATATCAGAAAACCTTAAAAAATGTTGATCGGTGTTTGTCAAACCTGGAAATGATGATGTTCTCAAATGTCTTCTTTTGTCCACAAGCCAAAATTATTCACTTTTCATGATTTCTTTGTGATCCAGAGCGAAGAAATTAAGAAAATAGTCAAATTTAAGAAGCTTAAACAATCAGAAATCTAGTTTTAATCATGAAAAAACTTCAAACCGATTATCGATTATCAAAATAGATGTTGTCGATTAATTAAGTAATCGATTAATAATCGATTAATCGATTAATCGTTTCAGCTCTAGTGAGGACCTTCATTGACATATTACATTCCCCTAGACCTGACACTAACCCTAACCATCACAACTAGGTGCCTAAGCCTAACTTTTACCCTAACCCTAACCTAAACCCAATTCTAACCCTAAAACCAGGTCTTAATCCACAAAAATCTCTTTAAAAGATGTGAGGACCAGCCAAAATGTCCTCATTCTACATGGTTCATATGATTTCTGGTCCTCACAAAGTGACAAATCCAAGGACACACACGCCAAACTTGTTTTTATATCTTAGTGAGGACACATCATAGACATAATTATATTCTCTAGCCCCTTACCCGAACCTTAACCATCACGACTAAGTGCCTAACTCTGAAAAAGCCCTTTTAAAGGTGTTGGGGCCCAGACAACACACACACAGGAGTTTGAAATGCCTCACATGCTTCATAGACCTTAAATCATACCCAGGACAAACCATCTATTCCTCAAGTGATGAGAAGGACCAACCCAAGGCTCTCTCTCTCTCTCCCTCTCTCTCCACTTACCTCTTAATTTATCACACATGACCAGGTTCATCTTCATTCCTCTCATAGTTTTCCTTTGACATGTGTGTTTTTGTTTAAGAGGAAGAAGTCACACACACACACACACACACACACACACACACACACACAGATCAAAAACAAAACCCTAAAATGGTTTAGTTTAGTTTAGTAACTCGAATACAACTATGGTCACTGCACAGACGACAGGTATGAACATTTGTTTTGTCTTTGTGTTTTAAATGTGTTTTTTTTGACTGTAAGTGCATAAAACTGTAAACTGTAGTGCATAACTTTTAAATATGAGTTGACACAAAGCTGATTAAGTCGGCTCACTGTTTAACACCATAATTTGCCTTTTTTTTGTAAAATCTGAATAAAAAGAGTTGGAAAAAAAAGTCTATCATCTCCACACGACTCTCTCTCTCGTATTATCCAGGTTTGCTCGTCAGACTAAGATTAATTAGCTTGATTTTAGTTGGACTAATATGTTTTACATGATGTGAAGAAAAGTGAATTATCGTCTTACTAAAATTAGACTTTAAACGTGCACGTGAACACACTAACTGAAGCATTTTCTGTCTCTGGTGTTCCTCCTCGCTGATTTGTGAGAATAAGGATGGTGCTTCCTCATTTTTTTGTGTTATCTGCCATGTGTGTCAGTAGGTGATGGAGTGGTGCTTTGGTTTTAGCCATTTATTATTCAGGTCATGAGAGACCAACCCAAGGCTGTCTCTCTCTCCAGCTACCCTCTTATTATAATCAATGAATTCATCATCGATGACCAAGTTCATCTTCATTCCTCTCATATTTTGGGTGTGTTAATGTTTAAGAGGAAGAGGAAGAAGACACACACAAACACACACACT
The DNA here is from genome assembly GCF_958295425.1 of Solea solea. NCBI lineage: Eukaryota > Metazoa > Chordata > Actinopteri > Pleuronectiformes > Soleidae > Solea > Solea solea. The sequence goes on along the minus strand of NC_081142.1, from coordinate 2,149,862 downwards.
TGACAACAGACGTCTATGTGTGTGCACACGACTTTATTTGCTCTGCTGATGTGTTGCACAGTAAATAAACTGTTGGAAATTGTGACAATTGTGTCATTTGTGTTAGACGTAAAGCACTGGAGGCCATTTTAGAACTCGACTGAGACTCAACATTGACGACTTGGACTCAGAGTAACTAGACTACAACAATGGTTCCTGCACAGACGAGTGCACACATTTGAAATATACACAAACTGTTTAATGAGTCAACACAATGCTGATTAAAACTAGCAGCTCCAGACGACTCTCTCTCTCTCTCTGTCTCTCTCTCTCTCTCTCTCACTCTCACACTGCACACAGTGGTTTGTTTTTCTGACAGACGGAGACAACAGCTACACTGAGCTAGTAAAGAGAGACGGACGGCTGTAAACAGGCCGCAGTATGACCGAAAACACGAAGAAGCACCAACATCATGACAAGTGAGGATTAAGCGGTAAACAATGGATGGATGTTGTAAAAATGATGTACTCTGAAACCAGGGGGAGCTTCATAGAGTGACCAGACTTGCAAAGTTCCACTTTAAAAGCAAACCAACTGTTCTATTCATTTATTTGTCTTTTTATTTGAACCATTTACGTTGATTTACTAATTGACATATAATATTTTAACTGCCGTCACTTTTAAGCATTTAATTATATCATCTCTGAATCTGACTCCAAACTCAAATTTAATTTAATTTTATATCTCTATTCTTTTATTTATATTGGCGTATACAAGCAGGAGTAATCGGACTAAGAATCGTATTATCCAGGTTTGTTAGTCAGACTTGATTTTAGTTGGACTTATTGTCTTACTAAAGTTAGACTTTAACGTGAACGCACTGACGGAAACATAGTGCTGGGGTTTCTCATCGCTGATTTCTGAGAATCACGTTGTTTCCTCATTTTTCTTTCTTTTGTTTTATCTGCTATGTGTGTCAGTAGGTGATGGGTGTGGTGTTTTGGTTTTACCCATTCATTACTCAGGTCACATGAAGGACCAACCCAAGGCACAATCTCTCTCTCTCTCTGCCCAGATATCCTTTAATTATAATTCATTCATTCATTAATTAGACCAAGTTCATCTTCATTCTTCTTGCAGTTTGAGGTCACAGACACACAAACACCTGCTGTATGATTCACACTTTGTGTCCTATTGCTGTGTTGCATAGTAAACAAAGTGACAATTGTGTAATTTGTGTTTTATGTATATCAGTTGTTTTTATTTGAACATCAGCTCTAAGTGGAGTGTTAGAGGCCATTTTAGAACTCAGACGCAGCGTTGGACTCAGAGTCACTTGACTACAGCGATAGTTGCTGAATGTTTTTGGTGTTTTTTTCTTTTAAACTGTAGCACATAACTTGTGTCACAGGACAACACTCGTTTTGTTTTATCAGTAGTGTCAGTAGGTGATGAGGGTGAGGCTTTGTTTTCACCCATTTCTCAGGTCATGTGAAGGACCAACCCAAGGCTCCTTCTCTCTCTCCCTCTCTCTCTCTCCACCTACCTCTTAATTATACCCTATTAATCAAAGATCACCGGGTTCATCTTCATTCCTCTCGTATTTTTCCTTTGACATATGGGTGTGTTAATGAGTAAGAGCAAGAAGTCACACATACAAACGAAAATCAAAAACAAAACGATAACATGTATGATCATAAATATACAAAAGTTGTTTTCTAGGAGACATGACTAAATTGACTACCATGGCATTCACATAAATTGACAAATGTGTCATTTGTGTTTTAGGTAAAATTGGATACTTACTGATGTGCAAATGTGCACTAAATGAGCAAAATAATAAACCCCAAATACCTTAAGATAAACACCTTTTTATTCTAGTTTAACAGGTATGTTTTTACAATACATTAGCAGTCAAATGTCCAACAAAATCTCTCAATAATGAAGCTTTACTTTCGTCCACCATGTTATGTGGTCTGATTCCTAGTCTAAAATAAGTGGTAATTCTATGTTCAAACGTGTTTTAATCGCTCTTTATTTTTTGCGAGTATTCCAACAAGTTTGGACAATCGCAAAACATGTGGGTGGGGTTTGATATTTAGATATTTGATATTTATAGATATTTCAATATTTCGAAAGATATCTAGATGTCTTTAATATGTTAAAATGCTAAACTATTTGGGGGGCCCCCTAGTGGCCAGCTGTGCCTCTACTACACAACTGTATTTGCAACTTTATCCAAGTCCCAATATTTCTGGTCCAGTATGGAACACTCATAATTCTATTTGTATAATTACATATTTACTTTACAATTTAAAGTGGAACTTTGCAAATCTGGTCGCTTTTTTGCCTTTTTCACTGTGGAGCTCCCCCTACAGTTTTGGAGTACATATTTTCACAACCACGTAAACATCCAGTCATCCGTGGTCTTCCGCTTTATCCTCACTGTTGAAGAAACTCACTGCTGACGCTCCCCACTCCCTTCCCCTCTCCTGGACATGTGCATTTGTTTTCATGGAGCCGGTGAACACAAGCCGTGGAGCCATGTCATGCTCGTCTGCATATCTTCTGACAATGGTCTTGTCTGCTTCTTTTCTGCCGGCTCTGCCACGATGAACTGATGTCTAATATAACGCTGCCACTGCCTTGATCTTATAGCACTTGGCAAGTGTCGTGAAGCAAATGATCTTTCTGATAAAAATCCTGCATAGTTTCCTCAGCAGCCTGAATGGACCAACAAACCAGCACCTGCATTTTAATGATCTGAAGCAGGAGCAGTTGCATGCACAAACATGCAAGAACAACATCCTGTAACAGGTTTAAAAAACAGACAACCCAAATGCACTTTGTAAAAATTAACAAAAGGCGGCAACTTACAAAAAGTCAAACTGAAAAAAAACATGGAGCAAACGCAGAGGGAGAGGATCAGGAACACATGAAAAACAGAGCAACAGATGGGACTGAGACATGAAAAGCCAAAGCAGAATAACACAGACACTGGGGAGCACAGAGACTAAATCCACGAGGGAGGCGGGGACAATCAAACACAGGTGAGACAAACAAAACACAGGTGAAACACATTAGGGCGGGGCAGGCAATCAACAGGGAAGACAGGACAGGAAGCAACACTGGACTTGGTAAAAAACTTCAAAGTAAAACAGGAAACAAAGAACTGAAACTAGGAGGAGAACTGAGGAGAACTAGCATTTGTTCAATAAAAAGTGCCTGGAAGATCCTTTCTGGTCTGTGAAGGCCACCGTAGTTCCCTTATGCGCTTGTTAACAGGAGCTCAGCTTCCTCTAAAATGTCGTCAAATATGTTCTGTGTTGTTTTTACATTTCAATAACTAGACGTGCACTAGAACGTGATCAGAACATGTCACCAGTTTGTTCAGAATCAGCTGTTTTTCATTTTCATATTCTAGTAGCAGCCTCTGCATTAAATTTACGTATTTATTTAATTATATTTGTTCGTTTGCAGAATTTATGTATAAATAGCTGGGCCTGAAATGAACTGTTTGTTACAATCTCCAGTCAGTAATTCTCAGACTGGACAAACATGCCACTCTTCGCTTCACACATGCTGCCGATTATTAGATTTGTTTGGTTACTCTGGTCAATTCAAAACAGTCTCTTCTCTCAGCAGGAGAGACATGCCTTTGTTTATGGATCTCCCCCCTCGTCCCTCTCTGGAGTTTATTGAGTCATGTGGCGAGGTTTGTTTTGAATAATAATTCACATGCAGTGAAACAAAAGCCCCTGGTGATAGAATGCGTGATGGCACCTCGGGCCTCCTTACCTCATAGGATCAGCTGCTCTGATGTAAATTACAGCTCACGCAGCAGAGTGACTATAATTACAGCATTATACTTCCCTGCACGTTTGCTTGTTTGTTTGTCAGGTATTAATAATCTTGCTAAACCAGATTAATCAGTTGAACATTGAACATGCAAATAGAATAGTTTCTGTTATGTAACCGTTGTGCTGGTCCAAATGAGGGCTTGGTCCAACACGCTAGATGTGTTGCTTTTGTTTCCTCTTTGTCAAACAACCTTAACTTTTGATTTTGACCCTTGTTGTTGTTTTTGTGTTACATTTTCGCTGACTGAAACAAGTCTTTGTGCCAAACCTGGTCTAAAAAAAACAGTAAATGAGCAGATGGCACAGTCACACACACCAGTGCCGGCGCCAGAGGCAAATCAGTGGACGGGCGCTTACATTTCGCGGGGAGGCCTAATGTTGTACTCCGGTTCTTAATACAGTTGAAGCCGCTGTGTTTGAGTGTGGAGAAGGAGTTTTTGCACATAGCAGTTGATGTGTTGCCTAGTGTTTTCATCACAGTGAGCATTGCTTGCAGGGCACCACTGAATGTGGTTAGTTTGTTGCTCAAGGTCCATTTTCCATCACCTGAAGGAAGTTCATTTTCACTGAGTTTCTTCAAAAGGAACTGGCGGCCCATGGTGTACTCTGATTCTATTAGTTTGGTACCTGTTAGATCCAGGAAAGGTTTTTCTTTAACTGTGTCTATAAAGTTCCCTCTGTCGGCCTCAGGGTCCAAAGCAGCCAGCGCACTGCATCCACAACTGTAAAAACAGTTTTCAAGAGTTTTCCATTTGTTGTGTTTTGTCCAACACTTTCCTCCAGCACATACGTAAGTCCTGGTTCTGGTTTACAACATACAACATTCTCTGAGTTTGGCCCAGTTGTTGTTGTGGCGTCAGTATCGGCCGCTGGTGCACATGTATTCGTTCATGCACTGAATTCCTTCTCTTTGCGAAGCTGCACAATGGATTCTGACACACTGTTAACAAGCACCGGGTATGACACACAAACACATCTGTGTAGTCAGACGTGCATTTGAATACATCCACATTAAGGATGCTTTTTATTTGCCAGGTGTGAACAGTCATACTGAAGGCTATACACTTAAGATTGGATCTTTCAGGTCTGAGTGTTCAAGGGAAGATGAAGAAGAAAAACATTGTATTGGACCTGCTACCAAAAAACATGTTCTCACCATAGACTGTTTCCCCCCTGAAGCCAACCTGGATGAAATACTACATGGAAGTCTGAGGGAAAATGAGCTTCTACGTCTCCCTTGCTTTATATCGTCTGTAAAAGTTCACTGAGGTAGTTTTAGGTCAATATAAGACAATGTATGTCAACTTTGTAAATTCTGTTCCCACTTTGTGGAATGTAGATGATAAAGACGAGCACATATGAGTGGAAACCAGTGTGGGATCATCCAATAGGAGCCTGGCTGCAAGTGACGTTTGTGAACTGGAGAAATTGTGAGTCTCAAGGCTCCTGTGGGTGGTATCTCAGCGAGTCGCCACTTGAACACACGGAATTCTCAAAGCATGTTTTCATCAAGAACATGTACTCTCCAAGGTTCTGCGTTTTTGCGTTGTTATTAATGTAGAGAATTCAGAGGCCATCTATTATTCCCCCTTTCATATTTAAATGTAACAAAATAGGAACATCTGAACAAAGTGTCACACATTCAGCTGATATACAGTATATATGTACAATTCTTACCTTCAGTGTGCAGTTGGAGCAACGTGTCTTTCATGCAGCAGACCAACACTTACTGCATGACCAGGTGGAGACTGGATGTTTTATTACTGTGGCATGTTTTTCTTAGCCTTGCAAAACTATGTGTTTGGTGCCTTTAGTGCTTAAACCATACATTCACAACAAGAAAATGGTTTTACAGAAGCAAACAGTATTCAGAATCTAAAATACTTTATTTATCCCCTGGGGAGGAAATTGCTTTTGTTACAGCTACTCCAACCAACCAAGAACTGAAAAGAAAGAGATTCACAGCCAAAGTAGTTGACTTGGCTCATTTTTAGAAAACAACAAAAAAGAAAGAAAAATGATTTAATTTTTCAAAATGCAATAGGGAATTAATCATAAATGTGTTGTTTAATCATAAACAACACAAGAAGAAGAAGAAGAAGAAGAAGAATAAAAGCATTTCGTAACGCCTGAAGATGTGACCTATAAACACCCCCCCCAGGATGTCCATTTAAGGACTTGTGTGTTATTCCCACAGCAATTTCCCAAGGGTGCACCTGTGGCACAGATCTGAAACAAAACAAAACAAAAAAGATGACGGACAAAAAAACCCAAACCCTAGCTTTGTGTCAAATATACTGTACAAGAACTGAATGAATAAGTACCAATATACATAAACAGTATTAGAAAAAGTAACTGAAGGGAAATGCAAATGATGCACACTTATAAACAAAGGCACAGTGAACATTTATATTGCATATATATATATTATATATCACGTTAAGATGCACGTCTGATATGTAAATAAGTATGTGTAAATGTGCACCCGGTAAAATGTTGTGCACTTTATGTGAGAAAGTAAGTAGGAAACAAGATAATGATGATAATCACAATCTAATCTATGAGGAAACAACAGAGCCATTTTCAGATCGTTAAAACTAGATGAATCTTGAAGATAACTAGGCTACGTTTCATAGACCATAAATGCTCAATAGACTTTTATTTATATAAAACCATTCATACAGTATTTTCGTGACCCTCCTGTGGAGGATAAAGCGGTAGAAAATGGATGGATGGAAGGAATACATGCATTCGTGTGTTTGTTTTCAGTTAACTGCTGATTTGCCTTTGTATGGAGAAAACAATAAACCCCGTAAAATATCATTAACCTCACTGACACTCGCTGTGCTTTCTCTACACATCACATATGTGAATGCATGAGGTATAAATGTTTTAAACATGGCCACAGATGCATGCATTCAATATGATGGAGGGGTAAAACACTAGATTCAGAAATAAAATGGGAGATAAGCAACACATTGGAGACAGGAAGTGAAAGGTGAGGAGTGGGGGTGGGGGTGGGGGGGTGTTATATATATATTGTTATATATATATATATATATAAGATTTTTAGATTTAGATTTGTTGTTTCAGCAATGCTATAACGACAATAGAGGATAATTATTTCAATTTCACTTTACTGGAACACATCCAAAAAATATGTATGCAGTTTTTTGTTGTTTAAAAAAACAAAACAAAACAAATCAGAAAAACAAAAACATCCTCTATTTAGCGTGATCTACGCTTACACTTGAACAGTAACACAGCTCTGTTAATACTGGAGTGGAACCTTAATTAATGTTACTGGTAAATCCTGTGTTTGTCCTACTATTTGATTTAAAGAAATATCTGCAGTAAAAAACGTCTATTACACCAGGTTTATTCAAGACATGTTTGAGCATGACATACACATGAGCTCATTGACAGCTCGCTAATATATAAGAGCAGCTTTAAGTCGCATCACTTCATTCCAAATTCCAGAAAAAACAACAGAGCTGGTGGTGCCTGAAAATATTGCACAGTACTGTTTATATAAATGAATAAATATGAATATATATACATATATATATATACTGCAGATGTCACTGGCGTGTGTCAAACCTGTGCATAATCATGAATATACCACCTCATCCCTCTTATGAAACAGGTGTGAACAGACAGGCGGCGGCGGCGGCGGTGGCGGTGGCGGCTGTATCATGGCATGGAAAAACGACGGTGTCTGTGAGGAAACACAAATTGTCCAGTGATGCTGGGATTTATATGCTGCTCAGTAATATTCACAGTCATTGCAAGGAGCTTTAATCTAATCTCTGTCCAGATTCAATAAAGACATGTTAGAGCAGATCAGACAGACTTTATTATTTTTCTGTTATGTGTTTTTTGTAATGATATCTGAGAGAACAAAAGGTGCATGTGGACTTATACACATGCAATATGACACTTTTTTATGACTCCAAAGCCCCTCACATCTATAACCTGTTGGGGCAGGTTTCAATGGGCTTTACTCGTATGTACTGTTTGTGTTCCTCAGAGTCATGTCAAGGCTTCGCACGTTTATTTCCACTTGCCAAACATCCAGGTTACATTTCCATCCAAATATATCCAAGCGTCTCTTGGATCAGCAACACATGAAAATCTCCCTTTGATGTTTCCCACACTGTAGATGACAGGTTTATAGCTTTAACAGTAACGAGAAAAAATAAAAAATCTAGCACAGCTCCTAACACACATGTTTCCAGCCAGGAAAGCATGATCACTCTTCATCACATTTTCAAAGACATATCAAAAACATCAAAGATCCACATTGTCTTTTATCTAATAACATCAAAGATCTGCAGTGCATTGTCATTTGAATACCATATAATCCTGCACTAACTACACTGACCCAATATTGGCTCCTACAGGACATTATAATGTGACTTTGTGAGCGAAATGACTCAAATAGTGTTGACAGTATATGCAGCACTTTACTGTAGACATAATTACAGTTGCCTGTGAACGTGCAGCGTTTCTCATCAGCCAGTGCTGGTAATGTAATGTCGGCATTACTTACTTGTCTCCGTGTGTTGGATTTCTCGTTACATAACAAAGTATCAGTAAACAAAGCCCTGGTGCACAAGTTGTGAATAATAGATCAAACTTTGTCCCAGGACCGTTTCAAGTGACCCAGATTGGGATTTTCCTCAGTTTATTAATTCAATACAGGCTTTTTCCACCTTCTCGTTTCCTTTTTTTTTTTTTTTCAAAGATAATTCACGATGTGAGAGAAATAAAACAATCTTTGAAAAAAGGACGAAACATTTAGCACAGCATCTCAGCCTAAGGAACGAGGACATGGACAAGACAACAAAGATATTCCTGTTTTCCTCTTTCACAGACATTGTGATTGCTCCACATCTTGTGATGGCAACTTGTGATCAGTTGTGTAATCTGTATATAGAAGCTGTAACAGGATTAGGTGCAGTCATAGAAAGAGTGGGACACTTTAAATAAAAAAGAACAAAAAAGGGATTTTATTGTATTTTTCAATAAACGGCATTTTACAGGTACCATTTTTCATGTGAAGCATATTTCTTTCCCTGCTTGACAGCTGGGTGGAAGGATGAGCGATATATATCATTAAAGCTTTTCAATGAGAGAATGTAATCTCTGTACTTAAATTATGAATAGAATGTTGGGTAATGTTCCACTGCTCCTTTCGTGTTACTTGACAACCATCAGTGATAAAAAGAAATGATCCTCCCTTTACTGTATTATAGAATGAAGGGTCATATGTCCATGAACACAGCGTTCTGGGGAGGAGGAGGAGGAGGAGGAGGAGGAGGAGGAGGAAAAATGTATGCCCGCACATGCACACAAACACACATAGCTGCTAATCTTTTGTCATGGAGACCAATCGTCCATATGCAGTGTGTGTGGTTACAGGGGGGAAAAATGGTCTGAAATCAGGTGATGTGATTGTCTCAAACACAAACTGTGGATGTGCGTGAATGGAGCCAATCAGGGCACAATGAAATGACACCTTAGATAATCAAATTTACCAGTCATGGTAATCAAGTAATATCAAAAGAGCAGAGATGACAATGTGTAATATTTAAAAAGGCGACATTTATGTATTTTTTCACCTCCATTTCCTTTAATTTTCCAGAAAACCTGGCAACCACGCCCTTACATTGTTTTCATTTGGGATTGCAGTCACTGTAACTGTCGCTGTTTTACATTTTTGACATACAATTATATTGAATTCTTAATATTCTGCATTCTGTTTTTCCATCCTTGTGGATTTTGAGATTTCCGTCTCAGTACAGGTCCTTATTCCTCTGGAATAATCAATAATAATAATTATTGTTGTGTGATCACAAAGCGGGAGCCAACAAAGAGCATGGTTTGACATTTCCTTTCAGGCCACAGCTGCCTGTGGATGACAATGGTGTTAGAGAAAGGCATTGTTACGGGTATATGCAGGATGTAGAGAAGAAGCTCTTATTTATCTGCCGCAGGGTGAGAGCACATTTCCCTTGTCGCACAGTCTTTCTCATCCTGCTGATTGAGTCCTGTGGTGAATGGGATGTGAATAAGACACAATTATAACATATCGTGTACGTATAATGGACATGCATAATTAGAAAAGTGAGCACTGATTTAAACGTTCAAAATGTTATGACCTTACTGTGGACGTGAGTTTTGAAACAAGAAGTGTGCATTAAAAAAAAGATGGGAAAAAAGAGGGAGATGTTATAACTCAATGTTTTTAGAAAAGTTTGCAAATGTAACATTGAATGAATACATTTACAGAAGAATTAAGAACCTTCATTCAGCAGGTTTTTTCAAGGATTTGTGCAGTTCATCCAATTTTCAAATGCTTTTGCCATCGTTCATCTCAAGCCATCATCCTTGGACTGAAATGGCTCAAATGGACACGTATCATGTATAAACATTTTTATTTGGATTTTCTTACTTTTTCCTTTGTGTAACAAATGTTGGGACTTTATAAGTGATCAGTTAGTGGCATATAGGGGATGATAAATGCTGCTTTTCTTTTTCCACACTGTTACACAGAATTTTACAACAGGAAATTAACGTTTGTGTCACTTTGTACGGACTCAAACTTTTTCACTTTGCTGCACCAAAGCCCACGGGAAAAAATAACAATTTTACATCAAGGCACACGGGAGTCGTTGATGCAGATCTACCTCTATCAGTAAGTTCAAATGTGCCATTTTGTGGCTTTGGTGGTATTAAATCAGTGGCTGGTTTTCCCTTAGTAAATAAAGCAGCAGTCAGTCATAGCAGCTCCTGGGTTCTCCGGGCGAGTGCTGCATATCAGACCTGTGGGTCTCACTTTCCGTCTTGCTGTGGTTGGTGGACGGCGGTAAGACAAGGCACAAGATAAGACGTATCACAGGGAATGATCTATAACGGCCCGGAGAAGGCTCGGTTTTCAATTAATCCAACCCTCATTGTGTTACAGTACATCAGCACTGCAGCTAATCACCAGGACCGGGACTGACACACTGACACAAATTTATAGTCACAACACATGCACTCATCCATTAGCCGCCGAGTGATCTCTGCATGTGATGTGACCGTGTTTATGATTGTGTTTGTGTGTGACCATGTGCGATATCTTTGTCACTCCCCACAGTGTCATGAAACAGGGAATAATTCAAAATATGGAAAACAAATGAAAAAAAACGAAATGCTTTTCATCCACCTGTTCAAATCTCGGTACACGTCAAGGGCTGTGGTGCCTCTGAGCAAGGCACCCAATCCCCCGGCTTGTGTGCTCACTACTGATGTGTGTAAAAAAAAAAGGATGGGTTAAATGCAGAGGTCAAATTCACTATCACTAATGAGTTTATGGGCAAAAATAAGTCATTTTAAAAATGTTTATGTTAGATTTGCTTGTGGTTTGTGGGACCTGGAGACATAGACTTACTTCAACTTCATTTCCACCCTGAAGGAAATTTGATCTGCAGCAGGAAACACGACAACAATGATACACCTACCACACTGAAGCGGTCGCTGAAAAGCATTAGAAATCAGCACGATAAATAGATTAACTGACATATAAAAGGGCTGCACAGTGGAAACAGGTTCAAAAATAAAGAGCTGGATATATAATGATTAGTAGAATAAATAAAGAGTTTAAAGTAAAGTAAAAAAAAAGAAATATGAGGGCAATGAATTAAGGAATAGAAGCAGCTCACACACACACACACACACGTATATGTTTGTCCATATTTGCTGTATGATTTAAGATGAGGAGGAAAGCACAGCCTCACTCAAAGTCCAGTCACGCTAAGCCGCTTTGTGCCAATTTACAGCATTTTTTGCACTTCATCATAGTGCATCTGCAGCACACTGACCCCTGAACCACGTTTCCATGGACACGCCTGGTTACATCACTGATGGCGTATAGCCGCACAATGGCAGAGGTAATTCAGGCATCACATAAAGCAAGCATAATGTCTGTGTGTGTGCAGCCGGGGAAAAAAGAAAACAAAAATGAGGACAGTTCACTGGGAGATTGGACAAGTGATTGAGGCAATAATGGGCCTTGTACTGAAGAGGGTACAGAGGGAGTCGAAATGGGACAGAGAACCTCACAATTGAAACAGTGTTCTGCTCTACTGCCCCAATAAACCCTCACATCTATAAGTTGACCTCCTTATGTCTCCTGCAGCTTCACAGAAGAACGTCACAGAAGAAAATCCTGAATTCAACCATTAAATAACCGTGTCTCTGCACGTGATTTTGGATTTTGGATCATCATTGTAATTGATGGAGTCACACTCTCTGTATTGTGCAGAGTCAGAACACAGAGTTTAATTACTGACACACAGTGTGTGAAACAAAAGAAAGTCACCAGTCAGACACATGATGATAAATAAAAGTTTACATATGACAAGGAAAAAAAAAGATAAAATATCCAAATAAGGAAACGACAGCACAAAACAGAAGGGATGAAGAAGTCACGGAGCTCTTTGCTGTTATATCACAGCAGAAAGGGAGGAGGTAAAGCAGGAGACACACCCTGATGAACACGGGGCGCACACACAAAGTTTGTGTAATTATACATTTATATTACAATTTCCTCATTTCCTGCAGAGCCTCAGCTTTTTTCTTTTCACCAATGACAAAACCTCCGTCATAAACCCCGTCATTTGTTCTCTTTACAAAATATAACCCTTCTTATTTTTTGCAGCAACGACACAATTTCTTCTTTCAGAGCTGACACTAATGACGGAACATCAGATTACAGGATCATTTAGAGGGGGGAAAAACGTCTTCATCATCTCATCTCTATCTCCATTATCATCATTCTCCATACATAATGTGTCTGAATGATGGGTGTGTTATGATGTTTTCTGACATTACAGCTGCAAAAAAAAAAAAAAAAAGGCTTCGGTGAAGCAGTTGTTTGATGAATTGGAAATACATACGAGAAGAGCAGTGTTGGCCGTTTGTGAGTGTGTTTCTGAAAGCAACGCCGAGGTTTCCTGGGTTCATGCATGCTGGGGCTGATCCAGTAAAGGGAATAAAATATGTGGTCAGCTGAGGGTAAATACAGACCTCACCTTACCTTACTGCAGTCAACTGATCCACTCAATCCCTCCCTCGTGTAACCTCCACATACAAATGACAAGTCATTAACACACTGGAACCTGAGCATTAATCCTATAATCAGCAACACCTCTACAAAAATAACACACACCAAAAGGACTGTGTAGCTGAGCGTGTGTGTGTGACAGCATGTGTTTGTCCTTTGCCTGGGGTTCGAATCCCACAGCTCCCATGGTTGTCCTCACACTAACCTCCATGAGGACAGACCGGCTGGGAATTTCCCCACAGAGACTCGACTAATAATCACTAATTACCAAAGACTTGCTGCCATTTCCTGATAAACAGACCTTAACACATGTGTACAGGTAATGTTTAACACCAGGACATGTCGTCTTTAAAAGTGTAGAAAAACAACCAACAAAACTTGCCCAACAGTTTTTCCAAATCTCCAAGTCCATGTAGAGACAATAACTTATTTTAATGTATATATTATATGTCCACTTGGAGGCACTATGCTCCCACTCAAATTGTCAAATTAGATTTTGTGAACCTGGTCTATTATTATATTCAAAATTCACCTCTGTTTTCCCTCTCTATATAAATCATATATATCCCCTTCTTAGTATAATGTCCTTTCTCTGTCTGACTCCTCTCATTACTGTTTTCTCTCTTTAACACTTTAAGTTGTCAATAAGTTAATGAATTCAACACATTCAAGTTGAACATATTTTAAACCCTTCATATTAAAATATTAAAAGGGTATTTTAAGTGAGTTTGAAGTCAGTTGGTCTGTAGCTTAGTTTGAAGGACAAAATGGAGTGATTTCATTTCAGCCTCAGGGAATTTGAGTTGTTTTTCTCAACAAATCTTACACTGCCCTCTGGTGGTCAACACTGTTGCTGCAGGGAACCTGCATTATTTTATTTTTTTTCAGTTCTTTCACGACAAACACCAAGTAGTGTGTAAACTACTCAATGGAAACCCGGAGAATATATATATATATATATATTATGTCGAATATTATTGATACAAATTGTGTTATTTACACCACACCAGTGTAACTTTAGAAGTCCGCCTGGTTAATATGACGCCTTGGTTGGATTTAGGCAAGAAAATTCAACTTGGGTTTTGGTAAGCAGCAGCGTCAGCAGCTGTGATCCTACTGAATGTACTGTGAATTATTTAAGTGGCAGCAAAAATACAGCAAAAATCTACCAAAACACTTAAAAACCACAACAAATCACAGCAGGACTCCCCCCTGCTGCCCTGTGGAGTGTCCACTATCTCTGTGTATCTATGCAGAGACGAGCGGCTGCTTCCTGTGTTATTCACAGAGCACGTTCTTGTACGTACTGTGAAATGTAATCCTATAATATAACTCTGGCTTGCAGGCTTCACAAAATCACAAAAGTGGCCTTGTGTTAATTTGCACGTTCGTATTCAAAGGGCTGCACTAAGTGTGTGGTGACCCTGACACTGAATTAAACAAGTAAACCAGTTTAATGACTTTAACGGATGTGCACGAGTGAATCCAACTTAAGATAAACACTATTTAGATTTCTAGATAAATCTAAAGATATCTAGATTTCTTTAACCTGTTGAAATGGATTTTCCTCCACAGACTATTGTGGGCCCCCCTTGGTGATGAAATGGCACCAAGCAGCCGCTGAGTTCGCTTCAGCCTTTGTTCTTCAAACCTCGGTTGTCGCAAGTGTTTTTTTCTCTGTCATTTCAAACCCGTCTGTTCATTCTCCTCTGACCTCTGCCATCAACAAGGCATTTTCTCCCAGAGAGCTGCCACTCAGTGAATGTTTCCTCTCATGAGCGACACTCTGTGTGTAGAAAATCCAATTTTTTTTCCCTAAATGCAGCGAGTTGCTGGTGTACCTAATAAAAGAGTGGTTAACATTGCGTCTTATTCATGTAAACAATACCAGACATATCTGCATTTAAATCAGGTGGATATTGTCAGGCACCTCTACATATAGAACTATTAATCATAAATATGATTAATAGTTATTAGCCAGTATTGTGCCTGAAGGTCAGTAGGTGTGTTTTGGACAACTACACGATATTCATGTCTTTCGCGATGGTCACTGTGTCAGATTATCAATCACGGTGGCACGGATTCCCCACTGTGTCTTGTTCAGGGGAGTGGCAACACGCTAAGTATGACCCTGAGAGTTCATAGGTCATCGGGGAGGCGGGGCAAGGAGTTGTCAATCACGGTTACTGCTCGCGGTCTTGTGCTCAGACACAAAAAAGGAAAAAAAAGAAGATTGTGAACCCATTCCTGGGAGTCACGAAGAGGACAGTGTGGACGGTCTGTCCTTCAGAGACAACAGCAGCATCGCTCTTCCTCTTGCCATGTTTATGTCTGTATGTTGTACCACGTCGGAGCACATCGACTTGATCTATTAGTCAACGTCCAGGAGCACATAGGAGATGTCGGACTATAGTATAGCATATCATATACTAGACTGGAGCATCCTTGATGCCAAATCTCTGTTCTTCAAAATGTCTGTAAATCAAGAAATAAAATAAATTCTGAACTGGATCCTGTAGGTGACAGGAAGCCAGTGTAGTGAAGCCAGAACAGGGGTGACATGATCACGTCGTCCCCTTCCCCGTCACCACATGTGCTGCTGCAGCTGAAGACGACTGAACTACCCCAACGTATAATGCATTGCAGTAATCCAATCACAATGGCATGACACAAGAGAGATCTGAGCGAAATATATTTAAAAAATAAAAAAATCTGGGCCTGTGGGTTTCTGAAAGGGACTGAAACTCCACACAGACATAAAAAAACTCCACCCAAAAGTGAAGCAGAAGCCTCTGGACAGGGAGAAATAAAATGAATGACCAAAATGAAGAAAACACAGTCTTTGTACAGTGTTTGTCACAGAAAACCTCCGTGTTCCAACTGCAAAACAAATCTATGCACAATTCCCTCTAAATGTATTGACTCTCCAGAGACGGCAAAACAAACGAGGAGGAGGAGGAGGAGGAAACTCCAGCCTGTCTTTATATACCGAGGCTCCCAGTCAGGATGATTGCCCTCAGCTGTGGGAGAACAACACAGGTGCTGCCAATCGTTGCTGATGAGGAAGAAAACCATCTCTGTATCTCCACAAGACCGAATAATATCACATTATACCACACGCCTCAGTCTGTCTGTCAATCTGTCAAGTATCTACACACTGTATGTCTGTATCCGTATTATATCAGTATTGTGACATCAGACATCGTCATGTCCTGATATATCTGTGATGTCGTTTGTTTTGGTTTTAAAGAAGTAAAATATGTGGATATTAAAGAAGAGACATAGTAGACTCTCCGTCTTGTTATAGTAAATTATACAAAGTAAGTCTTAAAAAAGAGTTTTATCCAGCTGAGGAAAAAGTGGGTTTTTGAAATCCAAATATTGAGATGGATGATGAGAGCTGGGACTCTGTAGTGGAGCTCCGCTCTATATGGTAGAGACACAAAGTGAGGACAGAAGCTGCTGCACTGCTCTCAATTCTTCATTATTCTAGTCATCATAACAACTGTGTGTGAGATTGTGCTGGTCCTGCACCACCATAGATAGATAGATAGATGGATAGATAGATGATAGATGGATAGATAGATGATAGATGGATAGATAGATAGATAGATAGATGGATAGATGGATGGATAGATAGATAGATAGATAGATAGATAGATAGATAGATAGATAGGTAGATGGGTAGATAGATAGATAGATAGATAGATAGATAGATGTGTAGATAGATAGATAGATAGATGGATGGATGGATGGATGGATAGATGGATAGATAGATAGATGGGTAGATAGATGTGTAGATAGATAGATAGATGGATGGATGGATAGATGGATAGATGGATAGATAGATAGATAGATAGATAGATAGATAGATAGATAGAGTTAATGACTATGCTCCAGGCTTTTGGGTTCTGTTGCAATAATAGTCTTATGGAGCTACAGCACCCCCTACCTAATAAAGATGGTAGTACACTGTGTGCAGCTGGTAGTGAAACATGAAGGTATCATCTTTTTGTTGTTAAGCAGGTTTGTGTTTTCTTTTGAACTTAATCGTAAAATATCTCCTTAGACACTTTACTTGCTTTCTTATACTGAACAACCACAACAATGTACTATACTATGTTTTCTTTATTGTCGTTGACATCTTGTACCTTATTATTCTTATATAATGCATTAATTATATATCTTACCCAGGTAGCCATTTACAAAAAAACATTAAGAGGTACTATATCATCCATCTCCAGTGGTGTACACAGATTTAATAATGATATAAAAGGCACATGAACTGTACACATATTTTACATTGGTTAAAAAAAGCTCTGTCAACCATGCAGCCACTCTGTATAATACATACTTCTTTTAATTCTTATATACTTTAACTCAAGTTAAACCTATTTTAACCTGTGGCTTGTGTTAATGTTACTTGTGCCAAACAGTTCTTCCACATCATATTTGTGAAGATGACAATTCTTCTGATACTAGACATCGCAAACAAACAAAAATGACATACGGACAAATTAAACCAAATAAGGAAAGTCAAACACACTGTGGTCAATGATCAGACTGAGAGGTCGATGTCTGAGTGGTTTATTAGAATAAGAAAGTTGACTCCATGCGGAGTGACAGGCAGAGCTCAGGACAACGTGGAGGATGGTGAACAACTGCTGGAGTGTGTGTATGTGTGTGTGTGTGTGTCTTTGTGTCTTATGTGTGTGTGTGCTTTGTGCAGTTGTCGGAGGGTGCATGCACATGTTGTTTTTCGTTTATTTTTTTTCGTGTGACGACAAAACGGGTTTCTTCGCGGACACAAGCACACACACACACACACACACGCACACACACACACTTGTATGTACTGTACAAATTTTCACACGTGGCTACTTCTGTACACACACAGAGGCTGTGTCATCATGCAGCTACGGCACTTTAATTACATGTAAGCATCAAGGTTATGTACACGTAGTAGGAACTTGTGGTGTCATCTGATGACATCTGTGCCCCAAAGGTCACCCGGGGGGGCGAGTGAGGTGGCGTGTAGGGGGTTTTGGGGTGGGGGGGCAGCCTCTGGCGAGAGCGCAGTCCTTCACAGTAGCAGAAGACTCCACTCCACTGGAGAGAAGTCTCTTTTTTTTTAAAACCTTTAAAACATTCACTCCTTCACTCTCTTCCTCCTTTTAGACCTTTTATATTCAGCATCCCAACAGGACACAGCAGCAGCTCAGTGCTGCTCACAGTACTGCTTCATTGTCACTGTCAATACAATAATAATAATAATAATAATAATAATAATAATAATCATAATTATAATCGTAATTATAATTATAATTATGATGATAATAATAATAATAATAATAGTCATCAGGCTTGTCTTCACTGTTGCCCTAACAACTGACACACAGAATTGAAATCACAATAATTTCCCATATAATTTTTTAAAACAAAATATCTATCACAGAAACAAAACGAACATGACAACAAAAAAAAGATCAGTGCCGACTAAATACAGCTACAATTTTACAAAAGAAGCAAATGCTGATTTTGAATTAGCCTTTTTTTGTGCTTTTTGCGCTCGTATGTCTCTCCTCACTGTGATTGGTGGATTAAACCCACAGGTTAGCCTCAGTTTCTGGACTCTCTCTTTTTCTCTCTCTCTCTCGAAAACATAGAGCACTGCAGGGCAAGATGGCAGTTATTGGCTGGAGGGCACACAGCATAAACAACCCCAACACACAAAGGCATGGTTTATTCACACACACACACACACACACACACACACACACATACACAAACCTGATACATAACAACATACACATACAGACCGGGTTACTGGGACTTGATGGCAATTTTACGTCTGTGTCACTTTGTGCAGGGAAAAGATGACAAAAGGGAAACAAGTGTGTTTGTGTTTGCAGAACAACCCCCCCCCCCCCCCACACACACACAAAAAAAAAGAAAGTAATTTCAAAGGAGAGCAATTTTCCATTAGAGTGGCTTTTGAAAGTGTAGAACAAAAGATGCGATTTGAAATAAAGTGGGGTTTTGTGAATTACTTTGATTCCTGCTTCTGTCGCTAACTCGTAAAATTAGCAATTTAAAATTATCGGCAAACAAGGACAAAAAGGAAGAGATATGTATGATGTGCGTCCATGTTCGTGAAAGAGATGGACAAAAGAAGGACAAGAAGAAGAAGAAGAAGGAGGACAAGGTGCAGCTGTTGGCAGAGGAGGACCTGGAATGACATGAAGTATGTGGAGAAGAGGGAGAATGATGGCTTTAATAAACACACTGACCTGCATGAGGTTATATCTGAATTCTTAACTGCTCCATTATATTCAACTAAGGTAATCAAATGATGCAGTTAATGAGATAACATCATGTACTCTACCTTTCCTAGATGCAGCCAGTGTCTGGCTATTTCAAGCGTGAGTTTTATTTCTGATCTTAATTCAATTGCTTCCCATATTTGGTTTTTGTGTGTGTGTGTGTGTGTGGTGGTTGATGGTGGAGGGGTATAAGGAGCTGGTTGTACGTGCACCACCCTCCCTCTCAGTGCCGATGTGTCTGCAGTAATCTTCTCATGGGCTCGTCAGGCCATAAGAGGGCCGGGGAATGTACTTTGCCTAATCAAGCATGTTTAGTGAAACACCGTAGGAGATGCAGAGCAAGGACACGGCTGGCTGCGCACACCGGGCCGAGACGGAGACGCCTCATTCGTACATAACACACATAAACACACAGAGAGCTATGAGGCCATGGCGGAGACAGGAGACGGGGGAAGATGAGGGCTCGGGTCAGGCTGCTGGGAAGCTCAGAATCCTCGATACTAATGACCTGTTTCGTGGTGGAATATATGTAAAGAATACACTACACTAATGTGGAGAGTTGGTAATGCAGCGACATCATGTTCCTCTGCATGACCTCCACCTCCGTCCCTGCCTTCATAAATCTCTCACACTGCCTTCCCTGTCTCCCCCTCTACCTCACACTCTCAGTGGTATATTTTTTAGGTCTGAGTATCAAATCTCAGCCGTGGTATCACATGTACTTTGTCTTTGATCAGGTATTTCTTGATTTATGGATTTTCTGTTAGACAGAAAATAAAAAGTATTTGGTAGAAATGTATAGTTTGTTTTTGTAAAAACAAGGTCTTAATAGTTACATTGTATGATATTTTATCTTCACTTATGGTGTGAAAATAATATAGTATATATATAGCAAAAAAAAAAGTACGTTCATTCACTGATTGGTCACTGAACGTGAGTAAACTAAATGTAATATTCAATTGTATTTTAGCTCCATTTTTGGTTTCCACCAGTTCCTGAAGAAATGATCTGGATCTAAAGATGCTAATGTTGCTAACGTAGCTGCCGTGTTCGCAAGCGAGTTGACTGGCTTTGACTGTTGGTAGCTGCTGGATGAGTAGCATTGATGTTGAAAGTAGCTGTCTAATGAGACCATCGACAAAACTAATGATAGCTGTGAGAGCAAATGGACACGTTCATGTTACAGCATTCTCGTAAACACATCAGCTATATTGTCTGCCATCGAATTAGCTTCAGTTCTGAGGCCAATATTTCAGTTTGGATATCAAGACCAAAACAATCTACCGCCATACAATATTTGATGTTAGAATGAAGCTGCAGTTGAGTAACAACACCGTTATAAGTAACAAATTACAGTGTGTATATTCTGAACATGTGTTTAACTATTATCTCAAAATCTGAAAATGCGTCATATCATAATGGCTTCTGGTTCCATAAAAATCCAAAACAACACTCAGCCCTAGTTTTCGTACTTAATGGTTTATTATCTGGGTATCTACCATCTGTTCTCTTCAGCTAAGTGTGATTCAACATCTCAGTTTAATCAGTACATCTTTGTGCACTGTGAAATGGTTTGGATATAATGTACAGTATTTACTTATCCCACAAATGGCTCTGACAATGTTATCACAGATTTATGAATGTCAAGCATAGGGTTGCAGCACAACACTAATGAGTCAAAAGAGGAAACAGGAAGGGTGTGAATGAGAATAAAACTGATCAAAGCGGAGGGGTTGCACTCAATATGAGCAACACATTCATTGGTATAAGCCCTAAGAGACTCACACAGCAGCTGACGGACACACACACAAAAACGCCACATTGACCCAGATGAACTAAAACTATCTCTGGATCTACGTCTGAATTAAGAAGGGATGAGAACAGAGGCGAAAATGGAAAACATCAAAAGACGACAGAGGGAAAAAGAGTAACTCCACACCCAAGTCTACCCATACCCATCTGTTTTCTTTATCCCACCTTTGTTTGGAGACACACTGAAAGACAGAAAG
Organism: Solea solea; assembly: GCF_958295425.1. Taxonomy (NCBI): domain Eukaryota; kingdom Metazoa; phylum Chordata; class Actinopteri; order Pleuronectiformes; family Soleidae; genus Solea; species Solea solea. Next base: position 2,128,579 of record NC_081142.1, on the reverse strand, counting down.
GGATAAAGTCACAAGGGATGACCATTGTGACAGTTAACAGTGGGCCAGAGTCTGGCCCCGGCTCCAGCTTCAGCTCTCAGCTCCTCCCTGTCCTGGCAAGTGAGCGAAGCATTTAGAGATGCCCACAGCAGAGTTGGTACATCTCACATGACGGATGGAGCTGCTGTCCTCTTCATTGATATTCTGCTAAGCTGTGATTCTTGACTCGGTCTCTGACTCTTTAACGGCCATTTGTTGCCGCAGTCTCCTCGTGAGTCTGGGACACAAAGAGGCTCACTGTTGGGCAGAAAAGGCTGAATGTAGATCCCAAGCGGCCAGGCCTCATAGCCTCAGCTAGACAGCGAGACAACCACAGCTCACATTCCCCCTTTTCAAACGGGCTGTGGAGCCCAGGGAGGCCTCAGGTCAGGTCAGACAGATCCAGGGATACTGCGCGAGAGAGAGAGAGTGAGAGAGCGAAGGAGAGAAGAATGGAGGGGAGCTATTGTTCCTTTTTTCCCAAGCGCTCTGCTCTTTCTGACGTTTAAGTTTTGCTCTACTGAGATATCTGTGATAATAGTAAAAAAATATCTGATTGAATTGGCTTTATCGTCATACTTAAATGTCTCTTACATATTATTGCTCTCTGTCACGTTATCATGGCTCTGTTCAGTTTCACTGCTGAGGTGTTGAGAATCTCAACCCTTCCTAAGCTATGGGTCAACCACCCAAACCTCTGATTGGTAAACACCTGGAGAGAGACAGAAAATAAAATCTATGGATCTCTCTATGATTGTTTACAGACACCTCAATATATAGCAATTCTTTCTTCACAGGTAAGACAGGACACTGGTTGGGGTTGTTGTGACCTCTCACATTCACACAGCGAGACAAACAGACACACACTGCATGATTCATTGAGAGTCACTGCCCTCTGGCACAGCTACAACAGTTTTAGTCTCATTCAAAATCCAAAAAGTAAAAGCACACTGTAGTCTGCTGGATGCCACGGGCACAAACAAATAAAAACAAAAAAACAAAAGCAGAAAGAAAATTTCACACTTGCAGAATTTCCATGGTGTCAAAAGAGTGAACATTGTGGTGGGGTGAGACCTTCCACGTTTGGCGCTACAAGCAAAATTGTCTTTTTAAAAAACCAAAAAAAACCCAAAACAAACCACGCTGCCCCTTTTGAAGATTCCCCTTCCGTTGCACCCCTCCCTGTGCCTTATTGTTTGTCCTGTGGTGTCAAAGTCACACTCTCTGGGTTGTACCACTAACACAGTAGAGAGGGGTGCACCTCAGATGAAGAGCACAGGAACAGAGACATGAGGAGAGTGTTCTCCTCTTTTCAACGCTCTGTGTTTCTTTTTCTCTCCGTCTCTCTCTTTAGCCAGCTGAATGACGTCATTGAACATTGAATGCCAGTGAGAGAGGACAGACGGGGGACAGTAGTTTGGACCAGGACAGCTAGTCAGAGGGGTTGACTTATTCCAGTTTTCTGTTGGAGGGAATGAGTGTTCAGAGAGAGTTTGGTGTCAGGACTCATACACGTACTTCACCTCATTGGCCACTGGGGGTGCGCTCTCCCATGTTCTTCCCTAGCAAATGGCTGAAGTCAGCCAGTTCTCCGAGCCCTCGAGGTCCATGCATGTCTGGCCTGATGAGGCCCTGGCGCTGGGGGTGATAGGGTGCTCCGTTGTTGCTGTTGTAGTTGAGCACATCGTGACTCCAGCGAGGCTCCCCATAGTCCATGTGGGGAGTGGGAGCAGAAACCACCCGCCGTCGGTCGGGGGAGTCCTGTGGTGTGGCAGGGTAGATGTATTCTCCTGCTGAGTTCCTCAGCGTGCCACTGGGACGGCTGTTACCGTGCTCCCCTCTCTGGGTGGCTAGGATCAGGTAGCGCTGGCGCTCGGTATGCAGGGGCAGCATAACCTCCCCTGGGTCCTCTATCCGGACCATGCCTCCACCACCTCCACCTCCATGCAGGAACTTGGAGCTCAGGTAGATGACAGAGTTATTGGGGCAGGGAGTCCCGACAGCGGTGAGGAAGGTCTGACTCTGGTCCCAGTCAGTGTCCGGGAGACGCATGCCCCGTTTCTGCTGCAGTGGGGTCTGCTCCGGTGTTGGCAGCAGTCCTGGGTCCATGTCTCCTTTAGGCCAGCCGTTGGGTGTAACGAAAGGATTGTCCACTTGCGAACGTCTCCTCTCACCGCCGCTGGTTCTTGTCACGCTCATTACGGAGCCGCTGCGGCCCTGTCCCAGCATGCTCTGCTCTTTGTCACTTTTGCGGCGGGCGCCGTTGGTTCCAGAGCTGCGGGAGTGACGGTGGCGGTGGCTCATAATCCAGCAGACTGTGAGGCCAGAGAGGATGGCTCCTGTCGTGAAGGCTGAGACGGCAGACACCACCAGCAGGTTCACAGACACTAGGCCGTCAGGCTCCTCGATGAAACTCTCTTGTAGCAGCATTCCTGTAAAACAGAGAGAAGAAACCATCAGTGGAACAGCGTCGGTATTTCCTGTGTTAAACATGTGGGAGTTAACAAATGGCAACACAAAATGGCCTAATTTCTCTCTCTCCACTCTGTGGGTGGGAGTAGTTGTAGGCTTTCCAGCCAAGGTATCTCCAGCTAATTGCCTTCATTAAATAAAGTGGAGGGTGATTTTAATAGCTGTAATAACTGTCTTCCTGATTGAAAATAGCTCTCAACCCTAGCATGTTTCACAACATTGGTTTTATGGAGCGAGATGCCAAGTGTGGCACTACTACTGAGTAATAATTTGAATGTTTGAATGTTTTCAAACCATAAAAAGCCATTACACTTCCGATCCATATGTTGCTATATGAACTTTTTGCTCAAATATGTATACTGGTATTTCTTCCTTGCTGCATTTTTACACCACGGTATGCAAAGATGAACACAAGGTTGAACTTAAGGCATGGTGTTCAAACAAGGGTATATAGATCATGTCAACACACAAGACCATTCATTTCTGTAATTCATTTGAAAAAGAATGTGAGATGAACTCTGTGGGAGAGAACTGTTTATGAATTATTGAGGATATGAACCCAGCTGGACCACAGCTCAGACTGCCATGGATCAATTAGGAAAATGCCAAAGGAGAAGATGTTCTTTGCTTTGTGAGCTCCAGGGACCACAACACCAAGTAATCCAATAACACTGTGCCAAGAAAAGTAGATTACAGAAAAGCAGACAAAAGGAAAAGAAAAAAAAAAGAGAAAGAGAAAATGAAAAGTGGCCAAAAGCAAACTTGAACATTTGGGGCCTTAGACAAACAGTAATAGTTGTTAAATTGCAACAGCAATAGCGGAAGAGGGAGGACTGTCTCAACAGGGACAACAAAAATAAATCATTATCCCACAGAAAATGAATGGAGGTCATTAAGAGACATTGGGAGCACAAAGAATGTGAAAACAAATGGAAATAGAGAGAACGGCTTCTTAAACAAACATGCTTTATTATCTGACAAATGACGTTTTAATGGGGATAAATGGGGCTAATTGTGGTGCGCATACCTAGCATGAAGCAGCCTGGTGGTTAATTAATGTGGCCTGTGGCTTCGTATAATACACATTTACATTAAGCTGTAGACTGGCGGCGTGTGAGAAACTGCTGTGCTGAGCCATCGGTGCAGGACAGCTCACACATAACACCATAATCACTGTTTTCTACCCGTAACCACAACGAAATCTATTTTTATACAGTCGCTTGCTTGAAATAATTTTCTGTTTGGCTATATTTAATGGGGCTGTTCCATTACACGGTTCTGGCCCGACTTGACTCTACTTTCCACTAGTGATAGTATGTTCTAAGTGAGCTGAGCCGATACTAAAATGTGACGTCAACAGACTACAGCACAAAAATCAAATTGAACAATGCTTAACTGCAGATGGAATAAAAAGACTTCTGAATCCTGAAAGCATGTGTTAATCCAACATTTAGCAAGGAAATGTCTAAAATCCTAATATTTAACAGTCGTATTTCAGCTCAGTGACTGTGTCAGACGGCGTCTGTGCTCCGGTCATGCGGGAAGTACTAAACAAATCTATTTAATGAACTGATTGTAATGATTCTCGTCACTAGTTTGCATGTTTGTGTCACGTATAAAACGACGTAGCGGCAGTTTCGCACAGCCTGGCTATGGCGACCCCATCCGTGTTGAGGGGGTTCTGTGACGTAATGGAAAACAACGTGCCTGATACATGGTGGCAGGGGAACAAGACACTTTACAAAAGTACATCAAAGAAATAACGGGTAAAATGCTGTGAAAACACTGTGAAAATCTTCCTAAAGAAATTAATGGAAAGTTGTGGTCAAAAATGATGAAAACGACTGTGTTGACGCAGTGTATGTTTAAGTTGAGATGTGATGGAAAGTTTAAATTGGTCCCTTTTCCTCTTTCAGCCTGCCCATCCTCCTGTGTATATACTGTATATAAGATTTAATGAAAAACCCTTTTTTGCTAAACTAAAAAAAAAAAACAAGATTTCAGAAGGCACCTAATGTGCAACAGGTTTTAAAAACATAACTAAATAGACTAAGTGACAAAGGAAAGAGGAGAGAACACAGACTGAATACACTAAGGAGCAGGAGATAATGGAACACAGTGAAAAACATCAGTGCTGGGAACAAGACAGGAACCAAAACAAGAGCAGTCACACATAAAAGAAGCTAGAAAGTAAAACAGGAAATTGACAAGATACACAAGGAAATAGAATCAAGATAAAAAGAAAATGAAATACAGCTGAATAACAAAAGAGAAAAGTCCAAAATGAATCACCACAGTCTTCAAAGGCCTGTTGGCGGCGCTCGGGTTCAATGTACGGCCCCCAAATCTCCATTGAAACGCCTCAGAAGTGATCCTAATCAATTCATTCATTCATTCATTCATTCATCATCTACTGCTTTATCCTCGTCCACATGAGGGTCAGGGGCTGCTGGTGCTTATCCCCGCTGACATAGGAGGCGAACGGTACACCCTGGACAGGTCGCCAGTCCATCGCAGGTCCACACAGAGACAAACAGCCACTCACTCTCACATGATTGACCAATTAACCTCTGTGGGACTCTGGGAAGAAGCCGCAGAACCCGGAGAAAACCCACAGACACATGGGGAGAACATGCACACTCCATGCACAAAGCAGTTTCTAATCACTACACCAACCATGTGCCCAACCAGATACACTTTATTCAATACACTAATCTATTACTAATCTACTAATCCTAATTTAATACTACGTAAACAACTAAAGTGCTAAAATAGATTCAGATTCAGAAATACAACACCACATAAAAAAAAAACTTCATATATCCAGGAGCTTGGAACTCAAATGACTCCATTGGTCATCATCATCATCATCGTCATCATCATCATCATCATCAGCAGCAGCAGCAGTGGATTATGACCCATAGTCTAGTTTTTAAAAATAGGCGCCTTTAGTGGTCATTATATCATCGTGTGGCCTTGGACTTTTGCAGAGTACTGTTTGTAAACAGCTGATAACTGCAGGACAGTGCGGTTCAAGTGGCCTTAAAGCATAACTGCACTTGGTAAAGAACCAGGGAATCCAGAATGAAATGAAAGTCTTGGTGCTTACAGCATCATCTTCCAGCTCTGTGAATCGGGTCCTTGACATTCACGACGCGAGTCCTTCCTCACAGCGAATCTGCAGTTTCCCACTGATGAGAACATGGCGTTAATCAAGCGGCCTTGTTGGTCAATCAATGTCCTTTTCAGCATTAATTAGTGCTTTATCGCTAATCCAATACTCTTGGTGATACATGTGGACACAGGCCGTAGTTACCGAGTGTTAATGATGTGACATGCAGTTCAGCTCAGTTCACCTTCAGATAAAAGCATCTCATATTCTATCAACTGGTTTCTTTCCCCCGTCTATCGAAATGGTCTCTGCTTACCTCTTATGAGAACATATTACATATTAATAATATTATAATTAATAATATTCAGCAGTAAAGTTTAGTTACAAGGTGAACGTTCACTCAGCAGGATTAGATTTTTTTTTATTAGTTCTAATATTCAAGATTTATGTATTAGCAGATGTTTATAACGCTTGTGAACTATTTATTACCTAAATGTCCCCATTGGGGGACTTCTAAGGGATTATCTTCCTTTATCTAGTGTCTGTCCATCTATCTGTAACTGAAAAAGTAAAAAAAAACAGATTTTTAACTATTCTGAAACACAAGGAGCAGTTTGAAGACACAAGTAACATTCTGCGGTAAATTAATATTGAAATTCCTTATTTAGACCAACACATCTCTCAAATGTGTCATTTTTGTGCAATATTATTATTATTACAGAGCCCCAGACATGACATGGGGGGGGGGGGCTCTAATTTGTTGCCACGAAATAGGTGTAACTGTGGGTTTATCATTCCCATTAACAACCTGGGACAGCTGGGTAAAAATGGAGCGCACCCTTGGTTGAAACTGTGACACTTAATTAAAGTTAGAAAGTTATTCACTGATTCAAACTTCCCGTAATCATCGTGAAGAGAATATATGTACGCGCAGTCGTCACACAGGGACTGTGTATTATTAATAATACACGGTGTATTATTAATAATACACCGTGTATTATCGTGTACAGTAGCACTGTTATAATGATTCCTCACCAACACGCAGTCACACTATCTCTGTCCATCGTGCTGCATTTTTGCTTCTGCAGCTCTCAAGGTAATTAATGGGAATGATATAAATATTATTAATCAGTATTTTGTGTGTATGTTATACCTATTACTGGCCACGGAAAACAAATGAGAGTTTTTTTTCCCCCATGTCATGTCAGGAGCTCCGTACGTGATTGAATAGTTTAGTTTTGCCTGATGAAGATATGATGCTTTGGCCCGGTATTCAATTGCTTACAAAAATATTGGCCCTAGGCGTAATTTACTTGCTGACCCCTGATGTAGGTCATCAACTCTAAAGTTCAACTAAGCTAAAAAAAGTAATTGCATCTAATGTAGTGCTATAGTTTCTGTGTTATGTGGTTGAACTCTGGATCTTGACGCTGTGGGAAACTGACGGAGGTTTATTTTCTCCATCTTGTAATAATAAATTCCCATTTAATCTTTTGAGCTTAAATAGTGTTCAGGAAAGATGCATTTCTCATGCAACGCTCTCTGAATCTGCTCCATGCATTAAGCTTCAGCTATAAATTTTAAGGTGCTTATTTACCTGCGTAATAATGTTTATTTAGGGGCTAAGTTTTCAGCCAGTAGGACATAAAAACATGATTGCGTCGTATTTCAAAATTGCTCCCAAACACAGATGGCAGCTCATAATTTGGATATCACGACTTCACTCCCTCAGCCTGTCACACAGCCACAGTGTGGTTACACGGGCTAAACAGCACAGATGTCTCTTTTTAGTCTTTGTGTAGTAACTCAAACGACCATGCTCTCGTGTGTTTATGCTGAATTTCACTGTGTTGTGCTCGTTCACTGCAAGTTCTTTTCTCCTTGAACACATTGTTGGCATCTGTGTTGCAGCAGCCTAAACATACTGCTGCCTCAACACTCCAGCTGTATTTATTTTCATGTTTCAGTTCCAATATTCAGTTTGGAGAGAGTGCCAGCTTCAATTACATTAAAGCTCCTCCAGGAGGGCGGGGGGCACTTTTGGTGGGAGGCAGCAGATGCAACACATGGAAAGGTATTTGGAGGTTACAGTGCCTGCCTGTTCATTTATGCCCCCCCCCCCCCCACACACACACACATGCTGAAGACGTCAGGTAATGAACTGATTAATGGCTGGATGTTTTTATCATCAATAAACCGCAGCCTTGATGACTTTATAAATAAAAAAAACACGACACACTGCAACCACATTAAAAGTCCGAACAAGATGGCAACATAATAGGAGAAACCACAAATCTGCCCTCTCTCCTCGCTCTCTCTCTCTCTTACACATCACAGCTGGGATTGTTCTTGGTGTACTCAGCTGCAGAGGCTGTAGATATTTCTCCAACAGTTACCTCGACTGTCTGCGGTCCAGAGTTACACTGCATGTGTGGCACTTTGGATTAAATCCTGCAAGGTGCAATAATACCGCTGTCATCCTCCTGCACGAGGACACCACTTGACAAGTGTGTGTGTTAGTTAGTGCACTTACTGTACAACTGTGTGAACACAGACTCACTTCCTCCACTCTTTGACACGGACACTCCGATATGGTAATTATTTTGTCAATTTCTTTCATCTCCCACATGAAACTGTCTCACTCGGATGCACAACGCACACAAATCTTCAGCCAGCGGCAATAAACGGAAAAGGGTGATGATGAAAGTGAACAAAGATTTTGGTGTGGTGTGTGTTTGTGTGACAGCAGACAGACTCCCCCTCCCCTCCCCCCTCCTCCATCCCCCTGCAATCCCACCAAGTGGTGACAGTATCTTGCACACTTTTCTCCTCCCTTCAGCTCCTTCGCTCGCTCTTCCAATCCTGCTCACTTATTAAAGCGTAATAGAAGCCAACGGGTCTGCCTGTCAGCCTGATGCACAGCGAGCTGCTTGTCTTGTGGCTTCCAGCTCCAATTAAAGCGCAACAATGAGAGGAAAAGAGGGGGGGGGGGGGGGGGGGGGTGAGGAGAGATTTTCAGTGCTAAGACAAAAGAGGTGAGAAAATGAAGAGGAGGAGAAGAGAGCGGATTAAAGGGGTGAAGAGGAGAAACAAAAGACGAGGAGAGTTTGGAGGAGAAAAGACAACATTTACTGATGGACTATTTTTGTGTTTATATCTATATATATGTATATAATACAATACTGCCTTGAAAATGTAGTCATAATTTCCCTTTGATTTCCTTTGTCTCTATTCTCCCAGTCATCTGCTCCTCATCCTATAACTCCTTTCAAACCTCCTGTGAGCAGCTAATCCTTCTTTCCATATCTCTGTCTTTTACCCAGCGCTCCTTTGATCACCAAGGGTGGCAGCATAATGGGAGTCATGGCTCAAATATCAGAAGAGAAGTAAAGGAACTTTTACTTAAACACGCTCAATTCAAATCAGGTTGTTCCCACACAATCTATTTTCACAATGAAGCGTGTTGTTTACGTTTACTGGGTGGTTGTAATGATGCGAGTGATGTTTGAGCCTCACTTTATTCCCCCTACTTCTAAACCTTTCATATGTTTTACTTTAGTTAAACTTCAATCATTCCTTCAGTTTATACAAATGATAAAATGAAAAAAAATTCAAATATTCATGGTTAATGGCTATGCTAATGTTAAAAAAAGAGAACGCACGTCGTAGTGAAAATGATGCGGGAATTTGCATCGTTGCCAGTGTTTATTATTATCATTATTAATAAAAATAATAATAATAATAATAATAATCATCATCATCATCAATGTTTTGTTTTTTTCACCACCGCAAACGAGACGTCAAGTAAAGTTGATATGACAAAAACTATGAGGAAATCTACTGACATCAAAGAATAAATATGGGTGGGACAAACTGGGAAGAGAACCAATGTGCAGAAGTGAAGAGTAATAAAAAGAGGTTTAGGTTGATCTACCTGGATGTCAACACGGAGGAAAGTTGCATAAATGGCGGTGTTGGGAAGAAAGAGAAAAGACGACACAACCTGGTGGTCTGTAGGACCAGCCTAACTCAGGGAAGGTTTACCAGGCGCCACAATCAAGTGCTGAAGTGCTTGGCTGCTGAACTCGAGCGCAAGAGGGTAACCACCGATGCCATACCTCCAAAAGCCTGGCTGAACTTCCCAGGTTCATTTCCTTCATGCGGGAACGGGAGAAACAACTGACCAACCCATCACCAACTAGACCTTAGCCAGAGGCTTACCTTCCCACCTTCCAGACCTGGTTCTCTGGTCTAAATCCTGCCGACACGTCTTCATCGTTGAGCTGACAGTCCTTTGGGAGGAAGCTGTCGATGAAGCGCTCGAAGCAGAGGGCCGAGGGCCAAGGCTGGAACGTAAAGGTGTGACCAGTGGAGGACCATCAAGGAGCTCACCACCGCATGGGGCCTCTAGTGTGACACACACCCGCAGGTCACCCAGGATGATTCCTACTGATGTGCTGATACTCCAGGGATTTTAACACGCAGTCCTACTACGGATTCTAGACTAAAATATGACTAAAGCTAAAGACTATAGTTACAAATAAATCAAAATTTGATGTCAAAATGAACTGCTCCCAGGTAAAATGACTCTATAATGCATTTTTTTTTTTTTTTTTATCAAATTATCAGCTCCAACTGGCATCAGTGGGAACATTTCTTTTGTCTGTTTCATTATTTATGATGCACAGATATGTCCTGCCACAAGCATAGCTGTTAGCCTTGAATGTTCCTAGTGAACCATACGTTTACTCTTTTCAATAACAGAAATGTCTCCATTAAGGGATTTTCTGTCTGTCTGTAACTCAAAAAGTCAAAAAAAGGTCACTGATCAGTAAATTGCGGACAGATTCATTCAAAATAAATCTTTTTCTTACATGTTTTTCAACTAAATTGAAAAAAAAAGGTGAAGTGAGTCAAAAGTCAATATTCTGTGGCAAATTCAAATAACTTTTTAAAATGGGCACTTCTCTTAAATGTGCCATAATAGATTGGATTAGAAAAAAGGTTAATATGTATATATAAAAAACAGGTTTTGCCTGATGAAGATAAGATGATTTGGCGCTTAGTTTAGCCTTGAACGTCTCTACCAAACCTTCGTTTTGCAGCTCAATATTCTTTTAAATTTCATCAGTTGGTTTAACCCTTAGAACACAGAGCAGCTGCTTTTTTTTTTTAAACATATAGTAATATACAGAAGCTATAAGAATGTGCAAAATAGAGTGTCTTATATCCTTTTTTTCAGCACAATCTAGACAATCTGATGAAAAAAAAATCATTTTCACCAACTAAACCAGAGCAAAAAGTACTCAACATGTTTAAAATTGGATTGATATGTGAAATTTAGAACAAAGTTCACTCGGCTCGTTTTTATGAACAAAAAGCAAAGAAAAGCGGTCTGTTTTGTAACTTCTGCACAATTATTGCTACGTTATATCACTGCTAAAAATGGGATATAAAATGAATCATAACTTTGACTCAACGACACATAGGAAAATGAAAAAAAAACACATTTCTTCCTCCTACTTGTATTTGTTTCAGGAACATTCATGACGTCACCGTTCATGCGCAGGTAAAAAAAAACAAAACACCACAGGGCAGAACAAGCACAAGCAATGGGAATGGAATGAATTGCCTTTTATCAGCAGGTTCACCCAGGTTCACAAATCCTGGGTATTCCTGTTAAATGTTCAAAAATGAGGAAGAGGCTTAAGTTTCCTCCTTTTATCTTCCTCTCGCTCATTTCTGACCTTCTCTCCCTCCTCCCATTCTGCTGGTGAGTCAGGGAAATTAATGAAAATCCCTGCAAGCTTCACGCCAGTTGTTGAACATTTCCCTTGATTAGAACACTGGCAGACGACTGTGTATCTGCTCGGCCTATGATCACAGTCTGGCGGCGCTTTCGACTTGTGAACAAGTGTGTGTGTGTGTGTGTGTGTGTGTGTGACAGACAGTCAGATGAAGGGTAATTTTCACACCACCTTCAGTGATGATGATTTGATTAGAAGCATGCATCCGGAAGATAATCACACTTTCATAAGTTTCATCGTTTTAATTTCCACGGATATGTTACTGCTGTCGTCGAAGTGATGTATGGCATCTGAGAACAGTCCAGCTACAACAGGGTTTAGCTTTGCATTACTTTTTATTTTATAGACATCATTCATTCATTCATTCATTCATTCATTTTCCACTGCTTTACCCTCCACATGATGACATATGGAGAAAAGTGAGTACACGCTGAACAGGCTGCCAGTGCATCGCAGGGCAAACACACAGAGACACTCAACCATCCACTCTCACAGTCAATTGAAAGTGTCTTAATCTGACTTAATCCCTAATCTGCATGTTTTTGGATAGTGGGAGGAAGCTGCAGCGCACTGAGCGACCCCACGCAAACTCCACACAAAATGGCCCTTGGTCAAATTGGGATACAAACCGGTGACCTTCTTGCTGTGAGGCAGTAATGCAAACCACTGTACCGCCGTCTGACCCTGATTATTCTCTACTGATTTTTTTTGATGTTTTCAATATTTAGAAAGATATTTACAATGAAGGATAAATGTGCATTTATGTACAAATGCATGATACAGTTATTATGTATCATGATGTACATCTAGCTGTTTAAATGTTTATTTATTTCTATTGTACATATTCATATGTAAGTGTGCCACACACTCATTTATAAAACGTACCTTAAGTAACACATAAAAACAGTAATATACAGTAATATATACTAAGTGATACACGGCAATACATTAAGTGCAACCACAAATAGACATCAAACATATATCAATGCAAAGCGGCAGTGATATAAAGTGTCATTGAAATTTGCACATTGCCCTTTTCAGTGCAGTGTAGAGTGGATTTGTTATTGCACGTTGTCCATTTACATTCTGTCTAGTTTATTCACGTTATGGTGAAGAAACATGTAAAAACATCTCATTTCATCTCCAAGTACTAGAAACTATGTAACATGTGATGTACACTGTACTGTAGGCAAAGTCAAGTGTGACTGTTAATGATGTGAAATGTAACTGTGAAATGCTGTGGCAACAACTTTGCTTACTGTTCATGACAATAAAGCTGTTTATGTGAGCTGAATCCATACGTGTTTCCTGAAGTTAAAATCCCGGGGAAGTAATACTATGCTTCTCTATTTTCCATTTTCACAATTCCATGTTAGGTTCCGCCCCATTACGCCTCCAAATTGAGGCGTAATTTATTAATTACAAAATGCAGTATTACCTTTTGATAACACTACATCCAACACACTAAATGTAATTTAAGTTCTCCATAGTTGGTCCTGCTTGTGTTATCTTTTTATGATAAAATGAATTGCTTAACTTTAAAATATTACACCGTAATTACAATTTCTTTGGCACTGGGGTTTGATAACATCTGAGGATAGCCCGCTGATATATTAGTATCTGAAATGTTTTATTCCCTAATATCCGTCCACAGAAACCAAGAGTGAATGTGAGTGATTCAACAAGCAAATGTGTAATGTTTTAGGGCCCATAAAAGAGTCTGCAAGATTAATCTAACGGGTCAACGGATGTTTAACAAGTGGGAAAAGAAGGAACAAAAAAGCCTCTCCTATGAACAAATTCTGATGATGCTGATGACCAGATTTACTGAGGGAAAAGCAAGGTTGTAATTAAGTGGAAAAATTCATCACCAGAGAAACCAAGAAGCCTGGTTCACTTGATTTATTCCTGCATCACTTTTAATTACTGTGTGGAGGTGTTTGTAGGTGTTAATTAATTAATTTAGGACGTATTTCAGGCTGCATGCAGTTCAATAAGTTCCTTCATCAAAAACCAGACGGGGGAACTCATGCCGCTTGACAGCTGCGGAAAATCCACGTCTCAGAAACACGGCACGTCAACGCAGAACACAGAGACTTCACAGCGTCCCGGTGGAACCTGACACGTTACCACTGTGACGGTTCACAGCCACTGATCTGAGGCACTTTCATCCTCACAATCCACGCTTTCTCTGCATGTTAACGCAGGGGTGCACGCGGTAAGGCACGTGTGCTGTGAGTGTGAATAGGTGTGCATGAATGTATGAATGTGAGCGTGTTAATAAGAGACGACAAACACACCCGTTGCACCCACGGCTCGCTGAGTTTGCTCGTTATCTTTCTTTACTTTTCCTTCCCGGGAAAACCAGCAGCCACTGTTTTGTTTCTAGGTTTTAGCACCTCGTCCTAATTTCTTTTCTTAAATCATATCATTTCAGGTAGACTGTCCACACTGTTAATTGCGAGTGATTAAATTGGATTTGTAAGTCCAGACATAAACAACCTGTCTGCGTGGGTTGCTTTGGTAACGATGTAGGTGAAAATCTCATCCTGTAATTTAACAGAAGCCGATTGAAGCACGTTTTTCTGCATCAATTATCCTAAAACCTGATTGGGAATAAAAGGTCAAATAGAGAGGGAAAGTTTTCTCTCTCTGTGCTGAAATTGTTTTGTGTGGTTAATTGTATTATCTGGTGTCTAATGGTGCTTTTCCATGATAGTTCTATTGGAACTGGCTCGACTCTACTCTAATTTTTTTGTTTTTCCATTTGGGTTAGTGATTTTTTGGTCGCCGAATTTTCAAGTAAGCTGAGCGTCAACAGAGTTTCATGACTGGAAGAGTCATGAGTGCGACGTCCGACACAAGAATCAAACCGAACAATGACGAACTGTAGATCAGTTAAAAAGACTTAAGAATCCTGAAAACATGCGTTAATCTCCAACATTTAGCATAGGAAATGTCTAAAATCTCTATATTTACCAGAGGAGTCTGGTGTATTCAGTGACAGCACTGCTGAAAGCTGCCGATCGTGATTAATGAACTGATTCTAATGATTCAGTTACATCGAAAACAACTGCTTTGTGCGTTTGTGTCGCATATAAAACAACATCACGGCAGTTTTGCGCAGTCGTGGTTTGATGACCCCGCCCACGTGGAGGAGATACTAAAACCAAACTGAGTAGAATTGAGTTGAGTAGTATACAGTTCTAGTAGTACTGTGATGAACTGTATTCATGTGGTTTGCGATGTTGCAGAAAAAGCTACAAGAAGACATTTTAGACCAAAACTCAACCTTATTTTATTTTACAAACGTTTGTGAAACGCAGGATAAGTGGAAGTGCATCAGAACTTGCTGAGTCTTCGTCGTGTGATGAAGGAAACCGTGATGTATTGCAGTTTTGACGTTGTTGCTGCGTGTCACCATTAACGTGAGGCCAGAGACACTTTGAAATCTGATTTGAGCAGCTAGAGCGTTCAGACAACCATCAGCAGATGTGATAATAATGACATTTTAAACCATCGCCAAATGAGATTTAAATTGGATGTGTGGGAAAAGAAAAGCTGATTTAAAGTGTTTTTTTTTTTCCTGTCCACACTTTGTTATATCCATTATTACTTTTCTTTCAGCAGATAAATTATACATCTGTTTCCTCAACACTCCCTCCCTCCCTCTCTCCCTCTCTCTCTCTCACCTCATGTTATAGTGAGCTGTGAATCAAACACCAATCTGTTTAAGGATGGGGAAAAAAAACAGAGGGAGAATAAAAGCACTTTAAATAAAAAAGAGAGCGAGGTCCAAAAGCCGCAGAACTCCTTATTTGGACTAAACCTGGTTTGCTCGTAAACTGTGTTTACTTTCAGGATGATTGTAAAAACCATTTACAGTCACTCACCCCCCACCTAAAGGGTTCTCAGTGCACGACTGCAGGGGGGAAGCTGCTGGAGACTTCAGCGTGACTCCACGATAAAATAAAGATCAATATATTAAAAACTACACACACCCTCACCCTCCCTCCCCCATTTGGCTCCAGAGGGCCAGTCAGACGTGTCTCTCTCGCACCCAAATGATCAATATGTGAAAAGTTTTATGCACACCAGCCATGTGTTTGCAATTAAAACTCCATAAAAACAGCAAATGGCAAAAAAAGAGAGAAAATCCTGCTGTTAATAGATTCAAGTCTTCCATTATTAGTGAGGGCAGAGCAGGCTTTTTCCTGGCTCAGAGTCACGGATTTGCGATGATGACTGCGTAATTACATACCTGCACGACTCTCGTGCTGCGTATAAATTCCTCTCCTCCGCCTCTCCCCCCCTACCTCCATCCCTCCCCCAGCTTGACTCTACTATTCTCCCATCGTGGTTTCTTTTCTTCTTTTTGCACTTAAAGAAACGTCTCTGTTTGGGGTAAATGAGGTTAATGTGGAGTTGCTTAGAGGGGTAAGCTATGTGTTAAAATCATCAGTGGGGGCCTGAGTCCCTCCTGCTGCCATGTAATCAAGAGCGACAGGATTTTATGCAGTTTTTTTTCCCCTCACAGCCCTCGCACATGTGTTGCTGCTCCTCATTACATTTATGGTTTTAGTTCTATCAGGAGATCTTGTTTTCCCCCCAATCTGGTCAATCTTCAGCTTTGCAAAGGCAAGTCCATTAGCACTATCGGCCGCATCCAGTCCAAACACAGCGACTGGGCTGTGGCTGTTTTTCCATGTGTGCACGTGTACACATGTGGGTTTCTCAGTAGGGTGTCATTTTTATTCCTTCGCTCGCTCCTGACTTATGGGCGACGGAGTCGGCTGCTGTTTTCATTTGGTAATTGATCCTCTCCTTTTCGGTGCAAAGCCAAAAGCAGAACTTGGAGAGCAATAATAAATATTCACAAACATGTCACAGGCAATAAATTGGAGTCGAGGACTGCATAGCATTAGTTTAACGATGTGCCCAGAGGCTTCATATCTCTCATTCCCAAATCATGAACCAGGCAATTTCAGCTTAATCCCTCTCACATGCTGCATCCTCACGTACATCACTCATACACCCACCAGCTGCAAACACATGCCAGTTTGTTTTTATGTTAACATTTCCAGCTCGGAATTTGTGGATGTCGTACGAAACATCTACTGTAAAAGTTCAGCAGAATGATTAAATCATTAAGGCTTTTGCCGGGAGATTGAATTGACTCTTGCTCCGTCCACCTGCCCGTTGTGTTAATTTACAGTCCACCTTTAATGAAATGTCTCCGCTGTGACACGGGCCAAGGCCTCGCAGGCGGACGTGCCATCGCGACACATCCCGAGTCCGAAACCTCATCCTTCAGGATCGCAGCAGCTGTCAGCTGACCCGCACTAACCGGGGGTTTATGGTGATCGATACTGAGGCGTGGCGACAAACCCAAGACTTGAAAGAGACAGAAAGAGGCTGACGAGAGAAGTGACAAAGACGGGAAGAGCAGGGGAGGAAGTAGTGGAGGATGTGGAGGAGGAGAGAGCGAGAGAGTGTGACAACGGAGACAGAGAGGGAGTGAGTGTGAGAAAAAGAGGTATGTTGTTATTGATGTGTTAGTGATGTGTTATTGATGTGTTGCAAGAAGGAGGAAAAGTGTTCTTGGATGCGGGGAGTTAGGGAGAAATGACCTGGGTCGATTTCTGTCTGAATGATAGACACAAAAACAATACGCAGTGGTGTGAGAGGAGAGTTACAGTCGTCTGCTGGCATCACCTCCAGCTTACTGGTGAACTATTATTCAGCACTGGACATGGTCTTCAGTCGCTCTCTCCCTCCTCCTGTGCATGTGCTCACTGACAAGTCCTGACTTGCAGTTTTGCAACGAAGGCTAAACAAAAATATCAAATAGCGACTGACAGATGAGGCAATTGTGGTTTTGATTTGACATCCAATTTTTATTTAGGTCATATTTATGTGTCTAAGACGAGGATGAAAATGCAAAGATATGAATCAAACAGTCAAGGAACCCTTGAGATTCACTAATGGCATTGTTCCAAAATCTTTAATGGTTCAGCCCTCTAGGGAAAGTAGTGGTTACTACACACTAACACAAACACATGTACACATAGTTATCCTTGTTAGGACGCTGTATTGACTTTCAGTCAAACCAAAACCTTATCACCACTGCAACCATAACTAGTAACTGCCTAACCTTAACTTTAACCAAAGAAATCCATTTAACCTTAAACCTTAAAATCACAACTCAAATCTAATCACAAACCTTAAGCAGAGCTTCAGAAATTAGTTGTTTAAATTGATTTCCTGGAGACTGACTCTCTGTTAACCATAACTACTACTGGCCTAATCCTAACCCTTAACCTAACCTTAACTTTAACCTTAACCTTATCCGAAACATACATGTCTTCACCTTAAAATGTAATAATTGACGTTATAAAAAAGACAAGTCCTCATAATGTGACAGTGTGAACAGATTTAGGTGAATACCTGTGATCTCTGGCTAATTAAAATCAACCTTAATGTTAAACTTTCATAATGATATTTCATTGAAACTGAGAAATAAACTTCTTGTTCCTTTTGAAAAATGTGCAGTTAGTTTAAGGGACAACACACAGTGAAGCTATATGTCTTTTTTTTGTAAACTGTATATGACACACAGTGAGTAGTCCTTCTTCTGAAATGGATTCCTCTTTTCTTTTCCTTTTCAGAATTCATAAAGTATATTTTCTGAGCTATCACCGCTGCAGCAGGGCCTCATTCACTGTAAAAGAACCCCATCAGTGGGCTTTTGAAGATTGGAACCTCGTCTTGATGTAAGAACATAAAACCAGGAAGGATCTTGGCTTTCACTCAGCTTCTGTATTTTTTTATGTGAGTAAAAACCAAATTCATAAAGAAACTACAGGCTATATGTAAACCAGCCGACCACCCAAAATCTCACTTCACTTCACTTCATCTTTAAAAGATAGCAACTCTGCACGCACCCACATACACACACGTTTGCGCTGCATTCATAGTGAGGACCCTCATAGACATGCATTCCCCTGTAAGGGTGGGAATCTCAAGGTGCCTCATGATTCGATACTGATTCAGGGGCCAGGATGGCAACAGATTTCCAAGCATCCCCTGTAATTACTTTCCTACCGTCTTTCACCCGCGAGGTCGTGACATCTGTTTTGGTTTCGTTGTTGAGGGGAAAAAGCGCAGAGTTCCGTCTTTTCTACGTTATTTTTCATTTAAATAATCGGAATTTGGACATTTGTGAATTGATCCAGAATCCTCACGTCTGAATCGCGATGCATCGCAAATACCGATGTTTTTCCCCACTCCTATTCCCCGGCCCCTGAGCCTAACCTTAACCATCACAACTAAATGCCTAGCCTGAAAACCAGGTCTTAACCATCAGAAAGCCCTTTTAAGGAGTGACACAATGTGAGGACCAACCAAAATGTCCTCACTTTCCCAAAATGTCCTGACTCCCTATGCTTTATAAGTTTTTTGGTCCTCATAAACATACCCATATAAGAACACACACACACACACACAGTGAGGACCTGTGGCTCTGTGAAGGGTCACTGGGGTCGATCTGTTTTTCTAGTCTATTCTCCTTCCTGTCTTGTCTCTCTCTCTCTCTCCCTCTGATGATGCCACTGTGGGGAAGAAGATGTGAGGAGCAGAGGGTTGGACTCAGAGGATGCAGTGAGATAAAAGACCTAAAGCCCTTTCGGAGTCCTCGCACCTCCACAAGAGGCACAAGCTGCTATTCTTATCGTCTTAAAGCTGGCAAAAAAATGAAATAAATAAACACTGCACACAACATAAGAGTGTTTCATGTTTTCCCGCAAGCACACACACACATGTCGTGTGTTTTAAGGTCCTCGTATTTAATCAGCTGAGCTTACTCACTGCAGGGAATCAGCTTTCCTCTTTAAGTCAGAAGCTCCTCGGGGGGGGGGCAGAGATGTGTGAGTTACTACGCACTCTGGTGTCGAGGGATGTCTAAGCAATACACCACACTTCCTCTATCTCTGCTTGTCTATTCTCCAGCACCCTGCCTCTCTCTGTATGCCCTTGGTGTGTGTGTGTGACTTGCAACAGTGACAGTGGAGGGAGTTAAGACGGGAAGCAACAAGGTTACTGAACCCTCTGAGTCAGTCTGAAGGAGGAAACCAAAAAACAACTACTATACCTTTATTACTTATACGTTCTCATTTCCTGTCTGTCTCAGCCATCAGTCATCAGACTTAGGCCATGCACACTCGTCTGTCTGTGACAGTATACATGCCGCCTGCATAAAAGCAGATTGTTACTGCCATTTTCATTTGACAACTCTGGGGCTGCGTTTTAGTGTAGATGGGCAAAAACAAAGACTTTAGAAAACAATGACTTTCCTGTATTCACTTCCTGATTGGTTCTTATCTGCTGTGAAAAACCTCGTCTCATCATTGGTTTAATAAATGAAATATGTGTTCTTTTCACCCTTGTTGTCTCTATACTAAAGCCGTGTTTCCATCGAGCGGAATGGTTCAGTTTGGTACAGTACGGCTTAGGAATAGTAAATAGCCCTTTTTCTGCACCCTAACCCTCGGAGTAACAGAGTAAAATGCTAGACCCTCTTGGATGAGAGGTGAAACAACTTCCACTTTATTCAAGCAACTGCTAACTACAGAGGATGACTATGACCTGGATGGAACCAGCATAATATTGTCTGAAACTAAGCAAACAACTGCAAAGACAATCAACTTCCTAGTATGGACAGGGATTACCTTTAAAACAGAGCTTTCATTTCATTTTTATCTAAAAGTGATGTTTTAAAGAATGGACTTAACAGTGAGTCCTGATGCTTTATCCAGCTGCCAACTATGCGAGTCCTTCCTACAAAGCCGCAGCTCAAGCTTCTCTCCAAACCCGCAGCAATTAGAAGGGAATTAGAACAGACCACGGCTGTAAATTTAAACTTTCTTTCCTCACATCAGTCCGACTGCCTGAGTGTGTCCTGTCTAACGCGGTGACCGACATCCTCACTGACGTGACGCCGCAGAAGGAATGGCACAACCTCGCCTTCGCCTCATTGATGTTTTCATGGACCTCAATTACTGAGTGATTGCATCCCGCTGTCCCACGAGTCAAAACAGTGCCGTACTTCAGGAAATATTTTCACAGCACCATAATTGCTCCCATCTGTAGCTACACTGTGGCAACACAAGCGATGTTATTACGCCTGAGTGAGTTCACGGCACAAATGGGTGGCGAGCGTGTACAGTATGTGTGAACATTCGTGTGTGAACAGTGACGGCTTTGGGTTCACTGACGGGAAAACTCTGCTTTTATCAACTCAGGAGAAAAACAGATCTGAGGAAGAGTGTAGGAATATGATGAAGAAGGATGTTGCTATGATTCCATGTGCAGACCCAAACACGCTGCCTCCTGCTCCAGTTTACTGACGGTGCAGAAATTGACAAAAATTGATGACAAAATCAGATGCTGACACTTTTAATTGTTGGTTATATCGTTATATTTTTTAACGCTGGTGTCACGACAGACTCATCAAATCATGATCTAGCTTGAGTGCGTCCTCCAGAAAACAACAGAACATCTTCTGATGAGCAAAGAGGGCATGGATGCAGGCAAAGTGCTGGACAGCTTGGTAACTACTCTAGACAGCCTGGTGCTCTTCTAGGCTGTTAATTATGAACTTAACTTGTATGTTAGTACATGTGTAAAACAAGCTAAATTTAATAGATGGTAACTAAGGGGAGCCGTGAGTAAGTGTGTGATTAATCATCCAATTAATCGTTTCAATGATTAATGACTAGTCAGCTATCAAAATAGTCTTTAATTGCAGCATTAAAACTCTGGCGTACCAGAGTTGACTTTAAGTACAATGAGCATTTAGCAGGAAAATTCATATACTTGAAATATCTGATACTTCTTTAGAGTCTAAAGCTAAATGACCTGAATCTTTTCAGGTAAAGATTTAAAGACTGTCGTGACAAATTAAAAAAGAGACGCCGGAGGTTTAACAGATCATGTTTATGCGGGACCTGGTCTGTCTTTCACTGAGGGTCGCGACCTGGGAAAAAAGCCAATCAACACGTGGTAACAACCTGCCGTAAGTGGATCTGACACCCCACGCCGTGTGCTGATGCCTGAACCAAGATCGCACTCACTCCACCGTTTACAGAAGTGGTTTGTGTTACCTGTTTCCTCTCAACACATGCGCTCACCCACACGCTTGCTTGTAATGACGCCTACACACACACACACACACACAGGGGGAAAAAAACAGCACTTCAGAGTCAGTTAGGTGATTTCTGTCCGCCGAGTGTGCTCTGCTCAAACATCATTAAAACTAAATCCAGCACAAATCTAGCTGCAGGTTGTCACGCTGCCTGAGTCGTCCAGAGTGAAGAACCCACTAATTCAAAGGGCACACAAGTAATCACTCACAAACATTAATGGCTCTACTCTGCAGCCAGATAAACTGCTCAACCCAAAAACACATAGATTTCTGTCATTTTAGACGCCAGCTGCACAACTGTGCATAAATACAATCCTGACCAATGCAGTTTCACACTATCACAATTCATTTAACACGAGTCTGTTGACTTAAAGGTCCAGCATGTAAGAATTAATCATTTACATTACATTACATTTTTACATTACATGTCATTTGGCAGACGCTTTTATCCAAAGCGACTTACAATAAGGAGTATAATAGAATAATAGAATAATACTCTAACCCTAAAATAATAATATAAGAGAATTATAACCCCAACCCTAACCCTCCATAATGCAAGGCCTTTGCCTATGGATGTAAATCCTCCATATGTTAAACCTCAGAGCTTTAAGAGGAATTTAAAACGTGCCGTCAGGTCACTATGATCTGTGGACAAACTTAACACTTCATCCCTGTGCTAAATTTACTCATTTATACTTTCATCCTCAAGTCAAAGTGAACATTCATGGCGTGTCTGTCGCCTCTTCTTTTATCATGTTCAAGTGCCAAAAAGTCTGTGAAGATCTTTAAAGATCAGCACATAATTCTGTTCACTCTGTAATGCATTCATTTATAAAGACCTTGACCACTAAAAACTTAACACTACGTAATGGTAATGTGTTTTCTGTGTTTCTCTTTTTGTGACCAGTCAATTCAAGTGGCTGGCGTACCTGTCTGTGACTAACTGACATGTCTACCTGTGTGCCTGTCTGTGACTAACTGACATGTCTACCTGTGTGCATCCACAACACATGGCTGGTGTCTTGACCAGAAGCCAGAGAGACACACACCACTGAAGCAGATTGAACAGCGAGTCACAGAATAATGACAGTGCAGCCACAACGATCAGTTCCACCACAGACAGTGTCTTCCAGTGTTTTGGGCGTGGAGCTTTGACGAGCAGCCCGGTGGGAGAGGGTGGAATATATATCAGTTGCCTTATTTCGACCAACATGTAGGTTGCTATTGCAAGCTCTTCCAGACTTGCAGACCCCAGCTTTAAAGCAGCTGTAGATATGATTTGGGATAAGAGAGCCTCTGCCTTAATTACATTTACATGAGTCTTTTGATATGTGTTTCAAACATTTTTGTTTCCCCCCTGTGATTTTAGAGATACGTGTTTGTGCATTTACTTAAAATAGCTCTTTGCACGTGTGTGTGTTTCCAAGAAAATGTGTTGCAAATGTGAGCAGGTGGAAGAGCAACCTGAGAAGAGCATGTGTGTTTGTTTGGACGCAGGAAATTACGGAATAATGACGTTAGCCTGCGGGGAAATAGAGTCCATAAAGGTAATAGATGGATATATATACGGATAGACACACGTGCATGTGTACACACGCACGCACACACACATTTGCACATAATTGAACCCAGATATTTCTCTGACCTCATCTCTTTCATCAACGTGTCCCTCCTACAACACATCATCTCAATTAGACATGCTCCCAAACTCTGCTTTGATCAGAGCAGGTTCCCAAACATGGCATCACTTTAAATACTAATATATTGTGTAGAGCAAACCAGGAACAACTCTGAGCTAATACGCTTACACTTCCTCATATACGTCTCTGTAATTAAATGACCTCGTGCTGTGATCTCCTGACTTGCAGCTCGTTGGTTTGGCGTGAGCATTTTTGGCCTTTGAATGGATTCCCGTGACAAATTGGTCCGTCAGACTGTAGCAAAACAAAGACGTAGACAACAGCGTGATGTAAGGAAAGGGCAGCAGCTGGGTGATAAATGAAAAGCAAAGATGATGTGGATAGAAGCAGGTGGTTTACATCACCTTGGCTGAGTTACAGCCTGGCCACGAGCCCAACACTGAGGAGGCCAGTGACAGTGCTGTGACACGAGCGACGCCGCTGGCACCGGGTCCATTTATCACAATGGTCCAGGCCGAGCACCAGTGAAAATAGCCGACACTCTCTTCTCTGCACTTCTCTCCATTCTCAGAGCTCTCATCCTCTCCTCAGCCTCACTCTCTCTTAGTTCCCTATGTGATTACCCTGTTACCACATCACCTCAACGCTCCTCTTGCACATTTTCTTTTTCTCTGCTCTCGTCTCATGACTCTTTTTTTCCTCCCTCACCCTCATGACTCCCCGCTTGTGATCCTCCAAACTGCTTCACCCTTCCCATCCTCAAAGTTTTCCTTCTCCCTATGATCTCTCATCCCTTACTCATTCTTTTTGCTCTGCTCTCTAGTGCTTGATCTGATTTACCACGGATCCCCCTTCCCTTCCTTCCCCACTCTCCTCAGCCCCATTCCTCTCTCCTACAGCAGAATCAGCCTTGATATCTATTTGACTGCCATCAGCCAGAGAAGAGATGAAAATCGATTCTCCTTCCAGCAATCGCTTCTCTACAGCTGCGGCGAGAGGGGAGGCAGTTAGCTGAGCTCTAAGTAAGGCCGTCCATCCATCTCCCTTTGAGGTCTGACGACAAGGCTGCTCTGAAATCAGTGGAGCAGTGACTGAGACTCGAGAGAGAGGGAGAGAGAGAGAAGGAGAGGGAGATGAAGCATGAGGGAGAGAAGCAGCAAAGACTTTGGCAAAGTTACTCATTTTGAGACAAAGTCCAAAACCACCAGCACAATTTGCTCAATGCAAGCGGCTGGTTGAGCCAAGAAAACACAAGAAACATACTTTCTTACTTCAAATACTCTGGCAGCATATCACCACACAGATAGGTTTGGTTTAACTCGGCTAAATTCTTAAGATGTATCATTCTCTCTGAGATTTCTGCCACAACAGTCACTGCTTCTTTCTGTCGCTCACAGCAATTGGAAAGATTGGAAATAAAGAACTAGAATAGGCTCAGGTGCAATTTGTTACACAAATGGTGTGAGACAAATGTAAGAAAAGAGGTGGCTGCAATCATATGATTATTGACAGCACAAGAAACACATTCCCCCATTTCTTTGGAAATATTTTACTGCATTTGAGTAAATAGCTAAAGGTATTTTGTATTTCTTCACTCCCTATATATATATGTATATATATATATATATATATATATATATATATATACATATATATACATATATATGTATAAGACCAACTTTCAGCCACATCAATCCAGTCCAAATGCCAAAGATCAAGGAATTTGACAGACATACAAACAGCAAAGTCGGTGGTGCTTTGGGACTTTTGCACAGTACTGCATTTATCTGACAGCCAGGATCATTCTGTGGTCAGCTTAAGGGGATAGAAGAATTGATCTGGGCACACTCTAAGCTACAAGGTAATCAGAGCCAAATATCAGTACAGGTTTGAGACCAGACTTGTTTTTAAATTGGCCTGAAATACCTGTCGTCTGAGCTTAGCTTCATACACAATGCCTCAACCTCTGCAGCCACAGACTTTAGTTTCTTGACCAAAGGATGTAAAACTATCTTGTCCTAGAGGATAAATACAAGGGTTATAAAACAGTACAGTAGAACAATGATCATTTTAATCTTATTTACTATATAAGTGATCCGATCTATGTTGTGGTCAACTGGAGTTGTCCCAACCTTGTGAATGGGACCAGCTGATGAAGATAATCCTTTACCAGTTACCTCCTCCCCAATCTCTATTTCGGGTAATCTCTTTATTTATCATTTATTCTATATATGCATATAAAGCCAGTCACTGATGCATTTCAGTCAAAGTCTCCTTTAACATAATTGGTCAAACTACAAATGAGAGCTTCTCTCCTCTTCGTCATGTTCCTCACCCATGGACTCAAATGAGATTTTAATCCCAGTGTGACTTTCCTTTTAAAAAGAAAAGAAAAGACTCAAGTAAAACAAAGAATCTGTTAATAGAGATGACCTTCTCTCTAGTAGAAATACCCAAATGTATTATAATTATTGACTGCCAAAACCGTTTTTGAGCGTAACTTTTGACGAGAGGAAGAGGGGGATAATTTAGTTTGACACAGAATGAGAGTCCTCCTCAAGGAGAGAAGTGAGCAAAAAAAGTGAGTGGAAATGGGATTGCAGAATTTCCCCAGAGAGAGAAAGTGAGGGAGGGAGAGAGAAAGAGAGAGAGAGAGAGAGAGAGATGGGCCAGATGATATCTCACCTCCCATCTGCTGGGGTCAAAATATAGACAGGTGGAATGAGTCCAAGATGGAGACATGAAATTCAGTAACCATGACCCTTCTGTCTATTCCACAAATCCAAGCCCCATATATGAGTTTAGGAGTGTGTTAATATGTCCACAAATACACACTGTTTGTCCTCTGAATGTTAAAGGTTTTATATGTAAGACATAAAATGACCATGATGTGTCGTCAAAGGTGACGGAAACGCGCTTCACTGATGACAGTGGTGCGGCCAGTATATTCACGACTACTATTGATGTAGCACTTCAACATATGGGATGCCAGCAGCAGAAGACGTATCAGAAATAATGAATCTAAGAAGCTTCACCACCCCTCTCAAAAACGTCTTGACCAGCGAAGAAGCGTCGGGGAACTCAAATACCAGAAAGGATGCCTCTCTTTTTTAATCTGTGTAAGTTTTAGCTTGAAATTACAAAACACATCCTCTGGTTTTGTCAGTTCAGGCCACTGTAGAAACAAATTGGCACAACATGGCTGCCTTTGTTAAGCAAGGACATATAAACAGCGTATTGTTAGACTGCTAAACCAAACTTATTTTATGCGAGTACACTCATACAAACATACTTATGGGCATATTCTATTTCTGCAATAAACCCTCGTAAATGTTACACACTGGACCTTTAAAGATGCACTTTACTAACTTTAGACTGTATTTTTATTTTATTTCTCTTTCTTTCTATTTAATTTCTCATTTTCAAGCGCTTGTTACCCTAAAAGGAAACATAATGACATGCTTTTGCTGCTCTGGAGGCAGCGACGTCTAAAATATCAAGGGCTAAAACTGAAAAGGAAGTTAACAACACACAGGCCACACGGTGAACCTCAGCTAATGGCACTTTTCTATGGCTCTACTCTCATCGGTTTGGTATCAGTCACGTCGTTTCCCATTACTATAGTACCTCCTCAACGTGGACTTGGTCGTCATAGCAACACCGCACGAAACTGCTGTGACGTTGTTTTACACACGACACAAACACACAAATGAATGATGAGCGGTTGTTTTGGTTGTACTGAACCGTACTAGAATCAGTTAATAAAAAGATTAGTTCAATACTTTCTGCATGACCGAGGCACAGACTCCCTCTGACACGGTCGCTGAACTGAAATACTGCTGAACGGGTCGTGGTTCGGCTCACGATCACCAGCTAAATACCACCAGTGCCATGCTAGAACTGTATAATAGAAAAGTGCTTCTCTCTCTCTCTCTCTCTCTGTCACTAAATCTAATTATGTTCCATTGTTGTTCCCTTTTCATCTCCTCTCATCATGTGATAATTCTCTGATCGAAAGCAGACACACTTTTGTTCTCCGCTGGCTGCTGACATGCAATTAGGTCAAATTTTTATACAAATAAAACCGACGGTGGGGCAGTTACAGTGTGTTTGTGTAATGCTGAGCGTAAGTGCAGCTCCTTATTTCTGCATTTCATAAGAATCTGGCAAACATGCCCCTGCAGTGTTTTGAATGAAAATGATGCTGACACACACACAGAGAGAGAGTTAACACAGGCAGTTTTTAAAATCTTAGTGGTGTCCGTGACAGTTTGTCATAACAAGCCCACTCAGGCGGCGCTGCTCTGGCTTCCTCTGTCGAAATACGACTGAAAGAATCTTTGTCTTACAGCAGGACAAAGAACGATGCACTTGGTTTTAACCAACATCAAGAAAAGCATCCATTTCAGAGACAATGAAAGTGTCAAATAAAAAACGGATATGATGAAAAGATCGATTGCTGCACCGAGTCCATCACAATACCTGAGACAGAGTGTCTAAGTGGCAGCCGTCACAAAGATGCAGGCTCACATTTCCAGCCACGCCGGCCCGGCAGCTCGTGTTCATCCGGCGACAACACAGTTCTACTCTGTCAATAGAGTTCAGCTTGGGTTTATTTCATGACGGGATCAGACGCAGGAGCAAATGTGCCTCAGGGCGGTGAGTTTCCTCAAAGATGAGGCTAAAGAGCAGGACAGTACATCTCAGTCTGACACCGGTCCAAGAAAAACAGACACCACGGAGCTGCATACTTTCATCTCAGTGTAACTGAGGCACTTTGATGGCTACAAATCAGCATTATTATCCGTTTTCAGTCTTTCTTTTTCCCCCCAAGTGCGTTGGGGAACGACGGGGGCCCACAAATACAAGAAAGGATGCCATTCTTTTTTTAATCTGTGTAAGTTTTACCTTCAAAATGCAAAACACATCCTCTGTTTTTTTTCATTTTTATTTCAGGCTGCTGTAGAAACAAATTGGCACAACATGGACATGAGCAGCTTATTGTTAGACTGCTAAACCAAACCTTTTTTATACAAACAGACTTATGGGTTGTATATTCTCTTTCTGCAATTAAACCATTCTAGATGTTACACACTGGACCTTTAAAGACGCACTTTACTAACTTTAGACTTATTTTATTTCTCTTTCTTTCTATTTCCTCTCTCATTTTTCAAACACTGAAAGGAAACTTAATTACATGCTTTTGCTGCTCTGGAGGAAGCTTCGTCGAGTCACTTGCAGTAGCTGCAGAAGATCCATACTTTATCTCTTATCTCTCTTTTACTCTTATAATAAATTTAATTTAAGGAAAGATTAGGGGAAAACTAATTTGTGCTCAAATATGATTTGAAACGCTGCCTCTTAATATAGAAATGAGCCTGTGTGCTAATTTAGCAGAATACAATTTAATTTGTCTGATGTGTGATCCAAGAGGATAATATTAAAGAAATATTCAGTTTTCATGTTGATATTATTGGAGGGTATTTTCAATGAGCTGATGGATATGAACTCACAATTGTTAAAAGATCGCAACAAGAACTCATTTGTGCATAATATGACGTTACTGAGTATTTCTGTAACACCGAACATTATTTCACCATGTTTGATAAATGTTTGATAAAGTAAATCTTCAGTTTCTGAATGTTATTCAATAAATCTTGAAAAAAATTCAGCAAAATTACTTGGGGACCCAAATAATATCCTCTGCTACCCACGTGTGGACTGATTTGACATAAGGTTGGATTAGTATTGATGTTTTGTAAAATGAGTAGTATAGTAAGGCCAGATTTATTTACTTTGCAGATTTCTAAAATCTCATATTTAACAGAATAATTCTGTGTGTGTGTAGTTTGTGCAACCAGGGGAGGGCTTCTTAATGCCAGTCATTCCCTCTTTTGTGCCATTTTAATTTAGCTTCTGTCCAATAAAACCCAATCCAAGCCCCAGCACAGGTTCAGGCTGAGGCCATTGAGAAAAGCCAGATTGCTTGAGTTCAGTTCATGTTACATAAGCATGCAGCAAGGAACTAAAAAGCTGCAGGAAATGAACAGGCAAGTGTGTGTTTAACTCATTGATAGATGATAGAATATGTTAGGCGACTCTCATTTATTAAACACTAAAAGTCAGAGTATTTCTGCTGCTTTGGCCATTTTAAAAACCACTGACTCAATTTATGGCAGTGAATTATTAAATCACTGGAGCCCTCCTTTAAGGATAATAGACATTTTACAACCCATTCAGAAAAAAAGCAGCTACTTTTGTGATTTACAGCACCCAGAGAGAAGAAAGCTGATGTAACGACACCTTCAGGAGGAGCGTCATTACTTGCTCTAACTCCAAGTCTGTGCAGCAGAGGTCAACTTATAACAAGTGCAGAAGAGGATCCAAGACTGATGCTTGTAAAACAGTTCATTAAGACTGAGCATGAGTCATTATGTTCATCTGTCACCCACTGGTGTAGAGCAGATATGGAGTAATGATCATAGAAGTTTCCTGGAGTGAAGAAGTTCAGGAGAAGAAATTCCTCTCAAAGGTTTGACACAGTGAATGAGCCACATATTTGATTTGTCAGAGATTTTTTTCCTGACGCAACCTTGCCTTTTATCTTGGCTTTGGAATCAGCGTAAGAAGTACTCTGGATGTGGCTGGGGTCAATTTAGAGCGTCTGCTTTTCAGCTAATTTATTATAACACAACAAACAAAACATAAAGCTGTGGGTTGGCATACATTTTTAAATATAAACAATTTCTGTTCCTATTCCTAATGAGTTCACAAAGTCCTGATTAAGCCTACTCAACTCAGTGTGTAAAAAATGCAGTCAATAGGCAGTTTAATGGGATAAATGCTCCTCTGTGCTGCCACTGTATAGCCATAAACGCGCCCACAGTCAGGTCTGATAGTATTGCTTGACAGAGCATTTAAGATGAAGAAGGCAGCATGAAAATCATGTTAAAGGCAGAACAAGAACATGAACAACAACTAAATATCACGAGTTCTCCAGCGCAGCTTTAAAGCTCCGGTGCAGAATCTGAATCCCTGAGGCCTTTGGAGTAATTAGAAAAACAGTGCTGCTCGTCTCGCTAACGCTGCCTGTCTTAAATCAGACAAACACAGACCTCCTACCTTCCATTTTGCACGACAATCAATTTTTGTTTCTACGGTCCTTGTGTCTGTTATCTGTTGTACATCTGTCCAGACTCTATCAAGGAAAATAGGAGCGGTGTGGTGTAGACATGTAGCCAGACAGTGGATTAGAGGAGTCCTTGATTTGCTTTATATTGTGTTGACGTAGCACACATTTATATCACGTGATCACGTTCACAAGAAGCCAAAAATAATGGCATTTTCAGGGCAAAGTTCTACTGCGTCGCTCTGTGTGCAGAGCATGAATGTCACAGAAGACATGGAAACAAAACACTGCTATACTGGGAGTCAAAGCGAGAGAGATGTGCGGAGCTGATAGTCTTAATCAGCATTGAGCAAACTTAATAGCTTTGAATGTAGTGGACATTTGTTTATATTTCAAAGCAACTCACTACAGCTTTAAAGATGGATGCCGAGCACAACCTGTTTTTCATGCAGCTGCACATGAGCTTCATGAAGACAAATGACTTGCTTTAGGGTGAGCTTCAGCTGCAGAGGTGGCTCCCCTGTGGTTTGGTGGGTCAGGGGACCTGAACTGAGGGAACGGCATCAAACATGGCACCCATCTGAAGCAGGATTAGAGTTGTTTGCAGGTTGAGATTATGCAGTATGTATCTGTCGTATTCTCCAGGAGCACTTCACATGAACCCAGGGAACTTTCACAAGCAAAGGATTCATTTGAAGGCATTGGAATTAGCGCTCAGATCAAAGGGAGCGGGTGGTGGTGGTGGGGGGGGGGGGGGATTTGTCATGGGATGATCCAAAACCTCAGCGTAACTAGAATAGAGATTTCGCTTTTGCTGTGTACCACTTCTATTTTCATAACGATATGAAAGGGGGGGTGGGGGGGGGAATGATGAGGAACATCAAGGGGAATCCAAGCTGCAGTCGAATATAATTATCCACCGTGTATATGCAAACATATGTAAACATCTACCAGACCAACACAAAGATAGAATACAAGTAAAAACAGAGCAAACAGCAGGAAGAACAAAGTTACTAAAAACATACACTGGGATTTTCTTTCCAGTTTTGAGTTAAAAATAAGAGCAGCAGAGCGTCTGCTCGGTGGATCTTAGCAAAGATCTTGCCAAGACCTTGGAGGGACTTGAGAGGCCCCTCGGCACATGGGATCCTTTCACTAAACCAAGCAAAAACAAGCTTCTGGCATTGGTCCTAGTTAAAGGCTTTCCAACCACTGTCACTACAGTCTCATGGGAAAAGCACAGCATAGAATTTATGTGGATTCCCACAAAATATGTGTTGTGTGCAAACGCTGGATACATGTTAATGATCAATGGTCTTTATTTTCAGAGTGGTGTTGGGGTCTTGATGACCACTCAGAGCTATTTACTCTACACTTTTCACACATGTTCACACACAGTCCATCTACTGTATATGCAACACACATGCAGCCACCAGGAGTAATGTGAGGTTAACCGTCTTACCCAGAGACCTCAAACTCCTGAGACCCAGTCTAGGCCTGAGCCACACCCGTGACTGCTCCATCACTGATCTGCAGCTGTCACGGCCAGGCTTCAGTTTGCACAAGGTTTGCATTTGATAACGGCCATAAGTGAGTGGGGCGATTTACTCTACGACATGCCAAGACTCTTAAGTAGGAAGCCATGACTCTTACAACCCTGCAAACCTTTCACAATAAAAGCCACACTATATGGACCAAAGTATTTGGATGCCTTTGAATGACGTTTTCAAATACAGACACAGTACTTTAATATGGAGGATTGGCTTTAACAGCTTCCACACTTCTTGGAAGACTTTACATAGTGTTTATCTGTGAATTTGTGTCCATTCCTTCTGTAGAGCATATATGAGGTCAGGCGAGAGGGCCTGGCTCACAATCTCTGTTCCAGTTCATCCCAAAGGTGCTCGATGGTGGCTGAGGTCAGGGCTCTGTGTGGGCCAGTGCAGTTCTTCCACCCCAAATTCGTCCAACCCTGTCTTTATAATCCTTGCTTTGTGCACTGGGGCACAGTCACGTTGGAATAGAAAAGGGCCTTCTTCGTACTGTTACCACAAAGTTGGAAGCTACGCTGAAATGCTTTTACTCTGAATTGTTTTGGTTTGTGACATATTTGACAAACAGAGGCACTGAAACTGTGGTGAACGATAAACGACTGTCTATGTTGCAGTGAACAGCACAGAGAGAGAAAACAATGGAGACTAGCTTTAATTAAACTGAAGATGTTGAACCTCTCATCTAAGAAGCTTTCTCAGTTCAGACTGACGGGTGGAAAAATCCATGTATTGAGCGTCTGCAGGCTGGTTACCTGTGTTGAGTGTCATTATGTTAAACAAAGCAGGTCGTTCACCCCGGGTCACAATTTCAGGTTGTCAACCTAAGAAGCACCGATGACATCTTGTGTCAACCATTCACTCACACTCTCACACTGACGGTTCAATTAGAGCGTCATGTTATTGGACTGTGCGAGGAAACTAGATGACCCGGAGAAAACCCACGCACAAACCCTGCAGATCCAGTGTGGCCCAGGCATAACAAAATCAGTGGTTCTCAATTCCCTGCTTTGTCTATCCCCTTGCAACGCCCCTGGATTGTAGTGGATAATCTTGGGGGAAGTGAAATACTTCCCCCAAGTGGGACTTCTCTCTGTGTTTATTTGTGGATTTCCTTTGGATAAACGGACACCACCATACAGGCTCTTCCTTTCATTTACCCAATTGCTGTTTACCCTGCAGATACACGAGGTATCTGAGGATCTGGGCAAAGACAACAGAGCGATTAGCTCCAACACACGCGCGCACCCACAGAGACAAAGAGAATCACTCCTCTTACCGTCACAGTCGCCCAAGTGGGCCACG
This sequence comes from Solea solea, assembly GCF_958295425.1. Lineage (NCBI taxonomy): Eukaryota > Metazoa > Chordata > Actinopteri > Pleuronectiformes > Soleidae > Solea > Solea solea. Next base: position 2,095,345 of record NC_081142.1, on the reverse strand, counting down.
TTCCCTTGTTCAACATCTTGCTCGAACGGCAGTCTGCAGAGGAAAAGAGACAGAGTCATTAATCAGGGAACACGGAGGCACAGCACAGATTCACTATCGCAGAGGAAAACTATCACGGCAGAGGACGACTTACACACGAATCTCTGCAAGTTTCTCTGACTCTCAAAATCTGAGACAATTTGGGAAAAACACGATAGAAAAGCAAGGGAGCAGACGAGGTCCTTGAGCTGCTGAATATCCTGCAATAATCATCACTATAATTTAAACATAGCAACTTACAGTGTGCCTAAAGGAGTTATTAATTACACTAATTAATGCAATAAACTGCACATTTCTCCCTAAGCATACTTCTCCACATCAAATATTTGTGGTATAAACATAAACTACATGTCCTTAAGTATTAGAGAGTACTTCAAAAGTATGTAATTAATATGCTGCATAAGTAGGGAGTTTCTTTTTCCTTTTAAAAGTGTCCTAAAACAACTTGATTAGAAACATGCTAAAAGACAAATTTGTCTTCAACAGAAACAAAGCCTCAAACATGACATGTTTCCTGTTACTTTAAGGAAATGATGACATATTTCTACAACCCCCAGCCCCCTGATTCAAAACTCATTTCCCACAGGGACAACAGAGGAGTGTGGAAAACCCAGAGGACGAGGAAAAATGATGAAGTGAGGAAATGGAGAGGAAATGAGAACAGCACACAGACCAGGTGTTTATGCAGAGACAGAGAGAGAGAGAGAGAGAGAGAAAAACCTACAATGGCTTTCAGCGAATCAGGGAAAAACTGAAAGGTTACAATGGGCAGAAGAAAATATATAAATATACGTGTCGTGATGAAGGTGTGAAAAACATCTCCAGTGAGTTTTCTCTCATGTTTATGTCTAAAGCTGTTTCAGACACACACTGACGTCCAGACGTTTCTGTCAGATTTTCCAGACGTTTCCGTGTGAGAACACAAATGCACGCAAATGTCAACAAATGTCACTCCAGACATTTTCCAAAACTTTCCGAGCCAGACCTCCAGTCATATTTCTGGAAAGTATCCAAAAGATACACAGCAAGGCTGATAAAGCAGGCGTCAGCCTTTGCCCAAACCTGCTGCTGTCAATTGATCTGACCTAGAAAAATCCCCCATAATGCCCCAAGTTCAGAGTGGTGATTTGTGCAACGCAGATTAGAAACTAGACTTTAACATCTAGGTTTACAGCAATATTTTGATATATTAACATGATGAATGCCTTCTAGCATCTTCTGATGACTGTAACCTGAATAACGTCATACTGAACGCACGCATCACGTCTTAATCACATTATCATGCAGCTGTGAACGCAACGCAGACATGAGTCATAATCACACTGATTTAAATAGTCCGTTAGCAACACACGTAAACATCCTCATCGGAATGTCTTATTCAGAATTAGTGTCCAAGTAAATGAGGTCAATGAAGCTCGTGCACTCATGCAAGTCAATTTATCAATTTGACAGGTTATTTTTTTTTCTCAATGAATTCAAACACACTTTTCTGATTCTTCAGCCTCTTGAATGTGAATATTTTCTGATTTCTTTGCTCCATATAACAAGAAAAAAACATAAAAACAAGACATTTAAGAACATCGTCATTTTGAGGTTTGGGAAACACAAGCTCATTAATCGACAGGTTAATCGATGATGAAAATAATCGTTAGTTGCAGCCCAAAATTGATTTAGTTTAAGTTGAATGAAATAACTGGAGGGAATAACCTGCCTTGTTCTCTCTGCAGACAAAGACAATACATGTGAAAGCCGCTAATTAACACATTTTATATTATGTGTTTAACCTGTGAAAAAACTGACATGCTTTGTCTGGGATAGAAATGGTCAAAAAAAAAGATATTTCTTGTACTCATTTAAGTATGTACAGTATATTCACCAAAATAGTTAACCAGCTATCTAAAAAGAACATCAACTAACCTCAGAGATAACCAGTGAGTCTCACACATGTAACCAAGCAGTTTTTCTGAGAGAGAATCACTTTCACCAGCGAGCACTCGGCAGCAGCGGGGCTCAGGTGATATGATGCAAGCCTACGTAATAATTGAAGCAACATTACAATATATATGAGCTTACTCATAACTGCTAAAGCCCTGTGAAAACAGCGTCTTTTAAAACTGAATCAATCAAAAGCAAATAGCAACAACAAAAACTACACACATTTTAAAGTTTCTCCACGGTTGTTCACTGTCGACGCATGAACCCTACAAACAACCTTTTTTTAAAAAAGCCTGAATGTCTGGGGATGATGGATTGAGCTGAACGGGATACGAGACTAAGAAGTCAGTATTCTGCAATTAGCTGAAGGCTCAGGAAGCGACGCAGTCAACATCTGTGGTTTAAACGTCCACAAATCTCTCTAACAAATGGCTCCAAGTGTGTAGTGAACCTACAGCGGTTGTCATCTTAATAAAGAGCAATGTTTTTTCTTCAGTTGGTTGCCTCTTGTGCACTGTGGGGAATTTATTTTGTCTGCATTAGATTTGTGTGTGTGTGTGTGTGTGGGTGTGTGTGCTTGTTTTTCCGTATTTTTTAATTTTTTTATGTTTTTCCTTCCACCCCATTTTCCCCAGATATACTAGCTTTAAAAGCTTAATAATAAAGCATAAAGTGATAAAGACCATATGTTTGTGAATGCTGAACTGTGTTTACAGATGTCTGGCCATGAGTGCTTACATCCCAGAGGATACGCCTGCACCGAGGGGATACATGGGATTATTAAGGAGGAAATAACGCCCGCTAATAATTCACTAACAGTAATTGCTGTAGTGCAGTTTTCTCTCAGAGCAATTTCACAAAATATACATCGAGATAATGTTTCTGAACAGTGGAAACACACTTTAAAGTAGAACGGCTTTACATGTTCTGCATTAGGTTTGTGAAATGTTTCATTAAATTGGACTCAACACAACTGAACATCTCTTTTATTTGTTCTCTCTTTGTTACGACCTGCAAATACATCTATTTGCTTGGTGTTATTGTGTTGCATTGAGTCTGCTATGGCACTCTAATGGCACACGTTAGAATTACAGTAAAAGATTCAGTAGATGGATTGTATATATGCCGTGTTTCCACCGGCTCGCCTCAGCACAGCAGGGCACGGTTAAGTTGTGTGTCCACTAGCATAGTAATTTTAGTACCTGCTCTGGCGAGGGTCCAAGCGCCAAGTAAGTACTATGTGTGACGTCGTCTGCCGGCCACTGATTGGTCAGAGTGCCGTGACAGGACGAGACGTCCCACAAGAAACAAGCTGAACACTGCCGAAAACCAATCTAAACTGTGCCGTGCCGAGGCGAGCTGGGACCATTCACAGTGGAAAAGGGCCAATAGTGATTTTGGAGTAAGGATGAGCCCTGAAAACAATTTACAGTACACTTTTTTGCTATTCACCCATTCACACACATGCAGCACATTGATATGCAGCACTTTTTCTCCCATACACCGCATGGAGCAATTTGGGTTAAGGGTGAAGCCCAGAGAGGCTTCATTATTTTTCCTCAACACTGCTGCCTAATTCACAAAATACATCTTAGCAAGAGCAAATATGTACAAGTTAACACCTCATATTGTTTAATGTCACCGGAAAGTAGCAATTTTAATTAAACTGTATGAACATATATATATATATATATATATATATATATATATATATATATATATATATATATGTATAAACAGCCTGTATTCATATAGCACTTTTCTAGTCTCTCAAAGCTGCTTTACATTAGAGTTTCACTCAGTCACACCCATTCACTCAGAGGAGCAATCTGGGGTTAAGTGTTTCCCCAAGTATACATCAGCATGTAGACAAGTGGAGCCGGGAATTGAACCCACAACCTTCCAGTTGAAAGACAACTTGCTCTACCACTGATCTGCAAATGTGTGTATATGTTTGACAACTTAATATCATGCACGTGGTATATTGACTATATCTTAAGTAATATCCTGAAAAGAAATCCTTGCATAAAGTCTCCCACTCACTGCCCATCTGTTGGTTTCTGGGAACGACTAAAACTATGAGGCCCGGGATCAGACTGCCAACCTTCCATCAAGAATGTGACTCACTGTACCCACTGATCCACAGCTGCTCTCACATATATAGAAAACATAGTGTATATAGTGAAAAGATTGAGATTTAAAAATCTCTTGTCCAACAGTTTACAGATTATAACACAAACAGACATATACAACCATCATACACAACAAATGAATTAAATGCAATACAATGATGAGTCAACAGTTGTTTTAACACCACTTTCACACTTTTGTGTCACACTGTTAACTGAATGACTGTGACAGTGAACCACATAAACCTTGGAAAACGAGAAACACACACACACACACACACACACGTACTACGATGAAACTACCCTTGTGCTGTTTGCAAAGAGGAGCTGCACGATTCCACAAAGAGGAAATCCACAGTAACTCGATGCAAAATCAATTGTCGAGTTGACTGCCCTTGTTAAATCTAATCAGACCAACACAGAGGCCTTTAATAGTATAAGCGGGCGGCCTCAGGTGGTCTTTAAGGCCCATGTTGTCTGTTCTGCTGCTTCTACACATGTGCCTTTCAAACCTAATGCAGTCAGCCGTCTGACTAAAGAGAGATTTGATTTCACCGGGCGAAGGCAGCGAAGGCTGGAGGTGAACTGTCGGGACGGACTGCAGAGTTTGAGCAGCAGGAGGAGGGAGGTCTCACAAACACTAAACACACAAACACACAAACACTAACACACAAACGTGGCCAGGCATACAAGGAGATACACACACACAGACAGCATTTTATCTGTGTGTGTATGTGCTTCACAGACAGTCAGTATCTTAACATTATGTTAGAAAGAAATGAATTATTGGATTAGTCCAACTAAAATTGGACTTAAAATACATGTAAACATGTTAGTCCAGCTGAAATTGTATTAAACTGTGATTGGGAGTCAAATTACTACTGCAGGTGAACATTCAGCCGGACTGAAGCTGGCTTCACTTCCTCCCCCTGAGGCTTTGACCTGGAAATAATGCTATAAAGAAGCTGGAACACAAAGGATAAAGAAAAAACATGGCAAATGTCTGGGTCTGTACACTTGCTAGACTGACCGTGAGATCAGGATTATGCATTGAATATTTTTAAGTAAGAAAAAGTATAGTAAGAAAACTCAGAGTAACTGATTTGCACCGGAAACCTGATTTTGTGCAAAAGTGTGACGACTTCCTGTCACCACTAATGTATTAAAACAGGTGTGGAAGTACATTAAAATGTGTATTTTATTATATAGGACTACCTAATACAATGAAAGACACCATAAAAAACGTGAATTATATGTTATAAGAATGACAATTTGATGCCAAGCTTTTGCTGGAAACATAAAAACTTGTATTTTATTTCATTCGACTGAGTTAACTAGTAGAATGAAAGATATCATTAAAAACTGTTTATTTTAATTTTTTAAGATATCGATCGTAAGCAATTTTTATCATTAAGTGTGACGGCAAACGTTTGATAAAAGAAGAAGTAAAATGCTGAAGTCAGTGGCTCTTATTTTGAAAGACTGTTCAGTTGGTAACATGTAACAATCCTCTGCCTCTCGTGTATCTTATTTCATAAGAGCTACTAATAAATGAAAGAGTGAGAATGAGTTCTTACAAAAAACATCTTTTTTATAAGTAACTATAACCATAAGTTCATTTTTATCTTTCTAAGAATAACTTGTATGTGTATTTATTCGATAGAAAAAAAACTACTAAGAACGTAATATATAATTATTTTATTCAAAATCCCTGAACTTGCTGTAAATTGTTTGGACATAGTTGGAAGAAGTCGTACTTGTGCAGAACAAAGATGGACATTCAATAAACTGAGTGCTTGTTTACTGGGACAAAGACATTAAATGCAATTAAACTGTGTTTTACTGAGCATTAACTGAGCATGGACTGTTTGACCACACACACACACACACACACACACAACTCTGCGACAACAAACTAAGTGAAAGAACCTGCCGTTGCATCACAGCAGCAGCAGTGAACATATTGAATCAATAAGAGGAGACAGAGGAGACGGTGTGACTACTTAGAGGACACCGATGTTACTCAGAGGCTCAAACTGTCACGCGCAGAACAGAGAAGTGTAATTTATGTGTCTCTATGGGCTTTACTGTCCGAAACACAACCTTGAGAGGAAGAAGGAATCCAAACGAAAACAAAATAATATAAAACACGTGTTTAGGAGAAGACACTAAAACATTCTGAGAGAGACAGGAGACCCAAACCTGACTGGCAGAGTGTTGGTGTGTGACGCACAGTGTGTGTACATGTGTCACAGTGATGGATATAGAATCAGAGAGGTGTCAAACCTAGTTCCAGGTCTGAGGAAAGAGCAGGTGCTTCCTTTGGTCCAGCCACAGTAAGGATCTCTGGAGGCGATGCAGCTCCTGCACAGACACAAAAACATCCATTTGCTCTTGACTGTAATTCAAAAAAATCACTACACTGATGATGGTTTTCATACATTATAGATTATTCAGTTCTTTCTTGTTGCTTGTACACTGCTTATCTTTCCTTGGAATGTCCGTGTGGCTGTTTGCAGACATGCGATGAATGAATTCTGGACATTTATTTAAAATGATTGCTGTACAGTATGTGTGAATGGGAATATTCGCATATGTAGTGGCAGACGCTTGGCAGAACATTCCCTGTCAGCCCATTAGTCAAATATTATGCGGCAAATGTTCAAGTGAGTCCATGTTAGAGCACCGGAGAAAAACCTCCCAATGAATGAGTGAGTGGACGAGTGTCGGCATCAAAGGCCGTGTATGAAAAATGGAAAAGTGGTCTTTCACTTTGCAGGGTGAGCCTCGTCAGAAAATACAAATGCATTGAACAGTGGCTAAAATAATAACTCAGTTTAAATGGAAGTTTGTGCATTTATAATTAGAATACCCACTGACCCATCCATCCATGGGATTTGAACCGGCAACCCTCCAGTTACAAGGGCAATTCCTTTCCTCTTGCTCTTGGCCTTGTAACCATAGGGTTGAAGTTAATGGTCTCAATCACCAGTCTCAAGTCTTCTTTAATATCACATGATGTCAATTTTTGTTTCCATTTAGAGAAAAACATGCGAGTGGACGCCAGTGTGATTGACAGCTGGCATCATCCAATAGGAGCCTGGCTGCAGGTGATATTTGTCTTTTGGTTTCTAACATGGACAATGTCCTGCTCTTGTGAATGTTGTGTTCCTTGTTGCAGATGTGGGACTAATAACACAAAAAATTGAGATTTAAGCGTTTGGTTATAGGTGACATCTTAATCGCAACAAGGACAGTCTGTATGTTGTGTGTTTTTGTGATTTGACTGTGGCTTTGACAAAGATGATTTAACCATTAGACTTATGGCTTTTAAAGAACATTCTACCTTGTTTTTGTTTTTCTCTTTTGAGTGCCTCCATCACCTTCCTCTAAACTGATATTCACTTGAACGGCCCTTAAGGGACGACACCAATGGCTTTTATTTAAGTGCGGTTGAACATGGTGCTGGCCAAAACACTAAACCCGCAGCTTCACAAACCAGCGGGTGACATCACAGTTGGTTGACAAAAGTCTGGATTCAATTGTCGGTACATTTTCTGGAGTTCATATCTGAAACAGCTTGTGTGTCCTCTGTAAGACATGTTTTCTGAATTTGATTTTCAGGAGGCAAAGCTAAATGAGATGAAAAGTTAAATTAGATACATTTTTACCACATTTTTGTTTCTCCATACAACAATACATCTCTAAAATCTCAAGATGTCCTTGACATCTGCAGCAAACAGGCTGTTTTTGTTGCTTTTGAAAATACTCATTCATTCACAACCACAAATCACAGTGAAAATGCGTGGTCATGTCTAACAAAATACAAATGTTCATTGTGAAGGATCACCAGTCGTAAATGGAAGGCATTGTATACACGTACAAGCCTGTGGCATATTTGGAAGTAGTTTTCCACATGGGATTATTCAATGCTGACTAATAATACAGCGTGAGAACCTCAACAGTGGTTTACTGCAAAACATAAGATTTGAATGATGGGCCTAACAACCATTCACTCTCACACCTATGGTCCATTTAGAGTGTCCAGTTTGACCTAATCCCCATTTTGCATGTTTTTCGGCTGTGGGAGGAAACTGGAGAACCCGGTAAAAACCCACCAACACATGGGGAGAACATGCAGAAAGACCCTTGTTCTGACTAGGTTGTGAACCCAGATCTTCTTGCTGCTTGAGTGCTGACCACCACACGAACCACGTGGCCCCAGAGCTTTCACTGGAAGATGTTCTGATCTGAGTGTGTGAGCTGAAAGCTGGTCAGACATCGACCAGCACATCAGCGACTAAAATCAAAAGCTCTCACAAACAGAGGTTACAAATTTCAAACCTGAGCTGCTGAGATGTCACTAATGATTCGTGAACATACTCAGACACACACAGGACATTAACTCTCATACTGAGACAAGAGTGAGTGAATGTGTGTCTCACCTGGTTCAGTGCACGTTTGATACGCTGGTGTGAATTTAATTGATCGCCAACGCGCCACAACCACAGACATCAACACTCAACACTCACACATTACCCCCCCCCCACTGCCTATGTGTCAACACGTCAGAGGCAAATGGTGAGGTCAGACTTCTGCTGCTGTAAACAAGACAGAGAAGCTTGAGCTCCTGTTGCATCCGTCTGTTAAATAAACAAAACGCCGGCATAACAAACGTCACTGAATTAATGAACACATTATTAACACTGCGTTTCCCAGCATCAAACCCTTCACCAGCTGATTCCGAAGCTTCGTGTGGACGATGGAGGTTCAGAGTTTACTTCCAGTGTGACCTTCTTCTTTCAACTGAGTATCAAAGGGCACGTTGAAAAACTTGATGTGTGATAGTAAATAATATATTTGACGCTGCACGTGAACCGCCCCTTAAATATATAAAAAGTAGCTTGTCTGACTGAAATGCCCTTTAAAGTTTAGCTTTACAAGATTTAAGTTTCAGAACATGGTCTTTTCCTCTTATCTTTAGTGCATTTGCTGGTTTTATGGATTTTATTATTTCATTTCTACGTTTTTATTATTTCTAATTTAGTTTTTTCCAATTGGTTGTTCATTTTCATTTTATTCTAACATTTTTAAAGGTGCACATTTCTTGTGTTAGGCCTGTTGTGTTTCCACGGAGCCCCCCTAGGGTCAGGGTGGGACCTTTTTTTTTAGAGCAAACTTCATTCTCTCACAAAACTTTTGTGTTCCCTCACAGTAATTGTTGTGTTCCGTCTCACCCTGTGCCTCAGGTGGCCCTGCCTCACCGTGCATGACACTTGTTCCCTGTGAAACCTCCCTGGAGCTCTGCAGCCTCCTGCCCCAGACCAGCACTCATATTCCATATGTTAGGAGCGAGGAGCCACGGAGCTCCAGCTGCAATATGAGTGAGTGAGGGAGAAAAGGTTGACTCGGATATGGGACCGCAGAGATCTGGGGAGATTTCCTGAGGAGCAAAGGTTTGCTCTAAAAATGTTCATCCCTGCACCTCAGGGGCTCTGTGTGTTTCCACACAAATAAAGTTTTACTTTGCTTCTTCTTTGTGGCCTCTGATCATCTAATACCTACTGGACGAGGTATGGAAATAGAAAGCTATAAAGATGATTTTAACATTGTGATTATACATTAAAGCTGACCATGAAGAAAACACATCTACACCAGGAACAACTAGCTCAGGATTTAATGTAGCAGATTATCGTCCAGATTATCATACTTATGTATAAGAATCTGTATTATACTGTCAGGAATATGTTTGTTATTATTAATATATGGAGAAAAATACTGTCAGCGCTAATAATACAGCTTTTCTTTTAATAACAGTGTATTAAACAGATTTTATGAAAGTTTACTGGTTCAATTTATTGTGTTTTGAGTCATTTCAGTATCACACAGCAGTGAGCAGATTATCACCTTGCTCAAGGGCGACATGTCGGTTGCTATTATTATTATCATTGCAAGAAAATTCAAGTCAGCTACAGAGCAGCGCATCACGAGCTGGCAGGGCTTCAAGGACATTTGCTGGATGCTAAATAGTCACCCTGTTTCTTATTATGCTGCCCTGCTGTGTCCGGACTTGGACAGAATTTGGTGAGGACTCACTTCATGCACCGGGAGTAGAGCTGGCACCGTGCCACCGGCACTCTGACCACACAGGAGGGGAAGGTGAGGAGGAGAGTGTGGCTTATCTGGTCCAGAGTCAGAGACAGCAGCTGCCTGGCCTGAGGAGAATCCTCAGCACACCTGCAACACACACACACACAAACAAAAAAAAAGAAAAGAAAAATGCATTAGGAAATTTCAATTACCAGCCTGAACCTGCACATTTAATGTCCGACCTCAAGATAAAAGGAATCCTTAATGTGAAACACTGAACCAAACTTTAACAGCTCTATAAATAAAACTATAATAATAAAAGTGAAAGTGAGGACAGATCATGTTATTGTGTGAACCCAAATATGCATTATGCTGAATGTAGCGGTGCAAAGGGGGGGGGGGGGGGGGAGGGGTCAGCTGGTCATCAAAATAAAAAGAGTGGAAAAAGCAGCTTCCAGGAGCTGAATCACATCTAATTGGCACTTAGAGCTACAGCAGCCAACAACAACCTATGCTGGATTTATACCTTTTTATGCACGTGTACACTCACGCATCGGTTGTATCTGCATGGTTTATGATAATAACATTGCGACTGCGCCCACAGTCATTAAGATTAATCTATCATCCTGCTACAGGGCTGCTCACAGCCAATGAAAGGAGAAGGAGACGATGTAGAGAAACAGGAGCAAACTAGTCAATCAGTCAATGTGCAGTGAAGTTACAGGTCACTTTCTCTTCCTTGGTTGAGGGTTAAAATTCGCCAACATTCCGATGGTTGCAGTGGCCACGCCTCTTTGAATCTGCAAGACCTTTTCCTAACTTTTTATCCTCATCTCATCTAGTGACCTGTTCAAATTTGAAGCCATGGAGGAGTTTGTTCAAATTCCACGTGTATGCAATCGCAACTGATTTATTAATAGCCACTGTCACAACACAACTCTTTTTTGAATGGTTAAATCAATAATACAGCAGCACCAGTAGGGCTTTGATTCACAGTCTTATTTCTCATTTCCTCACTTTTCTTCTTTTTTTTTGCCTCTTTCACACTAAAATTAGCAGGTGTAGTTGTGATTTTTTAAACCTGTGTAAACCAGCTTAATGAGGCAATTAACACCATTCCCACTGCCAGTGGTCGTTCTGCCCCGTGGAGTTTTTTCTTTCAACCTTTTTCTTTTTTTACCCACTTGTGAAATGTGACGTCATAAATGCGCTGGAAACAAAACAAGTCGGAGAAGTGACAAATCAAGCACTGTCCCGTGTTTTAAAAAGTAAGACTTTTGTGGCTAATGACCGCGCTGAAGGCTGAAAGATGAATGTGCATCTTAGTGTTGTACCAGAAACGATGCAGCAATGACAAAGCTACAAAAAAATTACACAGATAAAGAAGAAATTAGCACGTTAACCTGGGACTTGGTGAGTGAATACCGATTAAACATGTTCCCGCTCATTCAAATCCAGGATTAAACAAGTTTTTGACCGGTGGGATTGGTGTATCTCAGTGTGTAGTTGAATACCGGGCTCATCCAATGTCATGTAGTCACATGAGATGCATCCAGGACACATGGTGAGATCACTGAGGACAGATTGTTATTAGTGCCTATTAGTGTTGCAGCACTTTCAGGTCACTTCCTGGTCCACTGTGACACACCAGTCATAATCCAGTCATTCTGAATGTGCTGACCTTCTCGAGAAGGACGGAGTCTACATATTCTGTGGTGGCTTACAACTTTGCTTTGTCAGTGTATGTGAGGTGAGGTTGTGTGTGTGTGTGTGTGTGGGGGGGGGGGGGGGGCGCGGTGGCCCAGAGCATAAAAGGACAAAATGAAAAGAAGACGCTGATGTGGCTGTGCACTGTGTCTGTGTCCTGATTAGCTGGACTGTCACTGACCTCCTGGTGGGCTCACCATGTACATTAAATTATCCCTCACACTCTGGCTCCAGGCGCCATCAGCTCATTCATCACACAGTTCCCCTCATTTCATTTGCCTTTACTATCCCTCATTGCTTCATGTCTGAAGCAGAACAAATAAACTGGGACGCAAATTGTTGAGCGCTGCATGGGTGGGAATGGGAAAAGTTTACGAAATAAGCAGTGGGACAGTGCAAATGGATTGGACTGCATGCAAAGACAGTGTGTTTCCAGACTTTCTGCTGTTATTGCAGGGAAATAAAAGCATATATATCACGGAGGACAATTACTGTGGTAAAAAAACACAGTATTTGGAAGCATGTATTACTTTAAAAATGATTCTAATTAGCCTTGGTGACAGATCAGCAGTGAACTCTGACAGCCTGCAGCTCCCTTCCATGTGACACTGTGCATCTTAAAGAACAAAAGCATAAAAAAAGGATTTCTGATTCACTTCATTTTTTTTTTTCCTTTTGGTCTCGATCCAGATATTAAATGTGATTCTGCTTCAGACAAAAGATAGAAGGTCACATTTCCTGTCAGTGTAGTTTTGGATAAGATTAAGGATGATGTGATTTTATCATCATTTTATTACATTGTGATGTTTTTGCCCCATTAATAGTGTGTCGCCACCTCATTAAAAGATAACCAGGTTTGATAATGAACATTAGCCCTCTAATCTGTTGCCTTTTGTCCTTCTACTCATATTTGTATTCTCGCCCTGGGTTTGCATCTTCTCAGCCCCAGCTCTGTTGTGTGAATTTCTCTGGAAACCAAATCTCCACAAAGTGTAAAAAAAAAAGTGTATTTCTTCCCACATTTCTATCCTCAATTTTCTTCCAAAGATCACTCACGGTGCACAAATCAATCCCACATATCATTTTATGCTTTAAAGGCCACTGCTGCTCTGTCTCTTTGCAACTCGCCAACAAAACTCTGGCTAAAAATCATTTCATATGAACTGTTTTAAAGGGAATAAGATGTAAGATGTAAGGGCTAATGTAGCTTTACATAAAGAACAAACAGACACCATTTCAAGGCTCCCTCAAAAACAGACATGTTGAACTTTGCCCTCATATAAGTGGAAAATGACATCTTTCAGCATCAGTTTCCTCTCGTGGAGCAAATCAATGTCTGTGAAAACTTAGTTCCAATTTCTCCTTGTTGTCTAGACAGAGTCTGCAAATTCTCATAGTTTTAAGGCATTTTTGACACGACTTTGAAATGTGCCTTCACACATATGGAAAGCTAAAAGTGCACTGTGGTGCTTGGAAAGGCAAAGCATCAGGTAGCTCAACAGGGTTGTGACTTGCTCTTGTTATCCAAAGGTTTGAAACAGACTGTCGGGTGATGCAGGATGCTAATTGTACATTTCATGTGGCTTCTGAAACGACGTGCCAAGCCGGTAATGCGGTGTCACAGTGAGTGTGAGGAAGTGGTTCATGCTGCTCGCAGCCCTAATTTTCAGGTTTCTCTGCGTCATTGGCAGCTGCAATAAACTGTTTAGTAAAACAACCATTAGGAACTTCTATTAGCGCTGACATGCTTACCTATCGGGGTTGAAGCCCTCCAGTTCCTCCAGGAAGATGTTGCTGTTGGTGACCGTGTTGTCCTGGTTGGGCATGATCAAGAACTTGAGGATGGTTCCTCTGGTCGAGCCGAGGAACAAGACGGTTCGGTTTCTGGAAGGCCCGGCTTCTGTATCCACCACAATCTTATTCAGCTGGTACCTGCGCAGCAGGAGAGGGGCAGAGCACATGATCATGTTATTATGATTTAAAAGGGTAATGACTGATTGGCTTGAGTATATAATAAGGACTGGTGTGAATTAAAATCATAATCTGCCATTTTCCTCTTGAGTCACGGCAAAATGAAATGAATTCTGCAGAGAAAGAGATTGTTCATCAAATCTGCAAAACAAAGCAATTACAGCAGACTTTCAGTCATTAGTAATATCTGCTACTTGGCGAACAATAGCAGGCCTGTGTGTATGAGTCAATAGATGAGAATAGGAGCCATGTCGCGCCGGGTGTTTAATATTCCACATACATGCAGTCCCATAATCCCCTGGTGGTTGGTTGGCAGCTGGACTCCATACAGTGGATTAGAGAGAGCGGGAGCGAGGTAGAGAGAGGAATGCAAGCATTTATGTGCGACTTCATGTGCTACAGCTGCTTCCTGTCACCACAGGCTACGACACCGTCTCTGACAGACGGCGTTAACAGCTTGAAGAGACAGATCATGTGTGTTTGAGTACATACACGCATCTGTGTGTGCCTGCAATACGCCGTAAATCATTGTACACAAATTCAGCAACTTGTCATTTGAGTAGTTTCCAAATTATGTTGATCAGAAATATAACTTAAAGCAGAACTAGGCAGGATTGAACTTAACTTAACTGAACTTAACAGCGTAAGGGTCATTGTGATGGTTAAATGGCTTGTTAGGAGGAGACTGGGGGCTGTCTCCACTCCCCCTACTGTCTGTTAGTGGGAAAACAGGGCTCGCCAAGTCTGGGGTCTTACAAGAAACATGAATTGTTTCACGGTACTACACTCACGACTCTTAGCCAGGTACCGGCTATGACATGAAGGCAGCAATAGCGTTATCTTGGACGTTCATCATGGCAGAGCCGGCGAACATTAAGCAGAGAAAACTGTTGTCAGGGGGAAGCGAGGAAGAGGGAACAATGGTCTGACAGAGTGAGGGGCCACACACGAGTAAACATTGGACTGGATTTTCGAATGGCTAGAGTTGAAAAACACAGAAGCATGCAAAACTGATGCCAACCATGGACGTGGCTCCACGGCTTGTGTTTGCAGAGAAAAGCACATGGACATGAAAGGGGAAGGTGTGGGGGGGGGGGGCGTCAGCCATAGACAATGGATGCATACTCCCAAACTGTAGGGGGAGCTCCACAGAAAAATAGTTCCACCACTTTCAAGATGAAATATACAATCGTATGGATTTCACTTATCATACGAATGTAATAATATGTAATAGAAAAACTGCCACCTTAAAGACCTGTCCAGACCTGATGTTAACATCTGGCAGAGTGATCGATCACATCCACATCACAGGTCTAAACCCTCACAATTCATCCTGAATGTGTCTTTGACGATGCACGTAAACACATTCCGTAGCTGCATGACACGCGAGAACCTGCCCCCTAGAACCCGACATTATTCTGTTTTCTTCTGTTTTCTTTGTCTGGTTTCGTGTTTTATTTTGTAGTATTTGTAGTGTGCACATTGTTTAGGTTTACTTCCTCTCCTGTCCTCGTGCCCTGATGTGTTTCATCTGTGTCTTATTAGTTTCACCTGTGTTTGATTATCCCCGCCTCCCAAGTGTATTTATGTATGTAGTCCCTGTGCTCGTCAGTGTCTTTGTTGCTTCATTTGTTTCACTTCACTTTGTTGATGTGGTTTTCATGTGTTCCTGGTCCCTGTGTTTCGAGGTATTTCTCTCTTTTAGTTTTACTTTACACCGTCCCCTCCTGCTTTGTTTGCTTTTTTATGTCTTTTTAATTTTTTTGTTACTCAATTTTTGTAAAACTCAGCTTATTATGGCTCAACAACAGCTCTAAAGGCAACTATCTGAATCCTCCTGCTTCTGCCATGGCTCAAAAAAACAATACAAAACCTAAAACCACAAAAGGTTCACAAAAGCTATTTGTCTGTTGTCAGAATTTAGGAACGTGTCATTGAAAATGTTCCTCCGAGTGCTGGACAGAGTTCAGTCTCACCTGACCATGGTTCTGACTATCCAGGGTCTTTGTCCAAGAGAGGGGACAGCTTCATCCATCAGCGGATGGGTCTTGACGAAGTTGAGCATGTCATCGGGGAAAGCGTTGGACGAATTAAACCTGGATCCTTGAACAGCGCAGCCACCGGGTCTGGGAAGTTTTCATATAAGATCATTAGATAGACCAAACCTCTGATGACTAATATAAGTATGTTATAATAATGACACATTCACACAGGTGATTTTCATCAATAGACTGATGAATGATTTGATTGAGTGGTAATTTGGTTTAGAGGTTTCGATTCCACAAGATTCACAGAGATGGAATAGGTGACACTTGTGTTATTGCTTCTTTTATGGCTCTTTTCCATCATACAGTTCGAGCACTACTCAGCTCGACTCCACTCTACTCGGTTCGGTATCGGTCACGTCGTTTTCCTGTTAGTACAATGCCAATGTGGGCGGGGTCTTTATAGCACTGCGGCAGAGACGTTATTCTATATGTTTGTCAAACTATGCTGACTTGTAACGTAATCAAAAAAATGAATCAGTTGATTAAAAAGATTTGCTCACAGAATCGTTCAGTACTAACTGCATTTTCCTGGATTTTTAAGACTTTTTATCTGATGTACAGTTCGGCAATGTTCGGTTTGATTCTTGTGTCGGACATCGTGCTCATGACTCTTCCAGTGACGACACTCTCTGACCAATCAGTGGCCGGCAGCCTGTTGATGTCACATTTTAGTATCGGCTCAGCTCACTTGGAACCTCACCAGAGCAGTTACTGAAAAAGTACCAGGTCCATGAGTCGAGTCGAGTCCAGTCGATTAGTGCTAGAACTGTATATTGGAAAATTAGACTCTGTCCTTTTTCAAGTTTCTTCACATAATCTGTAGCCAGATTTCCCCAGAGACGAAAGATGCAGAAGTCTATAACTCTCTCAGATCAACTGATTTAGATTATGAATGAAAGGTTATTATGAAAGTATTCATCTACATGCACCGTTTTTCATCAACTTTGTTTGACTTGGTGTTTGTTTTATTTGTGTGTGAACTCTCAACCTCAAACATGAAACTCTTAGCTCTAACTTTCTGAAAGTTCTTCCTGCTGCTGCTGCTGCTGCTGCTGCTGCTGCTGCTGCTGCTGTTCTCTCCACACAGTTGTCCGCTAACAACCTGAGCACAGGTGCACAAAATGATTACAGCCATCTGCACCTTGGCTTTGGGATGACTTCATCTGCTACAGGCGTCCAAATTGACTCGGGTGATTTCTGCTCCTTGAACCGCCCATCAAACACGGACGCCAGCTGCTCCATGTCAAAGGCACACACCGCCGAACCTGGGATACTAGAGAGAGAGACAGACAGAGAGAGAGACAGAGAGAGAGAGGTGAGACACAGAGAGAGAGAGAGGTGAGACAGAGGTAGATTGACAGCTGATTGATTAAAAAATTGTTGCGACTATCAGCCCTTTGTTGTGTTGACTTAACCTTCAGACAGGAAACAGAAAAGATAAGCGACAGAAAAAGAAAAGATAACAAAAACAGACTAAAGCAAAAAATATAGAAATCAATTGTGAGTGAGAGAAAAGGACAGACACCCAATGAAGATGACACATTAGATTTTGGCAGTTTCGAATTTGACATTTAATGTTTGAACACAAAGGAAATTGTTATGAAGACAGAGAGAAAGACAAGAAGAAAAAGGATGCCGTCGACGCCGCGGGTGTGCAGCAGATACAATCACTGGCCTATCAAAAAAGGGCTCGGCTCCAAGTTTTGGACAATTAGACCAAACAGGAAATGAGTCACTAAATATCTTTGCCTTTTTCACAAAAGAAAGGAAAGAGTTTTAAGGGAAATTAAGCCATCAGCATATTCCAGTGAAAAGCCCAGAGCACGGAGGAGGAGGACGCTTAACTCTGTGTGACCTCTGTGACGGGAACAGAGCATCAGCCCACACACACACACACACACACACACACACACACACACACACGCAGAGACACAGTCATACAACATTGTTGTTTAAGTGTTTGCAAATGTGTTCTTATTCTGCCTGTTCAGGGTGATATGGGTTGGATTCCTGGCTGAATAAACCCATCCACCCACCCATTGACTACTGCTTTGTCCTCCACGTGAGGGTCGTGGAGCTGCTGGTGCCAATCCCAAACAAGCATTCACTCTCATACTCACACATACAGGCAATTTAGAAATCTGAGAACCTGGAGAAAACCCACGCACAGCAGAGGAGAACATGCAAACTCCCTACAGAAAGGCCCTTCTTCCAACCAGGATCTTTTGGCTGCAATGCAACAGCGGTAACCACCATTCCACCGTGTGTGGCCCCAAATTATAGGAATCATTTTATTAACATGACAGTAAACAGGATGATGGAGAGGATTTTCCTCATGGACTAAAAAGACTAAAGGCTATTTTTGAGGACGTTGATTTACTTGCAATAATTTATCACGCAGCACGAATACAAGTTACTGTCTAGGTCGGAAGAGAAATGGCAAAAAAAGGACATTTTATTAAGACCAAAATTGTGAACATATATTTAAATCATGCATAATTAGTGTGATAAAACATTACGTGAGAGCAAACTTATCAAGAAGAACCCTGGAGGTTGGCAGATTTAAAAATGTTGTGTGTGAAATTAAGAATGAGTCACATTTCATTCTGTATTTTCCTCATTGTGATGAATCAAAAATACCAGTATTGAATAAATGTCTTTTCAAAATCCAGAAATCTTATTGTGCATAAGGTTTATGTGTAATATAAGTTCTATTCTGTCATGCTGGTCTGTATCTTGACATAATTGTGTCTTGTGGGCTGGGATTATTTACTATGCGTGACACACACACACACACACACACACACACACACAAAAATCAATCAGCGATACAAAGTTACACCACCTCTTCTCTGAGGCTATTGCTACACTTGGAGTTATCGTGGCGACAGAAACAAAGCACAACTCAGACTGGAATAAAGAGAGCAGTGTCAGGATGAGATAAGGAATGAGTTGCAGAGTAAAAAAAAACCCAAAAAGCAGCCCATGCTTCCTGCTCTGAGACTCAACTCCCTGCTCTGAATGTGTCCATGTCAATGACTAATGGTGTTTGGAGTTTGAGAGTTAGTGACTAAGTGCTAACATCTCTTAAAAAAAAACACCCTGAGAGACTGAGTCAACTGCAGCCTCTTGCTTCATGAATCCCACACACACCACATATCTTCTCCTTTCTCCTTCACATTAAATAAAATACGTCCAACTGGTGATTTGAGGGTCTGCGGCCGCGCGATTATGGAGCGTTTCTCTCCTTGTGTTTGTTTGGGATGGCTCGTGCCTGAAGCATTTCATTTGTTCTCGCTCTGATGTGCCATTTGATCAGGTCACGCCACCTCCGTCAGTACTTATCGTTCATAGGCAGGGATGTGACTCTGGAGCTGGAGGCGGATCTGTGGACGATACACCGTGTCTAAAGGCCACAGGCACCAGATGTTGAGTGTGACGTGTGTGACGTGTGTGACGTGTGTGACGTGTGTTCCAGCGCTGTGCTGAAGCCAGCCTGGTTTTCTTCCACTACCTTTTTCTCACCCCTTACCTCCCATGTTCTCTCCTGTGTCAAACAGAAGTAAGACAAAACACCTCAGGCTGTTTTTCCACTTCTTTCACGTATTCTGTGATTGTTTCTCCCACTTTACTGTCCATTTGTGTTGTTTTCCTTCACTAGTATTTAATTCTCAATTATCTTCCTGGACATCTTCCACACGAGCCAGTGTACTGCAGCAAATGGATTTTTACACAAACAGGGCGACATGCTTTTTCACGGCTTTCATTTAGAAATGGGGAAACATTTTTGTTTGTTTATTCATTTCTGAATACAACAAATGTCATATTCAAAGTCTCTCAGCTTCACACGACTCTCTGTATTTATCAGTATAGTGGCGCTTAGATCCTGTGTTGACCAGCTACTGCATACAGGAAGTGATTTGTTTATGTCACGACACATACAACAACAACAACGCACAGTACATATATACTATATAAAATATATATTTTTTTATATAATATATGTACATATATATATGTATATGTGGGTTTGGACACTCTAAATTGAATGTAGGTGTACATGGTGCATTGTTGTGACATTAAACAGCTCAGCTTTATTTTCCTATTACAACAGGAAAACCTTTATCTTAATCTATATATACTGTGTATATACAGTATACTGTGTGTGTGTTTCTGTTGGACAGTTTATCTCCGTTGTAAATGTAAATGACAGGCATTGCAATGAAAACTGCATTATTTGCGATTACATAATGGTGTAGTTTATGTTTGAACTCGCACGTTTGCTCCTCTGTAACTCAAACGCAGCTTAAGTATAATTAAAGTGATCAGCAGCTGATTAAGCTTGTGTGATTTGTTGTTTGACTTTATTGCTGTAAGTAGTCGGTGGAGGAGGAAAGTCCATTGACTCTCGTCCGAAAGCTTTAAACCTCTGTTTATTCTCTAATATTCTTCTCCTTCCTCTTTCTCTCTTTGTCCATCACCTTTCACTTTCTCCCCTCGGCTGAGTTTGAGTGACAGGACGTCCAGGCCAGATTCATAGGGAGTCGGTTTGAGAGCGTGTGGAGGCTTAACTACCTCCTCACTACTTAACAAGCTCACTGACGGCTTAGATGAACTCTGGACTCACAGATACGCAGAACCTCTGACGAGCAGATGAGGAAGAGGAGGGTTGGGTAATCAGGGGGAGAAAGAATCTCAGGCCTTTTACTAGAGGAAACAAATGTAGCACATGATCATGACCAAATGTGAAAAGTAGTATGATTTAACCACATGAGCTTTCTGTTAAGATTATTATTTTATTTTATTTCTAAGTTAAAGGTTAGATTATTTGGATATTAAATCTCATGTTTCGGACCATTTCATTTCTTTTCTCATATAGATCTTCATCGTCTGAAAGGTTTTCCGTCTTCACGGCTTCACTGAAGAGAAACTTTTGCAGACGGCATCTCTCTGAACTAAACTCATGACCTTCAGGCCCATTAATACATAATTCGCTTTTCTGCCGCACAGCAGCAACGCTTCACTGGCATTTGTTAAGTAACACTTTGACATTTTTGGAAAATACTCTTGGCCAGAGTTAAATTAGAAGATCACAAAATACCCTCATGTCGTAGTCAGCGGTGAATATGAAGCTCGAATCAGCTTAGCCTCATAAACAAAAAAAGGGAGAATGTCTGGCTGCAGCATCTCACCAATTAACACGTCTTACTCCTTTATTAAGGTGTAAAAGTGACACGTTTTAGTTTTACCGGTAATAGGAAGCATGATTCAGTGACTAACCAGTGATTTCAGTGAAAAACAGCTCGTTAGAAGCAAATGTCAAAGTGAAGCATTTGGAGAGAAGCCAAGAAGTGCATTTTCTTTTCCAGTTTTTAGGGATGATGAGTGATAGAAATGACATAAACATGTACTTCACTTACAGTTTACATCGTATAAAACTTTAAAACCTATTTTGCTTGAAGTTATACACCGTTCACTTCTTTAGGTTCTAATACTGTATATTGGTACTTAGTTCTGATAAAAATAAGGTACTGACACTTGACTCATTTCTTTTTTAGCATAAAATATTTACATATTTTAAATTAGGCTTCAAATTCCAGACCGATTCAGCTTCTGCCCTTTATCTTCAGCTGTACTTTTTATTTTATTCCGCCACCTTCTCGCTCTCATCTGCTCTCCTCCAGCCTCGTCTGTATATTTGAATCCCATTGACCCAGTTTTTCATTCCGATTCTTTGACCTTTTCACATCAATTCCCCGTTGGTTTCCTCTCCTCTCTCTAATCTCTAACCCTCGTCCGTGTGGAGCAGCTGAAACTTCTGCAGCAACTCTTGTGACATTGCTCTGGTGTGAGTTCATTTTGATGACATGTCACTTATGTCATGAACAAAACGTGTATTCCTGGGTTCTCTCTACCCGTAGAGTCCCAGCAGAAGTATCCTGTACCGCTGTCCCACATGTGACCAGTTCTCCTCTTGTTCCTGGTCCTCCTTGGATGTTCCTCCTGCTGTCTGACCCTGTCATATGGGATTCTTTACGGGCAAAAACAAACATGACCTCCTGCTCTCAGGATGCACTACATTTGCTTTACTCCACATGGGATGTTTTCCTTGCATTCCTGCACAAGTCCATTAAGCATAACGAGCCCACGTCACTCTACTCCACCAGCAGTGGATGCTTTCAGCTGCCGTAACACCGGCGGAATGACGGTAATTGCTTGTTTTCAGTAACAGTGTCGCTCTTCTTTTCAACGTATACTTAAAAAAAAAAACTTATTGACTAACATATAAAAAAAAGGACTTTTCTCTTCGCTGCAGTGGTTTCATCCCGTTTGCCTCCTCAACCTCTTGAGCATCAGGACTGCACTCAGATGCTCAGTAGGAAATCCAAGCTGGTCTTTCTTTCCTCTTCTCAAGGAAGGGCCTGGGGCTTTTGAGGTGGATGCACAAAGAAAAACTGGCAACTGGGGTTGATTTTCTCCCGTGAAAAATAGCAATTCAAGAATCCTGCAAATGCAAGACTTAAGTGTGTGGCTGTAAAATTATCCCTGAGGTATGTGAGCACAGGGAGAGACCGGTAACCTCAGACAGTCGCACCCTCCCCCCCCCCCCAGTACCAGAAGAGAGATTCTCGGCAATGACTCCACCCTGTCATTCTCAGACTGCAGTTCCATACCTGCAGCACGGGGCCAAGTGTCAGGGAACAGTGTGGCTGTCCCTCCACTCACAGGTCCTGTCTCACGCTGTTTTCATCGCATGCTGCCAGCCAAAGCAATTTGTCTGGCAAGCACTTAGCCGGTGTGGCACAGTGGGCCACATGGGGCCAGCGGGAGATTTGCAGCTCACCTCACACATTCTCTCCTTCTCTTTGTGTTCATATTCCTCCATCATATGTGTCCCGACGTATCCATCTGAACCCCATCACAGTTATTTAAAATAAGAGCCACCGGCAGGTGTGTGTGTGTGTGTGTGTGTGTGTGTGTTCAAATACCGCTCCTCTGTGGCATGCTGTGTAAACGCTGTTATCTGGGAGCCATTGTAAGTGTGTTTTTACACGTGTGTGTGTGTGTGTGTGTAGCATCCATGTCTCTCCGCAGGCAGTGGCCTCTTCCTGCAGCGTAGCCTTTCCAAACACGTAGATAAGATGCAGCTGATGAAACACTTTTAAATCTCAGAGAGCGAGGGATGCACGTGTTGTCCATTATTGACTTCCCTGTCCTTGAGTCTCTCGTCTGTCTCTCCCCCTCCCGTCCGCCATCGCTTCCTTTATTCTCCTCCGTGTCTTCTCCCCTTTTACCTTCACTCGCTGTCTCTGTTTTTATCTTCTCCTATTTCTCTCCTGTCTCTTGCTGGGTGGTCAGAAGCTGCTTTGAGACACAATCTTGCAACTGATAAAGCACTATACTCTTTTTTTAAAATTCTTTTTATCTTTTATTCCTGCAGGATCAACTGGCAGGTGATAGTTACTGCTGGCTGCAATTAAAGGAAAAACTGCATTGATTCCAGACCAGAGTCAAATAACAGACAGTAGACAGCTATAATTTGCTTGCGCTACCAGACACACTCAGTCGTATCAGGACCATTAACGTGGCGTAAGATGAGTGGGGCCATCACAGCAAAGTATACTCAATTGTTTTCTATGAATTGAGGCACTTAGGCTTGGATGTGATGTAGCATTGCTTTATTTTAATCCACAGAGTATCTGAATCGGATGTTCTCTGTGCAGCTCGGGAGTGACATAAAGCACGGCCCTTTATTTACCCAATTGAATCTTCTTTTTAATGTAGGCAAAAACAAATGAATACTTTCTCCACTGAGGGATGATATTAGTCTGATACTGAAAAAAGGAAAAATCTGGTATGAACGTAAAGCGTAAACACAAGGTCAGTTTCAAAATACCAGATCATTCAATATTAAGATTTGCCTCTGAGGGAACGTTCTAAAAAAACCATAATGAACCCAAAATAACATTATCCACTTCTACCTATAAATGCTTCAATAAGCATCGGTAACGTCATGTGACCTGACATGAGTAAGGGCTACAAAGGTCTTCCATGCAGTTGGAGCATTATGGTTTTGAAATGATAATAAGGTGTTAAAAGAGGTAAAAGACTGTATCTGTCGTCATGGTTTGTGATGCTGGGGAAGAACCGAGGAGTGGATTTTACAACGTCAATTTAGCCACGCCCTGATGCATGATTGATTCTAAACGGGATTATAATTTACAAAATGGACATCATGGCAAATTGTAGAATACTTTAAAATTAGAGATTGAAACATTAAACTCTACAAGACTACATCAGTCTTTTAATGTTAGTCTATGTTACCTTCAAAGATGGAGCCGCTTACTCTTAATATGAGGAAATGAAATCACTTTGGGAAAAAGTAGGTAAACATGTGAAAAACTTTACCGGCTGGAGCATTAAAACCTTTTATGTAAGAGAATCAGAAGAACATTACTATCAATGAAAACCTCTTCAAATACTTTATACCTTCGTCTTTCTGCTTCTCGTTATTATAACATCTGGTTTGCCATTGTGTTGCTGGCTCCACAAATAACCTCATTCTCCAATAACCTGCCATCTACCAGGCAGCATCTCCCCCTCCTCTCTGCTCCTCTCACCTTTCTTCAATTTCATTTTGTCTTTCAGCAAATCACCCTTTTGTCCTCGATGAAAGAGTTCCATGTGTCTTCAATTACTCTGCACCCTACCATCTCGACCTCTGCACCTCCACACGGCCTCTTTCAGTTCTCTGGGGCTCTGCTCGTCCCGTAGGAAGCCTTGCTCTTTCCGATTTCACCGGTCAGGGCACAAACTCTGGTGGTCTGCTAAAAATGTCAAGGTGAGCCGTGTGAGTCCAGCTCCACCGTGGGTGTCTGTGCAAGGCTCCATGGGAGGAGAGGGAGGATGCCCCTCTCTGTCTTTGTATTTCTTTCTTTTTCTCTTTGTAGCTGCTTTGAGACATGCACTTGAGTCTGGAAATGTTCCTTCCACTGTCCACAAGGGCTGTGTGCAAGAATGCAAATGTTGGAAAGGACAATTTGTGCAACTTGTCCTATCAGCCCCGTCAAATGTTCATGTGAGGATACAGCAGAAGATTTCTGAGTAAGAAGACGATGGTTCAGCCTCCTTTGTGCTCACTGCAGGTGCTACACCCTCTTTTTTTGTGTTCAGGAAATTGTGAACATATCTGACGATCTCCTGCTCCGCTCTTCACTTAATGTCCCAAAGGAGTCGGAGACAGACGACAAAGTGAAATCTTTCCACTTCCGCCCTCATATTCAAACAAGCACACAAACCGGTTCTTATTCAAAGAGTATTGATCTAAATCAAGGATTTCCAAAGCAGGAATCTCAGTTGCTTGGATGCCATGGGCAAAGATAGTGGAGTATTAATAATAACTTGAACAGTTTTTTAGACTAAAAAAGTTTCAACTTTTTTCTTTTCCTTATATTCACTTTATTTGTGTAGGATATTATATATTATTGTGTCTCTGAACACTTTTGTTCTTCTTGTACTTTTTAACAATGTGGTCCAGGTTGTAATCTTTAGCATTGTATTGATTTCTGTCACTGTGTTGTCTTCAAATGTTTTGTTTTTAAATTTGTCTGAACAGCACCTCCAATCTGTCGATAAATCTCTGTAAATAAAGCTGCCTCGCCTTGGCTACGGTGAAATATATTGTCGCAAATACAGATAATAAGTTAGAATAGATTATTAGTTATAATAGATAACAGGATCTGAGGGAAAAGGTTGGAAGACACTCATCTGTCATTGTGCACATTCATTACAGTCATGTGTCGTGTGTGTCGCGTGTGTCGCGTGTGTCGTACCTGTTGGCCGGTGTGGAGAACACTCCCAGGATGATGTCCCTGCCGTGCATCCTGATGACGGGGCTGGTGGAGTGCAGCAGGTTGAAGTAGAAGTGGGAATCCCCGGGGACGGAGCAGTTCAGCCGCGCCTTCAGGAACGACGTCCACTGCTTTTCCAGGACGCGCTGAGAGCCGCCCTGATCCCGTTTACACACCCGGGCCACGCGTGACACCACCACCTGGAAGAAGGGACCACGCCACAGACATTGGCACAGATCTGAGCGCGATGTAGTG
Source organism: Solea solea (assembly GCF_958295425.1). Lineage (NCBI taxonomy): Eukaryota > Metazoa > Chordata > Actinopteri > Pleuronectiformes > Soleidae > Solea > Solea solea. The sequence continues at coordinate 2,069,320 of NC_081142.1, read as the reverse complement.
GCAGCCGTGCTGTAACTCACATATACAGAACTCCAGGTGGGGGTTTACAGTAGCTTTGGCTTTTATCTTCAAACTGCGATGTTTAAAAGCTCTTTTCAACCCCAGTGTGATCTCTCGGGAGTCATTTGCATGTTATTTGCCAAAGCGGAAACCCTGTTATGACAGATCATTGTTTTATAATGCTAAATTCATTATCAATTATTCATGAACATGTCAGAACATTTCAAAATTGTTTCTTTGAACGCCCTCATCTGCACAATGGCAGCGAGGTTTAAATATCCATTTGCTTGGCAAACATGTCAAAGCCGGGAACCTTGTGCAATTCAAATATGAGTCGTGAATTTATTACAGCAATGGATTCGGTGACACGGGTATTTTTTCATAATGATGAATCCTAAGAGTAGAAAACAGTGTTTTTCTTAGGTTAATACATACAGGAGTTGTTTGTTGGATTAGATATGCAGACAAACAAACGCGAGAATGAAAGGTCAGTGGAGCTGTGGGAAAAAGGCTGCTATTGAAATTCAAATAGAAGCAGCATATTAGACTGGCATCTATTTTTTACAGCAATACATTAACAGTACATGCACATACTGTATACTCCTGCAGTTATTGTAAAGATGCTCTGAGAGGACAAGCAGCAGCTCTTCAGTGTGAAAGCATAACGTTACCTTCTCCAGGTAATTGAACTCCATGGCAATCTCTCGAAAGAAGAAGTAAATGTGAGGTCCCCACTCCACGGAGCTGACAAAGTACGGCTCTGTAACGTGATAAACAGTCATGAGTGGAAACAGTCACGTCAAAAATCATCTCAGGTAAAACATGACGGTGCATTTACGCCGAGGGCAATGCCAATATTTATGCGATGAGTCAACACGGAGACAAAGAGGACAACACTGAAAGTAAATGTAGACTTTTCTCGTCTTGATGACCAATCACAGTGTTTACACTATAGTTTTACCATTCAAACACACACACACACACACACACAATGACACACTATATGGACTAAAGTATTTGGACGTCTGATCATTACACAAACAGGGACTGTGGTGACCTATGCAAATACAAATGCAGTACTTTAATATGGAGTTGCTCTCTCTTCTGTAGCTAGAACAGCTTCCACGCTTCTTGGAAGACTTTCCTTAAATATTCTCAAGTGTTTCTAAGTGGATTTGTGTCCAGTCATGGTGTAGAGCAGGGGTGTCAAACTCATTTTTGTTCAGGGGCCACATACAGCACAATTTGATCTCAAGTGGGCCGGACCAGTAAAATAGTAAAATAATAGCATAATAACCTATGAACAACAAGAACTCCTTGCTTTTTTTCTCCTTTGTTTTACATTTAATGAAGGATATTTTTTACAAAACATAAACATTTCTTGAGAAATATAAGTGCAATTTCAACAATATCGTGCCTAAATGCACTATTTACACATTACACTGGATCTAAAAAGGCACAGACATTTAGTCACAGGTATCTGGAAGAGAAAAATATGATATTTGACATTACGTTTAGATTGTAATCGTAGTGTGAAATTTTAACAAATTCATCCTGTGGGCCGGATTTGACCCTCTGGCGGGCCGGTTCTGGCCCCCGGGCCGGTTCTGGCCCCCGGGCCGTATGTTTGACACCCCTGGTGTAGAGCATTTACGAGGTCAGGCACCGATGTTGGACGAGAAGACCTGACTCACAATCTCTGCTCCAGTTCATTGGAACGTTGAAATAGAAAAGGACATGTTGTCTTCTTATGCTGAAGTCTTAAGATTGTCCTTTACTGGAGATCAGGGGCCAAAGCCTGATTGAAACACCTGAATTCAATACCCAACAGATGTGGCCAAATACTTTTGTCCATATAGTGTATCACATGTCCTCACAGCTGTGAGGGGCAACTTCAGATTAAGTCTCTTATCCAGGGACACATCGGCATGTAGACCAGTGGATTAAGTAATCTCAGGCTGTGTTTACACAATGATTCACCGTTTGAATTTGAATTTGCAAACAAAATGATGAAATATAATTGTAAGCGGACCATCTTACGATAATAACCGTACCTCCATTCTCTCCCATGACACTGAGGTAACACGAGGGCAGAGAGAAAGAGGCACAGGCCACGTTTAATTTCATTACACGGTGAAAGAGGATTTCACACTAAACAATAAGCGCATTATGACTCCCTGGTGTTTCTGAGAAACGAGTTTCACGCTTTGCATTTCGGTGCAGGACAGGCACCGACGCCTGCATCTGATAATGTGTAATCTGTAAAGTTGTCAGTGTTGGGTTCGACGTCTCTGGTGTGGACGCAACAAACAGTCTGCTGACTCCTCTGCTCCTCATACAGACACATGTTGATCCTGTATGCTGCTACAGTAAGTGTTGTGGACGCAACCTATCACACACAGACAGTTATACATGTTCTATTTCTTTTAGTTTTTATAGTTTTTATTCTTGCCATATTTATTTATACTCGTAGTGGCCCAGTGATCCTGTTATTTATTTATTTACGATGCAGAGCACTTAAACGTGTCTGTTGGTTTCTTGTTTGTGTCGTCGACGTCTGGGAGAGATGTTCTTAAAGGATTGTCTGCTTATCTGACATTTGTTGTGAGGCGACTTTTGTCCTTTTGGCGATTTCCGAAAGGACACAAAAAAAAAAGTTTTTATACAACACAACAACACACGTGTTCTTTTATGAGTATCTTTGTGAGGACCAAAAAACCTATAAACCACAGGGAGTGAAGACATTGTGGGGAAAGTGAGGACATTTTGGCTGGTCCTCACGTTCTGTCACCTCTTAAAATGGCTTAGAGTGGGTTAAGACTTGGTTTTAGGGCCACAGTTAAGGTTACTATTAACACACACACACACACACACACACAGGTTTGTGCAACTATCCTTTTAAAGACTCTCATTGACTTCCATTTATTTGGACACCCTAATTAAAGCATTATTCCTAACCAGTTTATACCAAACCTGCACCTTAACTTAACCACAATTAAAATATTAGCTCTAAAGTGAACAACTTCCTCAGAAATGAGAGTTTCTTCCTCATTAGAACCAGGTTTTGGTCTCCATGAGTTTTGCTGGTCCTAACAAGGTCAGTCACTGCATGTTAAAAGTCTGATTTTAGTCAGACTAAGACAATAATTCAGTTTTCTTAATGTCATGTTGAGCTAGTCTTAGTCGGACTAACATACCTGAATAATGGGATTCATAGTCTGATTACTCCTGCATGTATACGCTTAGAGTCAGACTTGGCGTTCTGCGCATGCACCAACATTTAGGGAGTAGAAGAAGATGTTGTGGGTTTCTCTCCTGGATCTGGCGGCGTCTTTCTTCACAAGAGACATGCTCCATCTAATCTGTATCACGATTAACATGTACCGCCGGTACCAACGGACAGAACCACAGCTTGATCCATCTCACAGTATGTTTCTGTGACATTAAGGTGGAGTCAGACGTTAGCGGCCAAGAAATCTTCTAAATGTTCTCCTCTGCATGTATAGTCAGACTCAGCAAGTTGTCTTAGTCAGACTTCGGCCTTAGCTCAGTTAACTCAGAGTGTTTATCCAAGAAAATGTCCTCAAGAGGTAAGAAAACAAGAACACACACACACACACATACCTCTGAACCACTTGGAGTCATGCTTGACGGTGCGCAGAGCAGGATTGTCCCCAAGGCTACGATAGATCACCGCATCAATGGCCAGGAAGTCAGTCACTGTGGCTGTAAACAGATTCCCCTCTGACAGACACACACACACACACACACACACACACACACACACAAATGAGCTGGACAGCCTGCCAATGCAACAACATAACCACAAACAATAAAAGTGGAGTAATTGTTACTGTTCTCTGAAAGTCCTGCATCATAAACATGACATGACTGACGAGTCAACAATGTGATTGTATTAGCATAATTACAACTCCCACACAAGGAACAAACAAACAAACATAGAGAAAACAGCAGCCAATATGAGATAATGTAGTGACGGGTGAACAGTAATGGCTCCCCACAGTTTCAGTCACAGAACACTGTTGATTTGATTAAAGTGAAGTGTTTATGTCTGACAGGGAAAACACAGGAGATGCATAAAGTGGAAGTGTCATAGCCAGCATCAGCATCAGCATCATCGTGTCTTACCTGCAAACAGAGCCACGTTTGCATGCTTGGGGTCATACGGGCATCTCGCCATCCCGTTGAACGCGTCTCCCACCATCTCCAGCGTGTCGCCCTGTGGACATGTCACACACACACACACACACACATATACATTTTATGTCTCAATCAGCAGACGGCAAAAACAATCCGGACGCGTCGGCAGCGGCGTCGCATGAAAACAAGGCACAGGAGAACGGCAATTAGAGAGTGTTACCGCAAGTGCAAACTAATGATTCACTGGCGGCAATTAGGCAGAGCAGCAACAACAAGAGACGCGTTCTCATACATAAATAAAACAGATAAACACACATGCAGGCGCGCGGGGGTACAGCGCACCCTCATGAAGTCACGCCGACGATCCAAACAATTTTCCAGCTCTCGCACAAACACGCACGCGTTCTCTATCTCTGTTTTTCACAAACACATTCACAAACACATGGAGCCCCGAGCAAACTATTTCCACTGGATGCTGTAATTCTCAGCCACAGCTGAAAAAAGAAATAATTTGTAGGTGTCATTTCATTAAAACTCTGCTATAAATAAAACAGTAGCTAGCATCACTAACTAGTCCCCGGGGGAACGAGGACGGCCTATGAGGCAGAAGACAGGTGTGATACGCACTGTTGTAGGATGTCATTAGTGTCTGACAGATAATGGGCCCAGGTACATTTCACTGTGTTTCACTCTTGTATTCTGTTTGAAACTCAGAGACTGAGAATAACAAAAAAAGAAAAAGCCTTTGATAGCGAGACGCTTCTTTTCCACACTCTTCCTCGCTCCAGCTCAACTGCCTTCATCCTTCCTTTATTATTCCGGCTAAATGATGGCGAATCAGCCGAGGCTACGGTTAATATGTATGTGTTGTTCCTCATCTACCATCTACCAGTGAGTTGCTGCTGGATGGAAAAATAAACATACCACCTCTAACTATACATGCAAATAACACGCGAGCTCCAGGAAAACCTACAACATTGACTGTCCTCTGGATCCTTCTTCTGCATAAGACCTGATAGTTTTGGATGTTTCATTTGTTTTACTTCCGTTTTGACTTTGTGTTTTTAAAACCACTTTGTTTTAATTAGTTTTTATAGTAGCTTTGCTAGTTTTTATTAGTTTTTTTGTAAATGCTTAGTTTTAGTTAAGTTTTTATTAGTTTTTTATGGCGTACTTGCAAGATTCAAAAAGGTAATAATAAGTATTGTGTCTCAGATACAACCTTTCAACACTTTTGAACCCAAAAGGATTATGTATAAAATGAATTTACAAAGACGAAAACTAATATTTATTACAATATTTACACATATACAATTGAATTTGCTTTAGTTTGTTTGATAAACACACAATTCAGTTTGAGTTAGTTATTTTTTAAACTCATTTTGTTCATTTCATGGAACAAAAATGTTTTTTCAATTTTACTTTTCCTTATCTCGTTAGTTTTCGTGAACTATACTAATCTTGACTCAGTGGCGACAGGAGTGACATCATGTCCAGTTGTAGCTGAATCACAGTGGTCATTCATTTTCTAAGAGGAAACAGGAAATCTACATCTACTCAAGTCTGCGATATTTATTTATACATTATACATGCACACTTTCCCACAACAAAGTCCTCAGGGAAAAGAAGTGATTTCACATCACGGCACATGGGAGTCGCTAATCTGCTGCTGCCTCTATTTGTAAGTTCAAACATGTTATGACGTCTCTTAGGTGTTTGAAATTCTTTATTCAGATTTACTCAAGTGACTCAAACTCACCAAATGAAGAAGCAGTTAACAAGCATTTCCCTGTGGACTGTGGTGTGGGACAGTTACCCGTCTTATGTTTGAATGATCTCAGAGACTGAAGCAGGTGTTGATTTTAAGAGGTGAGCCTTTTTGTTAAGTGGCTAAAATCTAAATGTCCTTGACTCCCTGCTGCCAGCAATGCTATCAGTGCATCTGTGTCCCAGACAGTGTCTCATATATCTACACTGAAAACAAACAAAAAGAGTCAACTCTCTCTGCAACAACATATATAGATATATACATTAGGGCGTGACCTAAATGCTTGACTCATTGGGAAGGTATTCTGTTTTTATTATTATTTATATGTATATATATATATATATATATATATATATATATATATATTTTTTTATACATATATATATCTGTGTGTTATTTTTAAACTGCATATATATATATATATATATATATATATGTATATATATATATATATGTAGATATATATACTTAGGCTTAAACAGGCTTAAAAAAATTCCCCTAAATTAGTTTTAATACAAAATCTGTGACTAGAATAAATGGTGTGTAACTTGGCAAATGCTGAGGAAGTTTTGGATATTCATTATTTTTATTTACTCAAGGAGTATAAAAGAGCTTTTTAAACAGCTGTAATATATTGGGAAATAGTATTGGATCATGTTTAGTCATCAAGTCCAATAAATCAGGAATTCAACACATGATGAATCTTCTAATGACCCCAGGAGGCTTTTGAAATCCGAGTCAAATCTTCTAGCCCGCATCAAATTGTGGAAGTGCTGTTTATTAATTTTTTTTGCCCACTAATAAATGAAAACAGAGCAGTCAAACAAGTCACATCGTGTCTCTCTCATTGATTAAAAACGCTCTCGCTCTGCAGGCCACAAAGTTTAACCTCCGAGGAACAACAAGTGTTGTATCTCAGGCAAGCGAGACACTGGAGGTGCCAGACAGCAAGGATGAATGACTGCTGAAGACAGAGTCAACATTAGCTCGAGTGGTGACCTAACAACTTTAATCAAGACGTACGTACGGTGGCCCTGAGAGCTCAACACAGTGAAAATCAAGAATATTTCATTAGCATTTATCATTAAATATCAAGGGGAAAATAAGTAAAACACGTTCCAGTCTTGTTCGTCACGTTTTAGCTTTCGTCTGGAAACATTTTCCTTGATTTGTAATTTTCTGTGGTGCATGTTGTTAAATGAATGAATGAATCATTTGTGCGCGGGTAGAAAGAAGCAAAGCCACTTTTTCTTCTCGCAACACAGATATTTAATAACTCATTAGTAAAGACGTCGCGTAAAGGTTTTTACACGTTGGAGTCGGAGGAGGAGAAGTTAACACGTCGATAAAAGGTGGAAAAAAACCAACGAGTGCAATGAAAACAGATGATGATGATGATGATGATGATGAGGGATGATGTTTTGAACGCACATGACTGAAACATCGCCACAGCTTTCCTGTAATGAAAATAGTGGCGACAGCCAAAATGACAGATGCAGTGGGTGAGAGGATGTATGAGTGCACTGATGACTAAACCACAATATTTCTCAACTTAGTGCAAAAAGCAAATACTCTGACAATAATAGATGCAGCAAACAAAACACCACCATATGTCAACAGAGACTGGTGCTCGGTATTCACTCATCAAGTCGTGGCTTCTAATTCTTCTGCGGTCGCAGTGTTTGCATGATGGCAACCTAACTGGTGATGTCACACCCATTGGAAGAGTGGATGTGAGCAGGTGTGAGCGTGATTGATGTGAACTCACAGTGTAGTTGGCACAGAGCGGATTAAAGGCGTTGGTCCCGCACACAAACAGGCCTCCTCGTCTGCTGAGCAGCACCTTCATGAAGTTACGGCATTCGTCCTGCAGGAGAGAGGAGGAGAAGAACGGATGGAGAGGATTAGTATGCAGGACGGGAAGCAAATAACGGCAAAACCACTGAGTGAATGGAGGAAAAAAAGGGAGTTTATTTTTCAGAGACTGATTATCCCGCCTGTTCTGTGAAATGAAGCTTTTCAGTTGCCTGATGTGTAGAATTATCACGCCATTAACGCTGTCAATCACTCTGGTACAGCCTGAACGTAGCCCACAGAGACTTTAAGTGTCTACCCTCCTTCACACACGCACAAACACGCACACACACACACACACACACAGCTGCTGCTGATTGACAGGCGGTAAATCCACACCAGCCTCTGGATTTCAAAACAAGCAGCAGAGTTGAGACTAATTTCACCACCGTGAGGCGTCAAACTTCATGATGCTCATCTAATAACTAAATAAACCAGAAGTCACAGTTTACTATAAGAAACATTACATGACTTCATGGCTGCTTGAAAGCCACAGCGTCAGGTACATATACATCTGTAAATTTACCCTTTCAGTCAATCCACGACCTTGAGGTGTGTGTGTTGCTTTTACATTTTTAAACACATGTGACTCTGTTTTTTTTAGTGTGTATTTGCCGTGGCAGCGACATCCAATGGGCCTTTTGCCGTTTGGACACACGCAGCAGCAGCCAAAGCACAGGTGTTACTGATCACTTCAGATCATGGGACAGTTAACCAGCGCGTGCCCTGAAACTGAGGAATTCATGGGATTGTTTACGCATGCGATTTTCCTGCTGCGATGTGTCAAGATGCTGCTGTGCAATGAACCGGTTCTGGTGCAATTACTCGTCAAAGTCAAACGCGGTATCGTCACCCATTGGGTTGTGAACTGCCGTTTTGGAAGCCTCAAGTTCTGCAAACCGCAGGAGACCATAGATCTTTCTCCAAGTCAAGGAGGGACCCTCAAACGGCTGAGTTTACCCGCTGTGGGACTGCTCCAAAGTGCAGGAGGCTTCAGATTCTACAAAGGGACACAGGACACTCTGTCCTTCTCACAGAGAACTGTCGTGCAGCATAAGAACCCACAAGCATGTGCACATGCATGTTTTGTTTGATGGAAATGTCTCAATGATGAATGATGCACACTCGCAGGCCTGTTCCATTTATGTGTCCTCCACAGTGATGCAGGAGGAGGTCTGGCCTCCTCTTTATAGGACCTGACGTGGAAAGAGCTGCTTGACTTGACTTTGATATAAATAGATATTTGATAATATCCATAATGTGGATGAAATGGTGGAAGAAATGAGCGGTGTGAGTCACTGAGAACGAAAAAGGGTGAAAAATTCATGGACAACTTCCAGAACTTTTCCATGGGAGCTTACGATCAGGATTGTTTGAACCTTTCAATGGGAATTATGGGCATTTATGGGAATTATTGAGAATCATAACAATATTTGGCTTTATTTAGACCTTGGGCTTAAATGTTTAGCTTCAACAGTTCAGGTTTTTATAAATCATGCATGTTGGAGGAATAGAATTGATATTCAACCGTATTTCCATCAAATCTGTTTTTTTAGCTGCAAAATATTAATTACCAACTCCATCTTAGTTCCCAACCTTCAGTTTTGAATCACTCTGAATTCCCATTAATTGCCATGGAAACTTAACAACTTTGAAAATAACATACCTAATTTTACGACCTACAAATGGAGCCATGATTTTCAAAGAGGACATTGTGCTGTGTTGAAGAAGATTCTGGGATAGCTGATCAAGACCCTTAACTCCTCAGCTAAATGTTTCCTCACATATCACTGAAAGAAAGAGTATTTTTAAAGCTGGGAGCTTTGCATTGGCTTCATTTTCTTTATCCAGGGACTAAATCTTTTATTTATATAAAGTGTCCGTTCACTTTCCGTGTCTGCTCCTCATTTAGACTTGTGGATTACTATTGGACTAACAACATTTCCTTTGCTTTTACCAAACTCCTATATGATGTTTCTGTTTTGTGGATTAAAATAGAGACGCAAAGGAAACAAAGTATGAAATAGGATTTAAATTGTGAGCATGAACACTTTGCAATTGAAGTAGTTCTAGTGATTTCTTTGTTTGTTTATATTCAGACAATTTTAGTCAAAGCTTTAAGAACCATGTGACCTCTGACTTAATGAGTGGGTTTAAATAGGTAGAGATTTATTGTCACTGTTAGAAGAAAAAAATACAAACATCACTCTGCATATGAAATGAATTAAAGACGCAAAAACACACACACACACAATAAAAAAATTGTCTTTTAGAATAAAATATTGCCACCAAATCTAAATCTAAATGTAATGGAGCAGATGCAGTTTTAAGAGTTTTACTTTTCTTATTTTTTCTATATTTCTTTTCGTTTGACTGTGTGGGAGTTTTCAGCCAGAGGAGATAAAACAAATTAAAGTATTTTTTAAAAAGTAGAAAAACAACAACAGAAAAGGTCAGAAAGAAATTAACATATTTACAGTAATCAGTAAATAGTTTGTATTTATATACTGTAGCTCTTTTGTAGTCTTGATAACCACTCAAAGCTGCTTTAAAAATGAAATGTTGCCTTGTACAAAAGAATGAGCCCAGCCTTTTCCACACAATGAGACGTTCCGTTTGTTACACCATTCTGCGCTGTTTTTATGTATCGGATCGGGATCGGGCCGATTCTAAACCACAGATATCGGTATGGAGGAGACAGAAGACTCGATCTACCACCAGCTTTGCTTCTTTTAATGCTGTGTGACCTCACAGACTTATCTTAGGTCCTCATGGGAAGCTGCGATGTCAACACATCAGTGAATGTGCAGCAGCAGGAGGTGTGTTTTTGTTTTGCTTTGTTTTCCGTGGAAGTATCGAACCTAAATTCCAGACACGACCTTTGACTTTTAAAGCAGAAAGGTGTCGACAGCAGCTTGTATTTGCACAGTCTGCCACCTGTGTGAGTGAGGGAGTGTGGAGTGAGTGCTGATGTACAGTACCTCATGGGTGGGGGACACTGAAAACTGGTCTCCCAGTCTGGACTGCACCAGTTCTGACACCTTGACTACATTCCATTTCCTAGAGACGTACTCTAACCTTAACCTTAACCATAACGACTACTGACCTAACAATCTAAACATACAACATGTCGTGCAGACTTGACTTTTAATGTTCATATTGTGACTGTGTAAACAGATGTAGGTCCCCACAACAAGAGGAATACCTGAAACACACACACTACACACACTAGATTTACTTGGAGACCACTGACCCCTCTGATGTCATTGGAAAGAGAAGTCCGGGGCTTGAGCTGAAGCGGCTGTGGTGGTGATAGTGGGTTTGTGGAATGACAGTGTGTATGTGCGTGCGTTCGTGTAAGAGATCAGAGGCAAAGCAGTGATATGAGAGACGAATAAGTGTTATTCCAGATGCTTAAACCCCACCCCCCCCCCCCCACACACACACACCTCCTGCACCCCCACTTCGCTCCCTGCAGAGTTCTCGTTTTTCAACAGGGAAAAAAACAGAAGAGAGGATGTGTTTTCATGTGTGTGTGTGTGTGTGTGTGCAGGTGCACAGCATGTGTCAAGTGTAAATTTCTATGTGACAACATTTAGGAGTGGCAGTGTGCGTCACGTGTTGCTGCATGTCTTATATGCGTGTGTGTGTGTGTGTGTGTGTGTGTGTGTCTGCATCACAGCACAGATGCGTGCTGGTCTGTGTGCGAGTCATTTGCATGCTGTTTGTCGGCGGGGTTGCAGCCTGTCAGCTTGGTCAGAGCTGTAATCACAAAGCCAGATGAAGCACTTCTAATAACAACCCTGTCCCACTGCCAGCGTCTCAGAGAGCCCAGTAAATACTGCATGCAAGAGCCAAACCGCTGCACAAATGTAGGCAATTGGCGGCGCTCGCACATATTAAATGAAACGCTTCATGATAAAAAACAAGACTTGTATCCTTTCCGACATCATCCGACGTCAGATAGTGAGCCACGATTTCCATTTGCACTTTACAGGCATCGTCAGAAATCCGCCCCCCGCTGCATTTCATTAACCCTCGTCATCAGTTCCAACATGCAAATTGGCTCTTCCAGGTACGAGTCTGTCTTTATTTAAGTCGAATAATTCAGTCAGCAGGAATCAGGTTTTACTGTGGTTTCCACGATAAAAACAAACACACTAATTATAAAGGATCAAGTGGTGAATCACTAAATTAAACTTTTATATATAAATGAAAATGCTGTTTGTCCTGATGCCGCCTCCTCCTCCTCCTCCTCTCCTCCTCCTCCCCTCTCTGGGCAGAATCCAGACAAAACACCACCTGTGCAGGCTGGCAAGCTTTTCCTAAACCCAGACGACTGCAGCCCAACTCCTCCTCCTCGTCCTCCTCCTCCTCATCTTTCTCCTTCTCCTCCTGCTCCCTTTTGCGACAGTGGCAAAGCTGCCTGGGCTCTAAAATATTAATCTGCAGCACAGATGAGTTACACAATATGGACATAGTTGTAAATGGATGGGAGACATTTTAAGAAGACGGAGGAGAGATTTGGACACGAGTGTCTGCGACCAAGTTTGAATCTTCAAACACAGACTTTATGAATCATCACCCATTGGTTTGTGAACTGTCTCGTCTTTTAACTTGTCCAGCACCATCTTGGTTGTTATGAAGCAGAGCTATGCAGAATGTTCACAGTCACTGTGATGGTTAAGTGGCTCGTTGCGGGGAGATTAGGGGCCGTCTCCACTCCCCCTTCTATCTGTTAGCGGTAAAACCAGCTTCGCAAGGTCAGGGCTGCTGACGCAGAGTCCTCAGTATCAGGAGGTCTGGTACTGGCTTTAAGATGGAGGCTGCGATAGCGTTATTTTAGATCTTCATCGTGGCAGAGCTGGCGAAAAAGAGACAGAGAAAATCGCTGTCGGAGGAAAAGAGGAAGAACTGTCTGAACGAGAGAGGGGCCACACACGAGTAAACACGAAGGGAGTGAATTGGAAACATGCAAAATAGATGCCGACCGGCACGGACATGGCTCCAATGAAAACACATGCACATGTCCAGGAGAGGGGAAGGGAGGGGGGAGCATCAGCGGGGAGTTTTTATGACATTGGGCATAAAGTGGTAGACAATGGATGTGGATGGGTGTTTACGGCGGTGTCATAAAATATGTACTCCGTGGAGAAAAAGGCGACCAGACTTGCAAAGTTCTGCTTTAAATCCAGAAGAGACGATAGTTGGGTGGATCTTCCTGAGAGAGCAACATGTCACCATTCATCACACTGTAGCCACACCCTGAAGAAAACCCTTTAGGACCATCATTTACAAAATCCTGCTGTATAGACCAAGACCTGAAACTTGACCGAGACTAAAGGCTGTCGCAATTATTGCAGTCTGGCAGATTCACCGTCTCATCACGTCCACTGCAGTCAAAGTCATTTTCTCACCGTGGATCACACACACACACACACACAGTAAATAACAGTTTCTTTACACCTTTTTTTTTTCCTTCTTTTTAGTGATAATTGAAGGTTGGTTCACTGGTGGCACAATGAGTGTGTTCCTGTCACGACAGCAGCTGGAGCTGAGATGTCAGATGTGTCTCTGCACTGATTCACTGTATAAGAACACATAAGGGACATGTTGTGCTGTCTCTCCCTGTGCTGCAGCTACATGGAAAACTGCAGCCACAACCGCTGACCACAAAAGGAGGCGATATACCGTAGAAACGATAATGTTTTGGGACGGGTTCTGTCACATTGGCTGAGCTCTGTAATGTATGAACAGTCATTTAAATGGCAAACGCGTTAGAAAAGGAGCAGGGACCAAGCAACAGCACGCCAGGGAAATAAGTGCAGCTCATACTTTAACTACTTTGCAGTTAATATCGCAGCAGCATGAACAGTTTGACAAAAAAAAAACAAGGGTCACAAAAAGTCAATACTGCAGGAACCTTAATTGAGACCATAAACAAAAAATGTTTACTAAAGTAATGAAGTGACATGTCGGGCCACATTCCCACTGCTCATAGAAAAAATGTTTGTCCCATTTTTAGATGGTTTTTTGACCAGTGAGAATTCATATTCATGGATAATGCTATGATATCACATACAAACCAGTGGAAACGCCCCCTGATGGAAACTCAAGAGAATACAGGTTTTTCATGATTAAATTGATGTCAATTTATTATAATCACTCCAGGTTATGAACCAGACACAAAGCAGTGGAACTCTCCTTGCTCTCGAGGCAGATGTTCACCAGGCTCGTTCTGCTCTTGGTGCATTCTTTGCTTTTGTAATTTTTCGCACACGCACACACATTTTCCTTAAAGACATGCACATAAAAAAAAACATCCTAAATCACAGAGTGATCACTCAGTTCAGAGGATTGACAAGTTCACCGTAGCTACAACACAACCTGCAACAGTCAGGAGGCTCCTCCTCCTCCTCCTCCTCCCCCTCCTCCTGCATCTGCTTTTCATCTCTTGTCCGCAAAGACAGCCTTTAGATTGAGATGATTCCATTTGGCCTAAGCCTGAGCTCAGTGTTTGCTTTAATGACGATGACGAGGCTTTTTCCTATAACATAATGAAGGTGGTGTTTTACCGTCGGCTACACTTAACATTCCAGTGTTTCGTCTGATCACATCACAAAGTAGGTTCATGCATAAACTCATTCCCTTGCTTAAGGAGCAGCCGCAGCCTTTTATGTAATCGAATAAAATATAATAAGTTATCACGATGACCTGCTCTGCCAAACAGTCGTGCAATAGGAGGCATCTAAAGAAGGACATGAGGGGGTCATATTTAGCAAGCTGCTCCTCTAAATCTCCACTTTCCATTACACGCCTGGCTGATCCCCTGATGTTAGCGACCAGGGAGAGGAGAGCGTCGCTCTGCCAAGAGCCACCATTGAGCCAGAACTCTCCCACACACACACACACACACACACACACACACACACTCGCACATTCTCATTATACTGATACACAATACACACACACACACACACAAAATTGGCGGGTCTTGTTCCCAATTCATTAACAACAGGTCAGTCATTTCCAGAAAAAAAAATCCCCTTCTGATCCCTGAGTGACTGTGTGTGTGTGTGTGTGTGTGTGTGTGTGTGTGTGCGTGTGTGTGTGTGTGTGACAGGAGGAAAAGTGTGTGTTTGTTTCTGCCGACGTGGGCGGAGGATAAATTAACAGTGGTACCAAATTAGCAGCAATGTGCCGTTCTGGGTGCTACGGTCTTACTCAGCGTGATAATGCTAATCCGCGTTCCCTCTGTCTATGTTTGATGGTAATTCTGACTGAAAACACCACACGCCTCAAACAAACATCACACACCCGAGGAGAGAGAGACAGGGAGAGAGACAGACAGGGGAATCAGCCATGTGGCAGTCTCAGCGGTGGAGCTGACCTGCAGCAAGAGCAACAGATCATAGGGTAAGTTGACGTCCACTCCCTGGTGACCACACACACACACACACACTGACTTTTAATCCTTGACGATAACCTAAGTGACCCATGTGGCTCGCCCTCCAACTAAAGACAAAATCACTGATGCTGAAGAAGTACATAGTTGCATACAGGACGACAGTCCTCCATGTCGAGCCTTTATTTTAAGATGACACATAGTTCTGTGTTTAAAAAGAAAGATACAATTAAACAATGGTGTCTAAAATGCAAAGTGTCTGGAGTCATTAGATGAAAAGCAAACTTTTAATTGTGATTAATCTAGATTAATGAATTTCAAAATGTGAGATGAATTTGTTTTGAATCTTTTGACAGCTCTAATAAATAGATTTTAAAAGCATGGAACCAAAAAAGAAAGTGGTGGGAAGAGGATCACTGCATCAATAACTGTATCCTCACAGCTGTGTGCAGGTAAGCACACACTCAGGTTGACAGACAGGTGTATGCTGTCTAACTATTTCATCTGAGATGGGATGAAATGATGGGATGAGCTTTTTTACAGCCCGACCGTCTCCCTGGATGACATTTATCATATTTGTTTTTGTTGATAGAGCTTGTCATTTATTCAAAGCTGTCAGGACGTAAAGAGGATTTGAAGAGATTCATCAAAACGTGCCTCTGAAATAGAGCGTTTATATCCTGCCTTTAACCACACTGAGAATAAAACGTGGTTTAGTCATCTCCTCTAAACCTCCACGATGCCAAATTTATGACAAACACTGATAATGACTTCAAATGTGGATACAGTCCCTTTCTCTTAACACTGACAGCCAATCACACTCCAAAGGAAATGCTGACAAGTATCACGAGTAATTAGAGGGAGAGAGGAAAACACTTTATTTAGAGGTCCTTGAAATAAGCTTTTACTAAAAGCTATTATATATATATATATATATATATATATATATATATATATATATATATAAAGTCAGAATTAACAAATGTATTATGGCTTCTACAATTCTTGTAGGATCTAAAGGGAGATTGTGAACAGTTCAAATACTTGTTATAAACAGTAAATTTATCAACAATAATCAGACTACATATAAATTCTAATAAGTTATAACATTATAGGTTTATTTGGGATTAAATAAGACTATAAGAGGCTAATATTAATGCCATATAGAGGCATAATACATAATAAACCCTTTATTATGTACTTATCAACAGTTAACAAGCACCTTGGTAATTGTGTTTATTATGCTTTTATTAACATAAAGGAAACAAAATCTCAGCAGTGTCATGACACAGTTTTCCAGCAGGAGCATTTTTGTCTATAGTTGGTGAACTTGGCCGTCTTACAGCACAAGTTGTGAATGTGATGATCTTCTCTAAATTTAAGGCTGACCTTAAATGTACTTTGACTTTAGTAAGGGGGAAAAACAGTGGGCAAAATGTAGAATTAAATGTAAAATGAGTCAAACCATAGTCAAAGCCAAGGTTAGGGAAATAAGATACCTCACAAACAGAAGGTAAAACAAATGGACCAGGTGTTTATGTTACAAATCGATTTACTTGCCACAAAAAAGGCTGTGAAACTCAATCTGAAGCTTCAACCCAGAGAAGGGATTTGGTTTAGATGACTGAAAACACTCCCAAGAGCAAGATCAACCAAATATTGATCAAACAATCAATTAAGTGCGGCCCCAAAAGCTCTCTAAAATATGGCATGGCCTTTGTTTGCATGAGAATGCCAGGCTGCCACGGCTTGACGTGACTCGGCACACAGCCACCGCAGGGAAACACCTAAAGTGTGTGTTTGCACTTTCACTGGAGGACGGACTGAAGGAAGGGGAGAAGGAAGGGGAGGAAATGACAGAGGGAGACAATGAAAATGGCAAACACGGCAGAGATAAGGAGACAGCAAAGGACAAAGAAGAATATGACAAGAATATGCAGAGTGAGTGACGGCCGGGCCGACTGTTGCATTCACCAACAATCATCTGGTCAACACCAGAGAAGAAAAAGGGCGGAAAAATTAGGATATTGATTTTTTTTTCTTTTTCCCTAATTAGGGAAAGCGCTATGTCCTTTGTGATCAACCAAGCAGAAATATTTAATTACAAAACCTATTATGAGGTTGTGAATGCACCACATCTGACTTAACCAACCCCCCCAAGCAGAACATTTTCAGGAGGTGAAGTGAAGGAGAGAAAGAGTGTGAGGAGCAGGTGAGTGACTGATGTCGTTTAATTGTGTTCATATATGTGTAGGAGAGTTTAAAGAGGCAACTGAACTCATGAATATTTATGAACATACAGCAGCAGGTGATGGAGATGAGGATTACCCGCCTACATGTGTGTAAGAGCTTCTGTTATGTGTTATGTGCATTCATTTAATCCAGAAAACGATGCCTCTTCTTCTTTTTTTTATTATTATTAAATATTCAGTCAGTGCAAGTGATTATCCACCCATTCACCCATTCACCCATCCACATTATGTACGAAATGCACAACATTAAGTCGTAAAATGACCAAGATGCGTCATCAGAGACTAAGGAAACATATTAAATTGAAATACTGGCTTCACTGATTACAATGGTGTGGTCAGTTTATTCCACAAATTAAATTTTCATTTGTGGCCCACAAGCTCTCTTTATGTCTGGAGTTGGTGTTTTGGTCTGTTGTGTCACCCGCTGTGCCAAACACTGAATAATGCAGCGCGTACTGCACTTCAACACTGTTTGCCAGCAGAGTTAGTCGAACACAATGAGCTGCAGCTGCAGTATGTGTCGGAAAAAAAACCTAAAAAGCCTCAGTACCTCTCTCAAAAACGTCTTGACCGGAGAGGCAGCAAGACAAGGGTCTACAGTCGAGATGTGTTCAAATATAAACGGCTGAAAGTGGAGAGGAAGTTGAAGGTGGATGATGGTGAGGACAATGTTCTACACGTTGTTGGTGAATACGTATTTAACGTATATTAAGTAAAAACATGACTGTCACTCGCCGCTGCTGTGACTCTGTTCCTGCTGCTCAGAACAGACAGTCAATATGCACCTATTGCTGTGAATATTAACCAAAAACATTAGATATTTATTTAAATAAAACAGAGCGTGGGACAGTAATGTAGGTGTATGGGTTTGTGCATGAACACCAGGGGTGCAACGGTTCAACAAGCCCACGGTTCAGTTTGTATTGTTTTTGAGTCTCGGTTAAATCTCAGTTCTATTTTTTGCACATTAAGAAAAACTAACATTTGCTCACATTTAGTTTTGTGCAAAAACAACATGTTTCATTCAGAGGTGATTACTTTTTCGGACTTTGTGGAAAAGGGAAGTTCAACTTGTTTCTTCCCGACTGAATTCAACTCCTTCATTGTTTATGTTGGATGTGTTGTTGTGAGTATACTTAACTCACTAAACAATGCTTGCCATGACTCGCTGCAGAAATCCTGCTGTATTGTTTTCCTCGCGTTACGTTTTCCCTCACTCCTAACGTTGCGTGACGCATCATTCATGTAGCGACAGTTAATTGGACAGCTAGTGCTGCGTTCATGAACGGGGGAAAGAATGAAGGCTTGTAAAAACACAGTTATGCACATCATCCAATCCGTGCAGATCTATCTATTTAGAGAGGATATATACACACTTTATATTTATTTACACAGCTCCTTAATTCTGTATTTCAGAAACTTCCTGCGCTCACCAATGCATTGAACTAGGATTGCACTTCCTGTTTTAAATGCTAATGTTGTTATAATACACATTTCCTGTTTTGCACCTGATCTCTGTGGGGCGCCCTTGATACGACACGGTCTCATTTGATGGCCTTTGATTACGTCTGAGGTCATAACACACACACACACACACACGGGCTCATCCCTTTGTATGAATGTGAGCCCAGAGAGCTGACTGAGACGACCTGGCAGTGTTCTTATCTTGCTCACATTTGCCGTGTGACTCACAGTATTACCAGGCAGCACACTCATTAGGAGCAAGAAGACCTTTCATATCTCAGTCAGCCCCACAGCTGTCCTCAGGGCCGGCCAACAGGGACCAGCACTCCCCTCGTCCTCCTCCCTCTATTCTCCATTGTGTTGCTGTCTGCACCGTCTCACACAGATGTAATGTCAGGTGTTCTCTCAGTGTGTTAAATAAGTCATTTTTTTCCCTCTGCCTTCAGGGGACAGAGCCCATGTTTCCCCTGTCAACCACAACAATCCCCCAGTACACACACACATGCACACACATTAGAGGTACTCAGGCGTGGGCTGCAGGTCCGCTGCTGTGGGACATTTCACCAGCCCCCCCCCCATCTCTCTCCCTCACTGCGTCTGTTTCCTGATGCCCACCTGCATTTTACGAGGGCACAAACTGAATTCCTAAAATCCTGACGGTGGAGCAAGTGACAAACACTGGTGCACTGCAGGAGCCGATGATGGGGTTGGATGACAATGACAGTCACTGCCTCCACTCTCCACAGTTCCAGCAGGCAGGACTGTCGCTCACAACATGAAAGAGCTCTTTTTTGGAGGGTTAAGAATTATTTTCGGGTACCTCTTTGTGGAAATGGGGCTTAAGTGTGGTTGTATGAGGTACTGACAGTGACTTTAAATGTCCATGAAGCATGTCCATGCACTGTTTACGATGTTTCACGTAATCCAGTGTGATAGAAATGATACATCTAATCCAACAACAGCATGGATTCTATTTCTAACACACCAATATGTCTGATGTCACCATCCGTGGTTGGTTTCCCATTGATTTACAGGTTTGCCATGAGGATGGTTGAGCCTCAGTGGTAGAGAAGTTTGTCTGCCAACCTGAAGGTCCGGGTTCAATCCCCGGTTTTGCTCGACATGCCAAAGTCATTGGCACCGTGTGAATGGGAATAATTGATTTGTGTTAGAAACAGCGCTGCATATAGATCTGCTGTATGAATGTAAGAGTGAATGGGTGAATGGCAAAACTGTAAGGCGCCTCTCAGTTGTCACCAACACTGAATAGGCCCTATATACTGTAAATACAGGCCATTTATCATTCACCCTGACAAATATAAAAGCTGAATAGAAGCAGTTAAGATGTGGTTCACGTTTACAGCAAACGACACAATGGAAAAAAAAGTCTCTTGAGAATCAACACATGACTTAAATGCTGTTTTTTTCCACTCTGGCAAGTGATGTTTTCTTCTCACTTATGATGAGCTTCTTCTAAGCTGCTGAAATCAAAATCAGGATTAAATAGCTGCTTGTTTGTCAGAAGAATTGTGGGCAAACAACACAGATGTGAGGTGCTGTTTTCATGCTATTATTGTGCGTGCGGCATTATTTTTAAACCATATTTATTTGGTGAAACCGAGAAAAAGGAAAGATGACGGTAGGCTGACTTACCTCATGCTTGCCCTTCATCCTGCAGATCCTGATGTCATTCTTGTTTGACTCCCAGATTCTTTTCTGTACATTAAAGAGCACACAGATTCACACAGCTGGTCAGCGTCATTTACAATCCTCAGCGGAGGAAAAGTAATTGTTTGCAGCCTAATGATCGGCAATCCTATTTGCGTCCTGTCCAGAAGGTGCTCACCTTACTGTAGAACATCTCGTCTCCCGCAACGATGTCCAACTCCACGCGGAAAAGGTCATCCCTGGAAAGAGAGAGACAGGGAGCTAAAGAACAGTGTCTATAGGGAGAAGAACTGCTCTGCTCACAGCAATTTGATGCAGCTTTTCTTTTGGATGAACTCCAGGCACACACTTAATACAAACTGAATAAAGATGTTCCAGTATAAACTCAATCTCTTTCTGTGGTTTTATAAATAGTACTCCACCATGTGTATAATCCTGCTCAAGCAATGTGAGCATATTAGAGACATTAATTCCTTTAAAGTCCCGCAGACCTGCAGAGATTAGGAAGCAGCTTTTACAATGTCTTCCATTTCTGCCCAGATATATGAGAAATCGAGTCTGACTGCATAATGACATCTCATATTTCCCGTTTGCCTTTTGCCTCTGCTCATTAAACTTGACTTTCTGGATTGAATTTACTGCCAGGCCCCTGAATTTGGCTTATCCATCTTACTCAAAGTAATGGGAGATTTAATCAAGTTGTTTTACTGATGGTTAAACACCCCGACACACGCTGCCTACACGTGGTCTAAGACCTGCCACCAAACACACAGTCATGGTGTTCAAAACACGGCTTTTCAGATACTGCAATAACCTTCAATGTGCTAATCTGCAGTAGTACTTTAATTGGAGCAATATCAAGGTGTATCACTGTTCCAGCTCTGGCTCCCAGCTGTGCTTCATGTTCTCTTTTGTTAGCTGTAGGCAGGTTCCAATCGGCTCGACTCGTAGGTACCGTTTTAATTCATCAATCACCAAGGCGAGAGAGTTGTGTGAAGGCTTTGCACATTTATTTCCACTTGCCGTACGTCCAAGTTACATTTCTATCCACATGTCGCCAGAAACGTAGGAGCCAGACTTGAGTTAGTTTAGTTTAGGGTTAGGTCAGGTGGTTGGGGCAAGATCACTTGTTACATGTCATTTGTGAACAGTTGAAGTAGTTAAATGTTGGACTTAAGCCTTCAATGTTTAGTTCAGGAATAGAAACAATGTTTAGTTTGTATGCTGCATCCTTCCAGGCTCTGTCAAGTAATACTATCAGACCTGACTGAGGAAGCATTTGTGTTTATACACTGGCAGTGCAGGGGAAAGTGGTATTTTTCCTGTCAAACTGCTGAAAGAAAGAAAGTTTTCTTAGCTTTTAAAATCTTTTCATGGGCACTTATTTGTGTTCCCAATCATACTCCAACCTGTTGTGCAGCCGTCCCACTTTACAAGTGCTGTTGATTTTGGTCTTGAAATAAAATGAATCTCTCCCCGCGTTCAGCACGGAAACGTTGCTGGGCGACATGAGAGTTAAACACCACTATACCGAGAAACAGGGAGAGTCATGTGGAGATAATAGGCTTAGTCAGAACCGTGTGAACGCATATGACTATCGTTTGAAACTAATGGACATTCATTTACATTCAGGACATGGCTGTACTTGATGGGCACACTGAAGCTGTCGGGTTACTGCTGCCTCGTTGGGTAAGTTTAGTAAATCGGACAAAAGTTGTTATTATTGTTGATAATGTGCTATGGTCAATGGTCTGTACTTACATAGCACTGTTCTAGTCAGAGCTGCTCTACGTGACACCCATTCACACCAATGTGTGAATGGGTGGCTGGGAATCAAACCCACAACTTCCCACAACTTCCAGTTGAAAGACGACTTGCTCTACCACCTCGCTCGAGCTACTGTCGACCCCAACAGCAAAATGTCAATACTTCAAATAATAACACTTGAAAAAAACAATTCCTTTAATAAATAAGGTGATGGATCTTCTGTCTATGTTGGTCTGTTATTTATATGACAACACCTGACCGTGCAGTACAAACTGGGTTAAGATTAGCAATAGGGATGGGCAGGTATGGGTCAGATACTGATCAAAATCACTGGATCATATATCGGACAGATAAAAATGTCAAATCTGATGCAATCCAAAAATCCTTTAAACGCATGCTTCACTATGCACAGACTGTAAAAATGTAAAAAATGAGTCATATTTGGGACGTGAATTCCTTCTTTTTTGGGAGAACAATATTTGTGACACAGTTGGAGAATTATGTCTTTGAAATGACTCAGCACAAATGTGTTGTTAACAGCTTCATAGTTCATAAATGACCTAAAATTACTTTATTGGACTAATATCAAGTTTGTGATATTGGTGTTGTACACACACAAAGTGGTTTTGTCCAATCCCTAATTAGCAAAACAAACAGGACTAAGGAGTGGGTTTGAGACTATGCTGGGCTCAGGGACGGGTTTGAATATGAAATCTACAAATGCCTGTAAGGCTTGAGTCGGATTTAGTTAGTTGTAGCTTTGGCTTGTTTGGGATCAGAGATAAAAATGCAGTTCTAGTGCAAGAGTGCTTATGCAATTAATTTCCCAGTGGTTCTATTGTATTTGCGGAGCAGTGAGAATGTGTACTTGACGAGGACATAGGTAGGCCGAGTGCCACCAGGTTCCTCCTGAATAATTCATCGCCTTTCCTGTTGTTTGAAGATCCGTGCTCTTAATCAACCACACAAACCACAACAATGGCTGAGTGGGGGCACAATTACAAAATCACTAAACATGTGCTTGATGTGTCCATTGCTTAACAGGTCAGAGTTCAAGCATTCTCTAAACAATGGAGCGGGCCTGATTGTGGGGCGTCATCTCATCCACATGACTACAGCATCAGGCCTTCCAGCGAGCAGCGCTTTGCCATGATAGTGCTGGAGAAGAGGGGGAATTATTTATGCTGCTGCTTCTCATTTTCTCTCCCCATCCCATTTCTTGTCTGCTTCTGGTTAAATAATGCAAAGCTTGCGGCCTGAGTGCTTTTGTTTGTTTATGTATGTGTCAGTGGATTTAAAGTTAGGATTCAGGGACTAACATGTGAACTGTGTTAAGATTTAAACATTTCATTATTCTTTCTGTTGCGGGATGTGAACACAGCCTTGAAACACCTAAACTCACCGGTGCATAACGTACAGAATCACCTAAGCTTACAAATCACTCTCCTTAATCTCACAAATCAAAAACTCTGCTGCAGCCTTTGCATAGTTGTGTGCACGTGCGTAATGTGCACGTGCCTGGACCTTAGACAGGGACACTGTCAGTGTTTCCCACATTTCTAACCCGACTAGCTCATGAATTTTCCTCCACTCGTCGAAACAAAAGCAGACTCGGGTCAAGTCAGAGACCTCTAAAGCTGCCAATTTCTCCTGGAAAGAAGTTCAGTTCTCCCCCCTCTTCGTCTTCTTCATGCTCGTCTTAGCGCTGAGGTTTAGTGCGAGCAGCACTGAGTCACGTTGAGTCTGCAGGAGAATCTGCTCTGCTGGATGAAGGCATAAAAATTGAAATAACTAGTTACCTTGACGGGGGATGGTGTTCTGCAGCATGTCTGTGTATGTGAGCGTGTACAAGTTTATGTTAATATAAAGCTTGGTGAAAGGTCAGGCAGGAAGACTGTCTGTCTGTGCAAGGTTGTCTGTCTCTATAAGGTTATATATCCATACTCCAACATCTCCATCTGACATTGTTCAAGTTTTTCTAACTCCTCAGTAATCTGTGTCCATACAGAAACATCTCGAGAACATTCAGGAACACTAGGTATGCATAGGGCTAAGGGTGGGCTACACCGTGGAGACTAGGTTATCATCAAAGAGACAAACAACCATTCACTCCCTAGAGTTTTCCACCTAAAATGAAGACAGTAGCTTTTTTCTACTCTTCTCTGTTTGCGTGCTTTGCAGGAAAAAACCCTTTTTACATTCAACGACCTGCAAAATACAGGAGACTTCAATAACACAAACTCACTTAAGAGGCCAAATGCCACTCTCTAGAGTCGCTGCCAAAAAATGTCACTGTCACTTGAGTTCAAGAATGATGTGCACTTATGGGAGTCAAAAGAAAGAAGCAAAGACAAGGGGACGGAAAAGAAAAAGCAGACTGTGGTTATTGTTGAATAAATTACTATAGTTACAGCAGCAGGTTAAATTTAGCAGCAGAATAACTGGTTGTTTGTCAAATCAGCGAACGAATCCACCTCCTTAGGTCGTCTTAACATCTGATCAGAGGCCATTTGTGAGTCATCCTACTTTCTTATCACCACCAACAGTGGCTAAGCTGCAGGGCAGCAGTGTTTTAAAGGACAATAGGGAAACCCCGGGCAAAAGAGACTGAGGAGGTGTCCAACATCCACCCACAACAGCTCTTTAGAAGTGCAGTTTCTCATCAGCTAAAGAGAGAACGACATGTACAAAAACACACAGAGAATAAAAATTCAATAAATAATTGCAGTTTCATTGTATGTGCCCATCTTCCACTACATCATTGTTTAAGTGCATATAATATTTGTCGTACACTGACTCACTACAGCTGCTTTATTCTCCAGAGCTGCCATGAGTCATTGGACCAGTCTGTGACCAGTCTGCGTGCCCTCCAGTGACCTCTGAGGTCAGTGTCTGAGGGCTAATAAACTGACCTGGCCCCCGACCTGGCAGGAAGAGCGCACACTTCTCCTTTGCAGTTAATAAAACATGCCCACACCTGTGGTGGTTGGTGGTTGCTGGTCTCTGAACAAGGGGAAGCTCATTTCAGACCCAGTTATTTAAACATAAATTCTGCCCTCTCTCGCTCTGTGTCTGCAATTTTTATACTTTGACTTTTGTGTTTCATTTTTGTTTCTCGCTTTGTGAAAAGCATTCATGAAACAAACTATAAAAATGAATGAAATAACCAACAAAATGCAATAATTATGTAAAACTGAAACAAGGAAATGATATAATATTGTTTTCATTTACAGTGTTTACTACAGTAATGTACAAATGGAAATGGACTCTGTCACAGAGCAAATGCTATGTGTTTCTGAGCTTCACTCGCAAAATCCACATGGGACTGCGACAGAGGCGACTCTGGTGTCGTCGTATAATATATTTTAACAACACTGACGATAAAAAAGTGGTTTCCGCCTTTCCTCCAATAGATGTAAATACAAAAGAATATATTTGGCTATTTATTTTATGACATTTTTAGAGGAAGCAGAGCTTCCCATTCTGCCTGTGACACACACACACACACACACACACAGATGGTTGGACACAGATTGCAAAAATCACTTTTGCTTCATCAGAACTGGAACAAATCAAGAGTGAGCTGCATGTCTACGGTCATCTCAAGGTAAACGCTCCAAACCAAGCTGGGTAATATCTCTGTGGATGTAAAGACCAGAGAACCCACAGCTGCTCATCTTTTCCCGGGGTTTAAAACACAGCGAGGTGCTTTACTCCACCTGCCACCAGCAAATACATAGTTTGTTTTCATTTAGCACGGACAGTCAGAGGAGCTGCTCTCAGCAGGTGCTTGGTCAGAGATGTAGTGCTGCTTGCAGTGAGAGGAGCAGCTATGCTAATGGTGACAGGATTTGGTGATGAGTGAAGCATCTTATCAAGCCGTGCGCTGTGTAGGAGCTTTTGGCAGTCTTACCTGCCACCACAGGTACTTATTTATACATTACACCTTTAAAAAAAAAACTCTGCCTTCCTGCTGGGCTGTCACTGGCTGCATTTGCACACGGATCCTATTTTTTTATTTTTTTTCTATTCAAGATGGATCGTTTTCTCTCGGGAAGCTGCAAACAGTGTTAGCCACTTAAAAAAAATATATATAAATACACACTCTCTGTATCTCACTCGCTGCCATCACACCTCTCCCCTCTTTGCCTGCAAGTCTCGCATTTCATTATCATCCTGTTGGCTGAGACATTCGTATCAGTTTACCTGGGCTCTTCAGTGTTGATTTCTGCAGCTGTGAATTGAAATCAACATTATTTTACACTGCGTCACAGCTCGGGCCGTGTTTTAAAGCAGACCCACAGACGACAGTAGCTGTAGTTGTCTGTGTGCACTTTTATTATCATGGCATGTGTGAGCCTCTCTGCACAGACATAATGGCTGGAACCATGTTACATAGTTTGATATATTTACTACCAGCTCTCACTAGTGAGCATAGACCAGCTGGAGGCCAGGCACCGGGTCATTTCCTGGACCACAGTGGCGTCTCTTATTGGAAACCACTTCAATCTTCTTTCAGACTGCCACTACAGCAAATAACCAGCACCATATGTGAAAATTGACTGTGTCTCAGGTTTTTTTTTTTAAGCATGTTTCAAGCCAAATAAATTTTTTGACAACATGGGCAGTAAATCTTGAGGTGCATGTTTTCTGTTAGCTCAGGCTGGCTCCTGACTGGCTCCAGGGAGCAGCAGATGTAGCTTTTTCTTTTTACAGTGTGAAGCTGGTGCTGGTGCTGGTGCTGGTGCAGCTGAGCAGGCCGGCCTCTCGTCAGGAGCTCCTGACCTCCACGGCTACTGTCTGTCCATGATCAGCACATTCAGCACACTCACAAACACATGTAGACCACACCAAAACACATTTGTCAGGCCAAGTATCCTCAGCAGATGCAGCATCTGTAACATGTGACTACTTCTCAACACATTTACAGCAGCGTCTTAAAAATAACCAAAGCTGACGTTTAAATGTTAACATGAGTTATGTCCACGAGGCCATGTGCAGATGGACATTGTACTTGACTGATATTACTTTCTGCTTAGTTCTACTTAGCATGCTGTAATGTGGAACAGTCGGGGTGGGAATCAGAGGGTACCTCGCAATACGATACATGATACATGCTCCACGATACCAATAATATCACGATACAACAATTCCGTGATAATCCACATATTGCACGACAATCATATTGCGATATCTGTCTAACTGAAGAAAACAAGTGCAGGATTTCTATGATTATTCACAACATAGAGAACAAAGTTGCATAAAGTCTACGTATTGAACGTGGATGGAGCATCTTTTAACCTCGCTTTCTCCGCCATTATCCCGCTGTAAACACCCTCTACTTTGGCCAGGTAACTTCTGCCCAAGCGCCGCCGCAAGGAGACATGAAGTACCCACGCACTGCTAACCTTAGAGCGCCTTAATTTGTTAAGTAAATATCGATGATTGTATTGGACGAGGAAGGACAACGATATATCACCAAATCAATATGTTGACCCACTCGTATTGAACAGTATTCAACCAACAGCACAAGATGGCGGACTTGTTTTGAGCAATAATCTTGCCTACTGTCAAACTGTCATATATACACAGTCATATATACACAGAATATATTCAAATTCTACCAATAAACACAATGAACTTGAAAAAACTAATGTGTGGTCAACCAAACAAAGTCTTAATACATGTATGATGTAGCATACCATTAGCTTTATAGTAATTATGGCTGATAACCCAGGGATTTCAGACCTGAAATGTTATGTGATGTCACCTGTAGCTGTGTGCTTGTGTGGTACAACCAATTAAAAACACCTCACATATGGTTCCAGATATCTCAAAGCTCATAGTAACCTGTCATCACAAAGGAACTGGGGAAACTTGTGTGTGTGTGTGTGTGTGTTGTACCTGGCTCCGATGTAGAGCGTTCGATTGACTTGCAGGATCCTCTGGATGTGCAGAGGCTCTTGTCTCAGCCATGTTCGGTGGGGTCGGCCCAGGAACACCGGGTATCTTCTCACCACTGTCGGAGAACGAGACACAGAGACACGCGGTGACTGATCCTAAACTGACATCCATCTTTGGGAAATGTGAGTTTTGTGTTAGTTTGTTTTGACAGTTTGTCAGCGGTAACGGGCTGATGTGGAGACGGAGCTTGAGGCCTGGAGAGGAGCAGCACATCCGAGACGCCGAGCACAGCACAAACAAATACGCTCCTGAAAACACGGCACTGTTACATTCACACGTTTTGCTGACTGATGAATTGTTCCTTTACATGGTGGTGATGTGTTCATCAGCATAGCAATCAGACACAGAAATAAGATAGAGATTACAAAAGCACATCCATATTATCCCACAGGTGTGACACAGTGGAAATAACAGTTACAAATCAATTAGATGAGTCACTGCTTGAAAACCAGTAAGGCTATTTTGTTTTTGACCTTGACTGAGGTGAATGAGACAGTATTTTTATCTATTATCCTCACATCCTCTCTCTGTGTCCTTGCCATCATTATTGTTTTATCCCACACCATACTCCATTCTGTCCATTTCCTCGTCCCAGTCACCTCTGTGTTTTGTCTGCTTCATTTCTATCATGTAATCACTTTCTATAGCATCACTCTTTCCCAGGATCCACTGTGATTCATTCTTTTCCACCTCCACACTTTCCCTCTGTTTGTCTCACACTGTGTGTCCACATGAGCATGATGTATGTACTTTAATACACCACATTTCTGTCAGTGGGAGTGTTTTTACTTGGTATTCACTCTGGGGGACAAATTATTATTCTTTTACTTGGAGTCCGATCAGCATTAGCATGAGTTCAGCCCCTATTCATTTACGAGAGCGTCATATAACACCACTTTTCTCATGTCCCTTGGCGTCGTCTTTGAGACGCACAGAGTCTCCTTCCACACCTGGAAGAGACACACCGGGCGGCACATTTAGATGCTCGAGTGTCCATCCACACTTTAATGTCCCTGTGAGCATCAAGCAAGTACAAAGCAGTCAGTCACAAGGAAAATATGATGTATTACTGGTCATGATATTAATAATATGAAGTCCACTAAGCCTAACCTAGATATTTATCCACCAGAAGTAGGTTTACATGGGAAGCCGAGTGCCTCTCTTTCCTTGTGCATCTGCTCTGGATGAGAACAGGTTGTCATTTCCTGTGCAAAAGTGCGGCACATATTCATTTTCCTTCCTCTGTTGAGTGGCAAACCTTACATTTTTACATCTTGGGAAAGCGCTCGTCAACAACTGTGACATTGCTGAGCTCCATGAGGTTGTTGTTGTTTTTTCTTCTCACGCTGGTTCACGCACACGTGACACAAAACACGGGGCTTCACTTATACCTGCTTTAAACTGC
The DNA here is from genome assembly GCF_958295425.1 of Solea solea. NCBI lineage: Eukaryota > Metazoa > Chordata > Actinopteri > Pleuronectiformes > Soleidae > Solea > Solea solea. The sequence goes on along the minus strand of NC_081142.1, from coordinate 2,039,612 downwards.
AACTGCTGACTCGCTGCAGTGTATCACTCAGTTTAGCCTGACAACTTCACTTCTTCACTCCACTCCTTTCCACCGTGAGCCGTATTGATATGAGGAGAGGGGTCTGGACTCATCGGGTAAACCATCAATCAATCGTATTGAGCTGCAATCAATCAAGGGCTGGCCCGAACTGGAGACTGCCAAGCTGATATGGAGACTCAAAGTCTGGGTGTGTATGGAGCTCTGTCTCTTGAGGGTCTCAGTGTGTGTGTGTGTGTGTGTGTGTGTGTAGCTATATGTGTTCACGTGTGTGGGAAAGTCATAGATGTGACAACCCCTTCCTTCACTGAGCTCATTCCTAAGCATGACCCCACACCTTCTGGCCTCGACACCCTTTGTGTGAGACCGTGTCTGACCTCAACAGCCCACACCATGACCTAAAGCCTCCTCCGTGGCCCTCCTCCTCCTCATTCTGCACCCGACATATTAGGGCACACATACGAGCAGGCAGATAGAAGGTGAGAAACTCTGCGTGGTCAGTACCTTCAGTGGGGATGAAGTTGACGGGGCCGAGTTCCTCTGGGAACGCTGAGCTGGCCGTTCGGAGGAGCCAACACAGCAAGAAGAGGGAGGGAGCGGCCGTGGTTGCCATGGTAACAGAACTGTAGTCTGCGGAGATAAAAAGACAGAAAAATAGAAAGTGGTTGTTAAGGCAGAGGAGTGAGACGTACAGCATATAAACGTACACTCACAAGAACGCTCAGCTAATCACATGGTAACAAGTCATTGTATTTCCATGTAGACCTGAACGAGGATGTGAGGACTTGAGTGACTTTGAATTTGCCTTTGTTGTTGACACCAGACAGGAACCGCTGATCTACTGGGGTTTACAGAGACTGGTCCAGTGAGCGGCAGTTCTCTGGGAGAGAACGACCACACCGGGTGCCACTCCAGCCACTGTATTAGGTGCACTTGTAAAGTGGTCAGTAATTGTACATAGACAGAGAGACATTCACTCACTTAATCACTGTCTGACAAAAAGTGGCCGTTTTCTTTTTTTTTTTATCAATCTATCCATCTTTACATTCCCACAGCATTTCTGTCTCTTCTCTCTGATGTGAGCCAAGATAAAGAGCTGCTTAGAGTTTAGAGCGATTAAGTCATTTGCTGAGCGAGAAGTGTCCAGTCACAAAACCACATCAAACATCACCTATGACACACAGAGTGTCACAAGAAGGGTTGATGACAGGACAGAGGCCACGACATGGCCTGTACATGAATAGAAAATCTGTCCCTTAGAGGTTCAGACATTAAGCATTACGCATGAAAGAGAATGACAGAGGGAGCAAAGTGGTAGTTTACTTAAATTAAACGATTGCCGTCGACGCAAATCACTTCACTGACGGCAGTGTTAAACGGTCGGTATTTTTCATCGTGCGGCTTTGAGGCACACGTAGGTCTCGGATGTGGAAATACAAATCATACCCAAATTAACTTACTACTCTACGCTATCCATCTAGAAAATGACTCCCACGGCTTTTCGTCTCATAGGAAACAAGCTATGAGACGAAAAGCCACAAACCTCAGAAGACATGAAAGCAGGTCACTACCTCTGTGTTACCTCATAGCATGTGTGGTCAAAATCCATGTCCATCCAACCTGGTCTTCTATTCACGCTGTTATTATATTATATTATATTATATTAAAGGTCTAATTTCATGAGTAAAATCTTTCCCTTCTCCATCCTGTTTTCCTGGAACTGTCCCAAACACACTGTAACTTCCTCTTAACGCGACTTTAATCTTGTTCATATCTTAATGCTGGATGCAACAGTGAATCATTTGCATTGAAAATCCCCATCACCACAAACACAAAACCTTTCTTTCATCCGGGCACAACTGCAACATCTCTAATTTGAATACTCAAGGTTGGACGTCTCTATGCAAAACACCAAAGCATTTCACTGTGGTCACGCAAGCACGAGGCAGAAAACACTGCAACAACAAACACCTTGCTTAATGTACGGTGTCCAATTTGTACTTTCTGGATATAAAGCAGCAGTCTGTGTCATTTGATTCAGGTTTTATTGCCAGAAATTAAATAAATTACCCATAACTGTATTTATAATGTAATATAAAATAAAAATAGTTTGGTTTCTGTAGCCTTTTATATGTACTGTGCCTTTTATAAGGGCTTTGCTTTATGGAGGCCGACATCCTGCCCTATCATGTTTCAGCAGCAGCCAAAACAGACAGAAGGTTTCTATGTAAACTCTGTTTCTTGCTGTTATCTCATTAGTAGATGTCACTAATTATCACACACTGGACCTTTAAACCTGCTACTAAATAGACAGTTTAGAGTGAGCTACAAGCTAATATTGGTTACATCTGATCCCAGTGTTGGCACGTCTGCATGAGAGCTGGTTTTGGTAGGTAAATAAAACCGTTGGCTCTCACTATTAAAGCCCTAAAGCATACTAATAGCAGCTACGCTATAGATAGCACTGTTAGCTGCTAAGTTATGCATGTAGCCCAGAAGCATCCCTGTTTCTGGTTTAAACACCAAGCAGGTGGCAGGTCGGTGCACACTGTCGGAAAAGGACGAAATCAACATATTTATGACCGTCATGTTTAGGTCTAGTGATTTGAGCCGATAAACAACTGAGACAACTGCAGAGTTATTTGACCTGGAGAAGGACAGCACACCTTTCACACTGACAGCAAAAGCCAGATATGAGAGTCTTATGTCATCTTCAGTTCATCTTTACTACAAAACTGCAATTTAGATTCAAACAAAGCAGCGATAACAAAGAAGCCCTTCACAATGACCTTCCTCGATAGCTATAGCCTTTATTGTCTATTGTCGCTAACAGCCTACGGTCTTCTCTGAGCCGGTATCAACAGTACAACCAGGAATTAATACATGGATGGTTTTTAAGGTGTAAACATATAGGCACCAGTAAATCAGAGTAACTAATGCTGCGTTCACACCAAACGCAAATTTTGTGATCACAACGATTTTGTGCAACATCATCAGCCGGTCGGATCAAGCCACTCATGTTCATTGGCTGAACAGCCGGAGCCCAAATTTATGGCATCTTTGACCATTTGCCTTGCTCGCCCCTTTTTGTTTTTGCCCCAGTACATATAGCAACTTGTGCCATAGAGCTCCGGGTGCCCACACACTGAATTCTTTCCATTTTGAGCAGAGGCTCATGACGTCGCCCGGAGAATCTCAATTCTCCGGCTGTGTGTAAACTCACCATGCAAATCAGTCAGTGTAACTGTACACTCCAACGACAACAACTTTCTATTCATTCAACAGCTATAAGCTATGATATTATATCAGAAAACATGCGCAGGAAAACAAAAGATGTAAAAATGGAATAAAAGCGACCAATGGAGAAGGCTGATACAGTACACAGGGAGCTGCCTTTCTTCACACATTCATTCTCTCTTTCTCACATATGCTCTCTCTCCTCCGCAGGATACAAACAGCCATTGTGCAGCCCATCTCCTTAATGGAGTCCCTGACATAACCTTATCGGGATGTTTAATCTTTATGGGACATTTCTCAAATTCCGTGCTCCGACATCAGAATAAAAGTGGGAGGCATGCTAATTACTCAACACCCACAAGCAAAATTACAGGAGGTGAAGGGGAAAGAGTCACACAGAGAGAAGAAAGGAGGTCACGGGGTAGCGCGATGTGGCAGCGAGATGGAGTGAGAGATAAGTGGGAAACAGTGAAAAGAGAGGGGAGATGAGAAGTCAGGAAGTCGGTATATCCAATCAGAGATTCGATTGTTTCTGCTATTAATAATGTATGAATAAATGTCAGGCGGTATGCATTCGATTAGTATAATTAGATACCCAGGGCTATACAATTTCATGGGACAGCAGAATAAGTAGATACACTAGAGTCAGTGTGTGTGTATAGTATAAACACTGACCTTGTCAGGACCAGTAGTCCTCATGGAGACCAAAACTAATCCTAATGAGGCAGAATCTCATTTCTGAGGCACTGGTTAAGATTTGAATTGTGCTTAGGCTGTTCATATGAATGGAGGTCAATGTCCTAAGGAGAATAACTGGTCAAACCTCCCTCTCTCTCTGTGTGTGTGTGTGTGTGTGTGTAATCATGACAAATGGCTTCAGTCAAATCCATTCAAAATCCTTTATGTGTGGCACAAGCGGTAAATACTTTTATCATCACACACTGAGACATACTGAAAGTCAAAATTTAACATTTTTGCCATATGTTGTTGATGCTAATCTTTACTCTGAACCCTGCGGCGCTTCAGTGCTCCAGTTATGAAACTAAAAGGTTGAGTTGATGCCATATTGAGGTTGGCACACATCGTGTGGGCTTCAGGTACTTAACAAGAAACTTGTTACAAATAAACATACTGTCAGAGGCAAATTATTGTGTCCGCTTTCCCCCCCACAGGGACTATTGTTTTCAGTGTTGTGACAAACACTTTCAGGGACTGAGCTTGATTTCAGGCACTGTCCCAGCAACCTTACTTGGGTGCCAAGTTAATACAGATGGCAAGTGACAACAGAGGAGGGAAAAAAATTAAACCCGTATCTGGTCACATTTCAGCTACAATTCCTCCATCCGCTGCAACTATCCTGTGTTAACTCTTAAAGCCAGGGTTGCATGTAGGCAACATGTAACCTTTTGTATACCACCCCCCTACACACACACACACACAGGGAGAACATGCAAACACAAAGCCGACATTAATACAACGTTTCCATTTTAAAACAGCAACTTTCCAGATGAAAATTCGTTTTTAGCTCTGTCCCAGAAATAATCTGCATCCATACTTAAATGCTGAGCATGCACATTCTGGTGTAAACAGGAAGACGATTCTCTCCTCTGCAGCTTTAGTTTGTTTAGTTTCACAAGTATTCTTCAGTATTAGGAAGAAGAAACTACAACCAAGATCATGAGATTGATTATTATCAATTATGAGACCAACAATGAGGTGAAATTGAGACTTAAAGTTGATCACAGCTGATAGTTTAGTACTAGTGACTTGTAAGAACCAATCAGGAATTGAATGTAGCTTCCAAAGGTGTCTGTTTTTAGGAGTCAGCAGTGTTATGAAACCTCAGTGTGAAGTAGTTAGTAAAGTAGTTTTTGGAAAACAAAAATGGAGTAGTGCGAATGCAGCCTTAGAAATGTACAATTCCTCTCGGTTCTGTTTCCAGACTTGGGGATATTTAGCTTTTGAATGAAGACTTTAATAGTCACCTAAGAGAGGGGACACACACACACACCTATAGGCTGATTTAATAAGCAGCAGCACATACTCTGCCCTTTGGTGGAAAGGTTGCTAATCTAGAATTGGTAACAGGGGGCTTCTTTGGTGGGAGGGGCTTACTTGCAATCCTACCTACTACTGCTTTAATGAATTAGGACTCCTGAACTCACTTTATAGACTTGTTCTTTTCCAGTGCAGCTCCAGATCCATGTGGTTATGGGCGTTTAGCGAAGTCATTTCCTAAACAAAGTCATTAAGAGATTATTTAGCTGCTGTAAGAGCTGAAGGGAATTGGGCGTAGAAGGTGCTATTTCTCCCTGGACATCATTAATGCCACCTTATACAGTATAATGATAACGGCAAAGGGCGGCTTAGATAACTTAGTGAACAAATCACCGGCAAATCAATGACGTCTTGTGTCTTTTGCGAGGCCCTAATGATGTCTGATTCTGTTCTGATACAGGGGAAAGAGCAGAGGCTTAGAAGAGAACAATGCCTTAATGGCAAAGAGGAGATGTGAAGAATCTCGGTGATGTGGAATTAGACGCTGGCTCTACAGACACAGACACAGTGGCCCTGTGCTGCAGGATAGTGTTTGGATACTTTGCATGCAAATAAAGCACCTGATCATCAAATGAAAGCACTAATATGCTCTGAAATGCTTTTGTCACTTATTATGGTTGCCATGGCTCTCACTCTCTCATCCCTACCTCTTTCCCTTTCATCATCTCTTTACACCTTGGCTTCGGTCTTGCTCTCGCTCAGCTCTGGCCTTGTTGATATACTCGTTCTCTGTGTGATTCTGAGAAAACCAAGATTATGCATGTCCTAGATCTGTTTTAAATGGTAATGAAATTTATGGGGATTTAATGGGGGCACGGTAGCAGTTGTCGACAAAAAACGAGTATTATTCAGGTTTTCTGTATTTGAGACAATAGTATATTATCATAGTGAGGAGCTGATATGAAAGTCAGTATCAGTCCAATACTGGTCAAACTCACTGGATCATCAGAGGAAGAGAACGAAACATCCAATATGCTCCAAAAAGCCTAAACACCACATAAATGCTTCACTAGGCACAGGCTTGTCATTAACGTCATGAAAACTATATTTTAAGATTACAAGGAGAAACAAATGCAAAACAGGTAAGTTTCATTTCGTAAAACAACTGTATTGGACTGATATCTATATAAGTGAGGACTTCAGTATTGGACATGAAAAAGTGGTATTGAGCCATCCTTCCGCTCATAAGATCCATTTTCACACCACCGTCGTTCTCTTCTCAAAATGTTACCATATTGTATAGATATTTTTCCTGCTGTTCATCACTTCTTTCTCCTTTCCATTTTTACTCTGCTTTACTATAATTTGCACATAACGCATATATTACAACTATAGTCTATAATCTATTGGGTGCTGTGGCTATTTAACATACAGTATTTCAGGTTAATTGTCTTGGATTCCTGGCTCACAAAGATTTCTGTTTAGGTTCATTCTCATTTCTCTCTCTAGCCTCATTACAGACTGCCACAGCTGCGGAACAGCTTTCCACGGTTTGTTCTTTACAGCAACAATAGAAGTGGCAGCAATCGTGGCAGTTGAACAAGCTCCAGTAGCAGTAGTGGATGACGTGTTGCTCCCATTTATTTCACTTCACTGCTCAGTAAAAAGGAACAACACAGAAAAGGAGCCAGCAACAGCCTGATGGGTTTGAAGCTACAGCTCAAAACTAAAAGAATTTAGCGTTAATCTTAGAACATTTTGCAGAGGAGTTAATGTTCAAAGAAATACCCATGAAGATGACCTTTGGGTTTCTCCACTTTTATTGAACCACATCGCCTAGATGACCTTGAGGTTTTGGTCCATAGGAATGTGTCAGTACAAGATATAAAGTAAGCAGTAGGGGACTGTTTTCTTTAAGTGGACTTAAAAGAAGCCCCATAGATTTCCCAGAGTGGCTTAATTGTCATGTTCATTAGATTGAGAGGCTGCTTTATGGGGTGTGTAAAATCAAAGACAGGCGATAGCTTGATGTTGCCGGGCTCTCCTTCAAACAGGAACCACATAGGATGCTTTACATTGCTAAGAAGTGAAGAGAGAGAGAATAAAGAATAAGATGTGTGTGCGTGAGAGAGAAGGATGATTTAAGGCAGAGATGGAAATGAAAAGTTATGAAAAGAAAAGAAAAACCTGAGGTGGGAGAATGTGGAGAGGACGAGACAGGATAGAGACGACAAAAATAATGCACTACAGGGAGTGATGAAGAGAAACAGAGGTTAAAGAAAGACAAGTGAAGCATTCAGTCAGAGAGGGGGAGTCACAGTGGATATCCAGAGAGTGAAGCCAAAGAATGTACAGAATGAGAGAGACTAAAAAACAGCCAGTGGAGAAGAAGAAAAGCAGAGAGCCAATGAGACCTTTGCATTGCCAGATTTATTGTCACACAGGGCCAAGAGCAGAGTCGTAGGAGGGAGCTTCTGGGTCACGTCTTGCCTGGTTTGTAACTTGCATAGAGGAGTATTATTTTTCTGTGTGGGAAAGTGGAGTCCCTCAGGGTTCAATACTTGAACCACTTTAACTTGCACATGTTGCAACACAGGATAGGTTCAAATTGATGGAGAAAAGACTGCAAAGGTTTATTTGTACAAAGATTCTTTCTGGCAGTTTGAACTATCTCATGCCTCCAGCACCTCTAGCAGAGATCAGGCCAGGTCATTCATGCTGTGTTCCCATCGTGGTACGGTTTGTTTGGTTTGGTATAGTTCAGTATGGTTTGGAATGGTAGAGCCCTGGGTCAGGCTTCAGCCTCAGAACAGTACCTTTACTTGGTAGGCGGGGTGTGGGCTGTCGAAACATGGCTTAAATTAGCAGTTAGCAGTTCATTAAAAACATAATAAACTGCATGTTCTACATCATCAACATCTCAAACCTCAAGCAAAGAAAAAAACAAGAATGTGGTTTACACCCTCAGTGGTAGGAAACATGTTCTCATTTTCCCATTTAGCACAGAGCTTGTAAATCTTAGTGCTATAGTTGCGCATGACCTTATGTCCCAGAAGCTCATTTCCCATGAATCAAAAACTTTTTTTTTATGTCTTGAAAACATAGTAAATCAATAGACACAGAGAAACATCATGTGCATAGTTTGTGATGACTCCCCAGACACGAATATTGGTAATAGATCTCCAAAACCCATAGTCATTGGCAACTTTTTTATATCTTTTATTTTATCATCATCATTATTTTACTTTTTTTTGTTATTCCACGATACCAATGAAAGTTTCTTTCATCAACTTGAACTGATGCTATATTTAGAGAAATCATGTGGTTATGGCATCGATTAATCTGTTTCTGATGTCTTTGTAATATGGAACAAAAATATTCATATTTAAGAAGCTGAAATAGCAGAAACCTTGTTTTAATTATATAAATAACACACAAACCGATTCATTGATAATCAAAATAGTAATTTCCTAATTTAGTAATCAATTACTAATCAATTAATCGAATAATCAATGTATCCCTAATTGAAATTAGACTAAAACAGACTGAGGAGGAAAATTTGTTATTGGTTAGAAAAAATTCCTTAATTTTGCATAAAATTACAATTCACAAATTCACTCTGACACTTTAACTGTCATGAAGTGAACACTACACCTTTAAATTCATGTTTTTTCCTGAGCTGCGTGGACCTACCAGACCTCCGGGGTTTTCAGAGAGTATCTGAGACGTGCTCCAACTTTAGCAAAATGAGAACACTTACTTTCTACAGTGCATTAGATTAGTTTGGCTTTGTCGACTGTATCTCATTGTGATTGTTTGTGTTTGGGTCTGTGTGCTGTATCAACACTCAAATCAAATCTTATATATATGAATAAACTTCGCTTGCTTCAAATCTGCTTTGCAACAAAACAACAATGTCCTTTGGGTATTAAGCCTTCACTCTCAAACCCAATGCAAAAATGATTTAGAAATTCCCTTCACTTGACCAAAGATGCACGCAGCATGTCCTCCTCTTTGCCTCATTTGAGTGACCTTGGGTCTGTTTACTTGATATTTGCATCACCACGACATCCTGGAGGTTTAATAACATTGTACATGTTTAAAGAGAGAGAGGGGAGAGAAAGTAAGGGGAGTGCTAGTGACTGAAAATTAAATAGTGACCTTTTTGCACATATTTCTCCATGCAGGAGAAGCAGCCTTGATTTATGTGCAGCATGTGTAAATGGATATTTCCATGGCACTTCTCCTCTATCAGAATCATAATCAGTGTCTCTGCTCCCTGATAGAGCGGCCACTTTTATCAGTTAGTACAATATTTCTTCCACAGGAGAATGTGTCTAATGGATATATCATTTCAGGGGATTTAAAGGTTGGTAGTGAAATAAGATAATCTCCAGCTATTTCTCTCTGCTGTAGATACGCTCCCATTAATGGGCAAGAGGTAGCCTGGCTAACGGGTGCTGGATGACAGAGCAGAAATGTAATTCCTGTAATAGCTTATTGTTGATGAATGGATATTATTTGAGTGCAACTGCAGCTCTCACTGGAGTTGTGTCAGCGTCATTAACCTTCAAGATCCTCAAACTTACAGCTGCAAACACATCCGGAGACACGAGTTGCAATCTAGATAGAGTAGAACAAAGATTTTACAGCTCTGTCTGTCGACGTCTCCGCGTGTCTGCAGGTTAATTACAGTGTTTCAGAATGGAGCCTCTCCAAGAACAAGCACTGAGATTATCCTTTCCTTCCCTCTGTCCCCGTGTTTATCCTTCATTTTTCTTCCCACCGTGTCACTTCAGCGTGCCTCTCCTGCTCAACACTTTTGACTGGGATCTCACTCATCGATAAAGCGACGCATGAACCATCGTGTCACATCACAACAGCAAAGACTGGCCTGACCTTTGGCTTCCCACCAGTTTACAACCGTCATTAGCAGGGCAAGGATCAGGGACCGGGGCCATAAATCACACTCAAACCATGTAGGAGGAACCCAGCTACACTGCAGTAAAAAGGAAAGGAAAACACACTCTGACTGACGGGAGACTAAAAGCAAATCCATCTATCACTAGCTGGAGGCTCCATAAAGCCAATAAAGGAAAACACAGAAGGCGATAATCTCCAGCATGGCTGTAAATAATACAGAAACCCTGTTAATGGCAGTAAGAGGTTCTGCAGCATGACAGGACCCCCTCTTGATGTGATTATTTGGCTTAAATTCCCCAAGGACACGTATTATCTTGTATAAATACACAGCAGTGACTCAATAGGACAATACGTTCCCATCCAGAGATGTTTTGTCCTTTTTGCTTGTGAACCATACGGAGAGGAGCGTTTACTCAAATGGCAAGAAGTGACTATCAGTGGGGGCATGAGGCCCAGCCAAAAACAGAACAGTTAGGGCAAAGTGCAGGTCACTGCAAAATGAAAACAGACTCCACAGCTTGCACTGTTCACTTTGCACATTCACTTCAACAGAGACTTTGGTTTGTATCCGCTTATTGTAAAAGAAAGTATTGAGTCTTATTTACTGAGGGAATAAAAATGAAAAAACTTTAACTACTTTTAAAAAACCTGAATGAAATCTAAATGTCTAATAAATAAAGGCTTCTTTTCTTTTTAGTTCACATTCATCGTTGCGGTGAACCTTATTGACCTTGAATGCTCTTGCCACAGATTACGGCGATGGTGGGTCGTCTTTAAAAAGTTGGTGTCCATGTAAACGGTTTGGGAAACACTGGAAGAGACAATGTGTGACTGCATGGTTGCAGACGGAGGTGAGAGCTCAGTGGACAAGCCAAAACAAACCAAATCACTTCAATGAAGGCTGCACAACAGTAGTTCACAAACCAATGGGTGACATCCTGACTGGCTGACACATGAATGAAATGAATGAGTGAAGTGAAGTACATGACGCCTGCAATAGTGGAAACTTACAACATGTCTTATTGAAATGTTATATCTAGCACATACAGTGTCTAGTATGTCAAACGGAGGATACTTTGTTGCTCTTTGTTGTTGCTTTTATGAGAAATATGAGCTGGAGTTCTTCTTGGCCTGAAGCTGACTGCAGGAAATCCTTGCACTCAGCCAAGAAACAGCCCCCCCCCCACCACCACCACCACCTCCATAAAAACAAACAAGATATAATGTGTTAATTAGTGAGCTTTAGAGGTGCTGGAAGGCAAACTCGATGACTTTTCTCAGTGTGTGCAATTTTTATTTGTGCTGACACTGTTACTGGTCTTTTCATCAAATGCATAGGAGAGCATGTCAGTGCACATTTTAGGACTATTCCTTAGAATCTCAGCATTAGACTGACGTGAGCAGTAAGTATGGGGGCCTTGAATGAAGCGCTCCGGTCTTTTAAAGCACACCTGAATAGTTGCACAAAGCATGTGCAAGGTCGGAATGTGCAATACACAGGTACCGCTGAATAATACAACTGTTACATGACAGAATGAAACTGTCGCTCTAAGCGATTCTGTTTTAGTGAAGGAAAGAGCCGTCATTAGAGGAGGACAGAAGAAAAGGGAGGTCTGTGTACATCTTGAACTCCTCAACGACATCTCCATGTGCTCATGTTCTTGAAGCTCTTTTAGTCACGTTTCACCAAACCAAATGCTATAAGCCACAAACTCCAAAATAATACTGCATGTAACAGGGAGGTGGATCATCTCCCGGTAAAAGCAACTGGTAATGATGGAAATGCTTACCTGCACGTTCCCAGCCTTTGATTTCACACTGACAATCACATACACGTGAACCTCAAAGCTGTAGATGTGGTTGCAAGCTCTCACTCACACTCACACATGCATCTCCCACCTCATCTTTCCTCTTTCATTCTCTCGTTTCACCTTTTTTTCCCCCCATTCCCCTCCTATCAGACACCTGCTCATCCAAGTTCATGCACAGCAGTGACTCTGGGTTCTCTTCTCTGCTTTATCTGCCAGTTGCTTTGAATGTCAGATATCTTGTGGTACACACACACACACACACACACACACACACACACTGCTGTGTCAATCGACAGATGCCTCCAGCTGACAAATGTGCTCAAACGACAGGTGTGAGCTGGGATTCATTCCTGTGTGAGTGAGCCCATAATCACAAACCAGCAACTTTGATGGCTCAGTCATGTGATATGTGTGCCGTGACATCGGCTGCCTCACAGAGTGCTATATGGTCAGCTATACTGTGGTCACTATGGTTTAAAGAAGGGCCACACCAGACCTGAGAACATGGAGTTTGCCATCGACCAAATCCGTGTTTCCACCAAGTAGAACGGTTCAATTGTTGCCGCTGTAGTTGTTGTTGCGCCGGTACAACATCACACTACGTGTAGGCTGTGTCCGATGGTGGCTACACCCCGCCTACCAAAGAAAGGTACTGCTCTCACTTGAAACTCAAGCCTGACCCAGAGCTTTACCATTCCCAACCTCACAGTACTGTACCAAACTGAACCGTTTACCATGATGAAAACACAACATATGTTTGACTGGGACCCAAATAGTAGAGGACGAAAAGGACAGCCAGGAGACAATAAAGGAGGCTCAGGACAAACATACCCACAACTGCCACTAACACTACACACATGTCCAATCTGCAACACAACCTGTGGTTCAAGGGTTGGACTGTGCAACCATCAAAAGACTTCACCGTCGGATTTGATGAAGCAAACAAAGGTCTTTACTCAAAACCAACACACAAAATAAAAGACTATGACTGTAGCCCTCACCAACCCATACACCCCTGAACAGAGGGAATAGCCAAACGTTGTCAAGCAAGTCACATAAAAAGTTTATAGTTTAGTACAAACAATGGGGCGGAGCTTTAGGGTAGAGCTGACAGCAGTGGATCGAATGTCTCCAGTTCCTTTGGTGTAGTCTGCAAATGCTAGTTTCTCCAGACACTTGCTTTAATGATCTCAACTCAAAGCCCTACCACCAAGTCTTTATACCTTTGCACATCAACATGTGTCATATGAATAAAATGGCACAGAATTCACATCTAAAGCAACGTATAATAATGAATAAATTATAAAGACCAGAAAAAAATGGTCCTGGAAAGAGACATAGAGTCATTGTCTAACAATGACGAGCTGCTGCTCAGGCATTTAAAGAAAACCAAATTCACCTGCCGACAGCTTGACTGCTTCAGGAGAACTTTTAATGTGACATTATCAACAAGTTGTATTCTAATTGTTGTGATGAGTACAAGCCAAACCGTAAAAAAACCAAAAAAAACCTGACCACGGTCCAACAATTTTAACTCTCCAATATGTCTCTATGCAATTCTGTTGCTGATGTCAAACATCACGCTCTCTGCACACACACACACACATAGATTGGCTGTGCATGAATGTGAAGCCTCACACTGTGTTTCAGAAGCATGTTAATCAGTGCTGAGGGCTGCCAGCTCAGCCATACACTAAACAGTATTCTTCCTCTCTCTCCTCATGCCTCCATCTCTCTGTCGCTATCTGCATCCATTCTCCCCAATCTGTCTTTGCTCGTGTCAAACGCAGTTCCTCCACCTCTACCTCATTACATTTATCTCACATTCCCCTCCTTTTGCTTCTGCTCTCGCTCGAGCCTCGCAGCAAATCAAGTCTTTCTTTTTGCTCTCGCGTTTTAATGCGTCTCACCCTCAGTTAGACGGGTGAGACACTAAAGATTAGATGGTTTATTTAGAAGGGCCTGGTGAGGAGGCTGGCTCGCTTTTACCCACAAGCCTGACATTTTATTGCCCTCTTGCTCCCCCCCCCCCCCATCCTTCTAACACTCTCCACTTCTTAAGCACCCCCTCCCTTGAGGAGTTGCGATCAGTTTGTGCCTGTGGCAAAAGTGGATTTGGTTATGGTGACTGGCTGACTGTGGGATTCTGGATGAGTTTCACAGGACGAGTTCTGAAGAACAAGCTTTGAAAGCTGAAGGGCAGAGAGAGAGGGAGACAGGGAGAGAGAGAGGGAGACAGGAGAGAGAGGGAGGGAGGGAGGAATGATGTGGAAGCCTGTAAGAGGAGGACAGTTGAGCAGAGAGAGCCATAGCAGTTATGTGTTTACATGGAGGGTTCCGAGGGAGATTTTCAGCCAAGCGCAGAGTTATAAGTCATGAAGCGGGGGAGTGAGGGGAGTGCGGGGAGTGAGGGGTGGTGGTGGTCGCCTCCATACAGACAGAGATAACAATTGAGACAGATGACGATGGAGTAGAGTGAAAGAGGGACGGGGTTTGGGAGGTTGGGGGGGGGGGTGGGTGCAGTAGAAGAGAAGGAGAACATGAAGGAGTGTGGTGAGAGTAAATTTAGAGGATAGAGAGTGTGCCCATTCACTAGCTCTACTTGTGGAGAGACAAAGCGCAAAAGAGGCCCCTGAGCGCTTCTAAACAATGGTGCATGTCTGAGACGAATTAAAAGAGATGTTGCTTCCTTGACCTCAGTGATGCAGGCAGAGAGGACGTGTAATGCTTGACGGCTTCTTTTCTTTATTTTACCCCATTATGCTCCAGGGTTTGGCCTCCATTTGTGGAGTCACACACGTTCAGACCTGCTAATGACATCCATCCTCTGTGAGCCAATCACATGCGAACAGACTGTTCCTACATGGCATTAAAATGTGTCCTGGATGTGTCTTGAGTGTGTGTGTGTGAGAGAGACAGCGAGAAATGAGACAAGGAAAGCTCCAGTCAAGCTCTATTTGTGCTGCTGTAACATGAAATACGCAGTAATAAAAGAAATCATGGTATGATCAGTGATGTTATTGTGACAGTGGCTACAAATAAATTAATGTATAAATAAAAGTATTGGAGAAAAACAAAAATAACAACAGCTGGTCAGATAGGGGCGGGGGCTCGATTGTGTCCTGAGGACAGACCCAACCCATCTCCAACTGTGTTTTTTGTGATCAGATCTGAGGACACATTGGCCTTGTTTAGACTGCAGCCCTAATGAGATTTTTAAGCATATCCACATTGTATCTAGCTTGATTTTTGAACCCATGAGATCAGATTTTTTCCAATGCCACAAACGGAGGTTTGAATGCGATTCTGATCAGATTTTTACAGATCCGTTCCAATCTGAACATCTCAGTCGCTCAGATAGGATTCTGTGTCCGTCCCAGCATGACTGGAATGACAACGACGTAGATCCAGAAGAGATGGAAGAGGTGGTTTAAACGATCATCACAGTGGAAACAATAGTTTAAAAATAAGAAGAAACGGACACAGTTTTATGTCGTCCAACTTTGTTGATTTTGTTTAGACTAGTTGTTTTTTCGGGGCGTGGCCTGTAACTATAGAAATCCATGTGGAAAACAAGACTAGAACATGTCAATATGGACACACGCAGATCGGATCTGATCACTTGCGATATATAATGTGAAAAATTGGTCAGGAAGATCAGATTCTGATTGGATATGTTTACAAATGTGATTTGGGCTGAGGATTGATTAAGAGCATTCAAACCTGTACTCAGCTTGATCTCCCTGTGATTGGATCACGTAGGCTGGATGTCTATACCAGATCTGAACGATGTCACATTCATGACACACTTCACAGATAACATCTGAATTGGTTTTTCTCTGCTCAGGCAGCCAATGACAACCATTCCTATTTGCATAGCGCAGGCTCAAGTACGAGCTTTCTTGCCAGATCACTCGCATGTTCAACAGCATCGTTTAGTACCTGGCATCTCATGAAGCGGATCAAATCAATGAAAGTCATTTCCCTTGGAAGTCAATGGCCGCTGCTCTGGATGTCATATTAATTTAATAAAAGAAGAAATGAAAATACGAGAGCAGAGGAAAACCGTGATGAGCTCCCGGTTACACAAAGCAGATGAACCGACATGTGAAGTGCTTTTTTTTACCAATGAGCAGCTGAGGTGACATATGCGGGACGTTGGTGATATTGATCGTGAAGGCTGGAGCACAGCACATGCTCAATGATACGTGAGGCTGACAGGCTGTATGGTGGAGCTCTGTGTTACCTGTCATGAAGTCAGTGCAGAGGAATGAAGAAGATTATCTGAGCTTTTTACAATCCCCACATAACAAAAACAAGAAACAAGAGCACCGATGCTCTGATCACCCCATTAAAGCACCGGCCTAGTGCACAGATTGTTTGTGTTCCTTCCATTCTCACAGATTGGTCGTTACAGACATTTTGTCCCCCAAATAACAAAGTGGCTCATTCACTGATTGGTCTTTCTCTCGGCTCTCGAGCAACCGGGTAAAACACAGCAGAACCAAACAGACAGGAAACTAATCTTCCGTGGCTGTGGTCATTGACAAAGGCTGCCATTTAAAAAACACAGACAGGAGGACAAACAACAAGGCATTGAGGAACAAATCCAAATTTATTTTACTTATTATTCAAGAACTTATTTTCACAAGAGAGGTTCCTCCAAAACTCTTATCAGGCAGGACTATGCATACAAATAATCTCAAAATTGATTTCACCCAGAAGAAGATTATAAAAGGTGGATGCTTAGGGAATAAAATTGCATATACTGTACTCTTCGTCTCTATCTGTCACTTCTCTTTGACTGAGGTTCTCTACATTTGTAAATATGATCCATTCAGTGCATGTGTGCGGACAGTACAGAAACACAACAACAGGCTGACCTCAGGCTGCACTGTTGATGGACTATGGAGACTATTGTGAGAGGAGAAACTAGCATGACCACAGTTTTTCTTCACTGCGAGGTTTCCATGAATGTATTGCTATATCTGACACTATTTTTCCAGTACAGTGAAATGCGGAAGTGGGAGAGAAATTCCAGCGTCACAAGATTCCCCAACAGCCTCTTTTGTAAAAAACGAAACTCATTTGCATCTACGTTTTTATTGATACGCTGAATTTTTCCACCTCCCTCAAGCATTTATTTATGTATTTTTTTAATTATCAATGTTTGTATACAGGTATTCTATCCATCCATCCATAGTCTACTAATTTAGTGGAGTCGCAGGGCTGCTGGTTCCAATCCCAGCTGACAAAGGGCAAAAGGCGAGTTACACCTTGGACAGGTCACCAGTTCTATACATGTGCAAATCAAAATACTCTTGAGATGAGATGAGATTCAACTTTATTGTCATTACTCAAATGCAAGTTTCGGGTAATGAAATGAGGTTTGCATCTCACCACAAGTGCAAGAATATGTATATATATATATATATGTACACAGAGAGTAATATGCAATTGTTGGGTATATATGGATGGGTGGATTAGTGGGATGTTCTATGAATAAGTATAAATATAAAAAAACTAATATGAATATAAATGAGCGCTGTAAATACCAAAACAATCCATCTTAATGTCTGACTACTGAACTAATACAGTACAGCTTCATAAGCTGCTCTGTGACTTGTCTTGTCTACTGAAGTTGCTCTGGACACTCTCCAGAAATTCCCCTGCCAGCTCCTTGGTAAAATCTCTGGATAATGTCCCAGTGAACTCATGCGAGAACACAGCAGGAGAAACTCCTCACCAAATGTGTGGTCAAGTGTTCTGCGTCCACCAGGCTGCAGGCACCACCTCCTCGTCTGGATCCTTCAGCGATTACCCTGCTGTTATGAGCACGTCTGACCTGATAATCTCTTGCTGCTCTCATCATATGGCTACGGCAGACATTATTATGGCTACAGGGACCAATGTGAAGTCACCTTCGGGTTTGTATTCTGCTGTTCTGAAGTCCTGGGATTTGCGGTTTAGCCAGTGCGACCAGTGAAGGAAGAAGCGAGGGATGGATCTGACTAAAAGTGGGAGTTTTTGTTAAATGTCCCAAAGGTTAATTGAGAAAAAGGGCATCGCACCATGTACCTCAATCAGCTTGAAGTCATTTTCTATAACAGCTCAATCTTAAATAAGTGGTCTCACAAATGCTTTTAAATAATTAACTGTGAATACACTGTAGTCACACTAATCTGTAGATGTTTTATGTTTTTTATTTTAATGAATGCTGAAATGTTATATTTTGACACTTTACTGTCTTGGCCAGGACCCAAAGATTTTTCGTCTCAATGAGGCTTTCCTGGTTAAATAAAGTATTTATTATCATCATAAAATAAAATGATAACAATAAATCACTCCATAGCCACGCCCTAAAAGAAGACCCTGCGTTAACATCTATTTTACTCTAAATGGGATCATAACTTACAAAAAGAACCTCATGCTGTAAAACCTGGAAGAAGAGACTGAGATCATACACTCCTCAAGAAAATATTTACTGGCGTTATAACTCTATTTAATCTTGTCACAGATTTTCATACTAATGGACGTCTTTTGGCAACAGAGAGTTGCTCCCTGATGACCATTCAGTAAGAATGCAGGTTTCAGGCACTTTCCAGGATAATTAGTCCATTATTTTTTTTCAGTCTATGATTGTTTCTGACAGAAAATCAGTCAGACAGTTTCTTTTCATAGGATGAAGTAGAGTTAGAGTTTAATGGCTCCATTCGAGCAGCCTTCCTGCCCACTCTGATAGGCATCTCAAACTGGGGTAAAACAAAACCACTCTATGGGAAACGAGTTAATGGATCCAAGTCATCACAGTGTTGCTCAGTGTTAGCTGCATACATAACAATACACTACAGTGTGTGGTTGGAAATGTCAACGCAAATGCCTGATATATGATATCCAGCATGGATGTGATCATAGCTGCAATTAAAAGCCACAAATGAAATTTTGTTTTCAGCCGATCAGGGAACAGAAGGTAGCTGCAGCAGCTGAGGATCAGCTGATCCGTGTAAACATTGGTTCATGTTCCCACCTGAACGGAAGGTGACATTTAACATTTAGTCCGCTGTTAAACTGTTAATGCTGTTTAAGATGCGCCACTACGCTGACGACGCCTTGATGTTTTACCGCGTTTACTACCTGCGGTCAGTCATCTGCGGATGGCTGACCACCAAGTCAATAAATTAGAAACAAGCCACAGAGTAGCAACTGCTGAGTTTGGATTTATTTATTTATTTATATTATTCATGTAGTTAAATTAACAGTGTTGTGTGTGTGTGTGTGTGTGTGGCTTTAATGATTCCTCACTGGCAGCCTGAATATGAAAACATTGTTGAACGCCAGTGAGACGTGGCGTGAAGATTTTGGCACACATGAACGTATGGTGCATGTGCTGCTCTGTCAGTGCACATGGCAATTACAAATGAAACGACACTCCAGGCCTCCATTGATCCTGCAACAACAACCTGCCTGTATATCGACAGATCTCCAGGGTTTCACTGCTGCACAGATGCCCTGGGGCCACTTTGTTGGTCTCTGACTCTCACCCTCTGTCTCTCTCACCCTCTGTCTCTCTCTCTCTCCCTCATACTGCCTGTTCTTTGTGACCATGTGAGAAAGAGAACTATTCAATATCATCTTGCCAATGTCAGACTTGGTTTATCCAACAAAAAGAGAATTCCAGCCTCAGAGCATGAAGGCTAATGTTTAATACCAGCACTGGAATAACAGTTTGATAAAGACAAATTTTAGCATTGCATTCACATTCAGTCAATACAGTGTGTGAAAAATAGCTTATTATGATGTGCACACTACAGTACACAAACAACACAAATTCAGTGTGTGTTCTGTTCTTAGTAGTTCTAGAACCAGAGAGCTAAAAATAATGGGGTTGAACAATGTGGCTGAAAAGGTTATTATATATATATATATATATATATATACATATATATATATATATGGTCTGCGCTGGTCTGCGCTTTATCCTTTTTTCTGGATCCACAATGAAAGATCGAGACTTATATGATGGACTGTCATGAAACTGTTAGTGGATTAAGAATCCTAATGATTTTATGGATCGCTTGTAGTTTGGTATTCCTCTGATGTCCTCAATGTATGGAACTAAGGAAAGAATCAATCATTTCCAAGCTGAAAGTGAAAGCTAAAGGCTTCAGTGCTCTGTAAACAGGATTTCCAGCATCACAAAGCTGCACCAGTATAATCCGCGCTGATGAAGCTGTGCTGAAGACGTACAGTAGCTCTGTTTACACAGGACTCGCGTCCAAACGAGCCAAACATTCTCCATCTGCAGCCGTGGAAACACCACATGCAGCTGAATGACAGATGTCAGGCCTGGAAAGCCCTCATGGAAAGGGAAGAAAAGAAAACGAGGGATGGGATACCAATCTAGCAATCTTTCAGTGAAGATGAAGGGTAAAAAGTAGATATAAGGTACAAAGACAGAGTGGCAAAATGGAGGTAGCAAAGAGTAAAAGTGTGCATAAATGAATTTCAGAGTCAGTGCTCAATGACACGCGGAGATAAAAGCAAAAATACAGGGTTGGACTGGACTGGCTGGAGACAAATGGAAAGATAGCGGAAAGACAGCTTGCAGTTTGCCTTGTGACAAGATAACGACAGCCGTCACAACCCCATCGTCCGTTTGTACTCAAACTGAGAGTTTGAATAACACTTCTTTCAAAAACTTTTCCACACGTAACCGTTATCACTATTATTCAGGACACGCAAACACTAACTCACACAAACACAAAGAAACACACGCGTGATAAGCCGCTACAGTGGCATTAAGTGGAATTTAAGGACCGTTGCAAAAGGACAGACACAGTTAATCAATTTGTGCTCTCCCGATTTAGACCACTGGCTTTATGAGACTATGGCCATAATGGCCGCTTCATTTTTGCTTTCTCTTCTCTCTCTTTACACCGCAGACTCCTGATTACAGGCACACGCTATATATTAAAGGTGCTATATGTGAGACAGGTCATATATATTAAGACATGAAACTACCATGACTTCAATATTTACTATACTACTTTTTTTCCTACTCAGTTTGCGGGTGTTTGTCAAGCTTTGTATGAGAATGGACTGTGACTGTGTGCGTTTGCCTCGACTTCCATGGAACATTTACAACGATCGGACCATACCATTTTACTCTGGTACCCAAAGGGAACGGTGCCAAAGAGTGAAACTGTTGGGGCTGGTTGTTTTGGTACTACTCCTAATGGACATGCAACAAATATGTACTGTAGTGTACCTAAACAGGCTGAAACACGGCTTTAGTTGCACTTGAACACACGGGATGCCAGCAAAGCAAACACAGAGCAGCTTGCTACTAAGCTTTGGAAATACTGAATGATACAAAGCCTCAGTACCCCTCTAAAAAATGTCTCAAACAGAGGAGAAGAAAAACAAAGGTCTGCCAGGGAGATATTTATAATTATAGACAGCTAAAAAGGACGTGCCAGTGTGGATACTTTAAAAAAAAACAGGAAACTTCAGCCAAGGTTAACTAACGCTATACTCCCCCCTCTCTCTTTGTGTTTTCATGGTCTGTTATTCATCTCCTCTCATCATGTGATAATCCTCCACCGCTTCAGACACACTTTCACTTTCAATCTCTGCCTGTTGCTGGCACGTAAAAAAACAACTAAATAGGTTCAATGTACATAAAAATACAACGGACAGTTTTAGAGTTACCATATGCATGTGTCTGTGCGTGAACACAGTGCAACACTGAGTACAAGTGCAGCTTCTTGTTTCCACCTTTCCATGTTTTGCAAAAAAACTGGCAACTGCAGTGACCATTTTAAACGTGATTGTCGCCATTCTTCAACACATTTTATATATATATATATATATATATATATATATATATATATATGTACACACACACATTAATTTATCACCTCAAAAGTCTCTGCGAGCTTTGAAACGACTGCCAGTCCTGCTGTGGCAGAATCCGTCAGAGAGATGATAACAAAAGGGACAAAAAGATAAAGGAAGCAACAACAAGAATTTAACGACCAAACACGCTGTAGCACGATGATGTTCATTAACCTGAACCTCCAGCGCTCGCTGTGCACACTCTCCTTTCTTTCCTGTGTATTTCTGCCTCTTTATGTTTTTGCTCTTGCTCTCCCAGATTCTACAGTCAAGCTTTGCTACTTCTCTCAATGCCAGTGGCCGCTATGGCAACAAGACACTGACTTTGGCAGAGCCTCAGTGAATATGAGAATCAACTACGTGTGTGTGTGTGTGAGCTGTATTTGCTTCCCCCTGTTGACGGATAATTAAAAGAGCTGGAGGTTCGATGTTTAGGAGCAGAGCCGCTCCATGAACTGCTTTGACAAATCTCCGGGACCGTGGTTTGCGTCACAGAACATCTTCTTTTTCTTGTGGGCACACGTTTTAACACATTAGAGCAGAGCACAAACTGTATTAAAAAAAATATTGACGCACTATAGTTTTCCAATTTCCTCCCGAAGCCAACCAGAAAATAAGTGACTTCACTGGTTGCAAATAGAAGTCCATTTGATTTATAACGTCAACGTTTTTCCTGAGGAGATGATGTTCTCAATCTCTAGTTTGGATTTAGTTAATTATGTAACATTTCAAAGGAAATGGCAAATACGAGCGTTACACAATAGGTTCTGGCTGCAAACGTCAACATAGCATTAGCCACATCGCTAATCTTGAGGCTTCAGAATGGGTCACGTGAGACAATGATGACCAAGTTCAGTTTGTCGACTCCAGCTGCATTTGAATGTCCATGCGACACGCCTCACGTACACGCCCGCTCAATTTGGCGGGCAATTTAATCTGCAGTGTTTTCCCACCTCTCTCTCTCTCTCTCTCTCTCTCTCTCTCTGCACTGTGCTGGTGTTGCCGCTCATGCATTAAGCTCATGCATCACCACCACCCCCAGCATGCACCTGCAGGCTCTACAGAGGGTTTAAGACGCTAAACATAACCATTTCTATTCCGATGTAATAAACAGCCTAACATTCTGTAAGTCTCTGTACTGTGCTGGCATCATTTCAATTCAAAAAGATGTTATTGAAGGCGGAAAAGAAGCCAATAAACTTGTTAACTTTTGTCTCTGGCCTCAGTGCAAACGTTAGGCCTCATTTGTGAAGCAGTTAACACTCAGAAGTGATTACATGATGAAATGAACCTTGATAACGCACTGTTGGGACGATGGAACTATTGACTTCCTGGTTCATGTCATGGTCGGGTGGTAGATTTGATTGTGTATGTGTGTCAGCGTGTGCAGAAGAGTCTCCACCTCTTAATAATTGAGTCCCAGCACCTCGAGGAGGCCGTACCATTTCCAAGGCTCCTCCAAATGTGTCCTTACATTGCAGAGCAACAAAGAATCAAACCGGTGGGTCCTTTTCAGGAAATAATGATCATCAAAACAACATCTTTATAGTCCATTTTAAAAGCCTTTTTTCCCCCCTAAGCTTTTATTCTCCAATCACATATCAGGCAGAATCCCTGTTTTACAGAATTCATTTAGCACATTTACCACCACCTTTGGTCAATCAATTTAAATAAGAAACAAATCCATTAGTGAGACAAAGTAAACAAAAATAATACAAACCCTTCATTAGCTCTTTTAATTCCGTTACAAAGCATCGTCTGCCCAGTCCTCACATGCTGATGTCAGCCTCAGGCCATGTTTCCCTGCCAACGCATCCACTTAAGCATTGTGTTACAACTAATGAGAGAAAACTTTACACACAGAACAATTGAGAGCTTTCATTTTGAATTAAAAGTTATCCGAGAGCATGTGAACGCAAACGCAGCTCTTTCTCTGAGAGAACTGTGTCAAAGTTCAGTGGAGCAAAGCAGAAAAAGGCTCGCACCTGCAAACACAGCACAACACTTTTACAGGTGAAACAGGACGTTTGCGACACAAGCTGCAGTCGCTGCTGAGAGCTGATTTTCACTTCATCCTGCATGCATGATGAGTGAACTGCTTTGAAGGGAGGTCGAGTAACGAGGGTAAAGCCGAGAGAACAGAACTGCAGCCTTCAGGGGAAGAGACGAGACGCCGAGGGCAGAAGATGCAACCGAAAACTGGATCTGTATTCTCATATCACATACTCTCATATCATATCTCACCTACTGCACATTGTTTATTGTCATGTATATACTGTACATGTGGAGATTATTTATCCTTTGTTTTAGCTACATTTTGTTTCTGTTCTTTACTTCTTTACCTCCGACCTTTTGTGCTTCTGTGTCAATTTGAATTTCGCTTATGGGGCATTAATAAATGTATCTTAGCTTATCTTAACTTGCTGACAAGATATTGAGGTGCATTGTCTATTGGCTGGTTTTACTCTGATTGGTCTAAAAGCACCAGATGCAACAAAATAACCTGAGAAGCAAGTTGAATTTAAAGGTCTTAATCTGATTTTAATCAAATTCAAATTTTACAAAGATTAAAGATTCAAAACTTAGTTGTGCAATCGGACAATAAATGTACAAAATAAACCAAATAACTTAAGATAAACACTATTTATGTGTCTTAATATAGCGACATTTCTCTAATATGTTAAAATGCTTTTTTTCTCCACATGCTCCCCAAGCAGCCGCTGGGTTTGCTAATGCCTCGCCCCGGCTGGGTGTTTGGTTTATACTCTTGGGTGTGGTTCATCAGTTCACTCAGTGACCCAGGTGCAACAAGTTTGCTCATTAACAGCACGGAGTGTCTTGAATGCTGCACATTAAAAAAACAACAGAGTCAACAGCTGAGCAATGATTGCATTTCCACAGAAAAAGCAGCTCTGTTTTCTCTTTTACCAACAACCTATAACAAAAAAGAAAATCGTTCAGCTGCCAACCATCAATGCTGTCTGAGCTCAGCACACTTGGGAGAACTGGGATGAAGCAAGGTCGACCACACACACACACGGTGATAATGAGGCCAGCCTCACACATTCAGCCATTATCATAACACTATCACACGATTACAACAAAGAGAAGGTCCAAGACTTTAGAGCTTTCACAGCTCCACAGGTATCTCTGTCACACAGCCACAGAGAACACAGACAACAAACAGACATTGCACTGATAAATAATGTGACCTTTTTCTGGAGCAGGATTTTGCAGCAAGGTCAGACAAAATCCCTATAAATAATTTTGGTATTTTCATTCTCAGCTCTGGCTTTACATCTTTTCATCTGTAGTCTGCATAAGTCATTGATAGTCATTACATGATGAGAAATATCCTGCACGGTAGACGCTCTAATTGCACCTTTTCTGCCAGATATTGACAAACCTGATTTGATTTCTAATTTCTAAATTAAGCTTCAGATTAAAAATCACTCGGATGAGAACATTTTAGAAAATGTTGTTTTATCAACACGAGTGCGTACAGAATATGCTACATTGAAGCCTTTGCAATTTCCTTATTGTGTTGTTTGAAATTGTGATTTCAATTTGAAATCAATGAATTGCTGAGCCAAAGTGGATCCCATTTGAAGCTCTTAATCTTATATTATATTGTTGTGTAACTCACAGTGGAACAGTGTTAGAGTAAAGCTACCTGTTTCCCAGCTGATGTGTGTTTGTTTTGCAGCCAATTCCTGAAGCAAAGTAAAAGCAAATGAACAGGAAATGTGGGCGGAAGGTAATTTCCGTTCATACATCACCTGGAAGGAGGGACAGGCAGCGGGTTTTTAATCTCATGATGGAGCCCGGGCACGTGTGTTTTTGAGGAGCATGACATCACCGCCCGCCCACTTTCACAGCCACTTATTGGACAGCAGCCTAGCAACAACGCCTCCTTTGCATGGTGCAAAACAGTAATCAGACATGGCGTCAATGAACAGCACGAGTGCAGGCGCCCATCAGGCCTTTCACGACACAGTTGGCCTGAACTTCAAGGCTGCTGAGTGGGGGGAACATGTGGGAGGCCACTCGAAAAGCCCATATGTTCAGCGCTGAGTGTGTGTGAGTGTGTGTGAGTGTGTGAGTGTAATCCCTAGGTTTTATGGAGGTGTCCTGGTGGCTGTGCCTGCTGGTGAATGTGCAACATTGTCTAAAAACAACCGGATTCAAGCTTGTGAGCAATTCCTTCCATGCTGCCGAACATGAATCCTTGTATTAAATTAATGCAATTGTTTGAAAGTGGGTTAAACCTCTAAATCTCTACTGGGTTGGGAGAAAAATGAGGCGACATTTATACTACGTTTGCAGATAAAACGATCTACGTCCAGCTTCCATACCAACGTGTATAAAAATGAACACTTCATGTAACCATTCAAATATAATGCTGTACTCTGTAGCTGTTTGCTGAGTATTACCAACGAGAAACGAGTATGGTGAAAAGTCAGAGCAAGGATTTCTTGTAACATCAAAGTCAATCTATTTGTTTTAACGTCTTTATGGTCAAGTCACAGCTGATTAGAAGTGTCATCGTTATCATCCATAGTAGAAATGCAGCCCTGGAGATTTTAAACGACCACACAAGTTTTGAAAACTGCGGTTAAAAAAAATAAAGATAATCACATCCACACACTAAAAAAAAAACTTACTCCAGTAGGCAAAAAAGAATGGAGAATCATCATTGGTTTGGACTGATAACGAGCTTTTCTCAGGACTTCCATGTGACTGCTTTACTGGCTGTGTGTTCACTAGCATCACAAATGAGTGCAGGTGACACAATGGCCGGTGAAAACCAATCATGAAGTAAATGTGGAAAACACAGCACCAGAGTTTTCAAACTAAAACACAGCGACGAAAGAGAGACGCTGAACAACTGACCACGACAGAGATGTAGCGACAGACGGTTGGAAGGCGGGAGATGAGAGAAGACAAGGAGCAACAGACAGTGAGAGGAGGGGAGAGAAACGGCGATAGAACAATAGAGAGAGAGAGAGAGAGAGAGAGAAGGCAGGGGAGAGTCAGCCGAGGGAAAAAGGAGGGTGAGAAGAGACAGCAGGGTTTGGCACTCTGGCACCTTGGCATCGGACCAAGCATCGGTCTGCGTGGGCAGAGTAACGATGGAAGGCGACTGATCGCGATCACTTTCCCACCATGTTGCTGCTGTCAAGTGAAGTCTTCACACGCCGACGCACACACCGGTGTCACACACACACACACGCACACACACACACACACACACACACACACACATCCAGTCACTTTTTAATACTGTCACATGAAGCTCGTCTCAGGGGGAGCTGCTGTGCATCTTTCTTCTCTCATCTCTCTCTCTCTCTCTCTTTCCTTCCTTCCATGCATTCTGTTCATCTGCTCTGCCACTCTCTAACAGGTCTCTATTGATCATCATCCTATTTCCTCTTTATCTTTAATCAAAAGGCTGCGAATCTCTGTTGTTTAATTGATGAGTCTGTGCGCGAGGCCCACTCACTGGTTCCCACAGAACCCGCTCTCATTCATATTTAATGGACAACTGCTAATTATCCAAACGCTGCTCCACACCATGTGCGGCGTCCTATATATATATGAAGGGAGGAGTAAAGGAGACAGAAACAGTGGCAGGCAGGGAGTGAAAGGGAGAAGAAACAGCTGGAATGAGAGGCAGATGTGGGATTTGTTTAAAAATAAAAAAAAAAGAAGCAAAGATTGTGTGAGGGAGGAGAGGATGAGACCTGACACCTGTGGCTCTCATCCACATCCAATCTATCCCCATTTCATCATAATCTCTCTCATCTCCATCACATCACACGCTTCTTCTTTCTCCTTTTATCTTCTTGTTTTACTGCTCCAACTTTTATGGGCTCGGGGAAAACAGAGAAAGAGGTGGAGATAAGAAAAGAGAGGGAGGGGGAGAGAGAGAGCGCGGGCTGCAAAGAATGATATTGACAGACAACGTCCTTTGTTTGACGAAGGCAGATGCTCGCAGGCTTATTCCTCATGAATTGTGTGGTGGTTATTCAGTAAAATATAGAAATGCATCAATAGGCAGATGATTCACGATGAAGCGATCGGTGTCCCGAGAATGAATCGGTTTAGTTTAGCTGCTCTGCTTTTACTCCCTCGCTGCGTCTTCAAAGTCTTAGAAAAGAGACTCTTGCAAAATTCACTGCACCCGCAAGACTCGCTCTGCTTCACAATGTTGGTGAGACTCAATATTTAACTACTTTTGCGGAATCACTTCAGACGTTGACGCAAAAACGCGATGACGAGCGTGTGTGTGTGTGTGTGTGTGTGTGTGTGTGTGTCAAACAGACAAAGTTTGCTCATACATCATACTTATATAATGTGTGATATTATAGTATACAATAGTTGTTTTTGTCCAACTGTGCTCAAATTAACATAAATGCCGGTAAGCAGTTCTGAAATAATTGCTGGTTTGGCTGATTTTAATTTGTACCTGAGAAAGCACAAAGAATTGTATTTCATTGAATCATATTGTTCCATTATCATAAGTGTTTCCCCTGAGCAGCTCATGTATCTAGATGTGTTTATAAACCAACCACTCGGGGGGGAAATGGACACCCCTTTCTTAATCAATCCTTCATTAATCCTTCAACGTATCTCTATTCCTTCTTCGGCGTTAACTTCTATAATTCATATCCCACTGAGACGTCCTCAACTTAAGTCCTGGCAGAGGACGGGTTTACTGTAGCTCTGCCTCGGAAGGATGAAGCGTCTGTCTCTAATATAGGTCCATCTGTGGGTGGATTGACCTGTCTTCCTACCTACCACAGCCTAATGCTGACTGATAAATGGGCGGTGAGTCTGCTGACTGTGTCCGCTGAGGAGAAGCTGCAGGAAAAGAAAAGTGGGGCAGATACAGACTCTGCAGCTCAGAGCCGCAGGCAGGACGCATGTGTAAAGAGGTGTGAGGACTGAAGGGAGGGGGGCTTGTTTGTCTGTGTACGTGAGCGTGTTTGCACAGATTTACATGAAGGAATCAATGGCAAAGCTTAAAAATCTTGATTGCCTGGACTGGGAGCCTTTAAATCAATAAAGTAAACAGAAACGCATGCACTAGCATGCACAGACTGACTAAACTCCGGCACTTCACCGGATTAATTGGTCTCTTATGTCTGTTAAACCAACAGATGTATCTATTCATCTAATTTACAGGATTTGGTTGCCCACAAACAAATGATAGGATTAACTTGTTTTCCTGCCCGGCCTATTTTTACAGTGCAAACTTCAACTTCAGGATGATTTTTAACAAGATAGAAAACATAATTAGACTAGATTCTGAGATTCTTTTAGAATATGCACATAGCTTCCAGTGCTGAATCCTTTTCCTTTTACTATTCACAAAAGTCTTATGTCATATCCTTCCCTTTTTCTTAGGCCCTTGCCTTCAGCCTTTGCTCCATCTCCTCTTTTAGCTCTTTTAGCTCCTCGGCTTCTTTTCAAAAAATATGCTAAGAGAGGAATGCACTAATGTAATCAACTCATGCATATTCATACATCTCCCGCTCAGATCACACACAGGCTACTAAAGACTAAGTTACTTAAGAGAAAAGTGTTGGGAGGAAGCGTAAATGAGCGCTACACCAAACTACATGCACTCGGACTTTCAATTCAGCAACCAGAGATTAAATTATAAACTTTGGCAGACACGTCACCCCTTCCCTCTCTCATCTTGGCCCTGTTCCATTTCTTTCTTTGCCTCGGGCCGGTCAGACCTCTACAACCGTCCATATCCCCAAATTCCTCCACAACCTCCTACCTCTCTCCATTCCTCTCTCTCATTCGCCGCCTACTCCTCAAGCAGAGGCCGTCACTAACCCCCTACCGCTTTGACTCTTGCTCACTTTACCCAGAATGCAAAGCATCTCCATTGGGACACTGACCTTGGCTTTTTTGAGCTGAAATATAAGACTGATAAAGACTCACTGACTGCCTCCCAACACCATCATGCACCCACCCACCCATTCAACCT
The DNA here is from genome assembly GCF_958295425.1 of Solea solea. Taxonomy (NCBI): domain Eukaryota; kingdom Metazoa; phylum Chordata; class Actinopteri; order Pleuronectiformes; family Soleidae; genus Solea; species Solea solea. The sequence goes on along the minus strand of NC_081142.1, from coordinate 2,009,723 downwards.
GCCCCTAACTCTCAAATTACACTCTAATGGTTTAAATGGTGCATTCCCCGCGAGATCTAAGGGCGGACTACATGGGCCAGAGGTGAAGGGTCCAGCTGACAATTTATGAGTCAACTAAAGGTCATCGGTGAATCCTACGCCTCAATTATGAAGCTTCACCTAGCAACAGTAAACACAGCACAACTTGTGCAGCAGTTCAATCAAATCCGTTCCAACAAATTCCTCCCTCACAGCACCAAGACAAGTTTTCGGAGCACTGCCATGGACTGTGCATGAAATAGGGAACATTCTTCATCTGTTGCAATGTGCAGCCAAAAGGCAGGGCAGGATAAAAGTATCTCCTGTGTCACGCTGAATTCCCAACTCATTTCTTCTGTTATGCAACAAACTAGACAAAAAATGCACAGATCAACTCAGAGAGTGTGTGAAAATCTGATTTTCTATCCTCTGTGCTTTAAAGCGCGGCTCTTTCTCTATGAAATCCAAAAAACACCACCATCAGGGAATTAGTCCGTCATCCATGTTATGAGGAGTTTTGTTACGAAGGAGTTAATGTGTGTATCAGGGACTAGGATTACCGCAGTGTGCCGGGTTCAAGTTCTGTTTTTACACCTTGATGCCAAACTGTAACCTGACTTACTCTCATTCAGCACAGTTGTAATGACACAATAGAGATTGTGAGCTTCGGAATGAATGGCCAATGTAGGGCAATTCAATTTCAACATGTTTGAGTTGGTACTGATCAAACACGTCCATGACAACCTTTCAGTGTAAGATAAACCAAGTGACCTCTACATCCGACCTCTAGGCTCATGTCACTTCAGAGATGGAGAGATTAGCCCGGGTCATGAAGTGTGTGAGTCTCTTAGTCTTAATCTGGTGTGATCATTTAGATTCAACACTGTTTTTGAGCAGTAAAAACAAAGCTCAAGTTAGATTAGCTTAGCATTAAGAAACTGAAGGAAATGTCTAGAGTGGCTCTGGTAGATTATACGGCTCAGTTGTTGTTTCTGGATCATAATGATTGTTATTTTTGGACTAACTGACTAAAAAACATACTGACATATCATATTATTATTATATTATTATTATATACTTGATATCTTTGATATATTTATGATTGCTCATTTAAGTGCACATTTGTACTAAGTTTTAATTAAACTGGTTTAATTGAATTCAAGTTCAGTATCAACACACTTGCACACTTTTGTGATTTTACTGCCGTCTAAGGTTAGAGACAACAAGAGTGACAATAACACAACTATCATGCACCGACCACTCCTGAGTGGTGGGAGAGGGGGGCCCCAGCTCAAATTCAGCTTCGGTCCCTGTAAAGGCTTGGGCCGGCACTGCACTCTTTCAATTGAAAAGCCACAAATACAGACTCAGCTTTACAAAGTTTAAGCAATGTCATTTTAATAAAGTTCAGTATGGTGACGCAACATTTTTTATCTCGCACAGCAGTCCAAGGTTGAGCAGCCTGAAACTCTGACTAGTTCCTGATTTTTCAGTGACTCCCTGAGGGGATTTGGTGTTCTCATGCAGACAGGCATAGCATACAAGAATGGCATGAAGTCCACTTGATACATGCAACCAGCAGCATTTGTCCTGTGTGGGTCAGAAAAAAAGACTCCTATCTGTACAGTTTTTTAAGCGAGAAACAAAGAGAAATATTGCCAGTCAACTGCATTTGATGTTACAAAGATATCACAAACTGCAAGGCGGCTCCCGTTTCTGTAACGCTGATATGCGTTACTCTGCAGGGAGGAAACACTGCAATGATTGGCTGCTTCGGCCGAGCAAATGCTGCAAACACTGTATATGCCGTCCTCGAACAGATGCTAGTCTCCCTAGAGACAGGTCCGCCAGTGTCCAGTCCCCACCCACACGCCCACTGTTTTCTCAGAGTCCCTGCACACATTTGCACACTTACACTCAAAAGAAATGCAGCCACTGCTCTCAAATCAGAGCTAAATATAGGCAGTGAGCTCGAGCTATAGGTAGTTGTCAGAAGAGGCCCCATTATCAGCCTTGGACTGTGAGACTCTTGTGTTCTTCCATAATGACCAACCAGTGCACCTGTCTCTCTGCCCGGTCTCCTCTGCTCTCAGGTCAGACTAAATATAGCCGTGCTCACAGTGGCCCGCGGTGCACACACTGCCCACCCTACCAGCGCCTCTTTTAAACTTCCTACGGTGGTCGGGCCGGCCTACAGGGTTACACCATCACTCATCTCATCCCCTTTTATAGAAACATAATGCCATTACAGTAGGCAGGAATAACACACCGGGATCTACTGGCACCAGAGAGGTGGGCAGCAGGCTGATTATAGTGCTGCTGTCTGTTCATATGCTTCTATCTTTAGACGGTTTACTGGAGCGGAGGGTCAATGGAAATCAGACAAATGATGACGTCTGATTTCAAGTGCATGTATAAGGCGTGGTGTTTGATGTGTTTGTGAAACACTTTGTTTGTCGAAAGCCTCTACGCGTCATCAACAGTCATGTATCACGAAATCACAAAGTGTCTGTGAGTGCTGCAAACTCTAGCCGTAAACACAACCAAGCCTTTTGATTTGGCCCCCCCTCAAAAAAGCTTTTTATTCAAAGTGAAGCAAAAGTGTTGCAATACTGATCTTGAATAAAAAAATAAAACATTGCATTTGACAAGTAATCCAGTTTAATGCCTTTGGTTTTTAAACAGTTGTGCACTAAATGTGCAATTTTCAACTGCAAAATAAAACCAAATAACTTAGGATAAGGATAAGACTGGTGATCTCTCCATGGTGTGACCCCGCCTATCGTCCTATGTCAGCTGGGATTGGCACAGCACCCCCGTGACCCTCATGTGGAGGATAGAGTGGTAGAAAACGGATGTATCGGACAATACATAAGAGGCAAATGTTCTCCCCCAGTGTGCATGGGTACTTTTCTGGATATCCACAGGTTGGGAACCTCTACACTGACCACAGGCGTACCCGCCTTTCACTCCATGTCAGCTGGGTTTGGCTCCAGCTCCCCACAGCCCTCATGTGGATGATAAAGCGTACTATACTTTCCTCCCTACCTGAGAGTCTGGCTGCCAAACTGTGAAATACAGTCACGTACAAAGTTATTGCAATGAACTAAAGAGAATAAAAACTAAATCAGACAAAAGGCTTATCTGAAAATCTGATTATGGCAAATCACGGGATGTCAAGGCCTGTTGCTGAGACTGGGGTTTATTTTCCTTCAAATGTGCAAGGCTGAACAGAGAGCTCTAACAATGTGTGTCATAATGTGCTCTAATAATCTGGCTAACAGGAGATTATGTGATCTTTACCCTGTCAGATTATTCTCAGTCCCAAAGCGGACAAAGATTCGACGGACGATTATTTTCTTAATGTAGTTTTGTGGACCTGTGAGAATATGCTGCAGTTCTACGCTCTAACACAAATCCCCAGACGTAAAGTGAAAATATTACACAGTCATAATGTCTGACTGTCTCCTCTCCTTTATTCTGCCACTGTGTCCAGTACTGCAGGCAGCCCAAACATCTGCGGCGGCACAACCCCACAAGAGAATGACTTTGCGAGGTAATAAAAGATGAGATGGGGTGATTAAGGAAATGCCAGTGAATGGCTGCGAGGTATTCCAGCTCACACTGCATCTCCTTACAAATGCCAGTCAGGATTACCTCAGACAATTGACATGCATCACCTCCTCAACCTCCACAACAGGCAGCCAACACTTATCTCATTCTGACAAAAGTAAATGCAATCACAGGAAATGAAAACGGTAAAAATGTGATGGAAACATTACGGTCGTACATCTTCATCTCTAAACTCCGGGATTGTGTGTGTGTGTGTGTGTGTGAGCGAGAGAGAGAAATGGGCCCAAACATTCTGCTGATAAAACTGACTACACCACGGTGCACTCTGTGGCCTTCTCTCCCCCCAGTTTCTGTTACCCTGGAAACTGTTGTCCATGTAGGAAGGAGCAATTCTATTACAGCGTCTGGGCCAGCCAGCAAATAGAACTATAAAACAAGACTTAACAGTTACAGAGACGAGAGGAAGCACAAATGAAGAGGGCACGGCAAATATATAGAGGGGAAGCAGAAGAAAAGGGGACACGGGGTGAAGCAAGAGCAAGAGATGTACATAGATTAGAAGGAGAAGGGCACGGCAGGGCTGGCAGAGATAAAAAACAAGGGAATTCACAAGTGGGAGGAACATGTAGAAATATGGAGACGAGCGAACGGAGCGAGAGATACGCAAAAATGTACGGTAACCGAAGATTTTGCCCGGTAACAACACAGACTAGGCCTGTACATGTTTCTAATCGTTTAAAACTAGTCAATTAGCGAATCGTAAAGGCTGCAGCTTAATTATCACCTTACTGATTGTCCTATCTTCTACTCGCACCTAGGGCTGGGTATGGATTTAAAAATGTCCTTGATATTGCCTCCATCAGGCGACGCCTGGATCAGACTACACAAATCTGAGCAGATTTCAGTGACACTGAATAACGTTTAGTTGGGCTTTGGCAACAGCACCTCTGCCTCTTTGACGTCTCCTCCTCCTCCTCAAGGGACCACGGCAACAAAGTTAAAAAAACAAAAGTGTAACCCGGTGAGTTGATTGTGGCCGTGATTGTTAACAAACTCCATGCGCCGTGAACTCGTTTGACAATAGTTTGGATGCAGGTATTTGAACGTTGTGCACTACAGCTCTAAAAACGATCACACAGTGAATGATGAACTGAACCAAGACTTAAAAACATCCCAATATCTGTCACAGAATCTCAGTTAGATAGTCTCTACAAATTGTTCAGGCCTAGTTCAGACTGCTAATGCATGCATGGTGTACTTATGATGATGATAACTGATGGCAAAGTAAGTCTGATTACACACACACACACACACACACACTGTGAGAGGATGGAGAGTGGTGAATAGGCTGGATAAGCAGATTGCCTCATCTCTTCATCCATTCACATGCCCTAAAAGCCCCATCTTTGTCATCCGTCTCTCAACCATCACTCCTCCCCAGCTCATAATGGACTCAGTGAGTCACTCCGTTTGTCTCCCATCACATGCCCAAAGCCAAATCCTGTCCTTTATTCTTTCTTTCTTTTTTCTGTCCCTTTGTCTTTTTTTTCCTGCCCCCAACGCCTCTGCAACATCTCACACCATCTCCATCAAGGGCAAGATATCACGCTCAGTGTGTGTGTGTGTGTGTGTGTGTGTGTGTGTGCGCACGAGGACTCAGACACTCAGTTAAGGTCAACGTGGGGCCTTCAGGGGAGCGACTAGAAGGGATCAAATACCAATCAATACCGAACACATCATGTTCTCTCCCTCTCTCTTTCATGGTCTTACACTTAAGTCAGCCTTGTCCCTTTTACACTCCTGTGACCATCAGAGGGGGCGTGTAAAAGTGTGTGTGTGTGTGTGTGTGTGTGTATTTGTTGGATCAGGTTTCTTTTTTTTAACCAGGGGTGAGGGACTGGACCTCTCCGACGTGAGATCTTCTCTGAGAGACGTGTGTGCGTGACCCGCAGATGCCTGGGAATCATTGCAGGGCAGATCATGTTACCAGCTGGCTGAGGCCTGGTTTACTTTGTTCTACGGTAAACTACGTTGGCTAGTAAAGCAACAGTGCCCAGGGCTGTACCATCTGACAGGGGTCAAATTACTCTCCCAAATCCATTGCAGTGCTTTTGTGTGATGGGCTGGAATTACACAATGGAAATCAGAAATGAGACTGTCCTGAGGCTTTAAACGGACCCACCAGTCTGGATCTTTACAGCTGTCAGGGAATGTGCTTGTTTAAAGATATTTTTCAGAGCAATTCGATCTTCAGTTTTCTTTTGTCTGCCAGATTACAGATTACGAACAGCGCGGGTTAGGTTATGGAAGAGAAGCCGCAGCGTAAGACCATCAAAGGCATGTGAGCGAGGGATTATTCAACCATGAATTATTATTTCTTTAAATAACTTGTTTACTTGATTACTAAAACTGGGCTCAGTCAACATAATCTTAACATAATCTTTACAGATATGTGTCTTTCTAATCCCAAACATGTTCACACTACAAGAGTTGAAAATAATGCCTCGTCAAAGCTGCTGTCAGAGAAACACTTTTACACGCTGAAGATCCAACGCTTTATCAACCTTTTTCTCTACGGAGCTCCCCCTGCAGTTTTGGAGTACATATTTTTATGACACCACCGTAAACATCCCTCCACTGGCTAATACTTTATCCTCACTGAGATGTAAAAACCCACCACTTACACTTCCCCCCTTGCTTCCGCTCTCCTGGCCATGTGCATTCGTCTTCAACAGAGTCAGTGAACACTTGTTTTTCAGTTCTTGCCATCTGAAAAAAGCTGCTCCAAAGTTTGTCATCATCTAAAATAACACTAACGCTGGCTCGATCTTATACCTGGCAGACGGATATAGTGTGTGTGGGGTGTGTATATGAAGTTCCATGAACCAAATTGTGTTTCTCACAAGACCTGAGACTTCTGAGGATCATCATCGGGTCATCAACAGTACAGACAGTAGGGGGAGTGGAGACAGTCAAGCCATTTCACCATCACAATGACTCTGAAGCTGCTATATTCGGGTAAAGACACTCCATACTTCTGCTTTAAAGAGGGAAGTGGACGCTGACCACACAAAACACATCCGCCACTATGGTACTTTGACACGCTGAGCTGCACTCTCCCATTACATTTGAATAATAATATTAATTCTGTGATCAGGAGTGGTCAGAGAACAAAACAACTCCCCATCACGAACCAACTACACAACTATGTACCCTCTGCTGTCTGTTGATGAATAAATGTCAAATCACCATTTAATGTGCTTGTGTGGGGATGTAAGGAGGAAGGAGGGAATGCTAACAGCACTAACATACAGGAAGTGAATCAAAAGACAACAAACAGTAACTGACAGCTGCTTTGACGGTTTTAAGTCTTTTAATGGGTATGTGGGGATGAGACCAGTGTTTTATGTTCTGATTACGGTAGCATGTAAACCAAAAAGTATTTCACAGTCACATCAGTCATCCTGATTTCTATCTCGCTTACTGAAAATCATCCAGATTTTAAATCCTACATATAAAGCAATTATTTGGTAATTATCGGTTTGGTCCTGATGATTCTGAAGGCAGTTCAGGACGTTTTAAGGTGAGTTTTAAGGCTCATCTTGTGAGTTCCAGAACAGATGTCTCATCCAATTTTTGTCCAATTTGGCAAAAACTACAGGAGACTGAAACTCATTAATTATGTATTAATTAAATTGTAACGTGAGGCCCCAGTTTTGTTTTTGTGCTTGCACTCCCTCTGTTATTTTAGCAGAACACCTGTCTTGCATTTGAAGTCATCAGTCAGTTAAATGGACCGGGGACAAGTCTTGATCCTCTGCTTGTGGCAGGATGGAAAAACACTCCGCCAAACTTTGACAGAGTATGGAAATTTTGGAGAAACAGAGAAGAACAGAAAAAAAACCCCCAAAAAAACAAGTTAGACTGAACTATGAGGAGAGGCAGGAGGATGAAAGAAGGGAGGAGACAGTAGATGTGAAATGGTTGCATAAAGTGGAGAGAAATATAGGAACAAAGAAGCATAAAATGAGGGTAGAATAGGTTTAACTGTGAGAAGGTGAAAGTAGATTGTGGTATATCAGCACCTTCACCGCTTCATAGTCTCCTCTCTGGAGATTTTATTCTCTCATCTTGTGTGTGTATGTGTATTTCTATCTTTGTGAGGACCAAACATGTACAAACCTATCGTTGTGGGGACATATTTAGGCTCCATAACTTTAATGGGCTTTTTCTGGATTAAGACCTGGTTTTAGGGTTAGGATTAGGTTTAAATTAAGGGTTAGGGTTAGACACTTAGTTGTGATGGTTACGTCTATGATCTGTCCTCACTGTCTGATTTCCCCCAATCACCTTCTAGCTGGCATGTTCTCCAAATAGATAGATAGATAGATACTTTATTCATCTCACAGAGAAATTCACAGTTCAGCAGCTCCAGAATATGTTACACAATAGAAACATAAGAGGCATGCAGGTCTATGTACAGTCTAAATATAAACTGAAACATATGTATAAAAAGGAAAAAAGAAAAAATATATAAAAAATATAAAAATATAAAAATATAAATATAAATACTGACTCCTTATTCGACGAGTGGTTCATCCCATGTGTCCCACTGGTAAACCATGGCCTCATACTGCACTCTGTCATATTAAGTACCTGACCTGTCACCACACCTGCTGCTGCCAGTTTCTCGTCCCTTCAACCGGGTCAGACTCTCTCTCTTACTACACCTAAATGTATGCATCTCCTGGCATCAGTCACACATTCTCAAACCCAGAGACTAGAACTCCAGCTGCACCAACTTAAAGCTTTAAAGCAGAAGTTTGTTTTGCAACAGGAAGACTGCATTCATTTTTATACACAGTCTATGGGTGGACTATGTACCATACATCAATCCAATGAATCAAGCCCGGTCAATTTTCTGCCCCCACCCCCCTCGTTTTTCTTATTACCAAATGACAATGACAAATGGCCTCATGACGGAAAAAGAAAAAAAAACATAGTTCGAATAAACGGACTCTTTGCCAGATGCAGTTAATCAAAATGGAGCCAATTGAGACAATAACATTTAAATGAATTGGTCCTTTTTTCCACTTGTCAAGCTTTACCACATTGTGCACTCCCTACTGACTGAGCAAATGAAATATCAACTAATCAATAGCCTTGTATTAAAGAGGCTCTTCTGTACCACTGAACCTCACATCCCTCCACCCTTTCCCTCCATTTCCTGGAGAATTAAAAAATAAATTGTTCAAATAAATTGATAACTGTTCCAATGTCTGGGTGTTTGTGTGTTTAATGGTTTTCCATCACTCTTTTTGGATTTGCTGTTGCATTGTTTAAGCCTGATGCAATAACGTGAGTTGTAAAAACCAATAGATCTCATCATTTCCAATAACTTACTAAGAGCCGATATTAATCAAGTCAGTGCTTAAATTGTTTTCAACTTGATTGAATATTTTAAGAAAAATGTTGGCTGTGACAGTATTTTTTTTTTCCTCTTCCCTGCACCAAATACTGTATTACTTTAGTTTGTATTGTATTGTTTTGTGTAATACAACATTTATACATTTCATATCTCACCAATGCGATGAGAATTGGAGAATGTGAATGTGGCTAATGATATTTTCAGATGGATTAAGGAACCAAGACACCTTCCCCCAGAGAACAGCTGCATATTTGAGCAATTACATTACACGGCGTAATCAGTGAAATATCACCATGTTGGTGCAGGAGAGGCTGAAAATGAAAATTGACTGATACAGTTGTAAAGGTTCTTAAGGACACATAATAACCAGCCATCAACAGACAGTAGCTGAACACGAACAATGCAAACATGACTCAGCCTACAGCGCCTCAACTCTATATCACACTTTGTCTTTCTTACTTGTAAATATCTGTCTTACAGTGTAAATATGACAATGTTTCACAGAAGATGGTTTAATGACCAGTGCACTGTAGCTAAATTGGCAAATTAGAGTTCATAAAAAGGCCAAAATATCAGGATACAATTTTAAAATACTGTAAGAAATCAGACTTTATATGTTATATCATCAAGATGCATGTTCTTTATTTTGCTTCTTCAACATTTTTACTCTTTATAAAAAGTTGACTTCACCTTGGCAGGTGAACCACAGCTTCTTAACTTCTCAGATCATCAATACTGTCATATAAGCCGTACTTTTTTACTTTCCTTCAGTATTTTACTTGTCGGCCTCTCTGTCCACCAGGCTGTTTGTCTGTATTTCAGGCAGAAATAAGAAGAAGACGCAGCTATCGGCTGCTCCACAGCACAGTCCCTTGATCAGGGATCTTGTCAGGTCTCAACAACACTCCAACAGAATGCCGAAAAAGAGAGGGAGAGGGAGAGGGAGAGGGAGGTTCACAGAGCAAGAGAAAGAGAGACCTGGGAGGAAAAGAGGCCATCCTACCCTGTAATCCCCTGCTATCCGACTTGAATCCTGACAGTACTAACCTGTTTTTAGTGCAGTGAATGAGAAGAATACCAATGGAAATGCACCTGTGTATGTGTAGAGAGCACTTAACTGCTCTGCTGCCAGTCTCTGCTCTGCAGCTGTGCTCCATTTGGTTACATTAATGTCATGGAATTTATTATGCGGCCTGGTAATCTCCAAATAAATGTCTCTGAATCAATAATTAATTTTCTTTGTCAGTTCAAAACCATCCATCCATCCATTATCTGGATCAATTATCCTTTGAGGGTCGCACGGGGAGCGGGAGCCAATGCCAGCTGACATTGGGCGAGGAAGCAGAGTTACTTGCCTAACACGGAGCCGACACACTGAGATAAACAAAAACTCACATGTACATCAAATGAAAGGCCTAATGTGGGAGAATTAGTGATATCTAACTGTGAGACTGTAAAATGAAGTCTTAATTGACTTCATACTTTGTTGACATATGACCTGTTGTCATTATTTCTGACTCCAGCCCTGTCATCTTAACCTGTCACAGTTCCAACCCAGTTTTTTTAAAATCTTCTCTGTCTGTGAGACACAGACTCGTATAACTGGGATCATGAGGAGCAAAGCCATGCTCCTGCTTACTTACACTTGGAAACCATGTTATATTGTATATATTATCTACTAACGGGTCTCCTAAGGGAAGCTGAATTCAAGGAGCGATGAATTAAATTTAAATCAATTTGGTAAATTAGGAGAAACTGAGAGCCTGTTAGCAAGGTCTCACTCTTTAATGTGATTATTCTGCTCAAATCCTAAAAGTCTGTCTAATCTAATAATAATAAAAAAAAGCTGGATTTAAATCTAAGGATGGATTTTTGCATATTAGAGAAAAACAGCACATGACTTTGGGAGAGAATCAAGCGTTACACTGAACAACTGAACAAAATCAAATGCTGTGATTTATGCCCTAAAGCGATTTAAGGCAAGTGTTTCAACTCCTCTGCATTCAGAGAAGCCGCCTCCCCTTCATTTATAACCCCCGATCCCACCTGCTTGCTGTCATTCACGCTCTACGCCCACTTCTGAGTGTGAGGACAGGACACAGCATTTCATCAGCTGCATCAAGACGGGCCGGGAATGAATCGTGTGACAACCTTGTGTTTACTCCAGTCAGAGTCGCGACAATGACGGAGCGAGGGGGGGGGGGGGGGTGATGTGAGGAAATGGAGCAGGGCGGCAGAAATGGTGACAGGAAAGACAGACAGAGAAGAAGGATGAGGGGGAGAAAGTCAAAGAAGATGCCGGGCGCGTTACGGCTTGGATCCATTTTGAATAAGACAGTAATGTTGTGATATTCTGCTGTGACACTGGAGGACACGAGCCACACCGTCCTCCTGAGTGGACAATTTAAGCATCTACAAAACATTGTGTGGAAGCATTTCTGGTAAATCTGCTGATTTACCTGACAGCTAAGCTGTGAGCTGCACCTAAGTGAGATGGTATAGAAGGCATGTCCTATCCACTCACTGGCCCTTTACCATCACCTTAACCTTAACCATCATCACTGAACACAAACCTAACCCTAAAACCAAGTCCTAACACTGAAAAAAGCCCTTTTCAGGGATGACAGAATGTGAGGACCAGCCAAAATGTCCTCACTTTCCTAAAATGTCCTCACTCTCTACAGACACACATGCAAGAGCACACTCACACACACACACACACACAGGTGGAGTTACAGCCAAATGATGGAGTTAATAAAGCAAAAGTCACCCAATCTTACCTGAAACAGCCGGCGGGAATCAGAGCTGTGACTTTCATCTGTATGACTCATAGAGAACACTTTGGTGGACCACAGCTGCCATCATCTCCCCCCCCCAGTACATACAGAGATATATTTCCTGTGATCTTCAGTGCAGAGCTAAGTAGAGCTGGGGATTGCAGTGTCAGACACAACATTGCTGTGAAGAAGTTTCTCCCCTGACTTTGAGACGTCACAAGCCCAGCTGAGCATCTGCCTGAAACCGCCTGCACAGTTTTAGCATTCATCTCAGAGGCAGTTGAAATCCAAACATCTGCGCGTGCCAACACACCGACAACAGACCACGTCCAATGGAGCCAACGGCATTAAGTTATTTCAAACGAGCGGTGGGAGCGGAGCAAGAAAACAACAAGAACACGAGGAAGAGACAAGGAGGAGTGACAGGTTTGGAGAATGAAGACGGAGCCAAATGGATTCAGCACGCAGAGTCATGGCAGCATGGAAATCAATCATGACAGCTCTTAATCATACAGAGGAAAAACATTAAGGGTTATTGTGCCTCTCCTGAAGCCAAGAGAAGCATTTGAGAAGCCAAAGAGAAACGGTGTTTGGCCACAGATATAGTGAATCCTCCAGTGGTTACTCATTTTAAATGATAATATTAAAGTTTGCTCTGGTGTGTGTGTGGCATTTAATGACAAAGCAAAAAGAAGGACTGTGTTTGTGAAAGTGAAAGTCATTGTAATCCTGTCCTCAAGTCGAGCTTCCCTTTGCTCCGTCCCTGCCTGCCATATATCTCCTGTTTGACACGACACCAGGGAAAAGGAGGAGTTGCTATGTAAACATGACTTTTGACCCCCGTTTAGCCAATAGTCCGTCACAATGACAGTCAGGCAGAAACCTCGCTGTCAAACCTGTGGCACTAACTGGGGAGTTTCCACGAGTGTCTTCTCAGGCTGGAGCCGTGGCAGGTCATGGTGGATGGAGACAGCAGAGATTGAGGTCTCCCATGTCTTACAGCGTGACAAACAGCTGAATAAAGTGCTCCTGGTGGCTGCTGGGAACAGCTCCTCTGAGGCCAATGGATGTTCATGCACCTATAAATGTTGAGTCCAAGTTTTTTGGAGCGAATGAGGAGTTTAAAAAAAAAACGTAACCTTTAAACACGCAAAAAAAAGGTGTTCATCAGTTTGTTGTAATAAATAAATACTCAAATTGGCAGCATGAGGGATGGGAGCGGTGTCAGATTCTGGAAATTACTCAGAATTCCTCAGCTGGGGGCAACAGAAGTTACATACTGGTGCTTTAAAGCTGAGGTAGACAACATCTACTTTTCCTCACTGAGTAACAATTCCATAATAACCTGTCAGAATAATGTACGTCATGTGATCTGAGCGAGAACGTCACCTCTACACCTCGTCTAGCTCTGTTTCCAGCCCTTCACAGGCGATTTTAACCAATGAACGAGTAATTCAAAGCGAGAGAAGCTGGCTCTTCTTCTAAGTAGCTGCGCACACATGTCCCTTAAGTTGTTATTTCAACACTGGTTATAATAGACTGTGCTGCAAAACAGTCAAAAATAAAGGAAAACGAGTGTAAAAGAGAGTCAGACAATAGATGACATGTCTACATGGGCAGATCTGTTGCTTTCATGTTAATTTATACACTCACTGGCCACTTCTTTAGGGATTATATGTATATAATAAAATGCCCAGTGAGGTCTTTAGCTGCTGTGGTCCATCTGCTTCTAGTTTGACGTGTTTTGCATTCAGAGATGTTCTCCTGCTCGCTGCGGTTGGAACAAATTATTATTTGAGGCATTTTTGCCGCACTATTTTCTCTTTTTCAAATCGTTCTCTATAAATTCCCTGAGATGAAAATCCCAGTAGATCAGACCAGTCCAGTTAACACCAACAACCGTGACACGTTTAAAGTCAGTAAAAAGTCTGATGCTCAGTGTGAACTTCAGCAGGACCATTGATCGAAAGGCAGAGTGTTGCTGCCGTGTGATTGGCTGGCTTAGAATATGGCATCACTGATGTAACCATGTGTCACAGACCTGATTTTACCGTGTGGCACCTTCCGGTATTGTTTTCTCCTCGTATCTGTGAATGGAGCAGGTCTGCCTTCTTAACAACGTCGTAAATTAAAATGCGGGTCCGTTTCACATCCGTGTAATTTTAGGGTGTGGGAGGACAACATGAGCGAGTGGCCTCATACAATGAGGATATTCGCTGTCGCTCGGCGTGGGCGGTCAAACGGATGAATGAAATGAAATAAAGGATTAACAAAAAAAGTCCCCACTATGTCACTAAAGCACTCCGACTCTAACAACACCGGTGTATCATTGCGTACACACTTCTCTGGTACTGGATGATCGTCTGAAGGTCAATTTTCAACAAAGTGAAGTGGACAGACGTAGGGACACTTCGGTGGCTTCTTCAAATTTAAGGATTTTAGTCGCAGTGTGTTATTTGTGGCTGATCATCAAAACACTCCCGTTCCATTAAAGCCTTTGACTTAAACCAAGTGATGTTCCATCAACTCCTGACTGCACCTGATACCTGTTTTCCAGGAGCAATAGTATCCATTAAAGACGTTGTCCTGCCTGCAGTGTAAAGATACACAAGTAGTAAACCAACCTTCCCTCTGCTGTGGTCATTCACCTTCTCCTCGACTACGTAGAGTTTTGAAGAACAAATGTTCACAACAGCACGGGCCACTCGTTCAGAGTGTGGTGTCCATGCTGCTCAGAAGTAATAACCGTGGTTCAGGTTCTGCAATTTCACTCACAACCTCACTCACTCATAAATCTTGGCGTTCTGGAGGGCGGCCAGGAAAAGGTGGGTCATCCTGTAGCCTGGTAATATTGTCAGGTCCCTATTGTACCACAGGCAGTTTGAGGCTGATTCAGTTTCTTTAATGAGAAACGACTTTGCCTTTAGCGTGAGATTCTAAACTTGTGAGAGAAAGAGAGAGAAGGAGGGAAATAAAAGGTGAGGGAGCGAAGGAGAGAGAGAGAGAGATTAAGTTAACAGGACAAATGGGAGTCATGTGTATTGTTGCGTTGGGTGGCCAAATAAAACAAGTGCGGGGGAACTTTGTTAAACACTCGCCCCCCTGTCCTTTGGCAGTTCTCTAGTATTTCTTTGGCATCGCTCCCTACACCTCTGATCCTTGTACAAAGGCCAAACAACACAATCCCCCTCATCCTAAAAGCCACAGAGCAGAACATGACCTGATCGGCACTCGCTCGATCATCCCTTTTTATTATACTGGTGGAATAACCACAAGTAGTCGCGTCCATGTACAAATAGTAGCGCTCGTAGTACGTCGTGAGTCAACTCCACTGGTCCTAGTGTTGTTTTTATGCTGTCATTTAAAACCAAAGTCGCTCACTCTCCCTCGCTCTCTTCCTTGCCTTCCAGACACAACAGCTCATGTGCATGTCCAACAGTTAAACGTACAGAGCCGCATGAATGTAAATGGGCACATTAGGACCCGAGGTGCTGCTTGATAAGTCGATTAGGAAGTCTGAGGCCTCTTTAGAATCGCCGCAGGAGGGGTTTGCATTTTAATTTAAAGACAGCACATATATACTCATCCTGCATTCAAGCAAGTGACTTTTCCTGAGAACACAGGAGTGAAGCCATAGTGAATCATCTGTCTCCATCTTACCCTATCCCTTGTGTCCTCTTCCTCTTCCTATAACTGTCAGAGTAAAATATGCTGTGAAGGCTCCATGCCAGGTTCCAATAACTCAATCAGGAAGTCTATATAACTGTCTACATAAAGGATAATTGCGGGACCATTGTTTGGCATTATGGGTTAAAACATTTTGAACCACAAACCTGTAACTCCCCCCCGGAAAAATGTTCCAAAGCTGACCTGAGCTGAACTGAACTAACCTCTGAATGTTTCAACAAGTTCATTTACAAGGTGTCACCATCAAACTTGTCTTACGTGACGTAACATCAGTAACATCAGTAACATCAGTAACATCAGTAGACGTCTCCCCTGTGCCCGGGGACTCTCTGGGGACTCGGCCACTCGAGCTGATTGAAATAGGAGCATGACGAACTTAACCCACTCATATTTAGGATTAAAAAGTCCACGTACATCATGGTTACACACTGTTAACTGTCAGCTTTCCAACTTTGTAGTTTTGTTGCAGTGAGATTCTTGTAACTCCTGCTGCAACGGTTGCCAGTTAGCCTTTATCTGCACACTCCACACGTGTGTGACCTCTTTTCAGTGCTGACTGACACAGAATCTTCTCTGGTCCACTCGGTTATAGCACATCATGTCAAACAGACTTCGCCCGGCCCAGATCCGAAGTGATCCTCCACGTATTTAGGAGAATCTACAGAGGCCGTCGAGCAACATAAACACGCAAAAGGCCAATGTATGGGTTGTCCATTCAGGTTTACTCTAGTAAAATAGCAGTGCAACAGACTACATAGGCATGAACATCAGTATAACAAGAGATTATATACCAATAAAAACAGAATATCATACTCCATCTCTGCTAATAGATGCTCATTATTCCAACACAATGGTCCTTTAAAGTTCTAAGTTGAGTATAAACACACAAAGGCAACAAATCACCTATTGTTAGCCGTTTTCCTTCGGCTTGGAACCAAAGTGACTTGAAATAGAGGAGGACATTTAGATAATATAAACACCTTAGACTCAATTCATCTCATAGACACGAAGCAGTGTTTATGTCTTCATCTCACCTGAGTGGTGTTTCATAAAGGAAAAAAAAAGGGGCCATATTTAAAAGCACTCACACCCTGTCAAACTCTCTCTTTGCTGTTTGAGTTCTTTTCATTTCCACTGCAAATTGCAATGGGACTTCAGTGGCAGTCAGTGTATGTGTGTGTGTGAGATATGTGTCAAGTAAGTAGAAAGGAGTCATGTAGTGAAGCACCCTCTACCAGCCTCTCTCATCTCCCACTGGGACGCCGCGATGCCATCTGCAGATGCTCCGACGTATTTGTAAAGAGAACATGGAGTTAAATGGATTCGGAGCAGAGTCACATACTCAAACCACATCTTTGTGTGTCTTTCTTTCACACCTCATTGTATGGCATTCATTCAGAGGCCCCGCAGCAGTAAGCAGATATATGCCTTCTCGGATGTGTGTGTGTGTGTGTGTGTGTGTGTGTGTGTGTGTATGTGGGAAAGTGAAGCGACATGGCACCTTTTAAATGTGTTTCTTACAGCTGGTGTTTGGAGCGAGTCGCTCCGCCGTGAGGGACGAGGATTGAAACGACTGGGATCCGTTGGACGTCGAGTATATCTCATTGTCAGCTGACAATATGTACAGTAGGCTCCTTCACAGAGGTGTCGCGGGGCCGCGACCCGTCAACAAAACACTTGGCAGAGCAGGACACTACATCTCTACCAGAAAGAAATAAAGCCATTCAAGTGTCGAGACTCTGAGGGTCCACTTTGTCCTCTGTTTTATGCAACTTTCATTTGCAGCTGAAAGAGGAAAAAAGAAAAAGCCGAGGCCCAAAAGTTTGTTCGAGGAGAAAAGTGGCTCTAGTTGTCCACAGTGGGTGGTGGCTGTGTTTCTGTGCACGTTTGTATTTGCATTTTGCCTTCACTCTGTGTGTGTGTGTGTGTGTGTGTGTGTGTTTCTGTTTCCAAGTCTGCTCTCGGCCAAAAATAAGTTTTACCACCCAACCGCGTCGCTGACATTTAGAATCAGAGACGTGACAGAATGAAAAAAAAATAAAAAATTCAAAATGCAAGAAAGAGTGTGTGTGTGTGGGGGGGGGGGGGGGGGCAACCAGCGACAGTCTCACCTGTAGCAGCCAGACCCATAAAAAATGAATGTGCAGCATTTGGAGTTCAAGTGCACCTGAAGTGAATGAAATATTTCCTCAGTCTCACTCTGCAGCTGATTAACACTAAAGTCCCTCTGTCTTAACTAAAGAAGTGTAAAGCAAGCAAGAGCTCGTCACTTCACAGTCGATCGGTTTGCTGCACAGATGAATGACAGACGAACAGCACGCCCACGACCTCATGCCTTCGCACTTGTCATATCATTACCTCATTCTCTAATCAGAGCGGGAGCCAGGCATCTCTTACCGACATGGTCGTTCAAAGACCTGCACCGTCTTCTTTACTATGTGGCCAATTTACAGAGCAACCACAACAAGGCTTAATGAAGGGAAATGTTGAGCTGAGCAGGAGGTGAGAATCTAGAGCAGGTGATCTAACCATGGCAGAGTGTGAAGGGATTGAAAGGAAAGGGTGGGAGAAATGGAGGGAGGAATAATACGCAGTGTACAGACAATGATTTAAATAAAAGGAGTTACATGGGCGAGGGGGGGGGCAATGAGGACACAAGCTACACCATCTGAAAGGGCCTTTTCATTGTGACGACGATGGATGCAGTTTCATAATGAGGAACAGGACGAAGCGGGAGGACAAAGCTGAAATGTCAGGCCGAGAAGTCTGTGATACACGGGGCCAGGGAGGCAAATTGTGTGGAGATGAGAGGTCACGTGTGGAGATAAGAGGTCACGTGTGGAGATGAGAGGTCACGTGTGCAGATGAGAGGTCACGTGTGGAGATGAGAGGTCACGGCACGCGAGCACAAGCTGCACGTTATCTGCTGGAGTCAGCGATGACGGAGCAGCCGCCGCTCGACACAGTGGCCAGGACGTTATCTGTCTCCAAAATCACAGGACACGGGACACAGGAGATGGAGGGTGTGACAATATATCTATGTTTTATCTACATACGTGAGAGACGGTGATATCATAATAATCTGTGATGACTTTCCCTGGTTTTAAAGACTCTCACGTATATAATGATCATATTTATTATATTGAATACATTTGTGAAATACACTAAATATTGTATTACATGCAAATGATATTTTAAAAAGTTCATTTTAAGTCATTTATAGTCATTTAAAAGCCAAAGAAATAAACCAGGTGTATCTTAAGTTCTTCTAATACAGATCATAAACAGTAGATTAGATTAGATTTAGAGTATTTTCACTCTCCTTTGGGAAGCGCAAACATCTCTAAACAGAAAACTTTTTATGACTGCAGAGAAACCACCTGTGCTCAGATTTATATCCCCATATATTTTGTATATCGAGGTACAGCCTAAAAATGTAAAAATATTATTCATAAGCCACATCGCCCGGCCTTAACAAACATTTAAAAAAGCCAGGAAAAAGAAACAGAACGCAGCATTTTTGGCATCAAACTCCTAATTTACTGACAGAAATGAGAGAACAGCAACACCGTGACTCAGCATTCCACACCAACTAATAATTATAATAATTTCTGGCAGGCTGTAAACTGAGAGGTCTAATGCTGCCCTCCTTAAGGTTCTTAATCATTAGTGCACATGATTTGATCCGTACGTCGGTCGCCAGGCCAGTGGAATTTCATCTGATTTGATCTGCGGTCTCCATTCATTTCCAATGGGAAAACATTTTTACATTTACAAAAGCCAAACCCCACCATTCGTGGTTGAAGCGCATGTTTCCATGTAGGATTTGTGGAGGCTTTTCTCCAAGATGTCTGAACGAGGAGGAATAATAATAATAATTTACACAACGAATATTAGTAGTTACTGTTTTGATCTTGGTTATCGGTCGGCACTAATTAGAATAGAATAGAATAGAATGCCTTTATTGTCATTATACAAGTTGTACAACGAGATTTACTTGACTTCACCTTGAAAGTGCATACAGCTAACAACGAAGAACAATAACAACAACAACAACAACAACCAGTGTATGGGTCAAGGACATTAAAAAGAAAAGTGACCCTAGTTAACGTGAGGTGGGTTTTCAGTTGCAGCGTACTACATTAAAAGGATATACAGCCATCAAATTCTTATTGCACAATATGAAATAGCAGGTCTGTAGCAGGGTTTAAATATGAAAAGTGCATTTCTATGAGACGTGACCCATAGCAGGGTATAAAAAATAATAAATAAGACTATTTCCACAGTATGAAGTGTATTTTTTTTTTTTTTTTTTAACAGTATATGAAATATAGAAATATAAATATCACAGTGTGAGATATGATTTTAGCAGCATATAGAATATAAATATCACAGAGTGAAATGTAATTTTGCAGTATATAAAAATAGAAATATAAACATTTACACAGTATGAAGGTGATTTAAGACAGACTTGTGTAAAATGATTGAGACAAAGTGAAACAATTACACACCGCCTTCATTCTAATGAGTAAAAATCAGGCCCCAAGACAGTGAGAACGAATGAGAGGGAGGTAAAGCGGTCGGGGCTCGTTGTGTGGATGATATGGATGTTTAATCATCTCCACCACTGGTTTACAAGAACCCCGTGTGCTTTGTCTGCAAACACTCCCACACCGCGTATTTACCGTCCTCATCAACATTCTTGTTCAGCTTCATAAAAAGGTCTTACACACACACACACACACACACACACACACACACACACGCGCAGGTACATTTTTGTCAGTGGAATCACATTCTCTGTTGTAAATATGACAGACTGAGCCTGTGGGGAGTCTCCTGTAAAAGCCCAGTGTGAAGACAGAAATGCCCATAAATGGCAGAAAATACACTGATGGAGTGTCAAAGAGAGTTGGGGGGATATAAAGCAGCTGCAGTGACTAATGCAACCAAAATGGTACAGAGAGTGGTACCTCCTCTCTCCTTCCTCTCCTCCAGCTGATAAGACTCCCGGCCTTTGTTGCTTGCAGCAAAGCAAACAGCCTGAAACTACCTGTGAGATTACACTCTCTCTCTCTCTCTCTCTCTCTCTGTGGAGAAAATGTTCACCTCATTCCCGGAGAATCAGTTTAAAGCCTTTTGGTTAATTAACCGAGCTCTGTCTCCAGGCCCTGTCTGTGCACCGCCAGAACTCCATCAAGCACTCGAACTTCAGGGAGACCGCCCCTGGTGTCAGGATGATCATTTGCAAAGGCGACGGGGGGAGAGAGAGAGAGAGAGGGAGAGAGGGAGAGAGAAAGAGGGAGAGAGGGAGAGAACATGCACACACCAAAACAATTACAAACATGTAAAAAGGGGGGAACATTGCTTTTCCCTTCACTGGTGTTTTCTCAATCCCTCCCTGGTTTCGCTGTCTTCTCAATACTTCAGCAGTTTATTATGATTTGCTGGCCTTTATCTGTAGCTGCTCGCTCTTATGGCCTCTCTAAAGCTGCACTACAGCCGACCACAGTCTTCCTCCAACCACTTCAAACTCTCACTGGAGGGCCATTTATTTCTTTACTCCTCTGGCATGCACCACGCTGCATTCTTCTAAAGCCACTTTGGAAAGCAATGGGAATCATTTTGGAAGTGACCCAAGTGAAGGAAAAGAGTCAAGAAACGTCTTGTTGTGTTGCCTTTGGACAAACCACAGGTCAGCGGGACACTGGGGCAAAAACCTCGACTGAAACACAAGCTCATATGTGTTTTGTTTCCTCTGAAAAGACTTCCTTCTGCTCTGCTTGGTACAAACGCCCCCATGGAGACAAATATCACTTCTCTGGCTGGTTTCATTTCAGCTGAAATCACACACTGTCGTAAGTAAAGGCCATTAGCACGCATTCACTGCCACTGACCTGGGATGTACTGGGATAGTGATGCCTTCACTGACTCCATAGACACAATCTAGATAATTGTTTCAGATAGCCAGAGGCTTGCAGGTCAGTGGTCAATGGTGAGGAGACAGAGGGCAAAGATACAATGACATAAGAGAAAGGGCTCCATAGAGCAGAGAACTGGGTCAGATTCTTAGCCCACTTTCACGCCATAAGTGTGAAACTGCATAGAGCAAGTCCTGCATCACTAATGCCCCGGGTAAAAGACACAAACATGCACAATCTGCAGGGATTGTATGTGTGAACACAAATGTCCACAGAAGCCACTCCAGCCGGATTCCCTAATATAATCTCCAGATTATAGCGGAGACAATTCATGTGAGAACACAAAAGGACAAAAATCAACATAACCCGCAGCGTGTGAGGGGGTGAGTTCTCCGTCTCCCTCATTGTTAATTCAGGTATCACCCTGTTCCTCCAGAGATTCTCCTGTGTGTTGTGAATGTGTCTCAGCCAGACTCTCTCCCACACCACTCGTTATACGAACATGTGGCAAACTCCTGAGAAAGTCCGCACACAATTCTCCTGACATTACCTCAGAGTTCATGTCTGAACACAGCTACAGCGTCTTGCAACACCCAAGTTTTGTGGTCGCAGTTAAATTGGGAAGACGTAACTCACGTCCAACGGCAGTTTGGCAGCGACACAAGGTGAAAGAAAAGACAAATGCTTAGTTATCTTAGCAAATCGCATCAAACCCAACACAAGACCACACAGGAATTGGGTTTTCCACAATGCTCATCCCTCATCATCATCATCATCATCATAAGCTACACATCGTCCTTGCAAGAAGTGAATCCGAAATGTCATAATTGAGGTGAGAGGCATAAATAATCTGCAGCTCATGTTTCTAAGCAACACATGTCGGGAAGGTGCATCTCACAATTTCAACTGTAACACATTAAGAGTACGGCTCAGAGGTGCAGTGGTTACCCCTGGTTACCTGCCTTTCTCTTTGGTGTCTGCATGTTCTACCCGTGTGTGTGCGTGTGTGTGTGTGTGTGTGTGTGTATGTATATATATATATATATATATATATATATATATATATATATATATATGAGGGTAATAGGCCAACAAAGAAAAGATTCGATGTACATGTACTGTATATATATATATATATATATATATATACCCTCATCTCCATAGAATGTGTCCCTTACTTTTTGAGTGATGCAGCTCACAGATAAACATACAAACACAACCTCATTGACAGAGATAATAAATCTCTTCACTGTGTGCTCAACCTTCTTGACCTGTTAGTTTTATTGTTTTGGTTTTTATTTCAATGAAAACAGTTCAATAATTTATTTTGGATTCAGGTCAAGTTCTGGTCACCATTTCAAGCCCAGTCTCACAGCTCATACTTATGTTGTTTTCGTGACTCATCATCCTACTGTACAAGTTAAAATATGTTGCATATTTACAACACAGTATGAACTGTGGCTGAATACAGTCACTACGATTCCTCTCAAGTTTCTATTCTAGTTCCCTTTGACAACAGTGGTGAAGCCTGATCTCATCATATCTAGCTCTCTCTCCCTCTCTCTCTGTATTTAACCATCCAAAGCAGAGACTTGTGCCCACTTAAAATGCCAGTTTGAATTTCACACACTGACACACACCATTACATTAAAGAGGAGTCCTAACCCATTTACACCGTCCTCCAGGAAGAACAGGTATTCAAAGCTTGATAGTCCAGTTCCAGACAATCCAGTAATGACACAAATAAGCAGTTGTTACTACTGATCACTGCCTTATGTCTTAATGCACTCAGGAAATAGCTTTGTCTTTGTTTTACACTTTTTCCCCCCAAACCAAAGTCTCTTTTAAAGGTAAATGTGTCCCTGCCCTAAATATAAAGATAGACTTGAACTGAATAAAGCAGATATCTATATATATATATCTATCTCTCTCTCTATATATATATGGATATATATATATAATCGTGCCTCTCACACACACATATATAGAGAGTATATGTGTGTGTGTGTGAGGCTGTGGATGGTCTATATTAAGGAGCAAGTGATTAAAAATACTTTTAAAACATAGCAATAGAAAGCCCTGTAAACATTTTAACGTCTGTGTTTGAACCAGACTTCGCTGCAATGACAGGCAATCCATGCTGCGTTCCAGTTGTAATGAAAGACATAATTGTGTAGTTGCGACAGGGTGATGTCTCCGGGTTGTGTTTTCCTTTCCTCTGAAGTCTGTCTCTCTCTCTCGTTTCAAGAGCTAATTGTCACGAAAATGGCTTAAATGAGCGTCATTAAGAGCACCGTGAAGACCAAGGCAGTCGTTTTCTCATTTTTACAATTCCCACGTTTCCTAGCTGGATATTTCCTGCACTGTTTTGACATCTCTAAAACAACAAACACATGAGCAAACATCATGTTCTCAAAAATACAACCCAAAAAAACAACTTTAGACAAAAACAACCATGTTGTTTACGTGCAAAACCTTTTGAAAATGACTTGATTCACGTACATGTTGTTTGTTGTCATCGACTCTACAGTACTTGGCACAGCACGGTTATATTCTTTCTTTCTTTAATCTTTTAGCTGCTGTGATGACCACGCCCACATTGAGGAACTACTTCTAATGGAAAACCAACCAAACCATGAAGCGCCGAGGTCGAGGCGAGGCGAGCTGGGACCATGTAGTGGGAAAATAGAGAATCAGGGGTGGATCTACAGGGGGGCAAGGAGGGCTAATGTAGAGCCTTGCCCCCACGGCTGCCCTCCCCAACTTTAATGTCCTTAAAATTACACTTGCCCAAAAGCCTTTCGTAGCATTTAAATTAAAAATGAATGCACCAAAAAAATCATAATTGTTATTTTAATCTTAGGCTCCTCAAAAACTTAGCTACGGCCCTGCATCAAACACATGTCGCAGTTTCAGTGGCTGCACAATTAAACAACTGAGAAAATAACAAATACACAGAGAATTTGAAGTCTCTCCTCTGATATCAGCCCTGAACTGTAATGAAGCTTTTTTCTGTACCTTTCTTTCATTTAAGCCAAAATAGTCTCTGTGTTTTCTTCGAAGGTGAAGATCTAGCACAGTATTTTCTGCCCAGGTGAAGAATAACAAAAAGGTGTTAAATGAATGACAAGGGTATTGATAAAATGTGTCAGTCAATCATTAAATCGTATTTCTATGGCCCATATTCAAAATTTGCCTTAGAAAGGTGTCAACAGGAGTGAGGTTACAGTCTCACCTCCATGTCAGACCAATTAAAATGCTTTTACTTTTCACTCTTTCCTGTTCCTTATTCTTCGTGTTTTCTGCAACTAAGCAACCAATGTATGTGGATGCTTAAGTATGGATGAGGATTACAAAAATCTGAGTAATCCTCACAGAATTAACCGTACTCTCCCGAGTGCTTTTCTGAGTCTCGCTCATGAAAACATCGACACACACTAAAGGAAATCGAGGATCGAACCCTCTGATCACGAGGTATCTCCTTTACCCCCCCGAGCCTGTCGCCATGACGACTTATTTTGCCTCATCTCTGCAGCACGTTCATCTCATAAACTTGTTCTGCTTCACATTTCAGCTCGAGCAATACAGAAAAGTGAATGGAGAGTGTGATAGAAACAAAGCACATCAACAATATTAACTGTAAATCTCTCCTTCATCATCATAAAAACAACTACGCAAAGAGCAGAAATAGCCTGACACAAACAAAGACCAAACCTCACCTACTAAATCACCATCGGAATAAGATGGAAATCCATATCTGACAGAGAAGGAGATGTCAATGGTCTGTTCACAGCCGTCAGAATGATATAAGACACAAATGAGTCAACATGAGTGGGCATTTTGATTTCTCACTCCTGGTGCCAAGTAAACACTTTTGGGCTTTGGTTGGCTCACTGCTGTGGCCCACTCTTTTCTATGTATAATCAAGTCATATTAATGACAAGAAGAATATGAAGCCGGAGAATTAGTCCAGGTCTTTAAAGTCTCAGGAGGCCATGGAGGAGGAACTAACTGCCGTGGATGTAGACACAGAGAGCTTCAGAAATAATAACAATATTAATGATAACAACACAGTGTCCTGATGTATATGGAGATTAATTAACAATGTTTTTACTGTGAAACCACACTGTCCAAATGAATCTGGCTCCACTACTAATCAAGCAGACCGTCACCTGCAGCCACGCTCCTATTGGACGATGCCAGCCGCGAATCACACTGGCGTCACATGTGCTCTGCTTTATCGTCTATTCTCCTCCAAATGGGAACATCATTTACAAAATGGACATCATTTTCTTTTGAGGAACAGCATTTCAGACCATTAACTCTTCAGGAAAAATGTTAATGATGATGTGAGAGGTGGACTCATCTTCCCACAGACGGCCATTACACTTCCATTCAAACTGAATTGTATTTTTTTTGATTAAACCAGCTGAGTTGTCCACTGGTGGCTATTTTATATGTTCTTTCTTTGTGGTTGGCAACAATGTCGGTGGTGGTTTAGGCCTGTGGTCTGTGAGCAGCGTGACTCAAAAAGTAAGGAATGGATTTGGGTGAATTTTCCGAGGATGTCGGTTATATGTTCTTCTTTCAGCGTCTCTCTTCGGGGGGCACCACACGGGAACATCTGCCTCCATCTAGTCCTGTAGACCCTTTCATTGTATACAAAGGTAAGCAAATAGCACGTATGTCCACGGTCCTCTTTACCTAAATAAATCAGTACTAGCCAACGACAATAGTCTGCCCAAGTCTTACAAGGAACGCTTTTAGCACACCATGTTTACATGGCAACGCGCTAGCCGGCCTGCAGCTAACTACAAGCTAGCAACTTCCAAGACCACAACATAACTTTAGGCAGCATAGGTTTCATATACATATGTGCACTGACACTCACATTTCTGTGAAATCCAGGCTTTTCATCGTAATCTAACAGAAAGAGCTGATAAATGATATTTCACATGAAATGAAGTGAGCACAACAAACGCAAGTTAATGGTACGAGTGTGTTTTCTGACACTGGCACGCACATTTCTGTGACGTAGCTCTGGAAAGGGTCTATAGTTTGTGTCCTCTTCTGTTACACCAGCCGTCCTCATGACGTCCTTCACGACGTCCACAAACCTTCACTGTGGTCGCCTTTGAGCTCGATTTTCAACATCCTTTGTCCAATATAATCACTATCCCTCCTCTGCACATGACCAAGCCGTCTCAATCTTCATTCTCTCAAGTTATTTCCACCCAATTTAACCTGAGCTGTCCATCAAATATGTTAATATCTAATCCTGTCCATCATAGCCACTCAATCTCAGCGTCTTCAGCTCCGCCTCCTGTCTTTTAGACAGTGTCACTGTCTCCAAGCCATACATCATAGCGGGTCTCACTACCGTCTTGCAGACCACTATTCTTCAGTCACACGTCACCCCTGACACTCGTCTCCACCCACTCCCACCCTGCTTGCACTCCCTTCTTCCCCGCTCTCGTGCATTGTCATTGCTTTGGTTGGTTGACCCCAGGTCTTCAAACTCATCCACGTTTGCTTGCTCCTGTCTTGCCTCTCCTCCTCTCTGCAGTGCATATACCTCCACCTCCAAATTATTTGACTTTGGTGGTGATCCACAAACATATATATAGATGTAGATGTAGGATTGTTTTTAGAACAATTTTCAGGGGACTGTACTGACTTTGTGCAACTGAGCAGCCTTTTTAGTGGCATATTTTCTGTCACACAACATCTACTCATATGCTGCCAGGAGTCGTGTTCCCAAGGACACATTGGCATGGAGACAAGAGGAACCGGGAGTCTAACTCCAAACTTATGGTTAGAAGACAACCCCCTCTACACATTGATACACAGTCAATCCTGCTGTTTAGTCTAGAAAATGAGTTTAAAAAATAACAACATTCCTCAAATGGCGCGTTTTTTTGGGTTTCTTTGTAACAGCGAAGAAACGAAACCAGAAATCTTCACATATAAAAAGCTGAAATCAGAGAACTTCTTTGTTTGCCATTTTAAACTTGAACAAATCAATCAGTTATAATCAAGAACAATTACTTTTAAATTTAGTGGTCAATTTATAATCCATTACTTGATTAATTGCTGCAGCCCTAAAGCTGATGCAGGTTTCTAACTGTTCTCCTGTGTGTGTGTGTGTGCGTGTGTGTGTGTGTGTGTGTGTGTGTGTGTGTGTGTGTGTGTGTGCGTGCGTGCATGTGTGTGTGTGTGCGTGTTAAAGGAAAACTAGTTCACCAAAATGTGGCATTAGCTTTGGGGAAACATGCCTGCTTTAAAATTTATCACCGCATATTTTCTTTTATTTACACATTCACGCCTGAAGCCTGAAGTCTGAGTCGACATTGACTCCTCAGTGAAAAACATCATCGGTTGTTAGCTGAGCTGCTTCTTACTGTCTGTGCTAAAGATTGTGTTTTCCTTCTTTTACCCAGTTTGATTTGTACCTCATTCTCTATCTCTGTCTTTCTTCTTCTCCTCCTCCTCCTCCTCCCCTTCCTCCTCCTCCCCGGACTCTTCATTAGTTTGTGCATGGGCACTAATGAGTGATACCTAAAACTTGCCAGAGGCTCAGCTGTACCACTCTACCCAGTCCAGAATGGCCTGTGGTGAGTGTTGACTCTTTTGGTTTGACCCGCTGCCTGCATGATGCAGCCAGTGGTGCTTAGGTGCATTAATGAGCTACAGTCCTGTATGTGTGTGTGTGTGTGTGTGTGTGTGTACACTCCCCACTCCCCTCCTCCTGTAGCTGCTATCCAGGAAATCTATTCATTTAAGGCAGGTGAGTGTTTCAGTAAGGGTCCTCAATTGCTGACAGAGAGACCTCCTACACACACACACACACACACACTTCCCTATCTCTTCTGTTTCACATTTTTACATTTGTAATCCTCCCTCATTTGTAATTTTTCTTCTGCTTGTGAGCCTCAAGAGAAAGAAACTAATTTCAGGAGTGAAAAGGGATTATCAGATGGAAATGAAATCTCCCCCCTCCCCCCCCCCCCCCCCCCCCCCCCACACACACACACACACACACCACCACCACCACCACCACCTACGGACAAAGATATGGATGTAGACTTTTCATGGGAACAAAGCATGTCTCAAAGGCAGCTTCTGCCTGGTTGGCAACTCTCAAGGAAAGAAGCACGTAAACTGGCACACGGGCAATTAATGTCTTATCAGCACCGGGGAACCATCTCAACAAAGACGAGGAAATGCTGAGCCGATGGCCCGTTAAACACACGCAGAAGGTGACTGCAGAGCATAATCAGCTTCCCCTCCTTCTTGCTTGTTCATATCGTAAAGTGGCAAATGTGTCAATAAAAAGTGAGGAGGCAGCTGGTGGTTATTTCAAATTCCATTTCAAACTCGGCGTT
This sequence comes from Solea solea, assembly GCF_958295425.1. Taxonomy (NCBI): domain Eukaryota; kingdom Metazoa; phylum Chordata; class Actinopteri; order Pleuronectiformes; family Soleidae; genus Solea; species Solea solea. The sequence goes on along the minus strand of NC_081142.1, from coordinate 1,980,934 downwards.
CCCATGTGGACTGAGATGTTCTGCACATGTCAGGTACAAAAGTCTCCTCCTACATGACAGGATATTCAAGTTCTTCTTTTTTTTCAGACCAAGGATGGTGTTTTATAAGTGGTTCATAAATATGGTTCATATGGTTCATAAATAATATAATAATCAAATGTGCATATAACTGTTTAAAGTTTAACCCTTTTTGTTAAAACATATACAGAGGCAATAAGAATGTGCAATATAAGAGTATAAGAGGATATAAGTGTCTTATATGTCAAAGTTCAAAGTTCTCTTGGCTCGTTTTTATGAACTATTTTGTGACTTCTGGACAATTATCACAATTACCCCCCTTTATTTTATAAACTGAATCCTAACTTTGACTCAACAACACAAGATATGACCTATAAACACACACCCCATATAAAGACTTGTGTATTATTCCCACTGTATTTATTTAAGGCAAATACAGTCTTGCTTGTGTGCTTGTTTTTCTGAGAGCCATCTCATCGTCATTAGATTGTTGATTACTTTGTGGCACAACTTTCATAGGCGTCACCTCAGATGACGGATGGTGACCATGGTGAGGCGGCTCATGTCGCACAAGGCATGTGAGGCCTCCAAGCTGTAATCAGCATTGAGTGTTATTATATTAATGAAGGCTTTTCGCAGCTGCTTGGCCTTTTCCTTCCGTGGACTGACTCAAGAATCTGCCACAACAAATAATCCTCTTCACATTCTCCTTGGCCTCATATTAATGCCAGAGCAGCCACAGGACACTGTCACTTCCACCGACCCACCTACACTCACGCACACGAGCAGAGACTGCAACACTGGCCGGCGTGACGACAAAACAAGCGCACAATAAAGACCAAGGCATGAAAAAAGTCTGCATTTAGAGCCAGCTGGTTAAAGACTGCAAGGCGGCGAATTAACAGACTGATTGAAATTTGAAAAGCGACAAAAGGCAATGAACATAATGCATCTAATTAGCAGAAAATGAAGCAATAAATACAGAGCTTCCAGCGGCTATATCTATGAAGATCGCTCCAGAGGGGTTTGTACGATTTGTACTGCCACACATTCACCACTCTGGCAGCATCAGTGTTATATAGTTATGGTCTGTATTGTGACTTCACCTTTAATGTCAGAGTCTGGTCACACAGAGATGAGAGTCAGGCGGAAAAAGACAGAAGAACGTAATTGGTCCCAACGTCTTTAGAGCCTCGTGTAATGAAAAGGGGCAGAAATATGAACTAAGGAGCAAACAGTGGAGCCCCTGAGCTTTCCATCTATTATGGTGCGAGTGTGGAGCTGTGCTCCTATTATGGCTTAAGCCCTGCAGAGCTTCAAAGCTACTTTGTTGTGGCCGTTAATGGCGCTGGTGACAGCAGAGGGGATATCTATGCCAGGTGAAGCAGCCCAAGCCAAAAAAGCCCAGAAAAAGGAGAGAAGAAAAACATTTGAATGAACAAGGTTATCCACCAGAGGGGAGTGGCACTGTCCGGCAGGCAAGTCGTAAAACCCCACCCCCCCACACCCAAAAAAAACTTCATTTAAGAATTACTACCATCTTTAGCATTTGGCAGAAACAGTGCTCACCAGTGTTTCTGTAACTAAAGCACTCAGCTCTCTCCCTCAGGGTGGCACAATTAAAGACATGCTCACAGAGACTCATCAATAACGTAAAAAGAGAGTTGAAAAAATGCTGCCATTATGAGCTAAGGGCATGCTGGGAAGGCAGGGGGCCGATCACTGGCTGCATGTTTCCAGGATGATTTAGGCGTTCTGGCTGAGGCCTCTGTTTTCCTGCTGTTACAGGAACAACGTGGCTTTTACCACTTTTCTTCTGAACAAATGCATGCAAGCGGAAAGGCTCAGTCAATGCTCTTGCCTTGTTACTGCACCCATAATGTTTCATACTACACGACATGTCTTGAGCCTGTGCGAGCAGGCGAGCTCTTGTTTATTAACTTCAGTTGAGGCTCTGGGATTGAGTTTCGCTGTGCTGCTGCACAGAGCCAGACAGCAGAGAAATAAAAACACACACACACACACACACACACACACACAGAAAAGCAAAGCTATTTATGGTATAAAACACAAGCAGGAAACTGTTGAAAGGTTAGAGTAGCTGCAGCAGATAGCAAGTGCACTGCATGTTGATGCACACATAAGAATGTCTCGACGTGACGTTGGAGTATTCTGTCAAAACCAGGACACACTAAAGCCAGGTTCATAGAATCACTGTAACTTGTGATTATTATCATAACTGATTGAAACTATTAAATATTCACGTTTGAAGAAGAACAATGCAGGATTTTTACCCTAATTTAACAGCTTCAGAGTCACCGGTGAGGGTTAAAATGTCTGTTAGCCTTGAAGAATCAGGAGGTCTTTTGAAGTCTCAGGTCTCTTGCTTTACGGCACTACACACAAACACACACAAACACACACAAACACACACCACAGCCAGGTACCGGCGATAGCATCATTTTAGATGTTGTCGGAGGAGGCGAGGAAGAGGAAACAACTCTCTGAGCGAGCGGGGAGGAGCCACACATGACTAAACATCCGAGCATGGCGAGAAGTGAAAAAGCCAGGGATCTGTTTATGGACCTGCCGTCACACATCCAGTGTGAACCCAGCGTAAAATTGAACATTAGCCACCACACAGCAAAATTTAGAACCAACATTTTCAGTCTGGAAAACCTATACATAGCAATGGCAGGGTGCAAAAAGTGCATCTGATACATCTTCCTGTCTGCCATCCCATCAAAGCTCTGCAGAGGAACTGTCAACTTTGGCTGCACTTTTGTTCTGTTATTGTTTCCATGACTAACTTCCTCTCTCATCTTTAACTTCAGGGGTCCATGCATCAGGGTGTGTGCAGGTCAACGGGTCACTTCACGACACACAGCCAATCCCTCCATGTGGTCTACACCACGTGTTTGTTCTCTGCAGAGACCAGAGACACGCTCGTTTCTCTTGTTCACGACTTTATTGATGGCTACGAGGAGCTGAAGGATCTCAGCCCGAGCTTTACAAGGGCAGTAGCAGGCTTTAAAAAAACAAATTGCCACCGCTGTGCTATATTTAGACGAGCACCGAGTGCACAACAGCAGCAGAGCAGACGTAATAACGGCAACAAATCAATGTTTCCATTTACCACACGGCCAAGGAATCATACGGCAACATCCCATAATTGTAATAAAACAACCGAGTGCTCGAATGTCAAAGAGGGGGATTAGAGAGATGTTTGGAGTGTCGTCACATCAAACACACCATGCGTAAACTGGAAAAAAGGGGGACACTTCTTGAGCAGTTTCTGTGTTTATTTAGATTATATGCAGTATAAATACACACTAAATGTCCCGCGATGATGGAGACAGTCTCATACACTCAGACAAAGACGCAAGATACACCCAAACCAGACTGGAGAGGAACAAAGAGACGGACAGAAAAAGCACCGCATGTTGGTCTTGACAGAAATGGTTCAGTAATCAGTCAAATGGGGATTTTCTTATACATTTTGAATATTTGTTGTTTGGTCATGAAAAAAAGCTCCAACAGAAACACAAAGATAAACATTACCAGTGCAACTATCATTCATTTGGCCTCTGTACATACTTATAACATACTTATGTACATATAACATGTCACACCAGGCGCCGTGATTTGAAACTGACATTCTAATTTTAACATCAATATGTCGCAATATGAGAAAATGCAGTTTCTTCTGAGCTGTGCACTCTGGCCGTGTGCAACCAGGTTTGGGAAAATTCATCAAATAAACCACGGTGACTATCAAATCAGATTCTTTTGCTTGAAATGCACTTCCCTGACAAATACACACTCCAGCAGTTATGACAGTTCATATTTGATTATTAATCCCCTCATTCAACATTTGTGCATTTCCTGTCCAGTTCTTTCTTCCTTCAAAGTCTCTTTCCCTCGTGACTCTCTTCCCGCCGCCGACGCCCCATCAGTCTTCCTCGCCCGGCAAGCGCAGAGACTAAGTTAGTGAAGCTCAGCGACTTGAAGGACCATGTATCATCTGACAGCAGAGGCTGATAGATGCCTGACAGACTGCAAAACCTCGGGACGTGCCACATGAGTCAAGAACAAACACTCCTCCGTGGTGTAGATATGCGTTTGCACATGCATCTATCATCGCCATGTGGGAGGTGTGTGTCTGTGTGTGTGTGTGTGTGTGAGAGAGAGAGTAAGAAAAGCCTTGCAAGTGTCGATCTCAGTGGCGCCATGGGACAATGGAGGAGGCCAAGCTCAGGTTCCAAGGGCTGGATGATGAGGTGGGAGGATGTGGGACGACAAGGTCTGATTCGGACGTTTAGAGCGAATCAGGCCATGAAGAATGCGACTGGGCACTAAAGCGTCTACTGACGAGATAGCACATCAACACACACACACACACCGAGTGAAAGCTTTGAATGTCACTGTCAGTCAGTGCAGCCTCCCTCTAAATGGCGCAGACAGAGAGTCATTCCGATTGCCCCACCGGTGCAGCCAAAGGGGTGAAAAACATTTACATGCAAATTCGAATGACCCACTCGCAACTGTGAACACGCAAGCCATGGTATTGTGAATGCACAGTGACCACAGAGAGCCCAGTGCTGAGGGCTTACCAATCAACAGCTCTATTGTGAGCGCACACAGGCTTTAGAAGGAGCTGTTATGCATGTAGGATATCAATTATTCTTGCTTTTGTGCCATATTGGGTTGTGGCTGCCATTCTTACCGCTACTTGTACCAAGTGAAATGAATGTAAATGAATTCAAAGTGGGACATAATGTACCGCATTAACAGATCTGCAGTGAAGAAGCTTAAATACGTTCCATTTTTTCCCCGGGCCATGTAATCCACTCATCTCTGACAGCAGCGCTAACACCATGAAATCAATTGTCCACTTTTAGTTTGAACAATTATGATCCATTAGAACAAAACATGTCTCGTAACCACTAGTGTTTAATTGTTAGTATCAGGGGACAGATTGCTGGTGGACTCGCCGGTTCTCTGGGGGTCTTGGATGAGGAGAGTCCTGGCTGTCATCCACGTCTCTGATACTTGGATCATGATCCCACCGGCTGTCACCAGACCTGTTGCCTCCAGATGGATCCTGGCTCTGATTCTATCTCCTCCTCCCCATTCTTTATTTCATCTCTCCTGCTTCTCAGCTAACCTTCCCTTCTTCTCCAAATCCTCATCCTTCTGTTCTTTAACCTTGACATTCAGCTTTTAGATCCATGTGTCTCATCACGCGTTCACTCAGCTCTTGGCTGCAGTTTCTCTGCTTTTGTTTGTTTGTTTTTGGTCAGGGCACACATGCACGTGAGATGAGCAACATCAGCACCCACAGCGAGGCTGTACATTAATTTGGTGCTTCTGAGTGGTTAATTTAGGCGAGAACACTCAAAGACCCACTTTCCCTCCACTTCTCCACAGCAGCCGAGGCTGAACGAGCCTCCTCCTCGTACACACTCCTCCACTATTTTCCACCTCTGCTTCCTCTCAGCTTATGACCTTCTTTCCGCTTGATTACTACACACTTTTTTTTTTTTTCCAATTTCCTTTCCTTTCCAACAGATGATCGCTCTGGGGCCAGAGGATGGAACTATTAACCAGTTTAACCCCTAACCTTGGTTAAAAACGTCACAGTTATTTAACCGACACCAAAGTGTTTGTGGTCAGACTCTTAAAACGGTAGAACAGTATTTTCCTATGAACCAGAGTAGCACAGGGGGGGGAACATGATAAGCTACAGCAGGTGCAACTGGCTGAACACAGGCAGTATATGAGTGTGGTGCATCAGCTTAAAGTGTTATGTGGTGACACGATCGGTTACACAGAATTATGGACGAGCATGGTAGGTGCCAGCCACAGAACTACACTGTTAACACTTGTTGCCACCTGACAGCTACGTGGCTACATTAGGTAAACAACGTCCCAAGTTGCAGTTCCAGCAAAGCAGTTCTATTCGTGCTGAATCATTACAATCTCATTAAAGAGATTAGTTCAGTACTTCCTGCATGAGCGGAGCACAGACTCCGTCAAACACAGTCACTGAACTGAAACACAACTGAACAGGTTGTGATTCGGCATTTCCTTTACTAGATGTTGGGGATTAACACGTTTTCAGGATTTTTAAGACAATTCGGCGTTGTTTAGTTTGATTCTTGTGTCAGACGTCGTGCTCATGAATCACGTGACGACACACTGTGACTAATCAGTGGCCGGCAGACTGTCGACGTCACATTTTAGTATCGGCTCAGCTCACTTGGTGTGCAATAAATCCCAGTGCAATACTGCAATTCATCAATATATGTGTATGTGCATGTATATATATGTATATGTATGTTTATGTGTATATATGTATATGTATAAATATATGTATATATATATAAAAGGGTGCTGTATATCTGTATATTTTTATTTTTTCTACATCTACATTTTCTTAATATTTTTCATATTTTAATTTGAGGTCTACTTTTATACTTTTATATTTATACTTAAGTTTGTGTTTCTGTCTCCTAAAAAACTGACTCGTAGAACCTGCACAAGATTTCCAATCTGTTTAAGCACAAATGGCAAATAAAAACCTTGAAACCTTGAAACCTTGGACCCTCACCAGAGCAGGTACTGAAAAAAGCACAAGGTACCAGGTACTATCACTAATGGAAAAGCATAAAAAAACCGAGTGGAGTCAAGCTGAGCCAAGTCATACTAGAAAAGCACCACTACAGTCAATTTAGCTGTAGCTGTGAATCAAGTGTTTTCATACCTACAGCATCAACGCAGGAAAAGCAGCATTGCACCTAATTCTCTCCAAAATATATCACCATGAATCAAATCATGAATCTGTGTTTTTTTCCCACAATAATCAGACCGTCAAAATCTATAATAATTATATCCCTTAATTTGGGCCAATCAATAAGCGTCGATCAGCGTTGGTGGGGTTGCATTAGCATGGTGTGTCCTATTGACAGCATGGTCAATCAGTGACAAGGAGGAGAAGGACAAATCACTGACTGTGTCCATTAGCTGAAGAAGAAAAGCAATCCCGAGGTGATGACATCAAGCAAACAATGACTGCAGAATTAATAATGCACACACTGTAAAGTTTTATCATTTCTCATTGATCACCACAAGAAAAACTCATTTAACATGATGCATTCTCCTGATTATGGCACTGATGGCTCATTGCCATTCATTTGAGTCCAATACAATACAGAAAATACAACTTTGAGTGTCTACCTGTACCAATATCAGCCCAATACAGTTGTATGCCTCTTTATAACAACGTATCTGGTAATAAAAACATTGTGTGGATGCATTTAAACAACAAACGCTTCAACTGCATGTCAGACATCTCCGTCTCTCTCCCTCTCAAACACGTCTCTCTTTACATGTGTTCCTGTGTTTGGTGAAGCATTCGTCTCTTCGGTTTCCTTTGTGATACAGGCTACCACCACCTGCTGCTGTGGAGAGATGTTGCATCTCAGACATGTGCAGAAGACACGTCAACTCAAAGTCCTTTGACAGTATTCCATGCGACGTTTCAGGTCATGATTGCAGTTGGTAAACGTCAGTGTTGGTGTCGCCCTGCCTTTACAGCTCAGCTTCCACATGCAACCATCAAAGTCTCAGCGCTTCCCTTCACTTAAATGTGACGCAGCAGGTCACAGTCTCCACTCCGTCCTCTCACTTTATAAACTGCCCGGCACCCATTGCCAGCACGCCAGTGTTTTCGCTTCCTTTCAGGGTTTTCTCTTTATTTTCAGCATGCCTGATTGCCACCGGTCACAGAGCAAATCAAGCTGTTAATTACCTCAAAACACCAAAACAAGTCGAAGCTTGGCAGCAAACTAGGCATTTACGTCTCATTTCAAAGAGTACAGTCAAAAACTGAAAGGCAGAACAGCGGATTGGACAAGCAGAGACAAGAGCAACAACAGCTGAGGCTCTAGTAAACAATTCTGCCACCACCAGAGACAAACAACGCCAATGAGCACATTCTCAATTTATTTTTGCAGCTTCTCTGCGACCATAAAACTACAGGATAGAGCCGTTTGGGCTGGAAGTTCCCAAAGAAATGAATCAGCTATAAAACAGCAGCAGGATAACACCAGTCGTGCCCATGGGGCACGTTTCCTTTTTTCCAGATTCATGCGGTACTGATGTGGGGAATGATTCAGGATGTGTGTGTGACCAGCATCCTCACCACCGTACAACAGTTAAACTGCGCCTTATTAGCGATCTACTTTGCTATCAAAGCAACCTGGCACGGCAAATGAAACTGCGGCGCACAAACCGTCTGTGACCGCAACAATCCGCAAAAGTGTCGCTCTTTATATAACGCGTATTTTTCATATAAAAATGAAATGTGCTATGTTTTGCATATTTTCAGCACCATAATATCTATCTATTAGTTTTTGGCCAACACACAGTAACTGCCACAGCTTCTGCACGGTTGCACTGATACGTGTAGGAATACATTCAGAGGATAAAGTTCCAAAAGAGTCGCCTGACAGCTCGAACAACGACTGAAAATACCCCAAATGTTGTGTACAGTTTGAAGGAAATTGATTTTTCTTTCTTTACAAGGCTACAAAACATGTTCTCCCTGCTGTTCCTCTTCACAGAGTAACAATACATAAATTGCACTCGGGTTCTCTCATTTGTCTTCTGTATGTACCTCAGATGCTACCACTTCCTTCAACTTCAAACACTATACATAAACTAAACTAAACTAAAATTAAATTAAATAAGATTATATAATTCTGCACACAACAAAAATGGCTCCAATGACAAACACTGCCCACGACAGAGGTCGGATCAGACTAGAAATGCAACTCACGATTATTTTCTTAATTAATCGAGCACTTGTTTGGTCCAGAAAACGTCCGAGAATGTTGGAAGACGTCGATCGATGTTTGCCAAACCTGGAAAAGACGATGTTCTCCGTCCACAAACCTAAAGGATTCAGTTTGAATAATTCCTTTGTTACACGGAGCAAAGAAACCAGAAAATATTCACGTTTAAGAAGCTGAAACTTCAACTCATCGATTATCAAAATAGTTCATAATTAATTAATCAAATAAATAGATCTGACAATATTGAAACCAAACTTGTTGTGCTCAAACGTTGCCGTGTGAGGCTACATCCAAACTACTACCTTTTTGTTTAAAAATGCATAAACTATGTACTGGACACAGCTGCCGTCCACATTTCATGGACAGCCCCAAAAAAGGAAAAGTTAGTTCATTGGAAAAGTCTTTTAAGTCTTTTAAGGAGCAGATATGGAGACCCTTAAAAAGCATCGTCCATGTCTCCACTATCAGCTGTGAATGAAAAGCTCTGTGGAAACATTCCTTCATTTCCACTTTCACTCTGTCTCAGAAATCTTTTTGGTCTTTATTTTCACCATCGATCTGAAACAACAGAAAAACTTTACACCAGTGTAACTGAATGGTCACGTGATACTACATAAAAACGGAGTAGACTGGACGTCTTTTTTTTTTACAATCTAAGTTGAAAGTGACTTTGTACCTTGAACTGACTGGAACGCTGCGGTGAGTTTACACATGAAGGTCAGACTCAGGCCGGCCAGAGGGCTCAGTTCTCATCCTTGGATTAAACCCGCGGTAAACAAAAACATGTCAAAATCCAGGCTGGTGGTACAGGTTCATCTGTCAGCTTTAAGAATTAAATATTCAGAGGTTCATAGATGGGAGGAAGACTCAGAATGCCGCTCGACAAGCTAAAAATGAGTGTGTGTGTGTGTTCTTGTATGAGTACCTTTGTGAGGGCCGCGAGAAAACCATAAAAACATGAGGACAGTGAGACTGAGGACATTCTGTCACCCCTTTAAAGGGTTTTTTTGAGGGTAAAGGCTTGGTTTTAGGGTTAGAATTGGTTTAGGTTTCTGCATTTAGTGAGGCTACGGAATGCAAATGTCTGTCACAGTTTTTTTTTGTTATATCATCATCATCCATCTATTTTCTACTGCTTTATCTTCCACGTGAGGGTCGCTGGTGCCAATCTCAGTTGACATAGGGCGATAGGCGGCGTCACACCCTGGACAGATCGCCGGTGTGTCACGGGGCCACTCATAGAGAGAAACAACCTCTCACACTCTCACACTCACACCTATGGTTAATTTAGTGTCCAATTTACCTAATCCCTATATTTGCATGGGTCGTGAACCCGGGTCTTCTTGCTGCAAAGGCATATATCCTATTTTATTCAAAAAAAACTCACCACTCTCTCTGATTTCAGACTCCGCCCCCCCAGTAATTGACAGACACCCGTTCTTAGCACTGTATAAGCTCAGTTTGAGTCGTCTTTTCAGTTTTCCTGTGAGCATCCCAGCATTTCCCCAGTGTTAGTTCTCTTGTGCATGAGCTGTTGTATTTATGACTCCTCTCTCTCGCGCTCAATGATTTGTTTTTTTTTGCCTTTCTTCTTCTTGACTGACCTTCTTTCATCCAGTAAACACTGATTTTTGTCTGAACCCTCTTGTGTTGGGTCCACCTGCACATAGCCATTACAGTGTCTTCACTACGAGAGAAGCTGTGCCTGGACTTGAATTTATATCTTTGTGAAGTCCAAAAAAAAGGCTTTGGGAGAACAGTTTGATCTTGTGGGGACATTTTGTCTGGGCCCCAATACTTTAAAGGGATTTTTCAGGTTTTAGGCCCTTGAGTTGTGATGGTTATGGTTAGGATAAGGAACTAGGAGACACGTTATGTCTGTGCTGTGTCCTCACTAAGATATAAAAACAAGTTTGTGTGTGTGAGCGTGGGGAGGGGAGCTATGTCAATGCAACTTAATGACAAGCAAACAGGCCGTGAAAAACATTCAGCTCACACACATTCACACGGAGCGATTGTTCAGTTGTATCCAGGAAGTGGACGTCGGTGTCCGTCTCTGTCAATGTCTGTCCTTTCATTCTCTTTCCCATAGTATCACGTGGACGGCTGCCAGTGGGACGGACAGAGTTTCTACTCATGGCAATGTTTCTTTCTCACTGCAGCGGTGAATGAAAGACACGCTCAAGAGTTGGAGGTGTACAATAAGCCTACATGACGGGAAAGCCTCTTTGGAGACAGGAGTCACATTCTTTGTCCTTGACATAATGCACAACCTCGGGTTTTACACAACGTGACACCGTCCCAACTTCTCCAAGACATTCAAAAAAATAATATTGAAATTAAACTCTGGGGAAGGGGGCGAGCCTGTGGCTGCCAAAGACAGCAACAATAAGAGAGAGTCTTCAAAAGAGAAATGAAAGAGCGCTTATTATTGACTATATCAGGCTTCCTTCTTTGAAGTCCCTCATCTATTCTGGCTGCGCTGGCATTGAACTGGACGCATACGAGCCGTAAAGCAGACGGAGAAATGAGAGTGCAAGGAAGACGTGGCGGGAAAAAAAACAAGTGATTAAAAGATAAAAGGGAGGGAGCAGATGATGGGGGAGCAGCAGTGTGTGATTAAGTGGCAGAGGTGGTCCTTTTCGGCTATAGCCCTTATTGCATTTTAATGGGGGGCTGGATGACCCTTGACCCTTTGTATGGCAGCACCAGCACCTTAGTGCAGATCAAACTGCCTGGCTTCACAAAACCCCCCCCCCCCACCCCCCCCCACCCCCTTGAAGGCATCTAGGCCTTGAGAGCGAGGTGTGTTATGTGTATGTGTGAGGGCTCACAGGGTCACCAGCATGTACGTGTTTATCCTGCTGCTATGGCAACCCCACAGAGTAGCCTTGGGCAAACAACAACAAGCAAGTCCTGTGTGTGCATGTGTGTGTCTGTGTACAACATAGAGAGAATATGGGGATTTAAAAAAAAACAAAAAACAGCCACTTTAAAGGTCCAGTGTGCAAAATGTAGGTGAAATTATTTTAATTTGATAAAAATTTATCTTAAGAGCTGGGTCAGCTCTACAGAGGTGGACCACCTTGTTTTTTGAATGCTAACTGAAGGCGACAGAGGTTCTGTCGGGCAGGTGAGGTCACTTTACACTGTATTTATGCACATAGACACACAAACACACACATAACGTTCCCATGTGACGCTGTTTCACATCAGCAACAGACAGAGATAAAAAAGGGAAAGTATTCGTACTCCAGGCAGCACCAGAGAATTATCACGTGATGAGAGGATGTGATGAGAATGGTCTAGAAAAACATTATATGCATTAAATATCCTCCAACAACGTGCATAAGCGAGCATTAGCCAATACTGTATGTTAAAAGTTAGATTGTAGTCGGACTAAGACAATAATTCAGTTTTCTTAATGTCATGTAAACACGTTAGTCCGACTAAGATCAAGCTAGTCTTAGTCGGACTAACATACCTGGATAATGGGATTCATAGCCTGATTACTCCTGCATGTATACACTCTAGTATACACTAGAATGAGACGACGTATAAACTGCAGTTCTGTTGCCGAAAGTCATACTTTTTTTTCCTCTGCAGGGCTTGTTTTTCTTCAATTCTGATCAAGATGTTTTTGAGAGGTTTTTTTTTTAAGGTTCAGTAACATTTGACCTTTTCACCTCACAACTGTTGTAGCTCTGCTGGTAACCTGTGCGTTGAAAAGCTGCATTATTGCATTATTAAGTTTGCTTTCCTTGGAATCATTATGGCTGAATCCATGCCTTACATACGGCCCTCTTCAATTCATATATTTCAAATAGCTGTCCTGCTCCCTCCCCCCCTCTAATTCTCTCTCTCGCTCCCCCAGTGCGGCTGGCCTGCACCTCAATCATCAGGCCCTTCCTTTCACCTTCTCTTTCTCCCAGCTCCACATGCTAAGTGGGAACATTGTTACGGTCAATTTGTCCCATTCAGGGTCCCAGTGGGCAGTGTCCCTGCTCTGACAGCCTGCAGACAGAGACCACACTGCCTGAGAGGCCTTGACATCAAGGTCCGGTGGAGAGCGAGAGGAGGGGAAAAAAGCCGGGGGACCACAGAGGAGAGTGGGGGAAACTGGTGAAGAGAGGTAATGAGGGGGAGCAAAGGTTTGGAGGGAGAATGTGCGAAGGAAAACAAACTGGGGGTGAAATGCTTCAAAGAGAGAACGACGGGGGGAGAAAAAAGGAGGCAGGGGTGCCAGGTTTAACACAAACCCACAGACGAGGCAGCAAAACAGCATCACACCAGTCTGTCAATCACCGACTAGACTGACGGAGACGGCGACAGCTCTGCTCACACAGAGGACACTTCTCATCCATTTGCCTGAGTCTGCAGAGGCGTTTTTAAATTAAATGAGTCAAATAAAATGTTTACACAAAGGAACGACAGTATTTTTGCCCAAATAGAAACTTCAGCTCCCGGGGTCACCTTCTCTGTTCACCTCTGCAGGTGCACAACACAACAGCCATAATAATGAGTTATTATGGGGGACACAATTCTTTCTGAATCTTTTTAAAGTTATTTTCTCAGCTGTGAATACCATGACCAACAATCTATTCATCTCCACTGTATTCAGGTGGATTCAGTGAATCACCAACACTTCCTCCATAATGAGATGGAGATAAATGAGACAATAAATATCTCTGGATATAACTCATAAGAGTTAACTTGAGTACAGAACTTATATTCAGTGCTGCAAGCAGACGCCAGGGTAATGAAACCTTATAGCATTATTACAACGTGTCTGTCAAATGTCCAGCTCTTTCAAAATCCACATACGTTTCCTTTTGTAAAGCAATTTTAAATCATATATCCAATCAGAAATAACCCTGAAGTCCCTCCGGACCACAGCTAGTATTTTTTCTGTGATATTCCTACTCACACTCAAACTGACCTTCATGTGTAAAATCACTGCAGTGTTCCAGTCAGTGCAGATACAAGGTCACTTACAACTTATAACACAAAGGAGAGAAAAGGGAGCTTTGGATCTCCTAAAGCAACATCCACACATACATGCTTTCATTTGAAAACACAGCAACCAAGCATTTTCAGCCAGTGTTACATTTAACTGTCCACAATGTGACGGAACAACCGATTGAAAAGGAAAGATACTTAAAACATGGAGCGCAATTAAACACAATTAAATTCAGTTTTATGATTCGATAATTTACTATTTCATTTCGACCCAGTCATGGACTGCAGACCTGGACCCCGGGAGGAACCCTGCCTTTGTCCAGCCACCCGTGACCCTCATGTGGAGGATGAAGCTGTGGACAATGTGTGAGTGACAATTTAATTGCCCGTAGTGCAAAGTGTGAGCTGTGGAGAGTCTAAAACAACTTTGTGCAGGGAGCAGTTCAAATAATCAGCGGCCATACTAACAATACGCTGGGCACTCACTTCTGCAGTCGTTAACTTTCAGTGTCATGGGAAACAACAATGGTTAAAACCCAGAGCTGGTTCTAGGATCTTTCCGTGCACAGCTCGACTTGTGGTTGACAAGAACTAATGAGGTAACTAATTGCGTAAATGTTTTCAAATTTGTGTCTCAATTTTCGCCCGTCCAGACTTAAATGCAGCCCAGGAGTTTTCAAACAAACAGGGTCAGCACACGCAGACTACAACAGTTTATTCTTCTGGGTTTTCTGTCCTCTAGAACAACCCAGAAGTGTGGACAGCAGACATATTTAAGGAACGTATGCGTAAATGTAAACAAACAACAACAAGTGGTAATCATGTAACCTGAGAGCCACATTCCCTCTCTCACCCACTTCCTATGAAATCAAATGTTTACTAATTAGTTTTCACCGTTCCTGGATGGATGAGGTAAAGCTTTGTGCCCACATTTGTTTCTTTAATCTGTGAATTGTATCTGCCCCGGGTCACAGGTGATGTAACGCAGCGGCGTGAGGGATTAAGTCAGTGTGTGAAGACACCTGTTATTTCAGCACATCGAGTGCAACACTTGCTCCGAGGCGAGGGCTGCAGAGCGGCTGTTGGCGTCAGAAGCGGAGCACGAACAGGGAGCCCATTGAAGCGCGCCTTAACACTGCTGAATCACAGACACAGAGACACTGTCCATACAAGACAGGAAGGCAAACAGACACAACGTGACGGACAATTGTTCTTGTGTTTCGCTGTGACGGACGTGGACAAACTCTCCGTCCGTCGCTCTGTTTCCTCAGAGTTTCCCGTTTATGGTGCGACGAGGCCGATCTCCACAAATCAACCAACTCCGTAATAAATCACCGAGCACTGGTAGCCAGGGATTAGTGAAGCTCCAGTGAGCTGTTTGTTAAAGCTGTGAGGAGAAGCACTTGGGACACCTGGTTTCCTGGGCAAACATGTAGCCTTGTTATCCCACTGCTCTCATCGACACCAACCTACTACAGAACTACATTGACTTAATGCTATGGATCCTTTTTCTGTTGGGGGCATTGCAACTGTGATCCCCCGAAAAAGGTTGATTATTACCCCATTCCCACTGGTCAAAAAATCTGTGTAATCAACGAAGGGCTCCAATAACAAATCAATTATTAATCGTTTACTTAATAAGTCGTCCACTTTTTTGACATTCAATGAATCGGTTGTAATCAACACACGTTTTCAGATTTTTCAGCATCTTAAACGTGAATATTTTCTGGTTTCTTTTCTCCATATAACAAAGAATTATAATAAATAATATATAACAAAGAAAAGAACATTTTCATTTTATGTGACATTTTATGGCACAAAAAAAACAACTAAATAAATTGTGGTAACACTTGAGATTAGGGAACACATATTCACTATTAACTAGGTGCTGACTAAGCACGTATTAACACCTTATTATACATAACCTTATTCTACCTCTTTTACGACATGAATTAAGATTTTTCCTGATTAAGGTGTTAATATATGCTTAATAATTACTAATAAAGGTCTGGTATGCTACTTAAATTAATTCACCTAGTTAATGGTGAATGTGTGTTCCCTAATCTTAAGTGTTACCATAATTGTTAGTCGCAAATCTTATCTATCAATCTAAATCTTGGATTTAAATGCACTTTTGACCAGTACGAATGTGTTTCATCAGCATTCACTACCAAGAGACTCTGCAGTGCACATGGTTTTTATCAGACTTGGCTCCGGTTGGCATCAGAGGGAACTTAAGCACAGGGTCTGCACACTAAACGCTTCTTCATCGGCTTAATTTCGTCATTTCTGGGGGCGCCGCGACAACACACACAGCCCAGGGGTCACAACCTCAAATGACCGAGGGGCCACAGAGCATCTGTCGTCATGATGTGGCTGATCACCAGAAAAAACTGTTCAGTGAGGGTGGGGCGTATAAGCTTAAACATGTATCACAGTATGACCTATAACAACATCTGTGATTCACAGAGTTTCACGATGAAAGTGTTTGTTTTGAGTCAAAAAAAATTATGCTAAATCAATCTATAGATAACATGAAGGATCAATTAAAAAAGGAACAATCGTATGACATTGCTCTTGTTTCTGGGAGTCAAATAAGAAAGTAAAGTGATAAAGTCCCTTAAACACCGCAGGTTTCACCATATATCACTTCATGAAAAGATGAGATGGATAAGTAATAATGTTGTTATTATATCAGCAGCCATACAGCAAAATTGCAAATGCATTAATAAATAAATAGAAATTTAAGAAGGCTCTGCAATAGAATACAATATAAAAAAGATGTTTAAAAGCAACCTGAGAATAAGAACTGCAATATGAGAAGATGGAACGTGAGAAAAAGAAAACAATAAGCAATACAGTGATGCAATATAAATGATGGAAAGTGTAAAAGACAGGAGCTCTGATGTTAAATTCACCGCTCATATACGATTACTTTCCTCATGTTGGCCTTACATCATTTCCTCTGGCTATCCTGGATCCTGGTTATTTACATACTGACTGAGAATTAAAACCTTTTTCTTTAACAAAGCATGTTATCCATTTGCCTCAATATCATTCAAACAAACCTGGCTTTGATATTACAATAATAGCAACTATATCTTGACAAAGGGCAAACATCTTTGTCGTGGTTCTGGAGAAACGAGACTGCTAAATTCCAAATAACAAACTTGGTGCTTTTCCATTATACAGTTCTAGCACGACTCGGCTAGACTCAACTTTTTTGGCTTTTGCATTAGTGATAGTTTCTGGTACCTGCAGCTCTTTTCAGTACCTGCTCTGGTGAGGATCCAAATGAGCTGAGTCGATACTAAAATCTAGAGCTGCAACTAACGATTATTTTCATAATCGATTCATCTGTCGATTATTTTCTCGATTAATCGTTTGGTCCATAAAATATCAGAAAACCTTAAAAAATGTTGATTGGTGTTCGTCAAACCTGAAAATGATGAAGTTCTTAAATGTCTTGTTTTGTCCACAAACCGAAATGATTCACTTTTAATGATTTCTTTGTTATGCAGAGCAAAGAAATTAAGAAATACTCACATTTAAGAAGCTTAAACTATCGGAAATCTTGTTTAAATCATGAAAAAAGCTTTGAACCGATTATATCGATTATCAAAATAGTTGTCGATTAATTTAGTAATTGATTATTAATCGATTAATCGATTCGGCTCTACTAAAATCGACAGACGTCGACAGACTGCCGGCCACTGATTGGTCAGAGTGTCGTCACTGGAAGAGTCATGAGCGCGATGTCCGACACAAGAATCAAACCGAACTATGCTGAACTGTAGATCAGTTAAAGAGACTTAAAACATGTGTTAATCTCCAACATTTAGCAAAGGAAATGTCTAAAATCTCAATATTTAACAGAGGAGTCTGCGCAGCACTGCCCAGCGCTGCCCAACGCCGGTGATCGTGAGCCGTATTTCAGTCTGTGACTGTGTCAGACGGAGTCAGGAAGTACTGAACTAATCTCTTTAATGAACAGATTCTAATGATTCAGTGACAAAAACAACTGCTTCGCTCGCGTATAAAACGACGGCCCCACCCGCGTTGAAGAGGAACTCTGATGTGATGTAAAACCACGCGTCTTGATACCAGATAGATCAAGTAGATCCAGGTAGAGTAGAGGCGATCAGTGCGAGAACTGTGTAATGGAAAAGCAGCAGATGTGTCACAGCAGGTTTCAGGGGGAGATTGTGTCTTATTCAGAGGAGCCGAACTCCCCTTCACTCCCTCATAATTCCAGCTATGACAGTCTGATACAGTCTGTATCAGTGCAGCAGCTCCGCCGTCTGCCTCTTGATAATTCTGGTTCCTCCGTCTTGTTGACAACCTGGAGCTGGAATAACACTTACTATATCATAAAATGATAAAGTAAGTTATTTAGTTATTTCTGGGTGGGTCTTCCATTCTCACCCTTTCTTAAGACTAAGTCCTGAGGCACCAGCAGTAGAAGCAGCAGCTGCTGCTTCTGTTCCCGACGCTCATGTGGTGTTTTGTCCTTTGCTCCCACACAAATGGAAACCAGGCCCGGTGCAGCAATAAGATCAGAGATCATATCAGACAAGTGCTTCCTGTGTCGTCTGCTAATTTATTCCCTCCGATAGCATTTCTGGAGTAATTACTGTTGCCGTGACGAGCCTACGAGAGGATGTCAGTACATGTGAGAGCGGGGGGGCACCGCTCGTCTCCGTCGAGGCAAAGAAGCAACGCCGCTTCGCTTGTGATCATCCTTCTTTTCATCTTCTCTTTCACCACCTACTCCGCTGTGATTTCTGCCTCTTACTGTGGAAGAGGTCTAAAACTGAGTCTGGTGCAGAACATCGCCCCCTGATGTCTCATCCGAGCAGCAGAGGAGAAAGATTTATTGCCTGTGTCAAGGCCTCTACATACTTTTTGCATTCTGTGCCTGCTGAGGGTTGCGAGCTCGTCAAACGTACATTTAACAATCGTTTTTATTGTTTTATCGTTTATTGTCTGCTGTGTTTTTTGTACTTTTATGAGCTGCTGTTCGGGACATAAAATGAGCCATGGATTCACACGTGGTCAGCGCAGTCACAGCGCAGTCACAGCGCGTCTGGCCCTGCAAGGTAACGTCCACATTGGTGCGTGATGACACGTCTGAGTCACCTAAACCTGTGACAGCACCTCCTGAGCTCTGGCTGTCAGGAGTATGTGACGGCAGCCTGGGAATTAAAGAGGCTCTTGGCCTGTGAGGCTGACTCCACACTGCCAGAGTGACAGAAAGGTTAGTGGAGGTGCTGCCATTCCCTTGGCTGCTTCTATACCCTCACATTTGGACAAGGAGGAACTGTCTCGCTTTCTTCAGATGTCTCTCTCCCTCTCTCTCTCTCTCACACACTGGGGCTCATTATAGAAATCCTCTGACCCTTGGGGACTTCACTTACTTTGCTGTCTCTCCTTCCAGTCCACAAACCTTTGGCGTCGGACAAAAGGGGCGTCTGAAAAGCAATTTGAATTTGAAACAGGGGCCACAAGAAAAAAAAAAAAAGAGAGAGAAAATGTCCAGCTCCTAAACAGAGAAACTTTAGGAGACTTTAGGAGGCAGCTATAGAGACTTAGCAGCTTCTCGCACAAAAGCAAGAAAATGGGATTCTGTCACCACATCCCACAAACAAGCTCAATGTACTGTAAAGATAGCAGCTACTGCAAAGGGGGAGGGAGGGAGTGGACACACACACACACAGAGAGTGGATGGTGTCCACATTGTCCTGCAACTTTACAGAGTAAGCTTTTCTTAAGTGACTTAAATTGTTCAAAATCCTTGAGACAGACAATAAGCACAGTCTGAGAAAGAGAGAGAGAGAGAGATGTCCCTGTTTCTGAAGTCTTACATAAGCCTGGGCAATAAGTCAACATCACTGATATCATTCTCCTCAAAATCAATATAACAAAAGGTCCAATACAAAGAGACACGACATCATTTGTGCAGCGTTTCTGTGTTTGATAAAACATGTTTAAGCCACAATTTAACCTGACATTTTAACACGAGATTTATCAATAATGTCAATGACTTGAAACTTGTGCAGTATCAGCCTTTAAAAATGAGGATTTCTTGTTCTGAAGATGCACAAAGAGGAAGACGGTGAAGATGATTCATGTCCCTCTTTCTATAATGAAGTCATTTTGAAAATAAGGATAAGTTTAAATCATGAATAAATCTGTTGGTGTTTTTCTGCTGCTTACTAATAAAGATGCGTGAGTGACAGTGAGGCTGCAGTATAGAGTGACTGTCACCATCATGTAGTCTAACGAATGATCAATACATGATCAATACATAACGATCTGGATGGACGCACGAATGGATGGATGACTGGATGGATGGATGGAGAGCCTGAAAAGCTTCATGGTTGTGCGCGTGCATGGCTGCGAGGCTACGCAGTATGAAATGAAATCAGTGTGCACAAGGACAGCTCTACAGTATCAGCCCAGTCTGGTGTCGTTACACATAAACTCGACATGTAAAAAAAATCCCGTGGATTATAATCGGAGTCACTACAGATTGCACCGAGGCGCGGCGGAGCCTCACGTGCCCACAGAGCGCAGCAGCAGCGCAGCAGCGGCGCGGAGCGGAACACTCACCTCTGGTTGTCGACGGAGGAAACAGCGACTGTGGCGTTGAGTAGTTTGTCCCGGTGAAGTGGAGACAACAACAAACAAACAAACAAACAAACAAACAAACAAAATCCGCGCGTGGTCAGAGGAGAGCGGCGGCTCGTTAGTGTGTTACCAGATCCTGTGTCGGGCTTTGGAAGAAGAAAAAAAACTCCGCCCTGTCGCACCTGTCTCTGATACAAACTGATCCCGTGCGCCGGCCTGACATCCCCAAGACAACTGTCTCACAGGGGGTGTGATGTGTGAGTGTGTGTCCGCGTGTGTCCCCCCCACACACACACACACACACGGCAGCACCTGTCCCCGGTGCACAACAGCCCACAAAGAGCTTCTATGCCGCGCAGGGACACATGTCTCTGCAGCAGCAGCGGTGGCGGCACAAGCACGAGCACGAGCACAACTCCTCTCACCAACAGCCGTCCGAGGTCCTCAAGTAACGTGGAGACGCTGGAGGCAGCGACTGATGAAGAGGAGAACGCAGGAACAACACATCCAGCTTTTCACTGACACGGAAAAAAACGACATCTGTCGCCCAGTTGTCTCATCAGTCTTCTGTCTCCTTACAATAGTTCGGTCTATTTTGCCGCTGCTGCGCACGACTGCTGCTCTGTCATCGCTGCTGCTGCTGCTGCTGCGTCCTCCACCACCTCCGCTATCCTTCTCTCTCACACACACACACACACACACAGAGAGAGAGAGGACTTGTCCTTCTGTCTGCTCCCACACTGAGAAGAAGAAAATCCAGCGCTTGGCAAAGTCTCATTCAGTGGTTTATTAAAAACGAGAGTTGCTCCTCTTGTCTCCTGCGCGCTCCTCTGCAGGAATATGTGAGGATGACTGTTTGTCTTCTAGCGGTGGTCTGAGCTACAGCATCTCCTCCAGAGCTCCCTGCTGTCATCCACGAGAGACTCCTGGAGCCTGTTAGTGCCAAAACCTGAAGCAGAATTACGCAGCGACTGGAATGGAATTGATTAGAGGCCAATTTGGTTGTGGGTTTTTTTGGGTTTTTTTTAACGTTTAAACTTATTGTGTAGAGACAACAATGTGGAATGTATCATGTCTGTGGAGACATTCGTCAAATTCAGGGCGTGCACCTGACAGAGAGCAGAGTTCTTCTTTCCACTATATTTTATTTATGACTTTTATTTACAGAGAGTTGAACAAAAAAAAATCTTTTTTGTAATAATTAAAAAAAATATCCTGTTATTTTCCTCTTGGTGTAGGCAGGTATATTACACACAAAAAGAAAAATACAATATAAAACAAGAAAGTGATGTTTTATATCTGTGTTAAAAGCATCTAAAAGCATATTCACTCAAAATGACCGGGGTGGAGGCAGTGAACTTCAAAATGAAAAAAATGTCAGACAGTTTGGGGAAAAATAACTAATAAGTGATTTGAAATTAAAATGATATCTTGATAATCCATCGTGATGTTGCAAATTGAAAGTATTTAGCATGATATTGCACAATATTTCAAAGTCAAAGTGTTGAAATGATGATGCAAAATAAATCTGTAAATAACAAAAACAGACAATCAACATGCAGCCAATTGTAATTAAAACACCAGACAAGCTTACAGTATACATAATAATTCAAATCTAACAGCTGTTAACAGTTGCAATTGTCTAACTCCATGGTTCTCAAACTGTGGTAGGTATAGCACCAGTGGTACGTGAGCTTCCTCTGGTGGTACTTGGAGGAAAATACTGTCCGAGTATTCATCCCAGGGTATGTGATCTGAGTGGAAAATTAAACAAATAACAAAATAATACTTATATATTATCATATATTACATAATACTTAATACTCGCTCCTTCTTAATCTAATTTCACTATACCAGTGTGTGAAGTATATGTGAGGAAGAGGAGGATGATGATGGTGTTACTTGAAGAGCTCAGTATTTAATCAGGTGGTATTTATTGGTATAAAAAAGTTTGAGCTGCTCTAACCGATTCTCTTCTGATTTCTCTGCCCACCAACCAGTTGTGACATCAGTATGAAGGGGAGGGATTAATCCAAAAAGAATCCCTGTCAATCATCCTTAATAGGCCAATAAAAGTGTGTGTTGCTATCTGCAGAAATGCTGCCCTCTGCTGGTATTTCCGTTTACGCTTTGTTTTGGGTTGCGATGTTTTGTTTGGCGACAACATTCACGTCCTCCAGCCAATAACATTGAGGGGGCGGGGAAATAGCAGGTACTGTATAATAAGCTGATTGCTAGTTTAGTGAGGCTAATGCTGTGTTGAAGTCGGAGGTTGGAACTGGGCGTGGCCTCACCTCCAATTTGACCGGGAAAAAAACATGGTCACAAACAAATTTTGGGCTCGCCACTGTTAAATTAAATTTTTAAAAAAAACGTACATCCCTAACCTACATTCCCCTGCATGTCTTTTGCGTTGGCATGGACATTTACGCAATACTTCCTCTAGAGGGCAGCGCCGAGTACTAAGTTGCAGTTAGTAATAGTTAGTAGTAATTCAAACTTTGTAAATTGGGTTTAAACGGGTTTAAACAGCGTGGTATCTCACAGTTCCAGATGTCCAAGGTGGATCGATGAAGACAACCCAGCTGGTGTTATCAGCCTATTATACTGGACCCAAATGTATGGAGCTTCAGACGGAACCAAAACATGTGACTCATAGTTCAACAGCCCTGTTCTTTTTCAAATGTGACTCTGAGAAACCTTTATACTTGAAAGTCAAGAGTGAGTTTAAAGTATTTAAGTGCTGACATTCAAATAAAACAACAAGGCTGATTCAAAGAGGTTTGGGGACAATAGTGAGCTTTATATGTGGAAAGTCAAGCACCTGAAAGACACTCAATGAACCACCATGTCACAAAGGGAACTGTATTAACTGCGGCAAATCATTTAGCCCAGAGTGGTTTTGCGCTATAAAAAGTTTCCCTCGTTGTCAGGTTGGCTCCATTAGCATTCATTTACAATTTGTTCCATAATTATCTGAAAGTCGACATTGACAGGCGAGTTTTCAAGATCCAATTAGAATTCCCGCGAGTCCCATTTACTGTAATGACATAAAATAATTCACTGAACTGAAAACACTTTTTCCACAAACACGTTACTGTCCCCGAATTTAACGTCGCTCTGCATTTGCATCTCTCTCATTGAGCGTAAATGAACACAACAAAGGAATCATTTTGTCTCATTAAATCTCAATAAGCCTTCAGCCCATTTTAATTGTTTCTCACTGCAATTTAAGGCAGCGTGTTCCATACGAGCCTTAAATTATTTGTGTTGTTCTAAATAAATGCTCCTCCCAGCATCTGACGAGCTTCTTTTTTCTTTTCTTTAACCACTTAGCTAATCACTGGAGCCAAATCAAATGAGTCAACCACTGATCTGAGAGACAAACACAAAAGTGTCCCCTGATATCACACAGAATATAATGAGGCCTCTGCTTCATTTCTTCTGGACTCTTTTTGTATGAGATCTCTATACATTGTGTATAGTACGGGTCTAAAAATCACACATCACTCTTTAAGGAAAATATAGGTTGCGTAAGTGATTTAAAAATAAAAACCGATTGTTTTTTGTAGCCGTGGAATAAGTCTTTTGATAAGCACTTAGATGTGGTGCATAAGTCTAGTTCAGAGGTCTCAAACCTGCGGCCCAAGGGCCACATGCGGTCCTCCGACTTAAAATGGAGTTATAATTACATATTTATCTATGTTTTTTTTAATGAATAGATTCACTTTGCATCATGAATACGTTTTTACCATGAACATTTATATCAACACAAACATTTTTATTTGAAATTCTGCGAAATATTGTCACAAATATTGTTATAGTGATATCATGATGGAATATCTTATTATAATCTTTTAATCTATAATATAGTCTTTTTTTAAATTATTTTCTTAAATGTATTTGTATGTATATATTTTTTTATTATATATTTATTTGACACATTATGACCGGCCCCCTCCTGACCAGACTACATGCTCAGTGGCCCTCAGGTCATTTAAATTTGTGACCCCTGTGACCCCCAATATATACTGTACTTTTGATTTGTATTTATTAATTTCATCAACATGTAAAAACTGTGAGCTATACTGATTATTAAAGCTATTTGTTCTGTGCATTTTGAACTGTGACATAGTTCCAATTTTAAAAATGTGTTTTTACATTTGGTGAAAATTACTTTTTTATCAAATCGTCTAGGTTGTGCTGAAAAAAAGGATATAAGACACTCGGTACTGCACATTCTTATAACCTATACAGTGTGTTTTAACCTTTTAACACCGAGTCCAGACAGACATTTTGAGGCTAAAATGTTATTAAAGGGTTAACAGTAAATAAAAAACAGACTAAAGCTCTGTGTTGTGAGGGTTAATCCAACGACATTCATTCTCTTCTTATTCAACATTGATCTTATTGTAAGATACTGTTTTAGTTTGATTGCGATGACACTTATCAACAGTATCAATGATCAGCATGTGACTTTGTTGCAAACCTACAAAGAAAGTTTCCTTTGTCCACTTAACTTTGCCCGGAGTCTCGAGAGAAGACCTGCTGGACGTCTTTGTTCAAGCTGACAGCAGCTACAACAGAAGACACCACTTTAACAGCAGTGTCATTATTCGGGCATCTATTAGGCATCTGCTGCTCTTCACAAACAAAGCCATTATGTTTAATGTTTCTAAAAGAACCCAAACCCAAGGTGGTTTGTCTTTTCAGACCAAACACAACAAGAAGGTTTTGAATGGAAGCAAATCAATTCACGCTTGGAGACTCGTCCACTCTTTTCAGAGAGATTCAGAAGAGAAAAGCACTAGGAGTTTTCCATCTGTCTGTGTGTGTGTGTGTGTGTCTTCAGACCATGAGAACTCTGAAGTTTTTTTACTCCACCTCATTTCACTCTGAGACACAAAACAAGTACAGTACATTTGGAAAGACTTCAGTAACATTCACATTAGCGTCTCTTTCCAGAATGTCACATTTCTTTTAATGTGTAGTCTATGTTTACTGCTTGTTTCCACTGCCCCCAAGAGGCCAGAAAGAGTAAAACACTTTTTTTCCCTTTTTTTTTTTTTTTAAATATGGTGTTTTTGTTTTCATACTCATGCAAACATTTGAATGCATGACTTATAAGGGAAAACTCATTTGTTCTAAATACATCGTCCAGAAACTTCCAAAAAATGAGTTATTCTGGGGGGGGGGAGGGGGAACCCTGCATTGTGATAGATGTAGAGAGCGAGGGAAAACTGTCACAGTGACTCTAAAGTCTACTGCTGATGGAATTCTACTCTAATATAAAACTGCTCTGCAAAAGCCTTCTCTTTTAAATTCCCAGATTTGCTTATTGTCCTTTTTTTCCAGCTACTTTGCATAAAATCATTCACCACAAAAAAACAAACAAAAAAAACTTATGCAATTTCATCTCCTGTAAAAAAAAAATTTGTGTGCTGACAATAAATAAATAAAAAAAAGGTCCATTTTGTTATCCGTTTTGCTTTCATCCCACTCGGTGTGTGTGTGTGTGTGTGTGTGTGTGTGTGTGTGTGTGTGTGTGTGTGTGAGCAGGCTGTAGACCTGAGCCAGATAAAAGGAGAAGAGCTGCTGAGAGAAAGCTGAGCAAAAAAAAAAAACACAGAGAGAGAAAGAAAAAGAAAATAACCTTTGATGGGAAATGCACTTTTTAATCTTTCTGTGACACGAGGCAAAAGGGTGAAGGGCAGTACAGCCGTACTCCCCCATGAGGCACAGTAAGCATGTGTGTGTGTGTGGTCTTGTATCTTTGTGAGGACCAAAAACCTACAAAGCACAGGGAGTGAGGACATTTTGGTTGGTCCTCGTGTTCTGTCGACCCTTAGAAGGACGTTGAGTCAGGGTTTGGCATTTAGCTGTGATGGTTAAGGTTAATTTAAGGGGTTAGGGAATGAATCATGCCTGTGAGTGTCCTCACTATGAATGCTGGTGTGCTGATGAGGATGAAGTGTCTCTCTGATAACTTCCATTTCAGCAAGAACACAGAGGCAAAAATAAATTCCTCAGTCTCAGTCTCTCACTGTCTATCTAATCACATGGTTCATCCAGCTGCAGAGACAGACACACAGACTGTGTGCTGGGCTCATGTGACCAGACACTGTGACCTCACTGGGTCAGTCATGGTCAACGGATGAAGTCGTCCCATTTTTTAATAAAACAACAAAAACAAAAACAAAACTTTCCCCATCCTCCTATGTGTTTTTATTTACAACCTCATAAACACAGATGTCACCTGCAAACAGACTCCTCTTGGACAACACCAGCTGTCAATCACACTGGTGTGCACCAATTTTCCTCTGAATGGGAACATCCATCCATCCATCCATCCATCTTCTACTGCTTTATCCCCAACATGAGGGTCGCGGGGATGCTGTGCCAATCTCAGCTGTCATAGGGCGATATAGGCGGGGTTCACACCCTGGACAGATCGCCAGTCCATCACAGGGACACACAGAGACAAGCAAGCATTCACCCCTACAGTCAAATTACTGTCTAGTCAGTTTAACTGATCCCCATATCACATGTTTTTGTTTTTGGACTGTGGAAGTTAACTGGAGAAACTGGAGAATGGGAAGTTCTAACCACAACTGAATGGGAACATAGTATTTTACAAAATCAGCATCATGTTCTTTTGAGGAAGAGCTGAAACTAGTGAAATGCAAACATCAGAACTCCACAGGGGAATGTCTACTGTTGTTATTAATCAATGGAGAAGTAGGAGATCTTATTTTGCAGTAGAGACGCGACAAAATATAAATCCACCAAAATGTGCTTAAGTTAAAGCAGCATACAGAATATTTCAGAAGGAATTGGGCTGGTAACCAGAGGGTTGCCAATAATGGATCCTCGCCAGGTCAAGGCCTGGGGTACCCTGCGTAAGATACCCAATCCCTGACACTCTGAGTACTGGTCCCAAGCACAGATAAATGGGAGGTTGGGTCAGGAAGGTCCTCCGGCTTAGAAAAATGAAAATAAATCCAAGATGAAATATGCAGATCCTCCACTGTGGCGACCCCCAGAGAGAAAGAAGCTGAAAGAAACAAATATCAGACTATTGTCACATTATTATGACGTACAGCCTAATCACACTATGACAAGAAACGATGAATTATCTCATAACATGCAACAGTTCACATTATAACATGATAAATGATCCAATTATAACTTGATCACTTTAATTGTCTCATTACATTATTATCGTGTTGTTTTAATGTGAAACATTATGCAGAATCATTTCACCAGTTTTGTCAAAACTAATTTGACCATATACACTTATATTATATTACACTATATACTACAGCCACTTTATTAGGTACACCTGTGCAACTGCTCTTTAATGCTAATGATCCGATTAAATTAGGTGCGTAGACGTGGTCGAGACGCACTGATGAAGTTCAAACCGGGCATCAGATTGAGAAAGAAACCTGATTTATTTCAGAAACTGCTGATCTACTGAGATTTTCACACACAGCCGTCTTTCAGATTTACACAGAATAAGCTGGAAAAGAGAAAACATCCACTGAGCTGCAGTTCTTTGGGTGAAAATGCATATTTGATGATTGCAGAGAATGACCAGACTGGTTTGAAATGATGGAAAAACAACAATAATTCATATAACTACTCCTTACAACCAGACTACCTCTTAAAGCACCACACTTCAGACTCCTGCCACATCATTCGATGTCCTATACCATTACATTGGCAAGAAAGTATGTGTATTTTTAATATATATTATGTTTATTTTGATTGTGTTTCTATATTTCCTTGTTTAGTTTGTATCTTTACTGATTTATGACGCGAAACATTTCACGTCATAAAGGTTTTGTGATAACTGATTGTTTGACAACGCAAAACTCGTGTTTAAATGGGAGAATGTCCGTGTAGAAGGCAACAAAGTAGACATGAGACGGACACTTTGAAGTCCTATATTAAATCACTACATTGTCCCCTTTGGTTTTCATGCCTAACCTTGACCCTAGAGCACAGCATCCCATCAATGGAGATACAGTACGACGGCTGTGGCGGTCACACTCCCTGGTGGGAGACAAAGTATAAAGGCAGTGAACACAGTTTGGAATTGTTCCTCTTCTTCTCAGTGTGACGTAAACGTTACAGCAACAGCAGCAAAAACGGGTCTGAAAATGAAAAGTTGGAATAAAAGCAAGAGAAACGCGTGCTTCATAAATGATGGATGCGTCTCCATCTCGGAAAAAATCATTTCTGTTTTACTTTTCTGCAGACCATAAAGGAAATGTAGCACTCTCAGGAAAGAGAGTGTCAGAGTTATGTTTCATGCATTCATATCAACATGTTTATGCTCACAGCTACATTGTGAAGCACACCACAGCTCAAGGCCAGGTCAAAATTTACCATCACAATCTCACCCTGGTGTGTTTTAATGGATTTTTTTTTGTGACTGCTCGTGTGTGTGTGAAGCGAGCAAACTCAGGAGTGCATCCAGAGATGGTTTCCTGTCATTCTCCTCTGACCACTGGCATCAACAGGACATTTGCTGCTCACTGTTTATTCCTTATTTTTGAGCCGTTCTGTCTAAACCCTAGAGATGTTTGTGTGTGAATCACAGTAAATCAGCATTTTCTGAAATTCTCAGACCAGCCAACAACCGTGTCACATGCAGAGTCACTTAAATCCCCTTTCTTCCTAATTCTGATGTTCAGTTTGAATCTCAGCCGGTTTTCCTGACCTTATCTACATGCCCACATCCATTGAGTTGCTGCAATGTGATTGGCTGCTGATAGACATCTGTTTTAACGATGGGTCTAGCATGTAGCGTACCTAATAAAGTGGCCAGTGAAAATGTACCCCGTCTGCTTCTCATAGTTCTCCTGTTTATTAATTCAAAAATGCTCTGGCACTCGCAGCTGCATCTGAGAGTGATGTTGTAAGTAATTTAGGTGTTGATTCATTTATAAGATTTGCATGTCCAAATATGACATAATTTACAACGTGCTGTAAATTCGTTGGGAGCAATCTGGGCGACTTTTGTGTGACTGCGGTGTTCTGCAGCGGCGGCCATCAATCTGCCATTATGAGTTGTGGTGCAGTGATGACAAGGAAGAGGAACTGGGATTGGAAATGGAGTGTAAAGAGACAGCAGAGGAGAGTAGAGTGGGGGGGGGGCATTTTAGCCAGAATATTATCTTGAAAAACTGAAGAAAACGATCAAAACAAAAAGATATTGAGTTTTTTTTATGATTAAAGATGTGAAAGAATAATCGATGTGCACTTGACCTCACGTCTCACTACAGTCACACAAAAGACAGAGCGTTTGTTTGGTGAATATTTCACAGTCATGTTTCCTCTCTATCTCCTCTGTGGCAGCTCTGGAGTGAAATATACTCTCAGAAACAAACCGAGGACCGACAGAAAGACAAAGGCAGCTGCTGGTACTGCGACGCTGAGAGGAAGTCGTAAAGCACGCGGCGAGGAAATGTTGCACTCGCGGTGGAGGCAAAGTTAGCTGACGCTACGAGACGCAGCTCTTTGTTATTTGTTGCTTTTCATTTTGTAAGTTGCATGCTGGGACCTGGTCTTTCCCATGTTGTCTGAGTGCAGGTACAAATCTTTTAGATGATGTGTTTTTAAAGTCCGCTCCAGGTTCACCACAAATCACTTTTCTAATATCCTTTAAGCCGAAAGGCACAACAGTCATAAAACGTCTGTAGCCTGTTAAGTTTTCCTCGCAGGGCAATTCGACTCAGAAGATTAAAGACCATTACACTTGCACAAAAAAAAGTTTAATGAGTTTTATGAGCTTTCTTTCTGAGCCCACACTTGATAAATGGATACACCTTCATGCAAAGCTCAGCTCTCACTCACTCTGATGCACATAATTAGTTACAGGGTTTTTTTCTCCTTCTGCATATGAGCATACAGTATAAACTTCAGACACAAAGTTCAAGATGGCATCCACTGATTTAATTTCTGTCAGGGTATAACTTCATCCATACTCGTCATTTTCATTTAAAGATGCATTAATTAATCAATTCACATCCACACTCAACTGCGTTTTAGATCAAATCCAAAAATGTATTCACTTCCAGGTTGATTCTTATCGGCCACGACGTCGTCGTCCTCACAAAAGAAATCTCTGCTCTGACTTCTCAACGTTGTTGTTTCTCGTTTGCAGAACTTTCTGAAACTAAATAAGCTTCGTGCTCATCTTCAGTTTTCACAAGTTTAGAGTTAAGAGCACAAACAATTGAAATCAAAAAAAGAAAGTGGCAGAAAGAGGAGGGTCAGGGCCAAGTGTTTTATCTGTAGCAGCTGGAAAAGTTGATTTGTTATCAACTGAATGTTCACAACAAGTTCATCAGTGGACTAACTTCTGTCTCCTCTCAGTCTAAAAAACATATGGCAGATATATTATAGGTTATTGCTTTCAATTTAGGGGTTGAGTTCAGGTCAGTCGGGGGCCCCAGGTCTTTCCTGCCTGGGGCCTCACACTCCCTTAAAAAGCCTCTGCTTACTGTATGCTGCTCATCACCCAAATCACTGTCAGCTGCACATGCATGTGTGATTTTAAACATTAGCCTGACGATGGATTTTCTGTGAGTCAGACAAAATACTCTCTCTATTGTATGTTTTATTGTTTGTAGTCTAGGCCTATGATGTCATTTCTTATATTTTATTTAGCTGTTGTTTTATAAATAAAGTTGGATTGGATTAGACAAAATACTCTTTCAATTTTTACTTATTTCCTCCTTCACAAGTTTAGGCATTGGCTTCGTGAGGACGGTGTAGACGTATGGAGGTGAAAGGCCACTGTGTATAAAAATGATTTTACTTACTGACTTTTGCACAAACTGTGCCGTCTTTAATGCTGATTGACTGGACTGTACTTTATCGCCTCTGTTTTTTTACCTTCTTACGTTTATGATGTCGATAAATATTTGGTTATGGCACTGGTATCACCCTTGGACTGTACACCATTCACTTTTGCACTACTCACATGGTCACACTGAATGCTGTCGGTCTGTCTGTCTATCTGTCTGTCTGTCTGTCTGTCTAAAGCCATTTTCCACTTATATAAACATTCTTATCCTCAGTGTTACACACTAGACGTTTAAACGAGCAGTCAGTACATAATAGGAATACTATTCAGTTGTGTGCATGCAGCATGTGATAGTGGTCCACATCCTGTCTTTTTTTAGTGCTTCAGCGTGACAGAACTTCTCTCATGCAACTTGTACAATTTGTTACGCTATATTAAT
This sequence comes from Solea solea, assembly GCF_958295425.1. Classification (NCBI taxonomy): domain Eukaryota; kingdom Metazoa; phylum Chordata; class Actinopteri; order Pleuronectiformes; family Soleidae; genus Solea; species Solea solea. Next base: position 1,949,211 of record NC_081142.1, on the reverse strand, counting down.
AGGCTATTGGGCAAAATATAGAAAGGGCAAAGGTCCGTATCTGGTTTCAACCTGCAGATGATTTGTCGCTGTGTTGTATGTTACTGATACCTCATGGTGCAAGATGCCGGAAACTTGTTTCAGGATGTTGGAAATCAGATTCCGGTCAACGGTGTAGTGCAGATAAAACCAAACAGATCTCCTCGGCTATTAATGTATGGAGGGGGAAGGGCCAGTGTGTCATTTCTGATGATAATAAAGAGCAGAGAGTAACTCTGGGTTCTTTTTTGTGATGTAATCTGTTTGCAGTCCACTTGAGACTTCGGTTTAGCAGTAAACATGGCACAGATTATGGTGTTATTGTAATGCTTCTTCCACTGCATGACAAAGACCACATCCTTGCAAAAGTGCTCTTTGATAATTATACATTTCATACTGAAACTATTAATCCTCCATGTGAAATGCTTCCAAGACACAAAAACACACCTGGGAATTGAACAGTTCAGTCTTTTATGGCGATCCCTTTTGCATTTTTGGTTCAGTTTGTTGTGGTTTTCCATTTTATTTTGGTTCAGTGGAGTCTGAACTATAGTTATTATACTGCAAATCAGAGTGCATCGCATCGTTCATTATGATGCCTGTGTTGCAATGTATTAAAGCAATACAGTGTGGCCTTCATTTTTATTATGACCAAATGATGTAAAAGTAAGCATTCCGTTCAAGGCCGAGATGTCTTGAGGATACATTTATATGAATAAGATCACATTTTTATTCTCATAACTGTTGAAATTGTGATTTTATTGCACTTATCTTGAAAGGTGTGACTCCAGGCAGGAAAAGTTAAGAGTGTAGAGAGTAACCTGTTTACTCTGAGGGATGAGAGATTTTTTTCTTTTATCTGCTAATCTTCAATTAGTGAATATCCAGAACAATTCTGGCCTCAATAAGTGACCCACTGAGGCGCAGCTACGAGTGAAGCAGGAACAGATGAAAGGCTTTGGGGCACATGATGGTCTCTTTGGTGGAGTGTGTGTGTTTCTGTGGTGCATCACTGTTAAATATTAAAACAATGAATTAGGGGCTTCCGGTTTGACGCATGGAGTAGTCGGACGCACGTGAGATCGCTCTCCCAGACAAATCGCAATTTAACCCCAAGTTTACATTTAATTCAGTTTTGGCTGAAAATAAAGATAGATGGATTGGGGAAGATCACTTAGAAGCCAAAAAGTCGACGATAAGGAGCCCGCAAAGCAGAAAAACACGACGACTGCCAGAGACAGCAGCGGTAAAGTCGATCCGACCGTCATGGCGCCAGCAGACATAATTCAGGCGATTAACGACCTCAAAACTGACCTACGAGGCGATAACAACACTTTGCGACAAGAATTCAGTCATCTCGGACAAGAAATAAATGATAAACTGGACACACTCGGAGCAGAAGTTCACGGCTTAGCGGACCGGGTGGACGAGGCGGAGACCAGGGTGGAGACGGTTGAGAGATGGGCTGCTGAAGCGACCGAGGCTCTGAGCTCTTGCCTGAAACAGCAAAAAGCGCTGCGACTTAAATTAAACGATCTAGAGTCACGCTCCAGACGCAATAACATCCGCATCTTCGGAGTGGCAGAAGGAGAAGAGGGAGAAGACTCGGTGCCGGAGTTTGTCGAAGCGCTCCTCCGAAGCAAGTTGCCGATCCCGGCTGACATGGAGTTAAATATTCAGCGCGCACACAGATCTGGACCTCGGAGGTCCGCTCCCGACAAACCCCCGAGAGCATTCATATTACATTTCCAGGAATTCGCAACCAAAGAATTGGTTTTGAAGGAGGCATGGAATAAAACAAAGAAGGAAAAGATCCAGCTGAATAATAAGACCATTTATTTCGATCACGATTACACTGCTGAGGTGGTCAAGAAACGTAAAGAGTATAACGGGATCAAAAAGGCTCTGAAAGTGAAAGGAGTTCGCTTCCAAACACCAAATGTGAACATGCGCATCCACTGGGAGACAGGAGCCCGATTTTATAACAGCGCAGAAGAGGCGAGAGTGGAGCTGAGGAGACGAGGAATCACAGTGGAGGAGGCGACGTCGACCGAAGGTGAGACTGACTGGGGAACGCACCTGGGAAAGCTGCTGGGATCATGGCAGAAGGTACCGGGTCGTTATGAGGCTGAGGACGACGTTGCCCAGAGAGCACGATCTAAGCTTCAGGGTTTCCAGAGTGATCACACCGATGCTCAGAGAGTTGATCTCCAGCGCAAGGGAGGTAAAATGAAGAAATAGAATTCATCACTGTCACTACGAGTCTGGAACACAAGATTTGAATTGGTCTCATTTCTGGCTTCATTTAGGGTATAATGACAATAACTGTCTGGGAGTGTCGAAATAGTTTACGTTGGACTTTAGGATGGAAAGGTTTGGCCTAGCCACCCTACACTTAGGGCCCTGTCTTAGTGATAGGATCTACCCTCGGCCCACCAACGGGGTCTTGGTGAGGAGTTTTCTCCTCCTAGTTTGGAGGTCTGTTTTTCACTGTGTTCAGTTGACATTGTTCTGTCTTTGTTATTGTTTGTGTTATCAGGGGTTTACACTGCTACAAAGTAATTCACATTTTTCTATGTTTAAGTGATGTCACAGAATTTGAAAATTGCTTCTCTGAATGTTAATGGCTTGAGTAACCCGGTCAAGAGGAGTAGGGTCCTAGCAAAAATTAGGAAAGATAAGTCCCAAGTGGTATTTTTACAAGAGACACACATGTCAAAACCGGAACATGAGAAGCTAAGAAAGTTCGGGTATACCAACACATATTATAGTTCATGTAAAAATAGTAGGAGGAGAGGGGTTGTAATAATGATATCTAATTCTTTAAACTTTGAGCTGCTTGGAGAAAAAAGAGATGATGAAGGTAGATATATAATAATCAAGGGCAGGATTGACAGTGTTTTGGTCACATTTGTGAACGTTTATGCTCCTCCAGAGAGGGACAGATCCTTTTTTAGGAAACTATTTGATTTAATTATTTCTGAGAGTGAGGGAATCCTGGTCTGTTCGGGAGATTGGAATACAATTTTGAACCATCGACTAGACACGACAAGCACAAGCAGACTTGGATCCTCAAAATCAAAAGACCTAAAAATCCTGATAAGAGAGGTAGGCTTGTTTGATGTCTGGAGAAGTATTCATACAAGTGATAGGGAATTTACCCACTATTCAGCCACACATAAAGTACACTCTAGGCTAGACTTTTTCCTGATGAATAGCATTGATAGACACAGGGTACAAGAGTGCACAATTGGAACGGCAGATATATCAGATCACAGCATGGTTTACCTTAGTTTACATTTAAACAGCAGGCCAAGGAATACACTATGGAGGCTGAATATAGGAATTTTGAATAATAAATCCACAGTGGAAGAAATTACAAAAGAAATTGATGAATGTATAAATGATAATAAGGACGACCAGGTCGACCCAACTATTCTTTGGGACACAATCAAAGCAGTTATGAGAGGGAAGCTAATATCACGGACAGCTCACCTAAGGAAAATCTGGAGATCAAAATATGATCAATTAGAGGAGGAATTGGAAAACCTAGAGAAACAACAACCCAAAAATGTCAATAAAGATATAATAGGTAACCAGATTAAAGAAAAGAGGAAACAAATTGAGAACTTAATTAACAATGAAATAGAAAATAAACTGAGATCCGTGAAGCAAACTTTCTATGAATCAGGCCCAAGGGCCGCTCGAATATTGGCGAGGCGCCTTAGGACGCAACAAATAACAAATTCAATTAATAAGATTAGGGACCCCTCAACAAATACATTGAAATATGACCCAGAAGAAATCCATACAATCTTTAAAAACTACTATGAGACCTTGTATTCACAGCCTGAGAAAGTTGACGATGAGAAAATCAAGCAATTCCTCATCTCATTGGACCTCCCCTCAATAGGCTTAGAGCAAAATGGATATTTGACTGCCCCTATTACAAAAGATGAATTGGATAAAGCCATAGGTAGACTGGCGACTAATAAGAGCCCTGGAAGTGACGGCTATCCAAATGAATGGTACAAAAAATTCAAAGAAGCCCTTGCCCCGGTACTATTAGAATCATTTAATTGGACGCTTGAGAAGGCGATAGCCCCTCCTTCCTGGAGAGATGCTGTGATATCTGTCATTCCGAAAGAGGGGAAAAATAAAGAATACTGCGAGTCATACCGCCCAATATCTATTCTAAACGTAGATTATAAACTGTTTACATCCATTATCACTAAAAGACTGGAACGTTTTTTGCCTGACCTGATACACGAGGACCAGACAGGTTTTGTAAAGGGACGGCAAACACAGGACAACATCAGGCGCACACTTCATATTATAGAACATGTTAATAAACACCATACAAGCGCTGCACTGATCAGCTTAGATGCTGAAAAAGCGTTTGATAGGGTCAGCTGGGCTTTTTTATATAAAGTACTGGAAAGGATGGGATTCAATAATAAATTCATAAATTGCATAAAGGCATTGTATACTGACCCATTAGCCAGAGTTAAAATTAACGGGCATCTGACGGGCACTTTTAAACTCTACAGAGGGACACGACAAGGTTGTTGTGCTAGTCCTGCCCTCTTCGCAATCTTCATAGAGCCACTTGCTCAACTAATCAGACAAGAAGATAAGTTGACAGGAATCACGATGGCAGGAGATGAACACAAAATAGGACTATTTGCTGACGATATAATTACCTTTCTTCAAGATCCAAACACAACGTTTATCATATTATTAAAGATAATGGAAGAATATGGATTGATGTCGGGTTACAAATTGAATATGTCAAAAACTCAGGTTTTATCCTTTAATTTCAAGCCAAAAGAAGAAATCAGGAAGAGATATAATTTAAATTGGAATTCTAAGTCAATAAAATACTTAGGAGTGATAATAACTCAGGAATATAGCACAATTTATGAGACAAATTACAGGCTAATTAACGATAAAATTCAAAAAGATGTAGCAAAGTGGTCATTGTTAGTGATGGATTTCAGCTCAAGAATTGAGGTGATCAAGATGAATCTTTTACCCAGGTTGTTGTACCTTTTTTTATCTCTCCCAGTTAAAGTACCAGATTCTCAATTCTCAGCATGGGACAAGCTAATTTCCAGGTTCATCTGGGCAGGTGCCAGACCGAGGATACGATTCAAGACCCTTCAACTAGACAAAGAAAATGGAGGATTGGCATTGCCAAGTCTCAGAGATTATTACTATGCTGCACAGTTAAGATATGTTGTCTATTGGTGCTCTTCGTGTTATCAAGCCAGATGGAAGGACATTGAGATGAACCTGGGTCGGGCCCCCCCACAGTCTATGTTAGGTGGAAAAGATCATATGGATCTTAAGGTTGAAAACTCAATTTTGAGAGGATCGTTCGAAATATGGTACGACGTCGTTAAAAAATTCAAGTTAACAGGTGACTGTAAGCTGTTGATCTGGCCTTCTCACACCAGGTTCAGACCAGGTGTAATAGACAAAACCTTTAAAAAGTGGAGAGACAAAGGAATAACAGCTATATGTACACTCATAGATAAGCAACATTTTAAATCATTTGGTCAACTTAAGGTTGAGTTCGGATTGGACAACAGAGATTTTTACAGATTTCTTCAATTAAGACACTTATATGAGACAGAAATCAAGAAAGACCTCTCATTGGAAGGGAATGATGTGATTGAGGTGTTGACAGGTGCATATAAACAAACTCCTTCAAAAATAGTCTCTAAACTGTATAGAGGATTAATGAAACAACAAGGAAGGAATACATTGTATATAAAAGAGAAATGGGAAAAAGAGTTTAACATTGAGTTGTCTGAGAGTGACTGGCATTCCATTTACAAGACCCAACACACATCCACAAGTTCAAAGAGATGGAGGGAGTTTGGTTGGAAGAACATAACACGTTTTTTTATTACACCGCAAATTAAACATAAACAATTGGGTCAACAACAATTCTGTTGGAGACAATGTGGGCAATTGAATGCCAGTCACTCTCATATATTCTGGTCCTGTATGAAAATACGATCATTTTGGGACGGGGTTCTGAGGATCGTGGGGGAAATTTTTGGTTATAATATCCCTGATGACATCAGGCATATGTACCTGGGACTGATACCAGATGGGGCAATAGCTAAAAATGATGTATATCTGTTCAAGATCCTATCCCTTGCGGCTAAGAAAGCCATTACAAGAAGTTGGCTGAAAACTGAACCACCTGGATTGAGCCACTGGCTAGATATTGTTGAAGAAATTCGATCAATGGAGCAAATGACCTATAGACTACGGATGAAATCAGAGTTATGTACTGCAAGATGGACAAAATGGCATCTCTATGCAAGATAGTAGTGTCTACCCCCTGTATTTGTGTTTTGTTCTTGTTTTATTGAATGAAAAATAAAGTTTAAAAAAAAAAAAAAAAAAAAAAAAAAAACAATGAATTAGACATTGGAGCACACACACACACCAGTCTGTGATAGTGAATTAGTCCATTCATATTACACAGCAGTAGTGTACACACACCCACACACACATAAGTGCTGCTCCTGCACACAGGGAGCAATGGGGGATTGTGTGCCTTGCTCAGGGATCCCAGGATTAAACCTGCAACCAAATGAGGGAACACAATGCTGCAGCTCCACACAACTCTGTTTCTCATGATAGTGGGGCCTGGAGCCGTGTTTCGACCGAGTGGAGCGGTTTAGTTTGGTACCTAAATAACCAGGCCCAACGGTTCCATTTTTTTGGCACCCTTCCTCTGCAGAACTAGGATAAAATAGTACAGTACGGTCCAGGTGGAGCTAGACCAGCTCCACCGTCGACAGTCAGCTGATTGGACGACAGAAAAACATTACTCAGTCTGTTCTAATCAAAGTTTGACGTGTTGTTGAGACAAACAGCCACAAACCAAGCTGCTGGATGATTGTCTGATTGTTGTCTGCTGTGTCGTGTTTCCATGTCGTCAAGCCGCCACGATACATCTGGCCCTGCACAAAAACCTACTTACAAAATAAAAGTATTGTTCTCAATCAAAAACCATTCCAAACCTTACCATACTGCACTATCATGGAGTACGAGCTGCCCTCTAGTGGCTATTCAATATATTCATATTTCCTGGTTGGCTTCAGAGGGAAACCAAAAGACCGTCCATATTTTAATAAACAACCTATGGTGAAATGTATCATTATTTATCATATATCCATATTCATCCCCTCTCTGACCATCGTTTCCCTCCTATGGCTCCAGACAAGTGCTACGACCTAAACTGTTGCTGGAGTGTAACTTGGATTTTAAAAAGCTGCAAGTTATTGAATTAATGAGTTAATCTGCTCTCTTTGTAAAAGACACAATGGGACACAATGAAAACTGCACACTGTCTTCAATAATGAAAAATCCTCAGTATCAGTATTCACTGTGTTGGTTTTTATGGTGATGAAGTATTACGTGACTTTCCTATCAAAGCGGGCAGTTGAGTGGGAATCACCTCCCAGACCTTGAGCTACACACATGAACGACATGCGACTGTTGTGACAGTATGTTCTCATTTATCAGTCATGACCCATTTTTTTACTTTGCAATATTTAAATATTAATATTTAATACAACAAAGGCTGCTGTGGAGTTGCTGTGCATCTGCAGTGACGAGATCTTAAGGATGTAAATGTGAATGAGTGTGGCTCCATGTGGGCGAGGCTACACAGTTAAAGTGGACTTAATGGGTAAAGACTGCCCTCTCAGGGTTTACTACATCAACTGCATCTGACATGATGCTCAACTCAGCTGCCTGCATGAGCATTAGGGTAATGGCCATAATGTGTGCTTAAAACTGAATGTGATTCAGAGGTAATTGTTGTATTCCATACACAGTAACAGGTTGTATCACACATTATTATGCTTTCATGAGCATTTATAGGGACACTAAGAGTTTTCTTATTGTGGTAAATGAAGGGTCCGGGCATAAAGTACATCCTGGGGCCTCATTTATAAAGTTTATAATGCAAAGTGTGGGATTTATAACAAACATGACTGTAAGAGACGCCGTCCTTCACTGAACTCTGACACATGCGTATGCACATAAGCGGGAGACAGGTGAAAACTGCCAAGAATGAACAACCAAAAACCTTTCAAAATGATGCCACTGTGTCAATTAAATTATTACTGCTCACAACAATATTTTAGACATATTTAAACAAATAAATAAATCCCTGTGAGACTGATGTTCTCGGAAACACACACAAACACGCGGCTAAAATAAATAAAACTGAATAAAAGACATGTGTTGTTGCAAGATAACATTTTAAATAAACGCTGTAATTATTAAATACCTTTGTGGGATGAGACATTGTCAGGGACAAACAGGAGGATAGATTATGTCTGCATGGACCAACATTCATGTGACTGAAACTATCCGAGTGTGTGAATCTTCCACAGCATCTGCCACGTTCTGTCACACAGACACCTTGTTTTACTGATTGTGTGAATGTGAACTTCCTCTTCTTCCCTCTCATAAGACTTACACCTTTGAGTCTTATGAGCATAAACGTGCAGCAGCATCTTAGACATAAGCATGTCATGCTTTCCCATCATCAGGTTATTTTGTTTTCATCCTCGCAGCACTAACGTGACAGGTCTTCTGCATGACCTCTCTGTGCATCCATGTGCAGACGGCTGCACACAACGTTTCTGAGCTGACCTCAAGTGCACTGTTCAAGAACTCTGTCCTGGCTGTTTTTGGTTTCCCCCTTAAATCGGGTTTTTAAATGCTTGCATGAAAGTGTGACGCAGCAGTGGATCAGCAAACACTGTCACGTCTCAGCTATAACTTCTCTGATGAAGCATCTTTAACTAACCAGCAGCAGAGAGTGGTAAGTTCACTTCACAACACCTTCAAACTTGGTGAGGTCACTGTGGACAAGTTGAGGATCTAAAGTTGCTGAAAGTTTTTGGAAAATGTCGCACGGCGTACGATATAGGGGGCGCCAAAGTTGGCGATAATTCTGATTTTTCACAACAAACGAAACTCCTATAACTTTGCGATGGAAGGTCCGATCCCAACCAAACTTGCTATGATTGATGATGGGTCATTGCTGAAGACGGTACATTTTGAAAACAGCGCCTCCTCGTGGAAGCAGAAAATAATTAAAAAAAAACTGTTACAACTTTGCGAATCCTGGTCCAATCTGAACCAAACATGCTAGGATTGATGATAGTCCGGCCCTAAAGACATCTGTATGAAAATATTAAATTAAGAAAACTGCGCCCCCTGGTGATGGCAGACAGAATTACACTTACAGTTATAGATGCTGCTCTAACATGGATTGTTGTATCCATGTGAAACTTGATGTGAGACCCCAGACCCATCCTGAACATGTCCGTAAAAGATGACCTCCCCACAGGATGTACAAGCCCAAAACAGGAAGTAAAGTCTAACATTGTCCGATCGGCAAGTCAAGGGAACTTCCCTTAACACGTTTACTGACACGCCTTCCACCCAACAGGAAGTGGGCCATTTTAAACAGAAAGTGCCCTCTAACATTGCGCAGGGATGCCGCTGAAAATAACTAGTACCGCAAGCGGAGAATGAACGGGAGATGAGCTAGAGGCGCGCATGGCGACGTGGGCACACGGAGACTTGCAAGCCCTAGAGCTCGAACCCGTTCAGAACCACTTGCTGTACTAGTTGTTGAATTTCTTTGTTCCATATAACACAAATCATTAAAACCAATTCCTTTTGTGGACAAAAGACATTTGAGAATATCATTTCCAGGTTTGAGAAACAATGATCAACATTTTTCAACATTTTCTGGTCCAAGAAAAATAAAATAATTGACTGGTGAAAAAAAAAAAAAAAACACAACACAAAAGCATCATCACACAACCAAAATGTCAGTCATCTCTTCTTCCTGTTGAATTCATGATGCACTGGATGCTGAGACTGGAAGAATCGTCTCCATCTTGGGTCACCAGTGTTTGCCACCAAGCCACTGACTTCTTTGTCTACTGCTCGGTTTTCCCAAGTCTGAGCTTTACTTTGGGAAACATCTTGTACATCTGTGCCTCACACTTTGATGTTTTATTTAACTGCTGAATATTTTCCTGCACTAATGTGTGGAGCGTTATCTGTGATTCATCACATCACCCATCTGAGGCTGAGACAGTCAGAAATATTAGCATTGCAGTGTTGCTGGTGTTAATGGTACTGCAACACTGTTCAAATTAGAGCTGAAACAATTAATCCTCTGGTGGAGGATAAAGCGGTAAATGATGGATGGACAATTAATCGATTCCTAAATGAATTGACAACTATTTTGATAATCGATTTGAAGTTTTTTTCATGATTAAAACAAGATTTCTGATTGTTTAAGCTTCTTAAATGTGAATATGTTCTTCATTTCTTTGCTCTAGATAACAAAGAAATCATTAAAAGTGAATCATTTTGGTTTGTGGACAAAACAAGACATTTGAGAACATCCTCATTTCCAGGTTTGACAAACACCGATCAACATTTTTAAGGTTTAAGAAAAGAAAATAAGAACATTTTTCAAGAAAATAATCGACAGATTAATCGATTATGAAAATATCGTTATTTGCAGCTCGAGTTCAAATAACTATTTGAATTGCACTTTTCAAAACTCTACAAAGTGCTTTCCATAGTAGAAAAATAAAACCTTTAAGCTTAAAATGGTAAAGACAGAATTAAAAATTAAAATGAAAAAAATAGTAAGAATACATTTGTAGTTAAATGAAAGCACAGTAGTGTAATGTTCAGTGGCATATTTTTATGCATTAGCCATATTTAGTGGTAAGTAAAGAAGTTGTGAGATGGGGGCAAGTGGCAGCATCACCATTATTATATTCCCTTTAAAACCTTGTACAAATCCATATAGGGTTTGAGTTTTCTAGTTAAAATCAACCGAACACTTGGAGCAGTGTCAAAAGGTGCCAAGTCTACAGTAACAGATCAGTGTAATTCGTTTTAAAAGAATTCCACATCTTTAAGTTCAAAGCACTAACTTGTCAAAATAACCCTCATCACAGAATCACTGAAAAAATACAAGTCAACCATAAAGTTAAGAACAAAACTTTTACTTGATATAAAGAAGGCAATAAATACAAGTTTTCAATGATAGTGGGTCAGTGGGGACGGGGGGTTAAAGTCCATTAAAAAAAAAAAAAAAAAAAAAAATCTCGGTGACCATGTCCTGATGGGCAGAGTGACGTAGCAGCCATTGAGGCATGTGTACAAGGTCCACCATCTAACAAAAAAATCAAATAAATAGAGTCAGCACGCTTTAGTATTACGTAAATATGGATTAAAACATATTGATTACCATATGAAAGAACGTACCTGAAGTAATCCCGTGGAAAAGAGGGTCAGTTCATCTTGGGCGAAGTCCTCGTCGTAGAAGGGCCGGTTCATCTTGGGCTAGGTCATCACCAGGTCGTGGTGTCCAACATGGAGTCCTCTGATCCAGGAATGTGCTGCAGCGTTCATCTCTTCAAAACAAGGAAGAATTTGATAAGTCACAAGAAAAAAAAAAAGAAACATGAAAAATCTTCAGGTAGCTCACCTGGTCAAGTGTGACAGGTCCTCACATCCAGTCAGAGCTCACCGATGGATGCCCTCCCTAACTTAAACCTGCCTTTCCTGTCCTACACTGACAGTTACAAGCAATCTTCACCAGCCATTTGGGATGATGCTAACCCCAATGTCTTGGTTGGCTGCATGAAAAACTGTAAATCTCACAGTTGCCCAGACAAACGTTCCTTCTGATTCCGTAGCCTCGCCACATAAAGGTCCTCTGCTGAAACCCTCATTTTGCTAAGCATGAAATCAATTCCACTTTCCTGTCCTCAGATCTCATTTTCTCTCCTTGCAGCCTTTCAACAACCATTGCTGTTGTAACATCTGCAAGAGGCAGCAGTTTCACAATTCAGAGCTTCTCGTGTGTTTAGCAAGACGTGGCACCAGAGTATTGACAAAGCAGACGCCTGAAAATGCTTGACTCCAATTTAAACAAATGCTTCACCATCTACATGTGATGTGATTTACACTACAAACCTGTCCATTCCAATCCTTTGTTTCGGAGGAAGATTAATGCATATCATGACAAGCTGAGTCACAAAATCAGATGGATCCTTATCTGATTTTGGAAACTGCACAGTCATGGTATGCCACTCAGTCAGGATCCGTGGCCAGATTTCCTCACACAAAGAGAAGAAGGGGAAGGACGAAATGCCTTACCATGTTACGAGTCGACTCTATTTACCTTGTTCTCTGTTGTGTGAAGAAGATCCAGCTCATAAAATCTTGACTGATTTAAAAATTGAGCAATGAAATAACTCAAACATGGATGCTGTTGGGTCATGCAGAGAGCTTGCGATCTTTTGCATGTTTCCCAAACATTAAGAGGTCAGATTACTGACCCCAACAATGTCAAATTCAATGACTTTTTTTTGTCCTAAACTGATGAACCATTTGGGTAAATTAGATCAAGCATTTAAAGGTGTTTACATTGTTAGTAGTCTAATGACACTTCTTACCCAAACACATGAAGACGCAGTGAATCAGGATACGGCTACCTTCAGCAGAGGCAACAGCAGCAGTGGGTGGTGGAAGTCTGCAGGGAGAAAACAATGGATATGGAGACAAGTTGGAGGAATCATTTAATGCACAGCTTAACAAGAGTTAAAGCGGAGAGAAACTTTAGGGAAAGTCTACAACAATCAGAGGAGGAACTTCGCCAACACATCTAAGAGATAGAAGTTTCTCATGCAACCAACCAAGACATTGGGATTAAGCATCTTCCTAAAGACTCTACAAGCTGCCTAAATTGTGAAACTTGAAAGTCATGGATAATAACGGACTACAGACACTTGTTCGCTGAAATAGCTAGTGTATGGTGAGGTGTTAACCCTATGCTCCATCAAAAATCCCACATTTGGGAAAGCCATAAAGTCCTATCATTACAACCAGCTGCCAGTTTCGCAAATAAGAGGCAAAAGATCACTTGTGTTTACACGTTTACATGATCACTGTTAACCACAAAGCTCCAGACACCAACTCAATCCAAGAAACAAATCAAATCACCAAAAATAAATTAAAAAGCTGCAGCTGCTCACTCCTGCTACAAGAGGGCACTTCACAACAGTCTTTAACATGATGGCGCAACTTTCACTTAAATAATCCGAGTTGTCTCTCTGCCAGGTTTGTGTCCTCCTAAAGAAAAGAAACGCGCTCTAATCCTGAAACCTACAATCTAATTTTTGAAAGAAACTGTGCAGGATAGCCCTGCATCCCTAAGACGAGTAACGCATAGTTCTGCAGGGGACGATAACAATCCCCTGCTGGGAGGCCTCCCAACATGACGCGCAAAAAGACTATGAACACAAAAAGGTTCAACTCCTTTAGAGGGAAATAAACTTGGCGAGTGAGACAAGTCAGCATTAATATTGTATGTGATTTCAGTTAGCGACTACAAAGCGTAAAGTTTAAGACTTTAAATGGATATTCAAAAGTGTGCCAACAAATGCCAGATTTAAAGTATATCATAACATTATCCATGGGCTGAATAACACCTACAATCTAATGTGACTACACTTGCATATATAAAAGGAACCAGTTATCTTATCAAAGCAATTACCAGTTGACAATAAAGGAAGACCTTGTCTAGCTCATCATAATCAATACAACACTTTGAAAGAACTTTAGACAAGTTACAGTAAACTTTGATGCATTTACTACACGACTCATCGGCTTCCACGTTTGTCAACAGTCCAAGTTACAACTACGATAACTGAGATTTAAGACCAAAATTTAACTTTAAAAATTAAAGCCATTTCAAAATAAGGTACCAGAATTTCCTGCAAAAATCAGACGCCTCAAACTAATCAACTTTAAAATCATCCATTTAAGTTGAGACTAAAAAAGTGACTAAATACGACACACAGGACAGACAGACACACAAGACAGACAGAGACCAGACACACAGGACAGACTGACAGAGACCAGACACACACAGACATCAGTCATCTCTCACACACACACACACACACACACACACACACACACACACTCAAGCAGGAAAACTTAGTAAGAAAAACAGATCAGAGATGATAGACTGGCATAAAGACCAAGAACAGTCATGACACAGTGGCCATGAAGAATTAAAGATTCAGGTGAGAGCAGGTATAGTAATGGCACGGCGGCCAAGCAAGAAAGAAAAACTACTACTTAAGATTTTAAATTTTACCTTAACTAAAACGCAATCTAATTAAGATGGACATGCAGGGATGTCGGTGCTCCTCTTGACTGATGCTAGAAGAAAAGTACAGGTTAGTTGACTTACTGTGCATGGACGCGGAAGGCACCCATGTTTGTCTATGTAAAAGGACTATACGCGCAAGGCCACACGTACAAGAACACAAGTAGATCACGAAGGCGCGGGCACAGTTAGCAATCATGGCCTACTTGCATTAAAGGACGTAATGGCCATACTAAGGCTATGGCAGGGCTGCCATCTAAAGCCAGGTACTATATTTGTAGATCACCAGGATCTATTTGAACGTTCTAGGGCTAACGGTAGATTAATGGCCACGTTGGAAAAGAGAAAAAAAAAAGAAAAGGCCAAGCGGCCAAGAAGTCTAAACCTTGTGACCGAGCCTACAAGGCACAACATTAACTTTACTCCCACCATCTAGCTTTAACTGTACAGCAACATCTTTTTAAACCTCATATTAAAGATCTGGTCCTCCAACATCTAAACTAAAACAAACTGTTCAAGTTGATTTTTTTTTTTCCTTTTGGAAGTGAGGAAAGGCACGAGGAGGGCCAGGACAGATCGACACGGCGGCCGGAACAGCGATGGCCCGCGGCCTGCGTAACAGTTGGAAAGAAAAAGTGGTTAAGAGTACAGAGGCAAGGCAAGAACACGCCTCTCTGTGGAGGCGTGTTCTTACCTTTGCATGTACACTCAGTAGTTAGCTGTGAGCAGCCAGACTAGCAAGTCAGTTGCCGACACCTAAGTACCTTCATTTCAAAAAACACAACACACAAATGTTCTTTTGTTTATTCCCCTACTCTGCAAACCCTACCACACATGGAGGGCAAGAAGGTAGCCCCCCTCCAGAGAAGACATAAGAAAATATGGACTCACCCTTTGTAGACGGACCTAAAAAGGAAATGTTAGTGCATTATAACTTCTCAAGTATCTAAGACCTTCAAGACACCAGATCTACTTTAATGTGAACTGCTGAACATAATCACACTCTCACACCATCTTAACTATTCAATCCAGGCATCTCAGTCACACACACACACAACACATTCATTCAGAGAGAGAATTTCCAACACTCCATCAGTCACCTCACTCTTTCAAATCACTCGCTCAGCAGTTCCACAAAAATAGAACCAACAAGGACCAGATCAGACCACCAAATAAAGTGGTCAGGAACATACAAAACCAACCTGTGGCGTATGCTCCATGTACAAACCTCAGCTATCTGACAGATGGAAAGCAGGAGAAGAGAGAGAACGTGGCCATGTTGGACAATGTAAAGAGATGTAGGCACAGCGGCCAAGAAAGAGTGGGGACACAGCGGCCACCCAGAATTTAATCATCACACCTTACTATTTGACGATCTTCATGAAGATCAATCTGTGGGAAAACACAAACAAAAACATGTTTGAGTCCAGTCTCCAGCCACGATCATGTTCAGGTTCATACTGTTACAGGTGTAAAATAACTAGGTAAGGTGTTTGTATGAGGTACAGACATGGTTCACCCAGCCTGAGATATAAACACTCACTTTCAGTGAAAACACTGCTGCCAGCACAAATTCTATTCTAAGTGATGTAGAATAAAGTTGATTAAGATTCAAGGAATATCTTTTAAGTTCAAGTATAGAAATGTCAGTTTTTAAACTGTTTTTTAAAGTCGCATTGGTCAACATGTGACTGAGGCTGCGTCTGTGACTACACTGAGCAGGAGGGGGGAGGGGTTACAGACACTCCATAAAGAGTGAGGAGGAGCACAAGAGGATTTTACCATTTTACTGAAGATGAGCGACCGCAGGAAAAGGAGTCAAATTTGGACAAATTTTAAAGTGTTAGACTCCGGAAAGGCAGCGTATACACTTTGTGAAATAAAAATGTCATATCGAGCAGGCTCCACAAACAACCTGCACCGGCATATGTGAACTAATCATCCAACAGTGCAATTAATGGAGTTGTAGAAAAGACCAGCAAGGGACTCTGCTAATGAAGGTGACAGTGTGTCAACTCCTGCAACTGTTGCTGCACCTATGTCTGAAGTTTATGTTGTGTTTTTTCACAAATTAAAATGGGTCTTTTTTTATTTGAAATACATTTATGTATAAGTTAAATTTATTAATAACGCCATATAAATACAATACATGTTATATTTTATGTTTTTTACATTAGTTATTCAATTTACACATAATTTGGTAATAAATTAATTTAAGTAACAAAAAAGGAGCCACTTGGGACTGAAAGAGCCGGAATTCCCATCACTAGTCAGTACCTCATACAGCCACACTCACACTTTAAAAACACAAAATACATGTGTGATTAAATTAATATGATATGTTGCCATCAGTTAAATTAGCCATAACATTTTCAATGACGTAGTAAATTATCTCTAAAGGTGTCACTCACCTTCTTTTGACAGACTCAGACTTTTGTAAATGGTGCGTCCGACCAGGTCTCCGTGAGCAGGAAGCAGGTTGTTCCTTTAAATAATAAAAAAGTTTGTATTTTAATGACTACATTAAAAGTTTCGAATTATAAAAGACATGTATAACCCTGAATCTGTTTGTAAACATTTAACATACAAAACAAATAAGTCTTTCCAGTGAAAAACTCAATAGTAATGACCATGAGTAGAACAGTGAGTTAACACAGCACAGCAGCCATTTTAACTTGTTTTTAGTCTTATTTTGTCTATTTTGATAATGGACTGGTTTAAGTGTTTGAGTTTCAGATTTTTCTATTTAAGCAATCACTGAATCCAAATAATTTAATAATATAAATGAATTTAGAAACAGTGAACATTTAACATTTTATGGACCAAACTTGAAAATAAATCACAGATATTATAAATTAGTTGCAGCTCTATCTAAACCAATGATTTAACTGCTGTAACCAGACAAAACAGCTGCTAATTCAGATAACTGGCTGACAATGAGGCACAGCTTGAGGTAAGTTAAGGCTAATTTAAACTACGTTTGAGCAAATAACTCAGTAAACAGAGTCACTATTAAGATAACTTGACTAAAGTTACTGACCATTCTGGACGGGCCACCAATCTGGACCAGGTCGAACACGCCATCCTGGAGCGCCTTGCTGCGTCCTTATACAGGAGCTGATGCACGCGGTCACCTTTTCGGCGTCTGACGTCACGCGGCGGTAGTTTTCTCTTCTTTTTTTAAAGTTCCCTCACTTTGTTGAGGTTCGATGGCGGTTGGTGCATTAGCGCCACAAGTTCCCTCCTCCCGGAACACTTTCACTAGTTACGTTTAGTTTTTTCGTTTCACGGCTCGTGCAGCTTCTCTTCAAAGTGACATCACGGAACTCGTGGCTGGAGGGAGATTAAGTAAGAAGAGGAAGAGGAGGAGGAGGAGGAGGAGGAAGCAATCAGCGGTCATGAGCTGATTAAAAAACACCTGCGTGGAGATGAGCAGGTGTGTCGTGTGTCGTCACTTTTCTGAGCTTTTATGGCGGTTGGCAAACAACGATTTGGTGCATTACCGCCACCATCTGGTATGGATGGTGGATCGAAATGTTGATCTACCTGAACTATTACTTAAAAGTAAAAATAATAAAATAAATAATAATTATATATATATATATATATATATATATATATATATATATATATATATATATATATATATACAGATATACATAGGCAAGGCAAGTTTATTTGTATAGCACCATTCTTACACAAAGCAATTCATAGTGCTTTACAGAAGCAAGTAAATACATTGGAAATTAAAACAAAATCAATTTTAATTTTTTTTAAATCAAGTAGCCTATAGAAATAAAAACAGTTTAAAACATTAAAAACATTAAAAAAAATAAAGCAGACAAATTTTTTTTGCATACTACACAACACAAAAAACAACAACCTATATATGCATACATATACATACACCTATTCATACACACGCACACACATCCTATATCCTCCCAACCTTGTCTGCTATTCCGTACCGCCAATGTGTGTTGGTATCTATAAACATATTACTGTGAGTCCCATCATCTGAATTCTATATGTTTGTTGTATTTCTATTATGTATGGAGGACCAAAAGGGCCAAAATTAAATAAATAAATACACCATTAATTAATTAATGAAATGTGTCATTAAATAATGAAATGTGTCATTAAATAATGAAATGTGTCATTAAATAATGAAATGTGTCATTAATTAATTAAATGTGTATTTAATAGCACCTGCAATAGAAAATCTCTGGAGCCGCCACTGGCTGTCCGGATGTGCCCTGCACCCCCCAGCCCTGCTGTAAAGGCTATTATGTGATCATAGAAGGCTGAACATCACAGGTCATGTCTGTTTTGATGAAACAGTCAGAAGTGTAAACCTCAAGCATGTGGAAGCTTACTTTTATATATTAATAGAGGGACAATATCTGACAGTACAGTACATTTTGAGACCGTGGAGGTTTGTAGTTTCTGTAACTGATGCACTTGGATCATAGAGACTGTGCAAGTTTTATCAAGAATTGTAGCAGACTGATGTCCAACCCATGCTTTTATTTAGCACTACAGAACGGGATAGACTGAAAAAGTTTGCTTTCCTTAAAATTAATCAAAGAAAAATAAAACCTGTTTTACTTTGAATGAACTTCATGAACCACTTCCTGTCTCATTATTGACCTCAGAATGAATAACAATGCTGTCTTGTTGACACTGAAGATGCAGTTTGGTTTCATAATAAATAATAGTACTGCACAGTGTGTTAAAGACACTGAACTTGTGTCAATTGACCTGATCCAAGTCTGTGCACTGTTTATGGCAGAGACGAGTGCTTTCTCAAAGTCCATGTAGGTTTTGAAATGAGCTGGCAGCTTTAGTGTTTCAAAGCATGTAGAAGACGTAGGAAGAGTTCACCCAGAAATCTCCACTCTCAGCTCAGAAGGAAGCATCTCCCAGCCAACCCACAATGTCAGCAGCTGGGCCGGTGTACCTGATGGAGCTAAAAGTCATCAAATAGATTTAAGACAACATTTAGGTCCAACTTTAATTAATCATATCCATCCATGAGACATAGAGGCATTTGTAAAGAGAGTAATGCATTAGCCAAATAAGGTGTTTATACCTGTTTCAATGAACATCCTTAGAAAGCCAGCGATGCGGCACATGGACTCTACTGTAGGTCAAAGTCTTCATCATCACTGTCCTCAACTGGCCATGTGATTTTCTGTAGGAGCATCTTAAAGAACACAAAAAGTGTAGGAAGGAAGAAAATATGCAGATCACATTCTTGGTAAATGGAAAAAATAACCAGCTCAGTCATTGAAAATACATGCAAGTAAAGTCACAAATGTAACTCAATTACTGACTGACCTGAGGTGTGAACTGCATTTCTGGCCTAGATGTCAGCAGGGGCCATACCATCACATCCTTCAGTCCCTATCCCAACTGTTTAATTTGGCACATGGTCCTCCCAATGAGAGACAGACCCGACCCATATTAGAGCCTAAATCCTCAACCCAAATTTTTTACTTTTGCACAGTAGGGAAAATGTTGATAAAAACACAATAAATTGCTTAATAAAAATCCATTCAAACTCTAGTAAAGAATGGACGCATTTAAGAATGTCTGCAGCTATACAGATGTATTTTTCCAGGTTACAACAAATCTCATTCTACCTGGATAACAAGATAAATAGAGTGACATTTGTCCTGTCTGCAGTGCCAGTTATCACATAACTATTGGATGAATGGGGAAATTCCGCTTTCTACATTTCAGCAACGTGTGTCCAGTGCTTGAATGCTTAAAAACTGTAATTGAATGATGAACAATGAGTTAACAATAATGAACTCTTCTTGACTGTATCACCTTTTTAAAGTAGATTATCAAAATGCAAACTCACAAAACCAGACGTGTTGTTGAGCTGCTCTCAGTGTACTATAGTGTGATTTTTTCTTTTGCAAAAAGATTACATTTTTTTATGATAATTTTTCCTACTGTGTCAACATTTGTGAAATTGAGGTTGTTAAATATGCCACTGTCCTATGAACAGTTACAGCGTGAGAAATGTTGTTGTTAAACTGTATACAGTATGCATTAAATGGTGGTTTTGAAGAACTTAAACATGACTATGGACTAAATATCATGAACTAAAGCATGAATTGATGAATGTCACTTAATCAGCAGGAGCTGAAGTTTGTTATGTAGCCATCTCTGATTTGTTTTGTTGACTGTTGGGAGATCAAGAAGACAAGGACAGCTCTGAAACTGTGTCCTTCTGTTCCGGTGTTCGGAGCTACATTTAAGACCATACAAGTTATTACATTTGCCCAAACAATCATTTTTGCAAGAGAATTTTTTTTTATATTACATACCAGTTTTATGATACTCCAGATCAGGGCAGTCTTCCATAACAACAGTTGTAACTTGAGATGCTCGATGATGGGCCATTGCTGGAGATGTCTATACAAAAACTGTCAAGTTTGAAAACATCGCCTCCTGGTGGTGGCAGAAAATAAACCAAAAAAAAGTTATTTTATGATTTCGGGAATAACTTTTACAGAGATTATCATATCAACTTTTGAAATTGGCGGAAAGACTTAAAACACATAGTAGATAGTGTGTGCTGAATATGACGGCACAACGTTTAACGGTGTTGCCATGACAGCGACGTTTGTCAGAGGTGATCAGCTCCGCCTCTGCGGACGCTCGGCGCTCACTGTGCCCGGCACAGAGCAGCGTTACCTCGGCCTGTCCTGATGAAATGATCCGCTGGCTCAGACTACGCTGTCATTAGATGGTTGGTGTGATCCATAGATTTGTTGTTGACGTGTTATTTTGTTTTTAATGGAAACATTTTGACCTGACAGTTTGAAAGTTTGTATATTATTAATGTTTTTTTTATTTTAACTTTGAATGTTAGATTTATATTAAAGTCGCACGGTCATTGTATCTGTATTTAAATATAATATGTAAATACTAGATATGTAGAGTAGTATATATTTGTGCACGTCAATATGTATATATATATATATATATATACTACTCTACAATGCTGTTATATATCTATTTTCCACATTATATTATTTGTATTGTATAATTTAATAGAAATAAATTAATAAATGAAGTTAAATATTTTAAATGTAAAAATAATAACAACATATATATGCATTTATTAAAAGTATTTCATATGTTCATTTATCAACACCGTAGGTGGCGCTAATGAGGCTGCAGCACTTGGCGCCAGCCACCATTCAAACAGCAGAACAATACATACATACTTGCATACTTGAGTATTGAGAAACAACCACATACTTGTGTACTCCCGTACTTGGCAAGTATATACTCCCAGCGTACTTCTCAAGTATATACTTCCCAAGTAGCTTACTTGAGTATTGAGAAACGGTCTAGGACTGAAAATAACCAGTACCGCAAGCGGTGAATGATCGGGAGTTGAGCTAGAGGCGCGCGTATCGACGTGGGCGCACGGAGACTCGCGAGCCCTCAAGCTCAAAACCGTTCAGAACCGCTTGCAATACTAGTTATTATTATTTTTATTTATAATAATGATCATTAAAACCGAATATTATATTATTACTATAATAAAACCATTGGTAGCAGATATATGTAGTATCACATTCTGTCTATATTCTATTACCTTACTGGCAGCAGAAGAGTTTGTGGACCAGGTTTTCATAATAACATGATATTAAATGTTGGGCCGCATATCATTTATTAGTGGGCCACATGGCCCGTGAGCCGCCAGTTTGACACCTCTGGTGTAAGCCTTGTGTGAAAGTGACTGTGATGCCTTTAAACGTTTAGAAGACAGTCCCACACGCGTACACACACACACACACACTTAGTTACCCCGCCCTCAGTGCAGCCGCTCCTCGCTTTGGTTGACAGAAACGAGAGTTGGTCGGAAGTGTGTTCGGTTCGCTGACCAGTGTTTGACTGCAGTTCACACCAGGACAGGAGACTGAGGTCAGTGTCTGATTTAACTGCTTTACTCCTCCAGTTTAGTTGGAGTTAGCTGAGCTTAGCTTAGTTCACCGCTGTTAAACCGCCTCACTCACTTCCTTTAACTTACTTCTGTCATGAAGGACAGAGTTTAACGTCACAACTGAACTCATGACACAGTGTGACGCACCGATAAAAACGGAAACGTTGATATAGTTTAGTTTGGTTTGGTTTAGTTTGGTTCTTGTTTTGGAAAAAAGTTCCTCAACCATTACCTGGAAAACACAGCGACAACTATGTGTGTTTGTTGTGTTGTGTTCTTGTATTGATATCTTTGTCAGGACCAAAATACATGAGACCATAGAGAGTGAGGACATTTTATTTTAACTGGTCCTCACGTTCTGTCTCCCCTTAAATGCATTTTAAGGGTTAAAATGTGGTTTCAGGGTCAGGGTTAGAATTGGGTTTAGGTTAGGGTTAAGCACAGTCTTGTATCAAAGTACCTAAAACACATACATCAGTAAAAGTGCAAATATCTCCCCAAATGACTTTGATAGAAGTTG
The DNA here is from genome assembly GCF_958295425.1 of Solea solea. Taxonomy (NCBI): domain Eukaryota; kingdom Metazoa; phylum Chordata; class Actinopteri; order Pleuronectiformes; family Soleidae; genus Solea; species Solea solea. The sequence continues at coordinate 1,926,438 of NC_081142.1, read as the reverse complement.
AAGTCACTTTTTATAATATTACTAGAGTTAATGCATTAATAAAGGGAGAAGTTTGAATTAAGTGAGTTGTCTTTGAGCTGGCAGGTTGTGGGTTTGATTCCTGGCTCCGCTAATGTTTCTTTGGGCAAGACACTTAACCCCGTGATGCTCCTGGCGTCTGTGCTGGTAATGTGTAAAGATAAGTGTGATAGAAAATGTGTATGAATGAGAGTATGACAAAACTCTAGTGCTATATAAATACACACCATTACCAGAAATCTTCTGATTTTATTTGGTAGTAACAAGTGAACGAAGATTGTTAGGGGAATTGTATAAGTGGAGTAAAAGTACACAATTTATTTAGATAATGTAGTGGAGTAAAAGTAAAAAAGTTGATAGAAATATAAATAATAAAGTACAGATATGTGAGTCAGAAAGCATCTGATGTTCCCTAATCCCACCCCAATTGTCAGGCCATGACGCTAGATTAGTGATAGCTGTCACAATATAGATTTTTTAAATGTATTTCACTAACAACAGCAACATTTTTTCTTCTTCTCCACCTTTAAATCTAACACAAAATCCCTTGGATTTGGACTCCTGACCTGATCTCATTGATAATGTGTCCTCTCCCAGTCTCTGGTTCATTTACTCTTGACCCTGTTCACCAAGACGAGTGTCTCAACACTTTGACATCCCAGCTTTTCACTTTCCTTAGGGAGCAAAGTTGCTTTTTCTCCTGACGCTGGAGGATCTGACTCAACAGTGTGAGGATGTGACAAATAACACTGACTTATTGTGAAACAGGAAAAGGTCAGATAGTCTGTACAACCAGAGCCTCGCTGGTGTCACTTGTCGGTGTGGTGATGATTTCTTAGTGCCTTGGTTGTGTTGTAACGGCTTTCCTCATAATATGCAGGCAGGACTGTCTCACTGGAGATACCAGGGAGCAGAGTGTAAGACACAGCGGTGGGAAAAAAGCCAGTAAAGATCTTATCTGAAAACAAATTGCACAAGAAAGCTGTTGCAACAAAACGCAAGGTGTAATCACACTGAGCTCCAACAAAACTAGACAGATAAGTCAAGATAACATTAGAGATTATGTTATTCACTCAGACATCGAAAAGAACGCAATCAATTTTAAATTAAGATAGAATAGCTGGGTCATGCGACTTGATACGTTTGTAGGGGTGGGTGGGAAAATCAATACAGTGAAATATTGCAATATTTTGCATGGCGATATATCGCTTTTCACACAGCAAGTATCTCTTTTTTTTCAATTTTCAATTTTTTTTTACGGATGTTACAAATACACATTAAACTTTTTGTGGATTACCATAAAAAAAACAATTGATGTTTCAGTCCACTAGATGGTGCCATGCACTGATTCTCACTAGAGCTGTTGCGTTGTGTGAGTAAATCGCAACATATGATTTTGCAATATCTTGATAATATCGTATCATGACTTAAATATCGTGATGATATATCGTGGTGTCGCTGGCGATTCCCACCACTGTACATTTAGGATACAAAAAATGTGTTCAGTTGATTATGATAGTTTTCATGCTATATGTAAGATTATTAACATAACTTTTTTGTTCCTGTGCAAAGGTTGAAGAAGAAAGAAATGTTGAAAGAAAGAAATGCAAGTTATTTTTATTAGTTTATCACCAAGCCCTGATATCAAGGTCATCAAGGTCATCCATGGTTAAATCTTAGGGGCTGGCCACAGAACATTAGTGAATTTCCTTGTGGATGGGACCTTAGGGTGTAAAGCAACCCAATTAGTTGGATAATTATACAAGATTTGCTGACATCACAAAATCTGCCACAGTTCATTTAAATGCAGTTCAGGGAGCCATGGTCAAAGTGAAACGATATCACAATTAGACTAAACCAGTCTGAAGAACTAGTGTCACCAACATTATCTGGAAAATCATTTAATAAGGTTGTGGGAAGTGTGAAAATGTCCTCTTTCCTTTCTTTTGTCCCCGAGTCCAGCATCTAGTGCCTATTCAGTTTGCATGTGCTGGCCTTTATTGACTATTAAAATGGTTATATCTGCCCATTTTACACACTTACATTTATGTCAACTCACAAAAATAGGATTTTATTTCTGTTCAGTGTTGACTTTCTCAATTTAAATTAAAAAACTAATCCTCGAAAAACTAGTTTTAACCAGTTTTATCACAGTTATTTCGTAGGGACATGTAGTCACAATATCATGGAGATAACTGTCAAAATATACTTTAAACCAGGGGTGTCCACACTTTTTTTAACGAGGGCCAATCGTCCCTTCAGACCTTTTCTTTTTAACAGTAAAAGTTAAATTCAAATGAACTGTTTTATAATCATTGTATTTTCCTTTACTTTTATCATTTTTAAATGGCAATGCAACCAATTCTAACACAAGTGAAAAAGTCTTTCACATCTTATTTCTAGATCTTATTTGTACCCAAATGTTTAAATGCACTTATTGTAAGTCGCTTTGGATAAAAGCGTCTGCTAAATGACATGTAATGTAAAGTAATGTAATAACATCTTGAGTCAGATATCATGACATAATAGGAGGTGAATGTAAGTGCAAAGTGCAACTCCTTACCAGCTGAGCTAATGGGGATGAGATTATTATCTGTCCCACTCCATCCCTGGCCATAAATAATACATTATAAAACCAAAGCTGGCCGAGGGCCGGACTTGCCTGCTTTAAGCTCTCAAAATCTGAAATGCACTAAAATCCAAAACAAATTCTTAATCAGCATTGCAGATACGATACGATCTACCCATCAAATATTTTAATATGAAAAAGAAGAATCTTAATTGAGATTATTCCAAACCACGATGCATGCTTCCCTTTGCAGCATTTCAATAAATCACTTAGTAAGTTAAAAAATTGGATCCTCTGTTGTCAGGTAGACATGTGGCCTAGTCTATGTGAGCAGTCTGTGCAGGCAGCAGGAAACAGCTGCTCAGATGCAGTTCTCATCCCACTGCTGTGTGTGGTCACATAGTTCACGTCCCTTTTTTTGACTCATCTGCCCGAGACATCAAATCGAGCATGTCAAATTCTTGTTAACAGTGTTGCAGTGGAGACAGGTGGATTGAGAGTCCACCTATGTCTCTCTGCACCATCTGGTAGAACTCAAACAGCTGCCGTCCACATGCTGGCAGCATCAGGAGGAGGAGAAGATGCTCCTCAGGGAGGTCCCTCCTATCTACTCCTGTGCCTCTTCACTTTCCTCACTTGTATCTTTTTAATTACTGTCATCATCAATTAATCTTCCAGTTAATTTCCAGATTTTCAGTAATATTGGAATTTGGTATGAATTTTGATTTTGTTTTTAACTAAATATTAAATATATCATTTAAAAGAATATAATAACAAAACATCTGTGTTAGGAAATAAATGTTTTCATTATGGAATTGTAATGTAAAACATAGTAACTTGAACGTATGCTTGGTTGCACCACCATATTCTCTCAGCACAGTTTCTTGCTTGTTGCATCATAGTGTTGTTGAATGAATTTAACATGGCTGCATTGCTTTTTCTGCTTGTTACGCTGTCTGACCGCAGAGTGTTTCCAAAATCTGTGAGACACTACTGTTACTTGTGTGCAAGGTTAAAGTCTATCACTACATGTAATGTGTGTCATGCACTGTGAGGTGATTCTGACTTTCTGACACTCTGCCTCCCATCATGTCAGAGATTGAATCCAGCAGCAACAATGGCAGACAGTGACAAGACAAAGGAGAGTGGAGCTGCAGCGGCAGCACAAGCAGCTGATGAAGACCAGCAGGTGAGGGGCACTGTCATGCAAGATGACAGCCATTGCATTTAGCTGATCAATCATTATCATTAACACAATACTGAAGCAGTCCTGATGATAGTGGTTACATTTCACTTTATTTTTAGTCAGTACCTCAATTACTGACATTGAGTCAAATTGTGCTTTTGCTATAGAAATAATAGAAGAAGCCGTCACACAGATCCCCAAAAGTGTGCGGATATTTTTTTCTTATGACATATTAAAGACATCTAGGTGTCAGCTGAGATCGCCACAGCAAAGTCTTAGATATATTTAGATTCAAAAAAAGTATTAAGTTTAAGTTATTTGGTTTTAGTTAAGTGCACATTTGCACAAAGTCATTAAACTGGTTTACTTGTTTGATTCAAGTTCAGTATCACCTCACTTAGTGCTTCACTTTGAAGTGCAAATTAATGCTAGGACATGTATGTGAGTTTACTGCCCTCTAAGGTTAAAAAGTTGACATGGGTTTGGTGTGAATAACACAACTATAATGTATGTATTTATATTAATGCAATATAAAGCGTTACATTTGTATAATTACTAGTCAAGCAAAGGCGACTCCAAGGTGGTAAGAGGGGTGCCATTAAATCATATTCTGCTTCGGGCCCTATAAAGGCTTTGGCCAGCACTGCACAGAAGAAGAAGACAACGAGAAGACTGAGTTCATGCTCCCTAACCCTAACTCAACTCAAAGAATTTAATTTTTTTTTTTTTTTGAAATTATCTTTTTATTCAGAAAGGCAAGTTTCCATCACATACAATAAATACAGCTGTAGTCATTCAAGGTCAAAGGAAAGGATGGATTCAGAAAATCCTGATGAATTTGTCCATATTGCCCTTCTGGAATTTACTTTTACGGACCATTACTTATCTAGTTGAGAACAATAAACTCACAAAACAAAACTGGGGAGCGCACCATCTCAAAGAAACAAAACATCACTTAAAAAAAGGTCAATTTCACACAAAGCACAAATACAGTCAGATGAAATCAGATCTGATTGGTTTCACATACTCAGTCCATTTGGACCACATCTTATAAAATTTGTCTTTTTCAACTTTGAGAGAAAAGGAGATCTTCTCCATAATATAAATCCCATAGACAATTTCAATCCAATCATCAATGGTGGGTGGTTCTACTTTTAACCATTTCCTCGTAACGGATTTCTTACTGGCTGCCAACAGTATAGCCAGCAATTTTTTGTCTCTGTTGTTCCATTTTTCCAACAACAGATCACCCAAATACATAGTTTCACATTTAAACGGAATATTTACACTAAATACATTTTTAATATGTTTGTGGATCTCTACCCAGTAAGATCTTATTACCTGACAGTCCCAAAAAATATGAAAATGATTAGCTCCATTCGACCCACAGTGTCTCCAACAAGCATCCCCCTTGCCCTGATGTCTTCTCTGAATAGGTGTAATAAAAAATCTTGTGGTGTTTTTCCAGCAGAATTCCCGCCACGTGTTTGACCCGGTCGAGACCCATTGTAGCTGGCATATATTCTCCCAGCTCTCCTGTGTGATCGTTACATTTACTTCTTTTTCCCATTTCTTTTTAATGTAATCTGTATTCTCCTGTTTAGCTAATTGTATGGCATTATATAACTTGGAGATAATTTTGTTGCCTGATCTGGGTTTAGTTAATGATTAAAATACCTCCATGAGCCCTGACTCACCTCTTCCTAACACCTCTTTAAGATTTTTGTTAAAATAATGTCTCACTTGTAGATATCTAAAGAAATCATCCCTTCCTAGTCCATGATCCTTCTGTAGGTCTTCAAAACTCCGAAATGTCCCTTTGTGGACAAATGAATAATAGGTAGTTAAACCTTTTGAGATCCATATCTTAAATCTGGCATCAATTCTATTTGGTGCAAAGTCTGAATCATAGGCACACCACCTCATCATTTTAGATGCTTCTCCTAATCTACAAATTTTTACTATTTCCTGCCAGGGTTTCAGAAAGCTGCCAGTTATAGAGTCTTCTGGAATTTCCTGTCCTACTTGTAATCTGTTATCACATAGTAGGGCTGTTAAGAATTTAATATTTTAAAGTTCAGAAAATGGTAGGCAGACTTGGAGTGTGGCTCAAAATGTGAACAACTATCCAGCTAAACCAGCAAAACCGGAAACCGCTTAATACTACATGCTGAAAGAGGGCGTATCGCCAAATAACCGAGTGGAGGAGAATACACTTCACTTGTGCTTTGTTCACTAGTAAAAGTAAACGTTTACTAACGGGACGTTTTCGTTCATCTGTTCTCTTTTTCTTCTCAAGAATGTTGTTTCCAGGGTGACCCAGCTGCCACTGGTCAGCTCAGCTTGTGAGGCAGTGTCCAGCGCTTACAGCAGCACCAAAGACCAAGTGCCCATGCTGAAGGGAGTGATGGATGCAGCAGAGAGTGGGGCCCGAACTCTTGGTGCAGCTGCTTCTACCGGGTCCAAGCCTCTGTTGGACATGATAGAACCACAGCGTAAGTTCTCCCTGTGGCAGATACAGTATGATGCATGTGCAATGACTGCATTTAAATAATAAGAAGAATAATAGTAATAAACATAGACTGTACATAAAAATGATGTTGTGTTTTTGGTTGTAAATGAACACCTCAATATGTCAGTTTTTGGAATTAGAAGTTCACAGACTGCTATTGGATGATACCAGCTGTCAATCGCACCAATATCCACCTGTATGTGTCATGCTTTATCATTTACTTTTCCTCTAAACTGAAACACAATTTATAAACAAATCAACATCATGTATCACATATGAATTTTATAAATCAAGTGTGAAGTTGAGGCCTAAGGTCTTCCATATGAACCATATGAGTTCTTTTTGCAAACAGTGGAGTCGCCTCCTGGTGGCTAACTGCTGCTTTAATTCTACTTCTTGATTTGATTACGATTAACATGTCAGCAATTTTAGATACATCCTCAATTTCCAATATTCAGTCAGATAAATATGCATTCAAATATCTCTTAACAAATGAAATGTAAGTGTCCCATCCCTAAAAAGTTTTTTTGCTGTCACTGCATCGAAGCAGAACAGTCCATGTCAGCAAACTATTTTTAACACTCCTAGTTCTACTGCTACTGGGTTAGAATATAACATAATAAAATGTCTGAATAAGAGCAAATTGTGTCACAGAAATCTTTAAATTGTTAAACAAAATGTATGCGAGTCACTCCTCTCTGAGTCATTTGGATTATTTACATTTTCATTGCTCTAAATTTCTAATGTGCACTTGTTTCAGTTGCCGCAGTCAATGAATATGCATTGAAGGGACTGGAAAAGATGGAGGAGACGCTTCCTATCCTTCACCAACCAGCAGACCAGGTCAGAAACAGAGCCGTGCTAATAGTACAGTATAATATGCAAGAATACATTTCAGTCATAATCTCTTTAATCGTGTGCTGCTTCTTCTAATGACTTAAAAATCAGTCCAAATGTTTGATGACATCCAGGTAACCATAGCAACATTATGTGAAGAGTTGCTCCTCCTGAGAAGCTATGCCTGCATACAAACAAAAACATAGATGGTTCGAACCACAATCTTCTTTTGATATTGTATAAGCTGAGAAAGAGAACAGTGGACTCCTAATCTTCAGTTGCTGCTGCACTGACGTGCATCATCCCTCACTGGTTTAGAATTGCTGTTAAGATTACAGCAATCATTTTTAAAGCATGATGGAGACTTGCTCCAAACGACGCAGCAGACACTTTTAAAATGTTGATCCCACATGAGCCACGAGCACCATTAGAATCCCAGGCTGTTACAAAGTCCAGGTTTACAGATAGGTTACAGACTCCCAAAAGTGAACAACTATTCAGACTACACTGAGACACAGGTGGTATAAACAAAACTTCAGACAGACAATTTAAGGATGAAATTAAACAATTAATACAAGATACCAAAGAAAAATAAATAAAAATAAATAAAACAAAACAAAATAAAATAAACATTTCAGATAGTAACACTCGTATGGTCCAAAAATAGTGCAACAAATTCTTGTCTATTCAATCTCATTTAAAAATATCTTCACAATGTATATCCTCATTGACCGGCACTCAAACCTCCTCTTCGTTCACTAGAAAGTCCAGGTTTTTAAATCAAATGTGTTGGTGCCGTTGCTAACAGGGCACCTTGACTTGGGAGCAGCCTGCCTGAGGAGATAAGGCTGACAAAATCACCTCTTAAAACCCATTTTTATAGACTTCCTTTTATATGATGTCATTGCTGACCTCTCTTTTATTCGTTTTACCTTTTTATTTATTTAATAATAATTTTATTTAAAATGTCTTTTATTGGTACTTGCTCCCTTTTTGCTATTTAATGATTCGTACTATTTTGTCTTCTCGTCTCTTTTTAAGTGTGTTCTGCCTTTGGTTCCTGAACCTCCTGCTTTCAACTGCCAACATGTAAAATGTGTAAAACTGTGGCCATTAGCATTAAAACTGGGACTACAAATCAAATTCAAAACACTATCAGTCCATCAGACCATCAGTTGCCACCTGGAACTTACGGAAACAAGGAGCTTCACTTATACCTGGTGTTAAATTGTGTTCATACCGTACATACCGAGCAGCAGCAGCATACAATCACATATTTAAAACCATTATGTATAGAAAATTATATAGAAAGAATTCAATACATTTATTTCCATTCAACTTGTTTTCTTATCTCTTATGACACATGATGCTATCAACTAATACATGTTTGACATATCTTAAGTGTTTTGCTTTGTTTTAAAATAAGTCTGTAAACGATTTAAGTTTTTAAATGTATTTATTGACTTTTAATTACAAATGCATATGTAGACATTGTAAACAAGATTAAGTCAACATTTCAAGAAAAATAACACAAACCTCTCAGTAACGAAGAAGTAGAAGAAAGGAAATAACCAAAGTCTGTTCATTGGATAAGAACTATGTGAAGCATTGTTATTTCTCTCCAAGCATGTCACATATTAAGTTATATTAAGTTCTTTTGTTTCCCAGGTGGTGTCGAACACAGTCAACATGGTGTACCAGTCAGTGGCAGGTGCCAAAGAAGCCGTGGTGGGGGCAGTGATGGGCGGCATGGACCTGACCTGTGCAGCAGTCAGTGGAGGTATCAGCACAGTCATGGGCACCAGGATGGGGCAGATGGTCAGCAGTGGGATGGGCCTGGCCCTCAGCCGAACCGAGGACTGGGTCGACCACAACCTACCAATCACTGAGAAGGAGCTGGGTCAGTAACCATCCAAACAGTGGAAGATATAATTAGACCATGAAAACCTAGGTGAAAAAACCCATATGTTTCCTGCTGCGGTACACACAGGTGTGTTTCTGACAGTTGGATCAAATGAAGCTGAAACTAGGCTGCAGTCTGAATGAATTAATTATGGATGATGAGGACCCAGTTTTTTCGAGAACTGCTAATAGTAAAACTGTGGACTAGAACAAATCACTCAATGTTTTTGACAGTATAACACTCAAATATTTACATGTTATTTAAGAGTGTCCAGAGTGTAATATTTAAGAAATGAACCACAAGTATATTTGTATACAGTATTTAAAATAATAATTGTTTGGTTTTCATAGCCTTAGAATAAGCCTTTTATGTGCTTTGTACCATAATGTACCATTCTGTTGTCTGGTTAGGATGTGAGAAATGATTTTACTGCTGTTGTAATCAGTGCCGGCAGCATCCAGCACCCATAATAGCAGAACTTAGTGGTTGTTCAATGGTTTCTGAAGCAAAGGCCCACAGATGCACCAAACCAAGCTTTTAACAGAGGCTCAGGGAGTCTGTGTTACTTTGCACCTTTGTTATGTTCACTCGTCTCGTCTGAGCTAATCTGCTTTACCCGTCACAGTGAAGTAATCAAAAAGCTGATATATAATATTAATAATATTAATAAGTATTAACATTTTGGAATTCGCAGTTCTCTGTCTTGAGCCCATTCAACTGATGATGGAGAGACACACTTACAAGAGATGACTCGAAGTAATCTCTCCATTTCTGAAACCTTTGCTGATATTGTCACCAAAGGGACGTGTATGTGCAGCTGTGTGGTAGAGCAGGTATTAGGAGCGTCCTCTATCTTTCTGAACTGCCCTGTGACGGGTCAAAGTCTCCCATCATGGGACACATTTCCTCAATGTTGGAAACAGAGGTGCAGAAGTCAAGTCCTAAATAAAACATTTTCCATGAAGATGAACCACAACCAGGCACAGTTCTTTAATGTTATGGCTGATCAGAGTTTTCTGTTTTCAAGGGGTAAAGAAAAGAGACGAAAAGTGCAGTAATGCTACATTACCAATGCCAAGTGCTGTAAAGTATCAAGAACAAGCAACAAACAATAGCTGTGGTTGAGACTGATCATTTTTATTTCCGCTCTCAGCTGCTGTGGCTGAACCTGCCACCGGTGAGTTGACTACCACACCAGACAGCCCCAGCTACTTTGTCCGCCTGGGTAAACTGTCTGCCAAGGTACGAGAGAGAGCCCTACAGCTCTCCCTGAACCGTGCACGACATGCCAGGGAGACCAGCTACACTGCAGTGGCTCAGATCACCAGTACTCTGGACCTGCTGGAGAGAGCCCGTACCAGCGCGGGTACGGCCACTAACCAGACAGGACGAGACTCGGAGCAGCTGCTGCAGCGCTGGACAGAGTGGAAGCGGACAGAGGCTGGAGCCAGACAGACTGAGCCAGAGCCAGATGTGACCAAAGATGAATCCAAGGTCAGGGAACAAGCAACTTGGATTGAACAAATGGTTCATAATCTGGTTAATTGTGCATTTCATAGCATTTACAGTGCATGAACTGTACATTTGCAGCCTTTAAAGTGTATTCTTAAGTGACCTACTTGGAAACCCCCCCACCCCCATCAGATTGTAATCCCATTTCTCTGAAATGGACCCAAACAGCAGTTGTTTCTGCAGTGTAACATAAAGGCATTCCTCTGTGGCTGCCTGTACTGAATCATGTGGAATTCAGATATCATGTTTTTAGTGGAACACTCTTTCTTTTCTTTTTTTTACTATCAGCAGCGTCGACATAAAACAAATATTGTCCACTTAAAGAATTGATACAACCGTGGCTTGATTTGACTGTGCATGGAAAAGTAGTGTGTGTGTTTTTGCCTTTTTCATTTGATGGTCTGTAATTGAATCTGGTATTTATTACCTTGTTTTAAATGCTTGCTTGTTTTCTCTCTTTTAAAACGCTGCAGTGCCTAACGTTCAGTGAATTTAGCTGATGTTGATGTTTTTAGTCGAGGTCTGTTTGGTCTCTAATGAACAGGAACGATGTAACATGTGTTCGTTGCGTCCTTCATGTGAAATCAGGCTGTTCTTGCACTGATCTAAACACAGAGAGAGTCATGTGAAGCTTAATCTGTATCTTATGAACTGATTTAACGATGTGTATTTAAAAGTTGCATGCTACAGTTTTAAGTTGTATCCTTTTGAAGCACTATGTGAAAGGTGCTTTACTAAATACATTAAATTGTATGATTGTTGTTGTTGATATAATCTGACAGTTGATGTACGTACTGTTTTGCGTCCACAGCACCTGGAATGGCGGGCCCTGTCCATGGTGCGTGGTCTGAGTGATCAGCTGCGGTCAGCGTCCTCCAGTGTGGTTTCCAGTGCTCAGGGTTTGCCAGCTGCAGTCCAGGACCAGCTGACCCACGCGAGGCAATCAGCTGAAGAGCTGTACTCCTCTCTGGGGAGCACCAGCAATCTCACACCCCTCCTTCTGGAGCGGAGCCGTCACCAACTGACCCAAGTACTCATTTTGCTTCCCTTTTTTTTTTTTTTTTTTTTTTTTTTTTCTTCAGTGCAGTGTTATTTTTGTTGCATCAGCTTTGCTAAGAATAGCTTTTATATTTTAATTGGTCCTTAAATAATAACCTTAGAGATTTACTGAGCAGGAATTGAACAGGAAACTCCTGCAGTACCTAAACATGTATTTGCATCTGCCCATTCACGTGGTTTCATGAATCTAGGACAGTCTATCATACTTTACATTTAAAGCTGATGTAACACGTTATTGCTTACACTTGTCATAACCATGTTAAAACTGATTAGACCGCACAATGGCCCAATAAAAACATCAGCCTTGCTTTCACTTTGTTACTGTCTTTGCCTAAGGACATGGTTTTCACAGAATAATTATGATTCACTGCACAAAGGAAATGTGTTATTCTGAATCGTGTTTTTCAAGTCAGGCTGCATCCTTAGGTCTAGGTCATATTTTCCACATTCCATGTCTGCAGGGTGTCATGTCCTATCAGGAGTTTGTCCACAGTTGGTTTGTATCGTCTGTACGGTCACAAAATGTGGCAGTGCTTGTGTAATTTCCTCAAAGGTCAACAACATTTACGTCACACGGACAACAGCAGACCTCTGCGGACATGCACTCTCAGAAAGTATGACCCAGGCCTTATGGGCGTCTTGCTACTGCTGTCTCTTCATCTGTTGCCTCTAATAACATGCACACATCTATGTTGTTATTGTCTATTGTTCCCAGGTTCAACATTCTCTAGATGGCGTCATGGAGTATCTGCTCAACAACACACCACTCAACTGGTTGGTGGGACCGTTTGCCCCTCGGATCACTGAGAGGGAAGAAGGAGACGTGGCGATGGAGGAGCTTGGTCCAAACAAGTAGACTTTGAGAAGACTTGTACCACACAAGTCTTCTTGAAGACCTGAGGTTCACTGTACATGGCCCATTTAAACAAAAGCTTGCTTGAAGAAGAAAACATGTTGCCATCATTCGATCCCGTAATTGGAACTTATGACACTACAATCATGATTTAGAATTTGATTACAGCAGAAGCCACTGAGCAGGGAAGCCTGAGAGAAGTTATATATTTCTGCACTCTAATGTTTATAATTGAATAGAAATTAGTTTTTTTGAAGTCTGTTTGAAAGATTTCTGTTGTGCCTTCATAAGACGTTGAAAACAGGACACATGTATCTTCAGTAACATGTTCAAATTGATCATAGTGCATTTCATTTGTTTTTAAATCTGCTGTTTCAGCATTTACTATGTGAACCATGGTGTATTTATGGATGCAGCTAATGACCTGATTTGTCAATAAATACTCAGTTGACTGTCTTATACGTCTTATTTTGGTGTTTCCGCTGCTGACATTTACATGACGGCGATATGAATCAGGGGTGTTTCAAGGTATTTTGGAAGCCCAGGGCAAAGGGAACCTTGGGGCCTGTATTGGGTTTGGCAGCAGGTCCACATTTTATTTGCATAGCGGTTGTAGAATTTAAAGGTCTAGTATGCACCATTCAGACCTAAAAGGTGTCAGGAAACTTACCATGAAGAAGTCTAGTGTAGTAATGATAACTGCAACACAGTGTGATATTACACTCCTTCACTTTGTGCAGTTAATAAGCTTCTGTAATGGAAGCCGGTCTACCTGTTGCATTTGTATAAATATGTCACATTCAAAGGTGGGGATTGTTTGCCCTGTTCACAAGATGAAAACATATCTGTCACGATTCTCATCTGTTCTCCTTGAAATGAATCCCATCATTAAAAATACATTGTGTTACTGTTAAATATAAACAAATGTCTGTTCCATTCAAACCATTGTCATATGAGTTCAAACATATTTGATTAACGCTATCAGCTCCACATGACTAACTCTTACTCAGTATGGCAGTCGCCCGTTGACATTTCAGCTTTAAAATGGAAGTGATTTGTTTTATATCAAGACAACAGCAACATTGTGCCAGTAAAGTGAGGCAACTGCAAACAGGTTCAACAACAAGCCTCTGTCGGCCTCTGTTGGTCATATTGGCAAGTGAGGAAACCCAAACAGACACACAGAGCCACTAAAAACAATACTTCACTCCCACTCAGTGAGGTGAAGTAATAATTGAAAAACACGTAGTGCCCATGACAGGTTCTACTGCTCAAAAAACCTTTGTCGTTCAGCAGGTTGATGCAATAAATGCCTCTTGGCCCTGTCTGGCCCTGTGCTGCCGCTGTATGCAGATGGATAATGCAGCATACAAATTATGTTTTTATTTATTTTATTTTATTGGTATTAGTGATACATCCTTATTAAAAAAAACTATTCCCTTCACATAAATTCTCGCCAATGTAGAAATCTGGTTGTGGGTGTGGAAAGTTTTGCAGAATTTTTGATAGGGACCTGGCTGGAGACATGATGGTAAACCTCTGTACCAGAAGATAATCTTTGTAGTAATTGTAGTAAGTAATTTAATTCTGAACATTTCAAAGTAGGCTGGTCTCCTGTTTATGTATCAAGTAGCAGATAGAGAAAGTGTGTGAGGAAAACTTCACAGCTGTGGAATATTGTATATAACGTTCTTTTTAAGACGTTTTTGTTTCGTGTAATTGATAATCTTATTTTATCTGTCAACATTTTAAATATATCTAAGAACTCTTGGAATTTTTAGGGGCTTCAACAAGTTTGAGAAGAACTGCCTTTGACTACAAATGTTAGAATTATGATAATGAAGTGCATTGTTTAAAGTGTATTTGGTTTAACACAGAAACAAACAACATGTTCAAGGTTGATATTTTGAATGGGGGGGGGGGGCGATAACTCGTTTGAGTCGTTGCTCGGGATGACGTCATGGTCGTTGTTTCGAATGTCGGGAGCGACGCCGTATAGGAGGCCGCATTCTCCCGAGGACACAACTTGTCCAAATCTGAAGTCCAGGCTCGTCGACAGCCCCCGGTACCTCGACCTTCAGGTACTGTCTTTGTCGCTGACCGATGCGGGACGTCTCCTTTGAGCGCTAATGTGTTTAAAACATCGCAAACACGGGAAACCGACGGGCAGCGCTCTGTGTCGGTTTGGGCTGGCTCCTAATGCTAGCTGTTCGGCTAACGTTAGCACGCTAACATCAGCTTTTAATTGACCTAAAAGACAACATTAGTTTAACAGCGTGTCGCCCGAGGACGCTTTGAGGTTTTATTTTCAGTGTTTTCATAACGGTAGAGCGATTTAATCCTTGTGTTTCCTACGTGTATGTAGTGTCAGACAAACAAAAACGTCCAGCGGGGCTCTTTGCTAATGTATTTGCTTTGAGCAGCGCGAGCAGAGGACGCCAATTGTTTTGTGCTGCGGACAAACTCACACAGACCGGGGCACAGTCAGCTGTAAGTTGTTGAGCTGGGTTATAAGCAACATATTGCCAAGTCATCGAGGTTTTTGGGGGTGCGTTTAAATTTTGAGGTTGTTTTTATTCACATGTGTCCTCAGTTTTTGTTGTTTTTCTTGTTTACTTTGTCCTGAACTAATCACCGAGCTGTACGGCAGAGGAAAGCAGCTGAGCCAGCTTTTGTTGTCGCAGCCTGAAACTTGTTTTTTTCTTTTTGTTTATTTCGGGTATTTGTTTTTACAGTTATACCGCCTTACTGTAGTTATTATTTTTTGTTTCTGTGTACACCTCGTCTTTTCTGTATGCTGAAAGTGATGAAATACAACAAATATCTATATAATTCTATATATTCTAATATAATTCTTTATATCTGATATTTCATCTTTTATATTGTGTACAGTTGATGGTGCTGTAACACAACATTCCCAGATATGGAATTGATCAGGTCTATCCATTCATCCATCTTTCTGTCTCATACTTAAACTCCCTGTAGCACTAGATACGTTAAAATATAGAGCCCCTTTGGCAGTTATGGCTGCAACTATTGATTATATGTATTATCATTTAATCTGTCCATTATTTTCTCAATTAAATAGTTGTTTGCTTCATGAAATGGTGATAAACTGTTCATTAATGTTTCCCAAACCTTGGTACCACTTTGCCAAATGTGTGTGTGTGTGGGGGGGGGGGGGGTTGTACACAAAGATATATTTAGTTTAATGTGACAGCAAATTAACCCATTATCCAAATGCCAATAATTAAATAGTTATTAACCAATTTAATTGCTGTGGCACTAATTACTGCTACAACTATAAAAAGCAGTCAGAAAGCACAAACATCTGCCAAGGCCACTCTGTATACAACAATGTCAAAACACTTCCCTATCACCCTAGGTTTGACAATTGAATTAAAGGAAAAACTATATCCTTGTCCAGATCACCACCAAAAATCTATCAATCAATTTCTTCCCTGGGCCATACCCTTCATCCCCAGAAATATTTGTCTAAATCCATCATTTACTTTTTGAATTATGCTGCGCACAGTCACATAAACAAACAAACAAAAAAGAAAACAATCAGGGAGCACAAACATCCACCAAGGCTGATCATGTTTCATATCCAGATCACCACCAAAGTATAACAATTTTCTCCTTGGTCTATGACCTACATCCCCAGAAAGCTTCATCTGTTTTAATCTGTTGTTTACTTTTTTGAGTTATGCTACACAACCACCTTGGCAGAGACACTTGGTTTAATGTTACAGCTTAAGCTCCTGCGTGTGTGTGTGTGTATATATATATATATATATATATATATATATATATATATATATATATAAATAAATATATACATATATATGAGTTAAACTAATGTAATCATTACAGGGACTGTTGATCATTTTGGACTAACTTTTGCAACCCCATTTCCAGGAAAATCCTCTCCCATCCCCCTTACCCCCTCTGTCAGAGCATGGCTCAGGAGACCAATCAGACGCAGGTGCCAATGCTTTGCACTATGGGATGTGGTTTCTATGGTAACCCCCGCACCAACGGCATGTGCTCAGTCTGCTACAAGGAACACCTGCAGAGACAACAGGGAGGTGGGCGATCCAGCCCCCCAGGAGAGAAAGGTAGGAAGATGGAAGAGTGGTGGCCTATAAAGAGCAGGAGGGAAGCTGAATATGGTTCTTAAAAGTGGAAAAGACAAGAGCTTGAAAGGAGGGCTTCATACTCGACCTGTGTAGATATGGGACTGTTTAAGTTTGCTGAAATGGGTTGGAGTTATTCTGAATTTTACCTAAAATATTTTTAACAGCAGTTTTGTTGTGCCGTCCTCGTCAGGTTGCCATAACTCTAAGAAGCTCCCCCTACAGGCGACTACATGTTTTTACAACACCCCCGTAAACATCCATCCATTATCTGTCTACTGCTAAAATCTCACCGCTGACACTCCCCCTCCATTCCCCTCTCCTGGCCGTGTACATTTGTTTTCAATGGAGCCAGCAAACACACATTTCCATGCCAGTCTGATGTTTACTCGTGTGTCGCCCCTCGTTCTGTCAGATGGTCATTTCGTGCGATAGTTGTTTTCTCTTCTTTTTTTCTGGCACTGCCACGATGAATGTCTACAATAAAGCTAGCGCTGCCTTGATCTTATAGCCGGTACCTGGCTTGTGTGTGTGTGTGTGTGTGTGTGTGTGTGTGTTGTGGAGCAATTTGTGTTTCTTGTGAGACCAGAGTCTTTGCAAGACCTCAAGTGTGGATAGAAATCAAGCCGAACAGTGCTGAACTGTAGATAAGTTAAAACTACTTAACAATACTAAAAACAAAAACGTGGGTTGATCTCCAACAACTACCAGGAGTCTGGTGTAAAGTCACTAGTCTGTGTGAGTGACGAGTATAAAACAAAGTCATCGCAGTTTGACACAGCTGTGCAGCGATGACGCCACCCACGTTGAGTAGGTACTTTTTATTGTAGTGGAGATGCAACCTAACCGTGCCGTTTCATGCCGAGGCGAGTTGAGTAGAGCCGGTGGACGCCATTAGCCATCACGATGACTCCAAACCTGTTAAATTAGGGTCAGAACCCTGCACAGTTCAGCTTTAAGTGCTCATTTGTGCAAGTTATGAGTGATAACCACAAGTGGCACATTGATATTGATGGTGTGAAATTTCAGCAGCAGTGGTGAATGAATTTAGGGGAAACATGCTGTGCATTTCCATGCACAGTTAGACTCAGCCATTCAGCTGGACTGCTGTCCATTGTCCCGGCATACATGCACTAGTGGGAAATTGATTTATTGATTAAAGTGTGTCTACCTCTATTACGCTAGATGGCAATGCTTTCAGCTTGTTGGTATTAAGCCTTTTTCCTGTTTAGCTGACAGTTAATTGTTTATAATGATAAGTGCCATTCTCAGTCTTCCTACCATTTATGAACTTGGAAAATATTCGATGTTTTCAAGCCGGCACATGTCCCAGTCTGGATTTCACCATTTCTGGTTTCCTTTGTTGCTGTTGTCTTGTTCTTCCTCCTAATACTTTTTGTTGCATCTTCTATTATTTTTGGGTTTAATATCTTCTGTTACTTTAGGATTTGGCAAGCGTACTTCTCATTACTGTAACTCCGTTCGTTAAATCGTGATATCTAGAAAATTCAAAAACTATACCCTGCCTTTCGCCCCATGTCAGCTGAGTTGGGCACAGCACTCCTCACGACCGGCATGTGGAGGATAAGCAGAGAAATAAAGCAGAGAAAGAGCTTTGAGCCCATATACTTAAGCCCTCAGGACTTACATGGAACGACAGTCAAGTCTCAGACGAGATTGACCAGCGCGTCACATGTTTGTAACGTCAGCTTCTCAGTACCGTGAATCACTGCCAGATATTGAAAGTCAACGTTATCGTGGAGGGGCAGAAACACTCACTCATTGAACATCTTTTGACAATTCTACAGCTAGTCAGTCATGTAAACATACTGACTCTTATCTGTTGTTATCTCAAAGCACATCTGATTATCATCGATAATCAGGCAATAATAAGACACTTTTGGTCCCGTCTGTGATTGACTGCCTGAGGCGTTTGTTGAATCAGACTGTTCTTTCCCTCACAGCTGCGACGTCACCAACAGGATCACCGGGATCCGCTGGCGTGACTGTGGACAGCACAATCTCGGAGCCCAGTACAGAGGTGGCGGGGACCCCACCAGAGGAACAAACTACCAGGTATGGTTCTTTGTAGTCATTTATCACCAAGTCACCAAACAAAATCACATTTGATGCAAAGTAATTGATGTTAGGTTGTTGTTTTTTTTGGTTATTCACATCTGTACACAACAGGAGCATCCTGGTTGTCTGTAAAGATATTTTCAGTCAAAGAAGACATGAATTGTATGCATATGTAGTGATGATGAAGGAATAACACATGAGGAGGTAGTAATAAAACACTGCCAGAAAACGCCAAAGAAGAAGAGAGATTACTTTATGGTCCAAAGTTCATTTCTTGACGTCGTTGTTTTGTCAGTCCTAGTTCTCCCAGTCCAGTTACACAACAGATGACGGCTATGAGCATCTCCCAGGACTCGGGAGCTGTAGACTCTGATCGAGCGGAGGCTGAGGAGGGAGAAGAGGAGGGTTCTTCCAATAGCACAGGTAAATGACACAGAAAAAAAACTTGATTCCTGAGTCACACTCGCAGCAGTCCTCATTTAGGAGCTGCTTGTATAAACCGGTAATATAAACAAGAGATACCCTTCAAAATTGATCACGTAGACATCTTAATGAGTTTTCCTTGAGTTACTATTAGCTAACAGTACTATTAATAAACTATTCATGTGCTTGTCCTGTTTCTCACCAGAGCCAGTAGGGGAAGCAGCACAGGCGTCATCTGACGGAGACCAAACCCCTGATAAAAACAAGAAGAAGAACCGCTGCTTTTCTTGCCGGAAGAAAGTGGGCCTTACTGGTAAGAATGACAGGAATCTTGTGAAAGCTCACACACACACTGAGTGAGCGAGCTCTGCTTAGCTGCAGGTACTGTTCAAAGGTTTATGAATCATGAATGTTTGTTTTTTGGGACTTTCATTCTTTATCTGATACTCATAATGTGTCAGCGTATCAAATTCAAAAACATTCCAGGAATCTACTGTGGCAACATGAGTCATAATAAGAGGAATAAGCCACTGGCCATTTTTATTTAACATTACTAAAAAAAGCAAACAAAAAATGCTCGACACTCTCTGACTCTCTATGATGAATGGATGTATCTTCAACCCTTTGGAGCTACTTCTTCAAAATGCAAATGCTGTGTGACAGCAAGACACGGATCATTTCCATGTGATTCCCAAAATCCCTACCATACAATAATTAAATTCTCTGAATAGCAGTGGAAATAATAATAATAATAATAATAAGACATATAACATGAGACAAAATGCCTCAAATTCCACTTAAATGCCCCAAGAAACAACTATTGTTGGTCAGTGGCAGATGAACCTGCTCATGTGCAGCAATACCAAATATTATCATCGCGATACATATACTATATACATGTATAATATTCATAAAAAGCACTTTCATAAGGGACAGCTGGAAAGAGTGGGTCCTGACTTGTTGATGCAATTTAATATAGTTTAATTCCTTTTTCAGCACCCAGCTACTTTGATACAGAGAGCCACATACTGCAATTTAGTGATGCATTTCACAGTGTGCCGCTAGGCATCCACTTTTTATTACCAAGCAGATTTGCCTCACAAGTGGCTGCAGGGGCCTTTTTAATGTAGAATTGTGATATTTGTATTTGACACTGGTCACAACCCTCAAATAGGCCTGAACAGCACCTGGTAATGGCAGCCCTTCCAGAGCCTAGTCAAACTAGGACTTTTTTTTGGAGAAACATTAATATTTCTAGTTTAAAAGCTGTTAAAAAGCAAATTTACCCAGTAGGGCTGTCACTTTTTCCAGAAATCAGAAGTTCAATAAATATTGTGAGACTCGCTATTCCTTCAAACACGTTTGGATCCCCCGTAAACAAGCGCACACTAAATACACAAATGAGACATTATTTAATATTACTAACTGACAGAGCTAATGGAGTCCACAGACCTTTGTTACTTTGCCATCTATTCCATGCTTTCTATGGCTCTTTTCCACTGTACAGTTCTAGCATGACTGTCGACTGACAGGTTCCAATCGAGCTGAACCAATACTAAAATAAGACGTCTACAGCCTGCCGAGGACTGAACGATTTTGAGAAGTATATGCAATTATTTTGACATGAATTGCGATATGCCACTACTCAGACAGTGATGCTGCGTGTTATCATCTGTAAATGATTCAACCCGCAGCATGTGCTCACTCTTGAGCTATGTAATGTTTATTAATTTGCCTTTGTTTACCACTCTTTACTGAAGGTTTTGACTGTCGCTGCGGCAACCTGTTCTGTGCCATTCACCGTTATTCTGACAAACACGACTGTCCATACGATTACCGGAGTGCAGCCGCTGCCCGCATACGCAAGGAGAACCCTATCGTTGTGGCTGAGAAAATTCAGAAGTTATGAGGACTGAGTGCATAAGAGAGTCTCCGACTTTGTGGATTTGAACAATGGCGACCTGGATGAAAACACACCTGATATCATGGCTTCATTTGTTCATGGTAGTCGATGATGGGCGGGCGGGGTGGGGGTGGTGAGGTCGCAGCCACTGTCCTGACACTTCCCTTACTAGCCTCTCCCTCTCTCTCTCCGCTAGTGTCTGTGGCCGAGCCTGTGTGTGTCTGTGTTTGTATGAAAGCGTGTGTGTGTGTTTGCTTGAGAGTCGGGGAGAGAGTCGTAGGGGCTTTGTGGACATTTGGGTTGCTGTGGGAAGGGAAGGTGTTTGATTTTAACCCCTTTTTTGTTTCTCAACGTGGGGGGTAGTGTGGATTTATTTTTATACAGTCCCTGTAAGATTGGTTGGTTGGAATGAGACGGGGATAAGCTGTTAAGGAATGTGTCGCAGCCTGGATAACGACACTGAGGTCAATTCAGACGTGTCTAAAAAACAAAAAATGCAAGATTTCATGTATCAGCAAGACCTTTTAAGGGCTTTGGAATATAAATCTTTCCCCCAGACTGAAAATGATGTCAACTTTGTGTCAAATTGGCATTTTTTTTTTTCCCCTTCCACCTCTACAAACCTTTATTCAGTGGGTCACCACACGTTGAGCTCCCAAGTCTCAGCATTTTCCAGTAATGTTTCTCTTTGATACATCGACTTATCATACTGATATTGGGTGCATGGACAGCTATCGGGGTGGGGAGGTGAGGGCATGGGTAGAGGCGACTGAGAACCTTGACTTACCTGAGTGATTGAATTCTGTATTTTTTTTTTTCCTTTCTGTTTTAATGAGCGTATGACATCAGAAGATCTATATTAATATATTGTAGTTAGCTTGAATTGTGTGATTGCATTCTATTTATTTTTATGGTTTGGTTGGTCTGTGCTGGAGGATTGGCAGCATGTGTCAGCAAGTCACTTCAAGATTTGCATTTAACCTTTTCAATCGTATTAAATTAATTCCATCATAATTGTATAACCGTTAAAGAAAAAAGATAAACACATGATGGATTAGTCCAGTTAAGCCATTACATTAAGACAGTGCAGTAAAAATGTCCATTGTTTTTGGATTTAGAAACAAAGCACAACAAAGTGTGTCAACTGCAGAGCACCAGACCATGTGCCACACCTACTCAGTTTTGTTCAGCATCTTTGGTCATTTGCAGTTTTTGAGCCGTGTTGTAGCCTCGCTGAGGGAATAGTTGTTTGATAGAGGCAGCGTGTTCTCTTTGAATGCCCTTTTCTGTTCAGTGGAGTCAGAGTGAAGCTCCATGTTTCTCTAACCACCAGCAGACCACTGGCACGTGCTGAATGAAAACCGACCTGGGTCATAGTTGGCGCTCCGCGTTGACACCGCCGCTCAGCTAACGTAAAGATTGTGGCAAAGCTGTGCTTCTTTTTCTTTTCTTTTTTACAAAGCGCTCCCAATTTAGACGAGCGCTTTTTCGCTGGCTTCTCCTGGAAAGACCGATGCCACATGCATGTGTGCAGACAGACCGTTTCGTACCTGACTGCACCGACTGTGAAACGAAGCTGGAATGTTAAAAAAGCCACACAGCAGTAGCACAATGCATGGCTGGAACCTCGAGGTTCAAGTTAACAGGACTCCACAGTGTTTTCTTCCAAATGTAAATACCATATGGCTCCTATTCATATAGTATAATCTTATTGTAGATTTCTGACAGGTAAAAGGGGGGGGGGGATTAAGGTGAGGATAGTACTATGTGTATAAAAGTGCTTTTCATAACTATCCCAAAAAAATAAATGTGCTGCAAATGGCACAGATATTTAAAAGAAAAAAATCCCCCTTTATTTACATCTGCCTGTGTCATGTCCAGTTACAGTATCTGTCTACCATGAGTATGTCACGTTATTCTATTGTTTTTTCCCCTCTTATCAGATGATTATGAAGTCCCACCTAAGATTAAATAATCTCACTTAATAACACAGTATTTCAGCTCATTCGTTTACCCTGTTACTGACGTCTATTCATAGCACGTTGATATTACTGAAACTTTAAGAGGCCTCTTGTGAGATGCAGAGGTGCCATTGAGGAGGTTTATTTTTTGTTAGTTTTTTCCATTATCAGGAGCTTTCCTTGTACATGATGCTTGATCTTGATGTGAAGTTGCAGGGAATGAGCAGAGTGTGTGTGTGTGTGTGTGTGTG
Source organism: Solea solea (assembly GCF_958295425.1). NCBI lineage: Eukaryota > Metazoa > Chordata > Actinopteri > Pleuronectiformes > Soleidae > Solea > Solea solea. Next base: position 1,903,233 of record NC_081142.1, on the reverse strand, counting down.
TGTGTGTGTCAAGAAGCCAGTGCAGAATGGGTTGGACATGGACGACACTTTTCCTTATATACAAAGAACATTATGCTAGACCTTGGAATATTGGCCTTAACCAGGATTCGTGTGGAAGTCTTGGTGATGATGGACTGGGACTTTCTCCTTGGGAGTGGTCATAAACCCGACTGTGATTTAAAAAATACTCCTCCCGTTCACTAGTTGTTGAAAATTTGAAAAGTTTTACAGGACTTAATGGGGATTGTTGAGTGATAATTTGTACAATTATTAAGGGGACTGACCATGTGGTGGGAGCAGCTTTCTGTTCTCCGCAGCATATCTTTTATATTTATTCCCTTGCTTGCTGGATTGGAAACCATTTTAAATATAGTGGCCTACAGAATGTTCACTTTTCAGATTAAAAAGTCCTTTCAGCAAAAAAAGCAAAGAAAAAGAAAAGGCCCTTAAATGGGAGGATTGTTCTGTTTCGTAAATCGTGGATGTCATGTAGTGTTTTTCTTATTGACTGCTTATATCACACCCAGGGTTTTTTTCCTAGTCTTCATGAGCAGTTTGAATGTAAACCATAAAATTCACACAACAAGCTGTAATATCATTTATCATAACCACACCACGCCAACATTGATTAGGCCCAATCTTCAGACATGCGATATTGGACACTTGTGTAGTTAATGTGACTGTTTATGATGAAGGACTTGGCACCAGCATTTAGGGCAACCTTACCTAAGAAATGTAGATAACATCAGTACATACAGTATATGTTTATCTTCCTTCTCTGTTGCTTTAATATAAGTTTGATGTCTTCAGTCCCGTCTGTAGCACAACCTTTCATAATCAGTGTCTTCATCATGCAAGGGTTTTTATTTTATCATGAACCTGTCAGTGATGATGAGTCTGTTAACTGCAGATATAAGGACAAAAAAATGATTCACTCGTCTTTCAGTGTGAGCTTGAGGGACATGATTTGTAATCTGCAATGTTCACAAAGCTGTAGTTCTTGTCCCTTGGCACTCCAGTCCCCCAGAAACACCACCAGATATCTTTTTCTTTTTTTCTTTTAAAGCTTTAGGATTGTATGATGTGTAAGAGTAAGTACAAAACAATAAAATCACAAAGTTTATTTTAAATTACACTTGTCTTTTGTGTTTATTTTTGTACACACACGTCCATGTAGTAGGTACATTTAAAAAAAAGTTCAGTTAGAAAAATGTGTTTATTTGCAATATCTCGTATTCTGTTTTCAAACTCGAGAAAACCCTGTAGACACAACTTGAGTGTGAGGAAGTGTTTAACATCATTACGTTAATCACGCACTGACTCATAAAGCAGAACTATATCTGATGTCTTTATTACAAAGGAATTACTTTTCCAACCCTAACAAAGCTGTAAAAATAACTCGTCTTAGCCTGGAATGTTTTTCATGCTGCAGTTGCCTTTGAAGTCGTATAATGTGGTGTCTAAATAAGGGTGGGGACCTCAGGCCAGAAAAAAACCAGACCAAACAAACACCAGTAATTATATGCCATGTGATAATTCTTAATTGTCTCTCTTGTTTTTCCCTTTAATTAGAAAAAGATTCCTCCCAGGTCTGTCACAGAAAACTGACGAGTGATGCTCTATGGACAAGTATTTGTCCACACCTGTCGTGTATTGAATTCAGGTGTTTCAATCAGACCCCTTATCTCCAATGAAGGACAATCTTAAGTCATTTTGGACAATGCTATGCTGCTGGATTAAGTTTGTTTACACTTCACACTGGGATTAAGTCTGGTCCTTTACCCAAAAGTTCCTTTTAACAAATAAAACTTCAAGAAATCTCATTCAAGTTGCTCCATAGGTTACATTTACATTTATATTAAAGCATTTAGCAGACGACTTACAAAAGAGGAAGGTTCTGCCCCTCAAAAGCACTTTTGCACGAGTTAAACTAACTTTTGGTTTGACTTTGACGTGAAATGCTCTTTGTGTGAATGGCACCCTGTAACTGTCTTGCATTTATTTTGGTCCTGTGAATTCACACCTACTTTGGCAAGACACTAACTTATTTATAGTTGTCTTTATTTATTTGGCTGTTTTGATCACGGGAAAGTGACGGCAATAATGTCCCATTTCTTATCAATCTGATCTTTCTAAATGCAAATGATCAAACAAGAAACCACACCTCCTTGTGCAATGTAGTGGTACGATGGTTTCACAAACTGTGGTACGCGTACCATTCCTCTGGTTTCCTCTTGGAGGAAAATCAGAAATACTCTTCTACTGTATATGCCAGGGTATGTAATCATAGTAGAGGTGTGGAATTGTGACGTGTTGGGAGTGTGTAGAAAATCAAACAAATAAATAATAATAATAATAATTACAGTCATTTGATCTCTAGTTTCCATCTTAATCTAATTTCACTAAAGCTATGTGAAGTATGTGAGGAAGAGGTGGATGATGAGAGAGTAAATCATTGTGACTAAATCTGCCTCCTGTGAAAAGCTGACTCTGCTCGGTCTATTTACACCACTGTATTTTAACATTGGTGTTAATGGTGTTACTTTGAGAGCTCAGTATTTTCTCAGGTTGCACTTGGTATAAAAACACAAAAAAGCGGCTAAGACTGTTGATCTTTCTTGTCTTTACTTGACTTGTTATTTAGTAATATTGTGATTACTGTTTAATTAATTTATGTATTTATTATTTTTGTGGGTCTGATAGTTTTACTCATGAGTTTATCTGTAAGTTTCTGCTATTCTTCTTGATTCTAGGTGTTGTTTGCCTTTGTCAAGTTTTGGACTTGTTTCAAATAAAAAAAATGTGCACATATTTGTGAGGGCATGGACGCAAAATGAAAAGGTTTCACACTTAAAAGTTTCATATAATCAAACACATTTTAATATTAGAATAAGATAACACAAATAAATACAACATTTAGTTTTAAGATTATCATTTTATTCATTAAAGGAACAAATCCATCCTAACTTACCTGGCCCTCTGTGAAAAAGTTATTGCCACCTGAGTTAAATCATGAATTCACTGTGAATAACCCCTGATTTTTATCATTTATCATTAACAAACACGTCATCCGCAAAAGTAACGGACCCATTTGAGCACCTGTTAAAAAGTGCAAAAGAACAACTAAGTTCAAACGTGTCATCTTTTACTGACGTCACGCACACTGATAAAAAAAAAGTTGTCCAATGACAACTCGTCACGTGACATCGTGTCAGCTGTCGCTTCCGGTTGCGGCGAAAACAGCGGAGAAGTCGAAAAACAGCGGAGAGGTCGAAAAACAGCGGAGAAGTCGAAAAACAGCGGAGAAGTCGAAAAACAGCGCACAGACTAGGATTTAGAGGAATGGCATAAAGTCAGAGGACAGTGTAGCTCCGCCCCCTGAGGTCTCGCTCACCAGACGCCGTGTTTTAGCGCTGTTTCCACGACGCGTGACCGTGAATTAACCATGTTGTTTGTTTTGCTACGAGCTCGTGTTTATGTCTCGTTTTTTAAGCTCAAGCCAACAACGCGTTTAGTTGAACTCGTTTCTCCCGCAAAATAACACTTTTAAAAACACGTCATTGTTGAAGAGAGAAGAAGAAAGTGTTTGTTTTGTTTGCGTGGGAACGAACCGTCACGACTGTAACTGGACACGCGTCTGAAACTCAAGGAAACGTCCAGGAACTTTGTGTCTGAGCAGAAACTCGGGAACAAAATGGATGAAATGAGGACTGAGATACTCGGTGAATAACACCGTCAGCTTTGGCTTTTCCTGCCTCTGCTGCTGCTGCTGTTTCTGCTGCTGTTTCTGCTGCTGCTGTGTCTGCTGCTGCTGCTGCTGACAGGACACTTCTGCTCAATCCTGTCCATGAAGTGAAGCTGAAGTTATTTTACTCAGTTCTTCAGCTCTACAGGTAAGTTCTCACTTATTTGTTATTTATATATAAAAAAGAAACGCTGCAATTATCAGGGATGTTATCAGTTATTAAAGTAGATGGTAATGGAAACAGATGATTAGTTCATTAGCCTGGTAGTTCCCTTTTTCTTTTCAAAATGATCAGTTTATTATTGTTTCATGTATCGCTCAGTTATCACACAAGTGACACAAGTCACTGAAACTGAATTATGTCATAATTCAAATAAATAACATCATGTTATGTTATTGTTATATGAATCAAATAAACCTGAAATATTCACATTTAAGAAGCTGAAAAATCATAAAAAAAAACAGTTAAAAACATGTAAACTGTTTAATCAGTTATCAAATGAATTAGTTTAGTTGGCTTGCAGCCTTATTTAATGTATACATTGTTTTACAAATGTAATGCAAGTGCACTATAGTGCACACAATCATTTAATAATTGTGTATTTAAGTTGAGCAATGTTGTGCATCATTTGTTCATGTATAATTGTTGGTGGCCATAGAAACACAGACCTGTAGTTTGCAATTCATTTAGTAGTTGATGAATAAAAACTTTTTAAAAACTTGATTAGTTTAACATCCACACAACTGTGGCGCTCTACCAGTAAACAACACATTTGAAATATCATGAAAACCATTTTAGGGTGTCACTAGAAATGTATTTGAATGTCCTCAATGAGCAGAATGGTTTGAATTGTCAAAATTGGCTGAATAATTGAGGAAATAGCTGATGACGATACAGTATCTCGTCTGTCTGTTTCCTCTGACCAAACGTCAGCTTGACACACTTCAAACTTGGATGTGTGGACACAGACGCCGCCCTCACCCTCTTCCCTTGATCTGTTTGCAGGTTACCAAGGCAACCATGGTAGTAAATGACACACTTGAATGTTAAAAGATGTAAAAAAAACACACGTGTCTGTGGCATCAACTTAGACTTTGTTTGGAAAAGAGATGCAAGATAATGGCATATGTTAATGGCATATCTGTCTAACAGTGTGCAGTGTCCACTTTGACATCGCTTGAATAACAGTGAAGAAAACTGGGGACACTATTGACTTCCCAGCTATTAAAAAGGGCAACATTACTGTACACCTCTCAGTGTACAGCCTGCTGCAAATTATTATTATTATTAGAAGAAAGTCCTTCGCTTTTATAAAAACAATAACCACCGAACACATACATCATAAATATGTAATTGCACTTTTCTTTTTGTTTTCTGCTCATAAGAAGTTTAAAACCACACTTTCAGCTTTCACCAGATGACTTTGAAGATATTTAATGGCTTTTAAGATCTGTCATCTAGCTGCAAACGTTAGGATTCTCAAGCAGTGTGTTGCTGAGGAGCTCTCCTACCTCACAAGGAGCAGAGAACACAGAACATAATCACTTCAAACAAATAGGTAAACACTGACAGCAGGAAACCGCTCGGGTTCAATGTAGTCTTTGACCTCTTAGCTGTAAGACATTTGTATTTGCCACCGAGCTGCACTCTGAGTGCATGGCAGACATTACATTTGCATCATTCTGCTTTATCTCTGTATCATTTTTCACTGTTTACATTTGTTAACATTGTTGCCTGGTTCCTTCACCTGCTCGACACTCACACACAGTCTGCATGAGACAGAGAATGCAACTAAACTGGAACTCCGACAAAGTTGAAATGCAAGTAGACACAGTGTTACCTGACTGGAGACACTGGTGAGAGGCGTTTGAAGCAGTTAAAACGGACGCGTTAAAGCGTTCAACATGACAACGTCTGCCCAGAATCACGATTAAGACTGAATCGGTCGATCTGGTGATCTGAGCATCGTATCATGTGAGCTCAACCCTGATTCAGATTAATGGATGATAACATAGTTCCTAACTATTCATTAACCGCACTCAGACTCTAATACTCCGTCATTGTGTTAACACTGTGGTGACGTGGCTGCATCAGCATCACAGTGATCCTCTTGTTCCCCTGCACAGTGAACGATGAACAGCCGTTCTCTCAGGGAGCTCTTCTGCCTGTTCTGCTGCCCGCCTTTCCCCAGTAGCATCGCAGCCAAGCTCGCCTTCCTGCCCCCTGAGCCCACGTACACCTTCTTCCCTGACCCAGACGCTGGCCCCGCTTCAGCAATAACAAAGGCGCCTTCGAGTCAGTGGAGGCAAAGTGGGAGTGGCAGTGGCAGTGGGAGTGGGAGTGGGAGTGGGAGTGCTGGTGTTGCAGAGGAGAAATGGAAGCTTCACCTGAAGGAGCCAGAACACCAAGACTTCCAGTACTCGCTGAGAGAGGTGGACACGACAGAGGTGTTCTTCACTCGCTCCAGCCGAGGGAACAGAGTCGGCTGCATGTACATTCGTTGTGTCCCTAATCCAAGGTAGGTTAGTTTAGAAAGATCTAGACTAGTATTACACCAAAGACCTCAGTTTGCTTGACCTTCCTCATTTATCTGTGTCATACAAGTGGCTCCTCGTCTATTCACCGTACTGTTTATTTAGGACCTGAGTTGCTTTTCCTCTGATTGTCTTTCCCATATTTGGCGTCTTGAATAAGCAGGAAAACAGGCAAAAAACTTTGCCTGAAGTTCCAACGGGGACATAGTGCGTGATCTGTCGTGCACAGACCATCAAAGGCAGTTGAAATCCCTGCTGCAGTAGCCACGGCAACCCAAATCAAAGACAGAGCAGGAGGAAATGACATCTTCCTTGTCCATCCCGTTTCGTGAGTCAGGGCCCGGTGACGGCTGCTTTCAGCTTTAAATTACCGTGTGGTTTCCAAGCTCTGCTTAGGGATCCTGCATCATTATAAAGCACTGAGTCAGAAACCTTATCCCTGTCTTGGTTTCTTGTAACTTTTTGTCACTCTGATTACTGTCAGTGTCAGTGATTGATTTTTTTTTTATCATTTAATCCCAAGAAATGAGACATTACAAGATTCACACGTATCACACTTCAGATTTAACACCCCTCCTGTAGTGCTGGTCTGCTGCAGATTGACTTACCAAATAAATGAAACAGAAACGCATGGGCTTGTGTTACAGAGTATATTGAATGTCTATCTAGAATTGCACAAAAATGAATCCAAACTCTCTGCCTTTATAGAGCAGAGTCATTGATGCCAAGAGCGAAGCCACCAGCTGCGTTCAAAACAAAACCACTGAGGGATGATCTCAAAACACTCGGTGTGCAGAAAACGGATCAGATTTCTCTGCAGAGCTCAGCGTTCATGAATGAAAGGCACAGACTCCAACACCCGGCGTTTATAGCATCTCAGGTTCTACAGAATGTCTACAAGTCACAGTCACTTGACATTTGACACGTTTAGACAAAGACCAGAGTTGGTTTGGATTCTGATTGAGGTTTTTTTTACTTATATTTCTATTTCTTTCTTAGCAGTATTTTAACAGGATGATGAGAAGACTTAAATATACCTCCTCTTTGCAATGGCTCCCAGTATGTTTTAGAATGGGTGATGGAGCTTTTATAGTCCGAGGCCCAAAGTTATGGGATGATCTGCTTGAGGAAATCCGAGCAGCATTAAATCTCCAAACAGCCTTTCCGGGTTTTTATTGGCTGCTTTACTTTATTAGTTTTATATTCCGCTCTGACATTTCTTGATAGTTCAGTTTTGTTTTGCCTGTTACTCTGTCTTTATAGGTGTGTTGTTTTTTTGTCACACTTAAAGTGTGTGTTCCATAGACTCCATATAAATATAGAATAACGTGAAGCGTTGGTAGGATGGAAGGACTAAGTGTTTCCCTTTGAGAAGGAGAATGATTGCATGTTCATTTTCTGTGCTCTCAGATATACGCTGCTGTTCTCTCACGGTAACGCCGTGGACCTGGGCCAGATGAAGAATTATTGCATTGCCCTCGGCACTCGCATCAACTGCAACATCTTCTCCTACGACTATTCGGGCTACGGTGTCAGTACTGGCGAGCCCAGTGAGAAGAACCTGTATGCAGACATAGACGCTGCCTGGCACGCCCTGCGCGCACGGTACGTCACAGTGACAATAAAGAATTGCACAAAACCAAAGTCCTGCATCGTGCTGTATTTTATGACAAGAGAAGACAGACATGTATTTTAAATTCTAACCCTTTTAACCAGGTACGGCATCAGCCCAGAGAATATAATCCTATACGGTCAGAGCATCGGAACAGTTCCCACCGTAGACCTGGCGTCGCGGTACGAGTGTGCTGCAGTTGTTCTTCACTCCCCTCTGACGTCTGGCATGAGAGTGGCCTTTCCCGACACAAAGAAAACCTACTGCTTTGATGTTTTTCTCAAGTAAGTCTGATTTATGTCGGCTTGTTTTTCAACAGAAGAGCCTCAAATATAAAATGTTGCACCGTAGACGACACATTATGAATTATTTAAAGTCATTCATTCATCTTTGGCTCGGGGTAATCATAAATACTTCAGTAAACGTGGTCATTTCTGACTTTAAGTCCCAAGATTCATGTGTAAAATGACCTGTGCTGCAGAAATGATGGAGTCAAGGAGGTTAAACTCTTATCTGTCAGCTGCTGGTTTGCTGCAGGTTTGCTGCAGGTTCACCTAATGATGCCACTGCCTGCTGAAAACATCAAGAAGCACCTGTGAAAGGTTTCCTCTTAATCTGACTCACACAGACGCCTCATTTCTGTGTGTGTGTGTGTGTGTGTGTGTGTGTGTGTGTGTGTGTGTATGAGACAATCTGACACTTCCTGACAGCAACATCTCTGTCACTCACTGCAGAAGCTCGATTCATGTCTGTTGTCACTTCCAGCAGCTTGTTTTTGAACATTAAGCCATATTTTTTCAACATGGTTTGGAACGATGACGCCCTCAGTCAGGCCTGCGTTCTGACTGAGAACCGTCTTTTTACTCGGTAGACCGTGCCAGCGAGATACGCAGCGTGACATTGTCCCGACAACAAACAATGACATTGAACGTGACGCAAAAGACAACGATGGAGGACATCCGGCAGCTTGTTTTCCCCGCCGGGTTTGTCTCAACAAGATGTCGAGCTTTGTATGAGAATAGACGACGAACTGTCGTCCAATCAGCTGACGGTCGCGGGTATAGCTCCACCCGTACGCTACCATAACTTTACCCAAGGTACCCCAAGGGAAGGGTACGGAAAAATGGATCCGGTTATTTTGGTACTGTCCCTCATGGAATCGCAATAACATATAATAATGTACCGTACTGAACCAAACCGTAGATTGTAACTGAGAGAGAGAAACAGAAAAATACCTTTAGTGCAGAGATGATTGCTGTAAGTCAGCAAGGGAAGCTCTGCTTTCTCTAAAATGTCATAAAATAAGTGGTCAAATATCTACTGGTCTATTTACATTTCGTTACCATCAACTATATGACTAGTTTGTTGCGTATTTCCACCGGCTCTACTCGCCTCGGCACAGTTTACGTCGCATCTCCACTACAAAAAAGTGCCTACTAAAGAGGCAACAAACCGTTTTCATCTCCCTCACGGTCAAAATGGTACAGTCACAGCAAGATGCCACTAAAGACACAAGTCCAGTGTTGTGTGATAATTGGGTTATGGAATAATGGAGGTCAATTGTACTGTAAATGTACTGTTCAACATCATAATGACATAATGATGCTAATGTTATATGTAAATCACATATTATGACGTGAAGTCATAAGTCCATAAAATCTGACCGTTTCCCCTGTTTCTCCGTTCAGCATTGAGAAAGTGTCCAAAATCACGTCTCCAGTGCTCATCATCCACGGCACACAGGACAAGGTGATTGACTTCTCGCATGGTGTGGCCCTGTTCGAGCGCTGCCCCAAGGCTGTGGAGCCGCTCTGGGTGGAGGGAGCGGGACATAACGATGTCGAAATCTACAGCCAGTATCTGGAGAGACTTCGCCACTTCATAGGACAAGAGCTGGGGACGCAACACATGTGACCATCACCACCACAATCATCAATACGCTTTCTACACCTCACCACGTGGACGAGGTGTGAGGCTTCACGTACAGACGGTCTGCTTTGAATGGATCGTGACAGTACAGCTGCCATGTGTTCGGGGCAGTAGATGTACTGCTGTACTGTGCAGTAACAAGGACAGCTTTACTGGAATTTAAATTAAAAAAAGAGCTAACTGATCAAGTCATCTAGTGTTGAAGTGGTTAGTATTGTTGCCTCACAGCAAGAGGGGTCACCATTTCGGATCCTGATTCAACTGAGGGCCTTTCTGTGTAGAGTTTGCATGTTCTCCCCCGTGTGTGCGTGGGTTCTTTCTGGGTTCTTTCTGGGTTCTTTCTGGGTTCTTGGGTTTCCGACCACAGTCCAAAGACATGCAGAGGTTAACTGGACACTACACTGACTGTAGGTGTGAATGTGAGAGTGAATGGCTGGTGACCTGTCCAGGGCGTGACCTGTCCAGGGCGTGACCTCCTGTCCAGGGCGCGACCTGATATTTTTGGTTTTCTTATTTGTACATTCAGCCATTTTTTTAGTCAGTCATAGCAATAATTAATAACAATAATTAAGATAATAAAGCTAACGTATCTCACACCTTTTTAGTAGAGGTACATTTTAAGAAGAAACATGAAATCTGACGCTCTGTGTCACCTGGCAGGCTCTTTATTCTGGTTCCTTAAACTTGGGGTTAAAAGATTTAGATTTAGAAGATTTCACTTTATGCATTTAGCGTACCATTCATACTTAAAGATCCAAATGTAGGTGATTATTTTTTTTACCTGGTTGTATGAATATCCTTTTATATTTATATCAGGGCAGCTCTACAGGGGAAGCCATTTTGGTCTTCTGTGTTTTTACAGTAGCCCACAACGGACAAACTAAACATGTTTTAATGCTAACTGAAGGCTAAGTGTGAGGTGATATTCAGCAGCAACTTGTACGCTTGTTGTTTCCTTGTTTTTTTGTGTTTTTTGGTGAGCGCTAAGTTGTTAGCGTACCAGTGGACTTCCTAGTATAACATTAAGCAGGTTCCATGGTTACGAGAGCACCACCCCACCATCACGTGGACGTGGAAAGAATGACTCGGCCCTTGTGCTCAATCCTATTCCTCATTTTTACACCTAGCTTTACCCCTTTAAAGCAAATCTACCCCTTTAAAGCAAATGGGAAGCCCCTGCAAGTAGCGTAGTTGCACAACATGCTAACCTAGCTGAAGGGCAAAGGGCAAAGTTAGCACTTCCACTTAAACTTACCTGTTTACCTCAACAACAGTCCTGATACACGAGGTGCAAAACAGATCAGTAGCACTAACTTGTTGGGCAAAGGGTAAAATGAAGGGATTGAGTTGGTGTTTAGAGACTGACAGAAGGACAACATGTTGTTTTATGATTAAACTTTCTGTGTTTATAGACACGCTTGATGCATTTTGACAGGTAATCAGAGTGACTTTTGTTTTTAATGTACTTAATGTAGTTTTTGCTCAGGTAAACCACTTTCTGATGGTGTGTGTGTGTGTGTGTGTGTGTGTGTGTGTCCAATCCTTTTGAGCAAATATTGAATTGCATCTGTTTTTATTAACCATTCCATTTTAGAAGTAAGCAAAGTCCAATCCTTAAAATGAGGGACGGACCAGTCCTTCAGTCTGTTACAGCTTTAACTTTCAGTACCTGAGTCTGTGGTGGAACATGTTTGTATTGCAGTGACAAAGAAAGAATGAAGATTCCTTAATCTCCTCCATTTTGTGAGTTACCTTTGTCTTCTGTACTTCTTTGTTTCTAAAGTCTAATGTGTCGTTCCAGTAAGTCACAGCCGTCAGTCACGTTCCTCTTTCTTCACTGTCTGGAACTGAAAAGCTACACTAAAATTAAACAGGCCACTAAAAATAAGTCAGACTGCCATCGTAGTCAAGGGGAACTTCTGTCCTTTTTAATTCTACATTTATTATTTTTACTTTATGAATGTTCCCATTATCTCATTTTATTTGGATAATAATAATAACAATAATAATAACTCCCGCCTTTCTGCAGATAGAGTGATTTATCATAAAATAAATAAATAAAATAAATCTTGGACAAGGAAACTTTCAAAACATGCAGTAGTGCAGTGTAGTTGGTTCCCAGGACCAGGATTGAGAAACCCTGGCCTGCTAACACTTACCCTTGCCCAGGGTTCCCACGGGTCCTTGAAATCCTCAGAAGTTTGTGAATTTAGGGGGAAAAAAAACCTTTCAAGGCCCTTGAAAGGTTTTGAAAATAGCCCTACATGGACATGGGTCATTGAAAGTGCTTGAATTTTGTGCAAGAAAGGAATTAAGTAGATATTTTGGTAAATTGTGACACTGTCCACTGTCTCGCTCCACCGGTGATGTGAGATTCATTGCTGCACAATGAGCGAGCAACGTTAAGCAAGAGAGAGCAAAATACATGCAAATTCCAAAATCTGTGTCTCACCAAAGGCAATTACAAAGACTGACTTACCCAATATCCCACGGACAATCACTCGCCCAGATGCACAGCTGCAAATCAATAAAATTGGACGCCAGGGGCGAAGTGGCTCTCACAAGTTGCCGTCCCTTCTTACGCTGTGTCAGCACATTTGGTTTGAATTTGAGGGAATTGGTTGTGGAATTTGATGTCAACCAAGGTGTGGGAACCCTGCCTTCCAGTGACAACAACACCATGTTTAGCCAATACACTCCACAGTTGTTGTGTCACAAAACCAGATTGTGTGCATTTGTTTCAGTGACTCTCTGGAGTTAAGGTCTGTACAGACACATGTGTTCTCTCTCCCAGGGCCGTGAACCCCTGGAGTTCTCACAGCTCGTTCCCAACCACTCATCATCTGGAAAGAACCTTTTTCTCATGTGTGGTGGCCGACAACTATTGTGTGATTGGTCAGAAATTTGAAGTGGGCAGAAAAGAGGAAACTTCCCAGGAGTTCTCCACTTCTCTCTTCTTCTCAGTTTCTCGTGAAGTATGAAGTGATCTGACCAGAAGTGACTTTGTTCTTCTTATTTCTGCCACCTTGAGAAAACAAACACATTTGTCTGTTCTTGCTGAGTATGTACAGGCCGTCAGATGAAAGGAAACTGCAGGTCTGGAATAAAGTCCTCAGATATATTCAGTCAGTCAGGGGTCGATCTCTGTGAACTCTGATCTTAGGCTGCCAACATGGTGGTTCATAGGAACCGACAGTCACATGATGTGCAGAGCTCTGCAGTGCTCTTTAACAACAGGTGCACAGTTCTTAGGTGTGTTTATTCTCTAACATGGCAGTGTTTTATCGTCATTATGCTAAACAGCAAACAGGCTGTGAAACTGCAGTTCACACGATGGATTTTGTCGCACAGGATTGAGTATTATTAAGAATAAGATTAAGACTGAACCTTTTGTAGCTGCTGGTGTAAAAAAACAACAACCTGTCAGACATGTTTTGTTGTGCTTGAGGTTTATTGTTCATCTTACGTTGATTATTTTGGGAAAATATCACAAATCATTTGTCCCATTGGTCTGCAGACGCCATCTATCACAGACAGATGAGCCGTCTTCTCCACTCAAGTCATTTGTGGTCGACTTGTGAGATAAATCATCGCTGCGCTCCATCGCTCTCACTCACAGTTTCTCTCACAATCAGATATAAGTCGTCGCTAGAGAAAAACTGATAAAAGTGGTTTTACCTTCACTGAACAGATATATTTGAATCTTAAACATTTACCGTTGTTCAGTGTGATCCTAAGTTTGTCTTTGTTTCACATTGTTCTCTGTGCACCTGCTTTTTATCTTTGAAACCAAAGACAGAAATGTTCACATTGAAGCTCTTTTTGTTTGATTATCTGTGTGATTGAGTTCAGCTTAACAATATACGACGAGCTGAAGTCCTGCATGTGTGGCTGTGAGAACAGTAACTGAGCATTTACAGTCCAAATTTTTAGGTTGTTTTTTTTTAATTAAAATATATGATTTCAGTGTTCTAATCACTGGTTATTATCCATTCTTTAATATACAGACTTTTTCCAAGAATGATGGGAATAAGCATGAATAATAATGTGAATAAAACATCAGAACGTGATCATTCATTGGCATATTATACGTGTCTGAAAATACACTTGACTTGTAGCCGTCATCATCTCAATATCAGCCTGGTGTGTTCTTACACTTATGTTGGCTTTAATCTTAAATGGCAGCAATCTCAGATGAATGGTCTTGTGTTAAGAGGTATACTGAATATGGTGTTAAAAAGTAACAAAATAAAATAAACAATGCTTCATTTATCTTTATTCCTAACATCAGGTTACATAATCAAACCATAACCTTTATCTTGCTCTGCTTTAATATACACACGTCTCTGAAACAATAAAATAGAATGAAAACAAGAAGAGAATGAAATGCTCTAGGGGGGCCCTGGTGGTTACGGGGCCCTAAGCAGCTGATGTTTTGGGCCGGCTCTGTTGACTGCATTAGTCAGTGGAGTTCTGTTTTTTCCTCACAGGTGTTATTTCAGCGCCTATAATAGTAGAAGTGATGCTTTATTCACACAGTAGAGACAAAAATAGAAGGAAAAGTGCTGATACGTAGCTGTCCCATATTATCCCCCCAAAATATGCCATGAGAAGACTGACTTTCTGTACAATTAATCTCTGCAATCAGATTTGTTTAGAGATTAATGTTTGAGAGCTGTTTTGAAGTGAATTTTTACCCAATTTGCATTAAAATGTAAGAAGTTCAAAGTATGAGCTTTTATTAACAATGGATTGGTTTTGTCACAATAACTCATCATTAATGATGTGTACGGCTGTTTTATGTAGAAAAATGACGAGACACATATTACTCAATATTTCCTCTAAAGATTGTTCCATGTGTGTGATTCAGTTTGTAATCTTTCCCTCACCACAGTCCTGCAGTGAATAAACTGTCTTATTCTGACAAGAATAACAGGCTGATGAGGAACTCAGTCTGTAAGAGTCTGCAGTATTTTCCTGGACCGTTGTGTGCTGGGATGACTTCTTTGTTGCCAAAAAAGATTCTTAAGTGTCCAAACCCATCAAACAAATGGCTACAAAGACTCAAATCTGTACCAGCCTCCATCACCGTCTGTCTGCCACGGCGCGGAGTCGAGTGAAAACAAGGACAGATGCATTGTTGTTATAACTGCACTCATTCTTCTCCTTCTTCCCTCTCCTTTGTGACAACGTAAAAAAGTCTGTTGTTGCTCACAGATGAAAAGCAGCTGCAGCATGTGGCAAAGTTAGTGCACAACACAGCACTAACGTTCATGGGAACCCTTTTATGTTGAGAGGAGATTGGACATGCTCATTCTCCACAGCAGAAGACTTTAGAACACATTGTGTGGGAATTTCACTGTCATTTATGTCATTAAATGGTCACATTATGTAATGCACTTTGTTTCTATAGCCCTTTACAACAACCCACAGGTGACTAACATGCTTTACAAAATAAAAGCGCTACAGATTCATGAAACATAAACCAAACCAGTTAAAAACACAAAAGAATGACATATTTTACACCAAAAAAAAGAGTCACTGTACTACTGGATATAAGAGGCCCAGATCAGAGATAACACAAATGTCAGGGAATCTTATTGTGTTACTGGGTTGCCAGTGAGCACAGTGAGGTGCTCCCCCCCGCCTGAGCAGCCTAAGGGCTATGTACAGTATTTACCAGGGACAAGAACCAGGTTGCAGACTTCCTCTCCCATCAGGAGACGGAGGTATAGTGCACACCATCTGGGACCTCTTTGGCAAGGCAGCAGTGGTTTTCTTCACCCACTGTGGTGATTGTTGATGGGGGGAAACAAGGCCTCTAGGTCAGGATGTACTAGTACACACCTGGTCAGTAACATATACCTCTCATACTACCTTAGCTACAAAGGGCCTGCATTAGGACCACAGTCTCCTGCTGTGGGTCCTCATTGGCGCCTCCCAACAGGAAGGACCTCCTGTCCCAGATGGGGCCCTCTTTGCCTCAAGCTCTATGTGTGGCCCTGGAGGCACAGAGGCACACAAGCAGTCAGGGACACTGTTTGAATGCCAGAGCACTATGATGTCTAAACCAGAACATCCTCTACACTGCACCATTCCCTCCATGTTGATTTACCTGTAGTCTTTCTTGGATGAGGTCCATTCTCTTTCTTCACTCTAGGTTTACGTAGCTGCTGTTCAGTAGCAGTTGGAGGCCATAGTCTAGTGCAGTGTTTCCTGATCCTGGTCCTGGAGTAAACATCTAATATAAATGTACATATGCCCTCCATTTCATGACATCTGCCTTTCTCCTTTCTCGCTATAGTTTTGATCAAACGTGTCAGTGACCTTCACACTTTGTCTGTGAGCCTGAGGTGGAACTGAGATGTTTGAGGATTCACTCTGTGGCAGAGTGAGACATCCCTCCCTCACGTCCTATCACGCTGGCTTGGCTTGGTAAGTTCAGACACTGGAGCAGGGTTTCTCAGTCCTGGTCCTGGTGAACCACTGCCCTGCATGTTTTAGATGTTTCCCTGCTGTGGGTCGTTATCAGGCTTCTGCAGGAGCTTGTTGATGAGCTGACCATTTCAATCAGGGCAATGGTTCACCAGGACCAGGAATGAGAAGGTCAGAATAGGTTCATACTGTCCTCTCTGTAAAGTACGGTTGTTTACCTTGACATACCTTGATGACCTAACCCTAACCCTCCGTCAGAAGAGTCACGTGATGTTACTGTGACATGTCCTGCTCAGCTGTTCCTTATACGGGTTTGTCAGACATCAGGGGACCTTGACAGCATCCTAGGGGGTCCCACATCCATAGGACGTAGGTTTCCTCGTCTCGGTTTACATTATAATACGACACTATAATGGGAAAACATTTCAAATGTTACCATGGTTACATGGTTTTCAAAGAGCAGATGATATCAGCGAACACTCAGGACAACCGTCGTAATAATGATAATAATTTATTTTATTCAGGTAGAAGAAAAGTCTTTGGCAGTGAGGAACAGTTTGAAATGAAGTGCTGCATGGAGACAAAGTGACCTACACTGAACCAGCTGATGTGTAATTATGGCACAACAGTGTGAGAGACACTGAGTGTGACTGTAATGAGTGACAGGTGATGACGGGTTGTTGATGGTGTGAAACTGTGACGGTGTTGTTGTGAGTGCGGCGAATGTTTACTGTGTGAAAGGTTGTTTGGCGTGTGTGAGTATAATGATCTCACACACGCATCACAGTGAGCACATGGCTAAAATATGACATTCTTTTCTTTGCGTATTCAATACATTTTAATCATCACTCTGGTCTGAACTCAGATACAAAAACATATATATTTTAAAAAAGGCAACAATTACAAAAAAAGAAGAAGAATTCATTTATGTGAAGAGGGGCTAAACCACCGACAGAGTGGTTCACTCACTCTTCAGCGTTCACATCTGACAAGTGCAACTCTATAATTCATATAATGAAGAGCAAAGAGGTACAAGTATGCATCAGTTTGAGACAGTGAACACGTCGCTCCTTCCTTCATTTCATCACCTGTCGTTCTTTTCTCTTCCTTTTTAAATCAGATACAGCAGCACAAATTGCTTCTCGACACCCTGAACGCAGGGTGACGACGAGCGCAGGTAAGTTCTGTGTCGACGTGTGTCGAGGACTTGCTAAAACCAAGTACTGGAACCAATCAGAATGCACGCGAGGCCGCATTCGTCACACAGCTCACAATTATGTGAGGGGGCTGAAGACACTGTGCACACTGTGCACAAGGCAGACATGGCAGGTAAACATGTCAAATATAGGGCGGTGGGGGTGGGGGGGGGGTGAACAATGACATCACAGCTCTGGTCAATCAGATCACCAATATCATTCAGATTACTGTCATCATTTAAAAAAAAAGAAAAAGGCAACAGGACAATTCTGCATCATCACTCTTCTATTACCAGAAAAGTAGTTGTTCAGCTACACAGACATCACAGGACATTTTAATATCAGAATACTGTTGGAGGTCGGGAGTTTGGCTCCTCCCACACAACATGTGCAAACAAAAAAACAGAAAAGAAAAACCTGTTGTAGTAAAAAGCGGAGGCCACTTGGGGTCGCCGTATTGCTCTGTCACAGGCTTCGCGAGTGAAAATCACAGTCCCACTGGCACAGCAGTCACGCTACACACCCACCAAACGGCACTGTTCACTAAATAAGAGTCGAGGTGAAGCCCTTCAAAAGTCAGAAGCTCAGTTGGGATCAAAACCTCCATCCTCCAGCGCTTCCCTCAGTTCTTGGCCCCGCGTTGTCCTGGGTTAGTGGTGTGAGGGCAAATCACTGGCTCGTGTCAGTGCATGTGTCACAGCGTGACTTTGCTGAGTCTGAGCGAGAGGCTGGAGCGGTGCTGGGCTCGAGGGAGCGTGGAGCTGCAGCGGCTCCGCAGCTGCACCAACCGAGCGGCCGAGCCTCGCACGCGCAGCAGGAAGTCAAAGTTGGCCGAGGTGTTCATGGCGTAGAAGACGTTGGCGCCGTCTGGGATCACCAACTCTGTGACGACAAAGCGTAAAGATGTTAGTCAGTATGTCAATGAGATATTTCAGTTCTACGTCAAAGCTGCAGTGCGTAACTTTTGTTGTTATTCTGCCTCTGTTTGGTCTTTGTGAACCTGTGACATCCTTCCTCTGAAAACAGGCAATACTATCAGACTTGACTGAGGGAGCGTTTGTGTGTATACAGCTGCAGCACGGGTGGGTGGGAACTCGAAGTGTTCCTCTCATCAAACTGCTCGCTAACTTTTTGTGGATATTTCTCAGTGTCGTCCTCTAACCTGTTTGCTGCTGAATGTCACCGGGTGACACAAGATCTGAACACTATACTATGCTATACTGTCGTTTGAACACATTTGACGAAACACAAACGTATATAAATATAAATATTTTAAATAAAAATATATATATATATATATATATATATAAATATAAATATAACTTTTAAATATAAACATGGTTTATATTTAAAAGTTAATCACTACTATTTAAAAAAAGTTTGTAAACACCTCTATATAGCGACGTAAAGGCAATTAGCCCAGAGACGACAATACTGACAGCAGATTTGTGTAGTAAATTACAATAATTATAGTAATGAGTTGCACATACAACACCTCATTTACTCAGTGTTATTACTGTTGCTCTGACTGTGTGTGTGTCTCATACTGTTTGTTAAAAATGTCATTTGAGCCTTAGCTCGTCTTGGTCTGATCATTGGAAACCTGCACACATGCATACAAAATGATCAACTAAGACCTTTAAACATTCTTAATAATCCTCCCGTGATAACATCGCTGGTTCTGAAAGTACATTTTCCATTGAATTATATAACACAAAATCAGAGTTCCTTCTGTAAATTGACCTTGTTGATACTGTGCTGCAGTTTACTGTGTTGTATATTTAACATTTACAATGGGTTAGAGAAGGAAATCCTGGCTACATAATATAGTAACATCCATCCATTACATCATAGTGGAGATGAATTTCACAACAGTAACGAGGAGCTGCACCAATCCCAGACGTTGATTTCTGCTTGAGGGTTGTGGCTAATGCTAGATTATTTAGGATTCTGTTTATTTTTTACTTCCAGAACCACACTGGTTTGAAAGTCCAGCCGTGTTTTACCTCTCTCCTCAGAGATGACTTGTACCAGCTCATATCCTTCCTCTGGCTCCACCTCCAGGTTGTGCTTCGCCATTGCTCTAGAAATCACAGCTCGTGTTTTGTCCTGACTCGTCAACTGTTGAAGTGAGAGACAAAGACGATCAAGTCACCCACGGGTGTTTGTTGGTTTAAATGTGAGTCACTTCCTGAACACAAACACTCACAAGAATGCTCTTGTAGAGGTTCCCGTTGCCGTGTTCCAGGCTGACCCTGATGATGCACACGTCCTGGGCCTGGGTGTTATACGCTGGGGTTTGACTCGGGGACGCGGGGGACAAGGGGGTGAGGGAGAGGGAGCGTCTGTGGATGCAGGGGGCACCGGGGTGAGTGGGGGGTGGAGGGGACATGGGGACGCTGGCCGTCGACGAGCTGGTGTCCATGGAGTGGAGGGAGTTACAGGAGGACGATTCGGATAGCTGAGGACACGGAATGAGACAAATGTTTGGTGGACACCGATCGTATATTCCACTTTAAATCAAACATCTTTTTTATTAATCATCAGATTAAGACAGTAAATTAGCCTTAAAACCACATTTTCATCCATCGTGTCAATTCTTAAGTCGATTCAGGATGAGATTTATATCAATTATTGTTGTTTAATAATAAAAGATTGATGTTAAATGTCACCACTCACCTTGTTGTGCTGGGAGTCAGAGGTGTGAGTCAGAGGAGTGAGTGCTTCGCTGTCTGACGGGCTGCTCGAGTCACTGGAGGACACACTGACTGAGTCCATGCTCTCCCCTGAGCTGCCAGTGGGGGGCGACCTTGGCAACTCTCTGACTGGAGAACTGGCTGTGCTGTTGTCTGCTCCGTGGAACAGTCTGAGAAGCAGAAGAGGGAGCGATCATGTTTGAATTTCACCTTGAATGCGACTCATATTCATTCATTCACTACGTCTCTGTGGCTGTACTCACAGGCTGAGTCTCTTCACCATGCTTTTCCGAGGCTTGGGTGAAGTCGGACTGCTATCACCGAGACCTTCGATCTCACAGGACAAAGAATAGCTGCAAGAAACAACATTAATCAGTAATGATGCACTGATATCAAAGTTTAAGGTAATAATGTAACATAAACTTTATTGTCTGGACCCAAAAGTGACATAAATCTGTTTAAGATAATAAAAAATATTTTTAGATAATGAAAAATTCAATCATCCACTTTTAAAAAAGAACCTTTGTTTTCAAAGTTTTCTTTATTCAAGTATTTATTCACTTAAACAAAGATAAAGCTTGATGTAACATTATTTGCTGATGGCGGTATCTTCCAGTATCTTTTCTATTAATAACAGACCAAATCAGATGAAATCATGTGCTCAGTGATTTTAGGAACGCTTGGATTCTCAGAGAAAGAGCAAAACATGGAAGTAGAAAAAGAGTAAAAACAACAAGGACAATAGATCAGCAGGGAGTGAGAAGACCTAAGAAGAAAAGAGAAAGTGGAGAAAGAAGCTTCCTAACAATAGCTCCAACAGACCGTGACCTTCACCACTAATTTGCCTGTTATCTAATGGATAATGGTGCGATCAAGTGAGAGGGTGTTGTGTACCTTTCCTCCTCACTGAGCTGAAGCTGGTGCTTAAACCAGCGCAGGAAGGTCGACTCTGGAGTCAGGCAGTAGCTGTTACAGGCCGACTGGAGCAGCTTGATCTGAGCGATCACCTCAAACTCCTGCAGCGTCGGGAGAGAGAAAGAGAGGAGGAGGGGGGAGGGGGGGAGAGGAGGGGAGACACACGCCTGTCAAGTTCCTGCCAAACTCATACGTTTAAAAAAAAATGTGTCAGGGGACGAGAGCAACGCAGCTCCACTCACCCTGCGTCTCTTCTCAAAGTTGATGAGGCCGCCCTGCAAAGACACAAAGAGCACGCTGTCAGAGCCTGAACATCACATACCAGCGGCTGCTTAGACAAACAGCAGGAGGCGGACCGGTCCAGAAATGACCCGACAACACACACAAACACACACACACACACACACACACACACACACACTCTCAAACCTAACCTTAATCCTAACCTAAGCCCAATTCTAACCCTAACCCTAAAACCAAGTCTTAACCATGATGAAAATGTCCTCGCAAATACAGGTTTGTACGTCCTAAAGATATAAATACACACACACACACACACACACAACGTGCAGGTGTTAAGGGTTTTATGTTGTTTTACCTCTACTAGGTCCGGCAGCGCTGTGTCCAACATGGTTAGGTCGGTGAGAAAAGTCCCCAGGTATGGTATCGTTCCCTGCATCGCTCCCTGTGAAAACAGCCGGTTACTTCACAGGAAATGAATTCTATGATATTCAGTCATAAAATGTTACGTTGAAGCCAGGATACATTTTCATTTGCAGGCCACAAACTGCGCTTATGTTTTGGTTTCATTCGATTTAGTAAACTTTGACACCTTATTAGTTAGGAGTTGTTGAAACTACTACGTGAACTATTCACTATTACAAAATGACATTGTTGTCTCAAAGCAGACAGGAGATTAGCTGAGGTTAACTTGTCTTCTATTTCATGAATGTTGTTTGTGCATATTTAACGTATATAATGTCTTTATGGTCATGTGATAAGTCTCTGCTGCTGCACTAAAGCAGACGTGCTTTCACTTTCAGTCTCTAAAATGAACTAAATGGTAGAATGTTAGATTACAGTGGTGTAAATAGACCGAGCAAAGTCGGCTACAGACAGATTTATTCCCAGTAAGATGATTTGAACATATCATAGGACAGCTTCGAGTAGAGGACGGGTTAACTGCAGAGCAGCACTGATGAAGGACTAATTGAATTGCTCTTCCTCCTCTTCCTCACGTGCATATACTTCAGACGCTGGTATAATGACATTAGATTAAGATGCAGCCAGAGATAAGGCGACGCCAATTCTGATTATTTATCCCATCACATACCCTGGTATATACAGTAGAACAGTGTTTTAAGATTTTCCTCTACGTACCACTGGAGGTACAGGTACCACAGTTTGGGAACCATGGCTCTACAGTGTAGTGAACGATGTAAAAGCTAAAACATCGCTGTTGTACATATTTGACAAATATCTCCTTTAACAAGCGAGTAAATGAACCCGAGAAGAAACAATAAAGTCGGGGATTTACTCTCAAAAGTCCGAGTGTAAACACAGTTAAACATGTGGCTTCATCACACGGGAGAGGATACAATACATCACTTTGGTGGAATGTGTTGTTTAAAGTTACAACGCTCTGTTTTAGCAGCGCTTGAATAAAAAGGGAAAAGGGGGGAGAGAGAAAAGGGAAAAGGGGGGAGAGAGAAGAGAGTCATTTGTTTGGCAGCGGTGGTTAAAGGCACTCTTTGTCTCACCATCTCTCTCTGCAGCTGCAGCCTCTTGTGGGTGCGTTTCTGGTGCTCCTTGGCACAACTCTCCAGACTGGCGAACTTTGAAGTGCCTTCCTGAAAAGCAAACACCAGACATTCTCACACAAGTGACTGAAGAAAGGTTTCCAGGGTTTCCAGATCTTTTTCAACAGAGCAACGACTCCCCTGTCGTTCGCTGCTCCGGGGACGAAAGACCGACACTGACACTGACACTGACACACTGGTACAGTCACATAAAACTCAGGGATTTAAGGGGAAATTAAGAATGTTTTTTAAGAAAACTCGCAGGAATATCAATATTTAACATGTACCAGTGACATATACTGTATATAGGTCAGATATGCTGTCTCACATTTATTCTAAATTAACCTTGTGATTTTGATTTAAAAAATCAATCCAGAGAAATACTTTTAGGTAATAAAATGAGGTTTCTACTCATGCTGAACGATTTTGAATAAAGAATTGCGATTATTTTGACTAGAATTGCGATATGATTTGTGATGTGAGATGGAAAAGTCATATTTACATCATCATTTCATTTGAATAACATATTTTAAATGATGATTGTGTGATATTTGTGCAGATCTGTGAGAAACAAACCATATGTAGAATATGACATGTAACAAAAATCCATCTAAAATGTTCATTTACACACACTTTGGTTTGATTTTGATTCAATTTCAGCTCTAGTTTCTACCAATGAAACGTCTTCCTGTCTTTAATCTTCAACTCATATGGAATGTATTCTTCACTTTCTTGCACTTTCACACAGTGGCCTTCGTTTGTGTTGAAATATTTGCTGTTGATGTCATTTAGTTTAGTTGCTTTGTCCCTTGTTGTGTTTTTGTGTGTCTACATGTTTATACGTGTTTTATTTATTATTTATTGTCCCTGGTGGTGAAACAGCAGCAGTAGCACGCTGGTATTTTGTTTGTTTGTTGTGTCGTAATAAGCAGTGAGCGTTGTTATCTTCAGTGATTGTTCAGTGATCAGCTGATACCACAGTTTTATTTTCTTGGCCATAAATGAACTCTGTGACAGGTGTGTGTGTGTGTGTGTGTGTGTGTGGCTAAAAAGGAAAATATAACGCTGATAAAAAAAGCTTAAACATCATAGTGACAAGTTGAAACTCACCCTCATGAGAAGCTCTCTGCTGGTCAGGTAGTTGTTGTGGTCTGAGAAGATGTCGGACAGTTCCTCGAACGTCTGCATGCTGTCCCTGCGTCAGGCACAGACTCATGTTAGTGTGTGTGTGATAGGGTGTTTTGATTCTTCCAGTCAAACCTGCTGAGATAATGTGAATAGTTTTTTAAATTGGAGGCTTACTTGTGCACACAGGCCCACGCTCTCTTCAGTCTGTACAAGGGGTTCGACTGCAGAGCCGACACGATGGCGCGCAGCGACGAGAAGTTCTTACGTATACGACACTCCTGTTTACAACAACATGTGATCAGTCCATGCCTGTTTGTGTGTCTGTGTGTGTCTCTGTGTGTGTGTGTGTGTGTGTGTGCTTTGCCCACCTGAGCGATGTCTATCCAGCGCTGGATGACCCTCGCTCTGACATGCGGTCTGATCTGCTTGTGTTTGAGCACCGTGCTGACCACGCAGGCGGCCACGGCGTTAAACTGAGTGATGGTGGCTCGGATGGTGGAGGCACAGTGTTTGTTGTGCTTCTTGTCCCTCTGAGACCAGATGGAGCCCAGACAGTGGTGAGGAACCACCTTTTTAAACAGCAGCTGCAGCAGAAGGACAAGCGGATGTTAGTGTGACGTGAGGGAGGGAACCATCATTTCTTCTCCTCTTATATTAGGAAAAGTTACACTTGATTGTGTTTAACACTTATTTAACTCATGTCTATAAATATCTTATATGTGCAAACTTGCAATTAAATATTAAGGATAAGAAATCTGTACAATCTGTTTAAAGCCAGAGGTTTGAGAATAAATACTCTCTCCTTCACTCCTCATATTCAGCATCAGGTAAAGAAGTTAAAAGCTTCTTTTCAGGCTAAATAAAGACTTGTTGCCTCCACCTTCAATGCTTAAGTGGATTATGGAGATGTTATTTATAGGAACTGTCCACGCTCTCCTCTGTTTATCACGGTGCACTAAGGTTCATTATGAACATTGGTCTGATTTGTCCTGGTGTAAACACTTGGTTCTTAGGTCACAGGATTAGTTTTTATTGTCAGTTCCATTAGTCAGACTGCCTTTCAGTGTGCTGCTCCCTGTGACTGCAACGCTCTGCAAAATGACCTAAAACTCAAGGAGCTGGTCTCACTGAACACTTTAGTTCATGTTTTAACTGATTTTAGCTGATTTTAATGTTGCTGAGCTTTGTTTGTTGACCACTTGTAGTTGAATCTATTTACGGTCTATTTATTTCTTACATGCAGATGATTATGGTGCCGTTTTAATGTTGTTGTTAAAGTCTGTAACTTTAATCTCAATGAGTCTTCTCCTGGTAAAAATTAAGTTTTAATTTAAAAACAACGGTTAACTTGATTTAAATGGCGGTTGTTAACCTGAAATTTAATTTCTACCTACAGTAATCTGAACGTGTCAGTGGTTTGTGTGGTAAAACATAGCAGTAGAGTTACTGGTGTTTTTAAGGCAGCAGGTGAACATTTGTTCCTAAATTGAAATGGACTAGAGTGTCACGCAGCATACGCTGCCACATCTCTGCCTGTGTCTGTGTTCATTTCTCCTCATTTACCGCATCCATGTAGGTCAGCTGCTCAGCCACCAGGTCGGCATCGAAAGACAGGAAGTCCTCGTGGACCTCAAATTCTACTTCCTCATCTTCCCCCAGGCAGAAAGAACTGTTGGCATGGAAACCACCTAAAAGCAGGTGACGCCACATTTGTTTTGTAAGTGAAACCTCGAGATGAGACACAAGATAGTGAATATAACTCTCCACTTCATGACTTACCGTCATTGTCATCCATGCCAGCCTGACTCTGCAGCTGCTCGAGCAGATTCTCTGCCCGTCTCAGAGCCTCGGACCCAGGCAGAGCTTTACGCAGGTAGTCCATCAGCCGGTGCAGACATGGGTAGTCAGGAGGCTCCTGAAAGTCTTCAGGACACTGGTCCAGCCAGGCACACAAGATAGAGGCCAAGGCACTGTGAAGACGGCGAGGAGACGTTTACATTTAAACAACAAAAGGCATGAAATATCCCTTTAATAGACGTGTGCGTATAGAAGTGTATCTCACTTTCTGATGGCTCCGATTGTTTCCGAGCCACGGCATCTCTCTGTGTCATGTCCATTTTCCTCCATGCATCCATAACTGCAGCAGAGAACAGAGGAAGCCACTTAAATGTAAACACAGCAAACTTTGATGACTTCAGCTGAAACACGTCGCTGCGTCTCACCTGTCGAGCAGCAGCTGCAGGACAGTCTGCGTGCAGGTGAACGCTCTGTACGTGGACAGGAAGATGGAGGTGTAGGTGAGGTCGTTGTCTCCGTACGCCGTCAACAGCGTCTCCACCAGTCTCTCCAGCGTCCCCGCACGGATACTGCGGATTTTGCAGGTCTCCAGCTGGCTCACCGTGTGGCCGGGAGGGAGCCGATCGCCCTCCGCCTGAACACACACACACACACATATTTTTGACACTGTTAAACGCGTGGGAGCTAATGTTTAACAGTCACTTCTGACGCTTATCTGTGTTTTATTTTTGGCTCCGTGTTTGGACATCTGGAGACAATTCAGAAGATGAGAAAGGGCAAAAACAACATTAGAGCATTTTAAAATGATAGCTGATTTTTGTGCTGTCTTGCTCACCAACCCACAGTCCTAGTGATTTAGCCAGAATCTTTCAAGTCATTCCAGGGTGTCATGATTTCTAATTTTCTTATTTAGGAAGAAATATGGATGATTCGACAATTTCTTTCTATTTCTGATCAAAATGAGAACAAAAGTGTTTAAGAGCCATGTTTCAAGGTCCAGTGTGTAACATTTAGAAGGATTTGTTGGATATAAAAATGTTGAATATAATACCCTGAGTATTTTCTTATATAACTGTATAATCGCTTTAAATAATAAAATATTTGGTTTTCATTGGACCTTCTGGTGGGCCGGTACTAGCCCATGGGCCCTATGTTTGGCACCTTTTGTATGTCATTTAGAAATGGGCCTTGCTTTACAGAGGCCGTCGTCTCATGTCAGTGTTTCTACAGCAGCCTGAACAAAAACTAAAAAAACAATGACATCATTTCTGGTCCCTGAAGGCCACCATAGTTCCCTGATGCACTTGGAAGAGGAATGGGGTGAGTGAGTGAGTGAAGGAGTTGGTTACAATGTGCAGTGTCACTAATGTTTTTTAGAAGCAGATATAATAGAATCATCTTTAAAGAGAACAAGTCACTGAATGCTTCACACAGTGGTTAGGGTTAGGGTTCGTGAAGTAAAGGCAGACTTTGTAAAATCATTAATGAGGCCGAGTCCATGACAGATTTCTCTAAGATGGATGGAGGGAGGAAACAGTGGAGACAGTTGTGACCTATATTTAACTCTGATTCGTCCAGATGTGCTGGACTATTTTATTTGGTCTAGGTGAACATACAGCGATACAGTCAGTGCTTATACAACGGCTAGAGAAAGAGAGACAGAGAGAGAAAGAGAGGGACCTTGGGTGATGTTAGCTCCCTACAACAGGAAACACTCCAATCTGCTTTTAATCACAGCAGGCCCCTCCTCCACAACCCCTTCAGACAGAGAGTAGAGCAGCGTGAGCCGAGTTCTCCCAACAACAACAGCTCAGTGAACGCGAGAAATCTCAGTGAGCTCATCTTCAGTTTACCAAACATTCAAATGCACTAATTACCCCACACACTGTAAACGCTACACACAGTGCAGGCTGTTAATCCCACTCGTTGTAATTACTCTCAATCCCTGACAATTGACTGTTGGGAGTGAATCTGCGCTGAATGCGATTGTTCTGTGTGTTGTGCAGCAGAAAGTAGCCATGTTGTTTTAATGAGCTCTAATACAGTTGACAGCTCGTGCTGTTGCTGCTCCGTCATTATGGTCTTAAAGCCCCAGAGCTGTTATCTGTTCCGTCTTTCATGTGCCGCTCTCCCACGTCGAGCAGCTCAAGCAAAACAAAAGATCACAATTCTTATTGCAAACAAATGAAAAGCCTTGTAAATCTGACTTGTAATTTCTGTTGTGCCAGGTTTTGGTTATTTTTTGTGCATTCTTGTAGAAAACTCACAGGAGACACTGAGGATAATGCCTCTAATTGGCTCTTTCTGTGTTGTGTAATAATATACTGTGTAACGTCTTATTATGCTGATATAAACAGCGCAGTGGAGGAAACACTAATGCCTCATATCCACTGAAAAGCCTTCAATACTGCACACTGCTCTAGAAGAGAACAGGCTGGGGGATTTTTTTTGGCAGTTGGAAAGGTCAGGAAATCACGTGCTTTGGCTGAACAGACCGACGCAGGTCTAGTGAAACTGTCGATTTTCAGCAGGCAACTTAAAACAAAGGTGTCGTCCAAACGGAGGGAGGGTTGCAGCTCAAATGGTAAAACAACAATAGAGATTAGGTTGTGTTGTTTTTTAAGCTGCGCAGGATGCACACACCTAACTGGGTTGCTTTCATAAAGCGCGCGCGCACGATGAATGCCAAGCGTTAGAGACTGTTCCGCTTGAGATTAAAAAACAACAACAGGTCGGGAGAGCGGGGGAAAGGTTCCTAATCTCCAGACCAGCTGGGATTCTGCCCCAGTGTGTGTTACACCCCAATCCCACTGGTCAAATAAACAGTTCAGACTTGCACTTGAATGGGAATGTCTTTACCTTTACTACCAGAAGATGTTAGTGATGTTTATGTCAATATTTAGCCTTTATTAAAATCACTAAAAAATGGACTTGTGTTTTCACATTTTGCCAACATGATCTTTAACATTTCCAACAATGATTTAAACTTCAAGCACACAGTCCATTTTATCTGGTGTCCTTTAACTGTCCTCCACAACATAAATGTAACAAGAAGTCAACACTTTTAATAGATATTCTTCTTCTTCTTCCTTCGGCTTTTCCCTTTAGTTCTTAATAAAAACTAGACACGAGAGACACGAGACATGAGAATCAAACACTAGACTCTTGAGAGAATAGGTGAACACTCATGGTTACAAGTGCCCAGTGCACAAAATAGTCAAATGAAGAGGTGCTGGTGCTGCCCGCTCACTTCAAGCACTGGTGTCGACTCATATTTACAGAGGCAGCATTGTTATAAAGGAAGAGCAATTCAATAGAAATATGCAAATGAATGTATGCCGTGTTCTGGCAGCGACTTTTCAGGCTGGCTTTATCTTCCCATTGAAAGTGGCAGGTAACAGGTGTTTAATTCAGCACGGGACGTATTTGTTTTTGTGTTTCCATTAGAAATATTACCAACATAACCAGCCCCATCAGTTCAGTTCCAACGTCTGACCCAGAGCTCTACCGTTCCGAACCATGCCGTGATGCAAACACAGCCCAACTGAGCCTATACACGCGTAATAATATGTATTGTATGTAAGTCTGGTGTTAGTTGTATTAACACAGTGACATGTAGTCCGTGTCACGCTGCTCCAGTGTGTGTTCAACATGAGTGACGTCGACTCACCCCCAGCCATCTTGCTCCCTTGTTAGCTGCCTGTTGAATCTGAACCCTCTTCAGTGTCACGTTGTAGATGGCTCCTTCCTCGACTTCCTCCCCCCAGTCCTGCACTGAGCTCTGCAAAGACAGAGAGAGAGGGGGAAAAAAAGTTCAGATGTGAGGAGAGACTCACTGCTGCAGAGGTAACATTCACAAAAAGAGTCCGGGCAGGAAAACAGATGACAAATACAAAGACACGCAACCTCTGCGTTCACTCTGAACTAGAAAGAGAAGGACTTAAGGTGCAGTAAAACATCAAGACTGACTCCCCAACCCCCACAAATGCAGCCTGCCAAGCCTCCCCTCCCCTCCCTTCCCCTCCCCTCACCCCATCTTTACTCCCTCTTTTATTATCCATCTCTTTCACTGTTGTGTCTCTCTGGAGCTGAAGTCAGTGAAAAGTTACAGATAAGAGGCAGAGCAGAGGGAAGTCTCTTAAACAAACCCATACATCGTGAAATGCAAGCAAAGAGAGCTTGATTACAAATGTGTGTCAACCACACACACACACACATAAACGACGTGTATTTGAGCTCACGTTGTAGCCTTGGATTCATATGTACAGCATATGTCTGTGGCTGTAAATGACTCACAAACAATATGGATGTGTGAAGTTAAAAAATCCAAAACTGGAGCTCAGAATCCGGCCGAGTTCTGCTGAGACGTCAACGCACGGAAACAAAAACAGAGGCAGGCAGACAGTGAGAGGGACAGGCCAAACAGAAAGACCACGCGTGCAGTATTATAGCCAAGTCACACTCACACAAACACTCTCATTTAAACAGCTCCATGGCAAAACCGGAGCTTTTGCCTCAACAGAACGGGGGTGCCAGAAAGGAGGTCAAAGGTGAAAGCTGCCGTTAACAGGCTCTGTGGACGATCCTGGAGGTCAGCGGCACTCAGCCACTCAGAAACATGACACAACAAAAACACACATTCTTTTAAAGGAGGGAAATGAGCTGATTCAATTTGTCTGAAACATCATACGTCTTTCTCAGCGTCCATCCGTATGGCGAGCAACATTGTCTCCCTGCCTTAGCTGCCGGCTGGAAGGCTGGCACAGAGACAGATAAATACATCAGTGCATGAGTCATGCAGTCCACACACACACACACACACACACACACACACACTCCCAAAACAATAGCAGGAGGTCTCAGTACTGGCTGGCCAGGCCCAGGCTGCTGAGTTCACAGTCTCTCTCTCACACACAGATGTTTTTCAGAGCCAAATTTTTTAAAAAGAAACAGTCTCAGCTCCACTTTGTGCACAAAGTTGAGCCGACACTAAAAGTTGACACAAACTTCCACAATGACAACAACAACAATTAGTGCTTAACAAATCAAAACTGTGTATTTCAACAGTGCAAAAGTTTATCTTGTTCTACCTTCTGTTCCAACGTACAGCTCATACACGGAAGCCTTATCTTTAAGCTCTCACACATTTTAAATCTATTCAACTGTCAACGCTCTACTGACCCTTGACTTCAAATAATTATATTGCAAATCAGATTGTAGAAAATGTATATATTATTTCCATGAATCGTTCAAAGTCCAGTGTGGGAGAACCAGTGCCTTCTAATGGTGAGACTGTAGATTGTAACACACAGAATATTGCTGTTCTTTGTTAGTGTAGTAAACGATTTGTTCATTAGAGCTGCTGTAGAAACATAGTAGCACAAGATGGCTGCCTCAGTAAAACAAGCCCCTCGCCCAAAAAACATATAAATGCTTATTTTAAATCTAAGAAATCCAAATCATTCTTATTTCAAAGTCATTCTACGCAGTTTTGGGTAGAATGTTCCATTTCTGTCCCATTTGACCACAGAGAGAGTTTGTGGCTGTTGTGAAGGAGGACATGAGTGTAACAGAAGAACACACATGGTACAGATTGACACACATGATTGGCTGTGGCGACCCCTAAGGGCAGAATCAGGAAGAAAAGGATTCAATTTCTGCCAAAACACCAGCATAAAAGTTCCATACTGGCTCTTTAAGTGCGTGTTTACAGCCTGTGATCACCTGAATCCTTCCACAGCAGAGGCTCAGAGTGACCGTGGAGGACAGAGAGGATCCTATCTCAGCTGTGTGTGAAACAATAGTCCCGCGATAACAACAGCACTTGTGTGGAGTGTGATGTGTTGGCTTTTGTGCTTTTGTCGACTGGACGCAGCTGGGAGCCGAGGAGAGACAGTGATGATGGTGATGATGATGATGAAGATGGTGGTGGCCCCGGGGCCTCGACAATTGTTCCCTCAGTCTGTTTCACGGCGGGGCTTCCAGACAAAAGTTTCAGACACTTATCGTTATTTCTTCCTCCTGTTGCACAGGTTTACAAACTTTTACGCAGAGTCACTACAATGTGGGTTCAACTGGGTTTAAACCTGGACTGTTCCACAGTTCCCCGCCTCCTCCTCCTCCTCCTCCTCCTCTGCTCTCCCCCATCATCCGCTACTTTCCCAAGCTTACCCCCCCCTTCCTTTCTCTCCCCCGTTCCCTCTTTAACCCCCCTCCCTCCCTCCTTCTCCCCCTCTCTCTTTAAAACCACAAACATCAACAATAACAACAACAGCGCGCGCACAGCATGTAAAACCTTTGAATTTCTCTTTCTTTTCGTTATTGTTACCATTTTAGTTTTCCAGGCGAACTTCATGGTGAGCGTTTCTTTCATGATCCGGAGGCAGCATCAGAGCTCATGAATCATCCGACCAGAGAAGAAGAAGAAGAAGAAGAAGAAGAAGAAGAAGAAGAGAAGGTTTTTCCTCGGGTAAAATCCTCGCTGTGCAAGAAACGCTTTCTCTTGTATCCGCGCGCACTGACGCACACACGACACTTTGATCCGCGCTCCAAATCCCGTGAGTGTGTGTGAGACTGTCAGTAAACGCTCTCCACTCTTCTAGTGAATTACCAAACTCCTCCCACTCCCACTCACAACAGTCCCGTCCAAACTCCGCCTCCTCTTTTTTCATGCACCACTTCCACCAGACTGACAACAACGTGCGCAATGACGCGCGGCTGTGATGTGTTTGCGCAACGCGGCACAGACATAAATCTCCTTCATGTGAAATTCATAAAGCAAATCATTTATAATTTTTACCAGTTGTCTAAAGTTGTGTTTTCATCAAAAAACAGGAACATTTTGTCTTGTGATCTGTTCTTTTAGGTTTTTATTGTTTTGATCTATCAAATAATATTTTCTTGAAACGAAAAGAACACAAATCCTCATTTTAAAAGTTGATATGATTAAAAATATGTAAATTTTCCATGGGACCAGTGTGGGACTTGTCTGATTACATTCCTGACAGCACATGTGCTGACATGAAACCATCACTGGTCTTTGTGGTGATTAAGAAACTTCAAATATTCTCATCAGATCCTATTTTAGTTTTATTCATTTTACACATATTTACCACTGTGTTATCATATCATATTATTGAAGAAACACAATTTAGGAGAGAAAGTAAAGTCAAAAATATAATGTGATATAATGATATAGTGATATAATAAAGCCAATAAATGTTATGGTGGGAGACATACACAGAACAATCCCAGAACAGTAAAATAAATAAACTGAAAACTAAAAAAAAAAAGAACCACACAGAACGAAAAACCACATGATGGTTCCAAAAAAATGTCTCCTACAGTTTTGTGAAGTTGTAAGTTGAACCATAATACTGTTACAAAGTGCTTTAAAATAAAAAATACATATATATAATTTAATAGCAACTGATAAGTAGAAGCCATGAAAAGTCACATTCAAAAGGGAGGTATTTTCCTCTCAGTCTGGGAGCCCTGATTTGAAATGACCTTTTTGTTTGAGCCAGAAACCTGGGAACGACCAAGGAGGCTACGGGAGCAACATAATCCCCAACAGGTAAACTGGATGTGATGTTTATATATCTGGGTAAATGGACAACAGTGTGATTGACAGCTGATATCATCCATAATCTGTATTTCTGAAAGCTTCAAAACAGGAGTTTGTTACCTCATGGTAATAACTAGTGACATCAAATAGTGAGACTGCAAAATATTACAAACTTTTCATATTACACTCACATCTCCCGTTTCCAAGAGCATGAGGGAAGTACGGTGGTCTTCAATCACCAGAAAAGATCGAAACACTCTTGTGCTGTGTTTCCACCGAGTGGAACAGTCCGGTTTGGTACAGTATGATGTGCATTTTTTTTGTGTTTCCATTAGGAACCAGAGTACCAGAATAACCAATGTTTTGGCTCCCTTCCTTTGAGGTACCAGAGTC
This sequence comes from Solea solea, assembly GCF_958295425.1. Lineage (NCBI taxonomy): Eukaryota > Metazoa > Chordata > Actinopteri > Pleuronectiformes > Soleidae > Solea > Solea solea. The sequence continues at coordinate 1,869,486 of NC_081142.1, read as the reverse complement.
AAACAGAATGGTCCAGTCGGGGTGGATCTAGACAGTCAGCCGACAGACAAACATCGAACCCTTGGGAAGTCGTTGTCATGCCATCAGACACCACACACACCCTGCAGCTATTATTGTCAGTCCAAACGTAAGCCTGACCCAGGACTTTACCATTCCAAACCGTACTGTACCGTGATGGAAACACAGCATTCTCACAAATACACTGTATATTAAAGCTCACATGACTTCCTGTACGGACGATGTGATGTGGGGCCTTCAGTCATAAAGCAGCTGCAGCCTCACAGTCCCTGTGTGGGACAATACAAGGAAGGCTCTAGATGCCGTCACCACTACTGTGCATTGTCAGTGACGGGAGAAGAGAATGGGCCGAGTGTGTGAGAACGGGCATCACTGTTCCACTGTGAATGAGCCCTCGCATGTACTCAAATCACCCACAGATATGAATCAGACAAACCCACTTTGTGAGGCACGGTTCTTGTACAAAGTTGTATCATAAATGTATATCGACAGTGAACAAGCAGAGGTTTCACACATTTACATAATTCTAGTTAGTGATGCAGAGTCACACGGACCGAGGAGGAAACAATAAGAACTTTGCTGATCGGACCAGTGGGAGAAAGGCTAAACCATGTGTGTGAGTGTGTACGTGATACATGCTGCCCACTCCTGCACCAGCACGTAACCCAGACGTCACACTGCATGTCACACACACACACACACACACACACACAGGGTGCCCCCAGCTTTAGCCAGAGTGCACCCTAAGGCCAGGGAAGTCTTTTCTCCGTCAGAGATCCAGCAGTTTGTTTTTTATCAATTCTTCTTGCTAACTATTTATCATGTTGTATAACTGGACAAGCTCCAGTTCCCAGGCTGAGCTGCTCCGGTGTCCCTGGGGGTCTCTGGAGCTCTGGGAAGCCCAGAGGGGCAGTGGGAAGGTTGCGGCCCCACACGACCTCTGGCTCTGTCCCAGGAGGATCGGAGTGTTGGTCTCACAGCAGGAGTGATGTCACGTCTTTCAGGGGGAAACGGGACGTCTGACAAACATGGCAGCTGCTGCACGATTGACAGATGAGCGGAGGAGCACACCTTCAAGTTGAGATTCAAAGTTTAGAAGTTCTTTGCTTTAAACGGAAATTGTTTGCCTTTTGTAGCCATAGGCTCTTGACTATCTGTACTATAGGCAAGGGCCTTGCATTATGGAGGCCTCCAGCTTGTGCAGCCATGTTAAGGTGGTGGTTTGCCTCTTTGCAGAGTTCACGCAATAAAATACCACTAGTGCTGGTACAATGGGACAAGGACTTGAATGCAAGTGATGTTTGATGCAGTCTGCAGTCTCACCACTAGATGTCACTTATTCTCACACACTGGACCAAAACTAAATATTTAGTATTCATATCTAGTACAAAAGATCATCGATGTTGGAGCTGCTTCACAGAACAGCCTCTCTCTTTCTGAACGTTTATTATACTGAAAGGTTATTATCATATAATAAAGACAGAATGATGCCGGTCTAAGATGACTAATGGCGTATTTCCACCGGCTCTACTCGCCTCGGCACGACGCGGCACGATTAGGTTGCATCTCCACTACAAAAAAAGTACCTACTCAACGTGGGCGGAGTCATCACTGCACGGCTGCAGGAAACTGCGGTGACTTTTACATGCGATGTTTTCAGTGTAACTGAATCAAATCACTAGAATCTGGTCGGCAGGGTCTGTGATCAGTAGTACTGTCCCTAAATACACCAGACTCCTGGTAGTTGTTGGGGATTAACTCCTTGTTAAGTGGTTTTAACTGATCTACAGTTCAGTTCTGTGTCAGACGTCTCTTCCTGTGACCAATCATCGCATAGTACCTGGTACCAGGTAGTACTACCAGGTTAAACCGTGCCGTGGCGAGGCGAGGCGAGTAGAGCCGGTGGAAACACGGCAAAACTGTTACTACTTTAAATACAGTTTGGTGGTTATGTTTCACTATGGATGACTTTTCATAAACAGTATGTATTCTAAGTAAAGGTAAAGGAAAGGTATCGCAAGTCTTTCCTCCCTGCTGCAGTCAGACTGTACAACCAGCACTCAACTGCTTCCTTCCCCGTACGATACTGCAAATAATAACACTGTCATCCTTGAGTGCACTTGTTGTTAATGTTTACCTTCTCTTTCTTTATTTCCTTACCTTATTTCAACTTTTCGACGTTGTTGTAAATGTACGCTGCTGTAACACTACAGATTTCCCCATGTGGGACGAATGAAGCTTTTTCGTATCTTAACTTATTTAATATATCTGTCACAAACACAGAGAAGCAAAAGGACGATGATTCTCTCTCTGGAAAGTTGTTGAAGTGGTATAAAATACACAAACCTGTTTCTATGCGGAAAGGATATTAAATAAAGCTCTCCTCTCTAACAGGACAATCCCTATTCCTTCCTCTCGGACGACTAATGACGCAGTGGCACTTGGGAAAGCCCTCGATGAGGACTAAACTTCTTTTTTTTGAATTGTTTATAAATGGTTCCTGCCATCACTGGACTTCCTACATCTCTGTGTCCAACAAAGTTTGAACAGAAAGCAGCGGCACATGCACACGGCTGACAAAAACAGGAGGCGCACCGCTCGCTCTGTTATTGCACCAGTGTGGGGAAAACGCACATTCCAGGAAATCTCCCACTTCCTGCCTCCAGCCTCCTGACTCCAGCAAGGCTGCTGTCCTCCTCATACCTGACTGTGGCTGTGGAACCTTGCTGGCCCTGGAGCACGGTCATAAAAAAGAGGAGAAGAGAAGCAGATAGAGCAGGAGAGCTGGATAAACTCTGAAAAACACAGACACATCACAGTGTGTGAGTGCTGGGTCACAGATTTAATGTCTCACTGTTTACATCCAAGATAAGGAGGTCATGCATCCCAAGAAAGTGTAGGACACCAGAGAGATTCACTTGAAAGGACATTATCTCCTCTGTGAGTGGCTGAAGGAGAGACAGACAGACAGACAGACAGACAGGAAAGAGTTCACGGTATCATTCAGAAACTGAGAGGATCCACACTCAGGCTGAGAGACGGAGGACGAGTGATGCAACGAGCAATCTTATCCAGACATCCAGAGAAGGAGTGATTTCATATTTCAGACAAGAAAGAGACTCAGCGTTTCCTGTCAACTGTAAACACACAACAGAGCTGAAGAGAGGAGTCGACATTTCACCCAGAAACTCAGCTCTAACGTTAGAAATGGAGAGGGATTTTTCTGCTGCTCAATCTAGTCCAAATCAAATGTGTCTGCGCCTTTTCTTTCTTCTTTACTTGTGAGGTTGTTTGTGTGTGTGTGTGTGTGTGTGTGTGTGTGTGTGTGCGTGTGTGTGCGTGTGTGTGTGTGTGTGTGTGTGTGTGTGTGTGTGTGTGTGTGTGTGTGTGTGTGTTAAAGGCTCTTATCGCTCTTTCATTTCACCGCATGTTTATGTGTGGTTGGAGGTTTTGTGTTTCCAGAGCATTCTGCCCAGTAGAGGGCAGAGTTCATGAACCACACGGTTTGTCCAGAGTCAGCAGGGTTTTATATTCATGTTGCAGGGTCAGGATGATCTGCTGTAACTCCATACGCCAAACGCAGCCAAAGTAGTTTAAATAGGCCTGTTTAAGAGCAATGAAGCAGGGGGACATGCACTCAGCGGCGGAGTGTCTGTTGAAGCACTGTAACAAACAACAGTGATGGATAAGGACACGCCGGGTCATCCGTCATTACACACAGCTGCATTTTCTGTTTCTCTTTCTCTCTGGCTCTGTCTCTGCTGTGGTCAACTGAAGCCTTTGTCCGGCAAACAGCCACATTAAAGCTCTGTCTGCTTCTCTCCCCCTGCTCTTATGTCATGTCTCTGCTCCTCACATCTATTGTCCTGCCTGTTGTCGAGCTCTCTCCTCCCTGTGTGTGTGTGTGTGTGTGTGTGGAGGGGTGACATCATTAGTTTCCAGTAAAGTCCAGAGCTGCAGACAGAGAAACACCCCCGACTTCTCTGCCTCTTCCTCCTCCTCCTCCTCCTCCTCCTCCTCCTCCTCTGCACTTTACATCAACACTAAAATCAATGTGCACGTTTAAAGTGTGTTATTCTGTTCTGGTGTTTTTAAGTTCCGTGTACATCAAATCTGTTGCAAAGCATTTAAACTTCATTTCACACTAGAACTAGAAACTAGAAACTACTTGCGCTCACTTGTTTCCACTTGATGCTACATTTGGAGAAGTTAGGATAAATGATAGAAGCTCCACCATCACACACACACACACATTATGCACACGCACACACGGCCCCTCCCCTCTCACAGGGCCTCAGCCCTGACACCCCTTTAGATCTAAGTCCCACTAAGCCTGGAATGAATCCGTCTGGACTGGCTCGGTTGTCTGTCTGACCCCTCCCCAGCTAATGAGAGTCGGACCATCTGTTGCCCAGCACATGCATGTTACCCAAAATGAGTCGCATGCTGCACGCAACAAAAACACCACCACCCACCAATGAAACGTGTAAAACCCACAATCACACCAGAACATTTGTAGGGTGCACTTCCTTCAGCCGTCCGTGCTGCTATTTCAGCCTGTACTCTGTGAAAGTGTCGCATCTCACGTCTTAATTTAATTCAGAGTGATGTTTTACCCCAGTCTGGAGCTACATTGTGTTACATTGGTGTTACAGTGAAGTGTGATGCACGTGCACTGCAGGAAATGAAACTGCGTAGACGATGCACACTACAACCAAAAGAGGCAGTGGCACAGAAACAAGCGTTTTGTTGCCATGAAACAAATCAAAATAAAGGAATTATACACTGATAAACCATAACATAGAGATAGAGAAGAGAAGAGAAGAGAAGAGAAGAGGAGAGAAGAGAAGAGAAGAGAAGAGAAGAGAAGAGGAGAGGAGAGGAGAGGAGAGGAGAGGAGAGGAGAGGAGAGGAGAGGAGAGGAGAGGAGAGGAGAGGAGAGGAGAGGAGAGGAGAGGAGAGGAGAGAAGAGTTCAATAGTTCACACAATGAGCAAACACTAGGCGTCAGTGGAGAGAACAAACCCAAAGATGTGCAGCCCCCTGCCTGAGCCAGTAGGGGTGAGAGAAAAAATGGGGGACAGAAGGAAGGAGCTGACGTAAAAATGAACAAGCCACAGAAAAGTGACAGTGAAATTACAGTTCACTGTGTTCACACAAGTATGTACTGTATGTGTCCACTAGCATCACTAATGGGAAAGCATTTCAATGAGTCTCTATTTGATAAACACTTTTAAAAATGATTTTAGCTACAGGTTCATTCACAAATATATTCACAAATAAAGTGTGAAAAATGGGAGGAATTTTCTTGGGTTGACATCAATCAGCCAAAAACATTAAAACACGTAACTGGTTGTCATGGCTGATGGCTGAAAATGCTTCACATAATGTGTTGTGTCATTAAAATGCTATCAGAGCGTCCCACTCTCAATATTAAAAAACTCATTTCTCTCTCTCCTGACACCTGAAACAGACTTACTCTTACACTCAGTTTCACACATCGTCTCAAATGTGCTCATTTTTATTTCAAATAGACAACGTTAATGCTCACATGGTCGACGGGGAGCGTGAATCTTATATTTGTACGCGTAAATCATCCATCCATCGTCTACTGCTTTATGCTCCACATGAGGGTCGCAGGGTTGCTGGTGCCAATCCCAGCTGACATGGGGTGAAAGGCAGGGCCAACATACAGAGACAAATAACCATTAGAGTGTCCAGTTGGCCTCTGCATGTTTTTAGACCTGTGGGAGGATGTGAACCAGCAACTTTCTTGCTGTGAGCCTCTTCTTACAAGCCCAACTCTCTTCCACTTGGCCACACGTTGCCACAGGAGAAACTAAGTGTATCATGTTGTAAATGTGGCAGATTTGGCCATAGATGCTGCATCCACTGATATGATATTATATGATACATAATAGCACACAGACAGATTAAAGCATGTGACCGTGACATACACACTGAAGAAAAACACGAGGGAATAAACACATAAAAGTATTATTCAAGCACATTTACACAGACACAACTAAACGTTTAATGCAGGACATGTATCGTGTTCCACTGTTGGCACTTTCCTGTGTTTATTGAAGATTTTGGCCTCAACAGAATCATGATAGTTAGTCATATGCTGACGAGAAGTTTGTGCGAGTGCTGACCACTCATATTAATAACTGGACAAACACACACGTATGCAAAGTTCACAAAAATGCAGCATTAGCCAGGACGCATGACTAGGATCAAGCTGGCGAGGTTTTTTTTTGCGTGTGTGTGAATCTAGCTGCACATGTGGCCTTCTGTCCCCTCCCACACACACACACACACACACACACACACACACACACATATGTATGCACCACAGCAAAGCACACCCCCATTACCATATGGTGTGATGCATTTCTGCCCCAGTTGCTGCTCTGAGATGAATGTCTGCCATATTGACTTTTCACACCCGTCTCATTATGTGACCTCATTAGGACCAAATTCACAATGTCGACCTCTACAGAGACGCAGGCGACCAGACAACGTGACACGCTGGGGGTCATCCAGCGCGCACATGCGTGTAAACACCATCTTAACAAAATGAAAGTGCAACCAAGAGCCAGAGATTTTAGAGAAGTTTGGTAGTTTGATATTTGTGCAATCTTGAGAGCGAGGACATTTATGTTAGAAGAAGTGACAGAAGTGCATTTCTGTCCCTTCAGCTTCATTTACAGATAAATAAAGTAACCCAGTCCTTTCCGTTTCTTCTCAACTTCCCAGATGTTGCAAAATGTTACAGAGACTATTGAATATTAGTTGTTATATGACTCTTACAGAAAACCATGCACACATTATTTTAAGGCCAAAAGGCAATAAATAGTTTAGTATTTTTGCATTTTAACATGATCCCTGTGACACAACCAGAGGCAGGTGCATAACAGCTCAGCAAAACATGGCAGCAAACTGGTACAACAGAAAAACAAGTTTTGTCCAACACGTTAAATCTATGTCAACTATATCATGCTGTGAGACAGGAAACTGAGAGTTTGTGTTACTTAGTAAACTGTTCACTCCTCGCCACAGATTCATCACAAAACTAATTTTACGGTACTGCTCTGCTGCTTCGATTAGGTAAACTCGGATGACTCTGGTGTTTGGAAACATTCAAACTAAAATTAGTGCTGGATTTGTAAATCCACAAAAGAAAGGTGATGGCACAATCATGGCAGAAACAAAATGACAGGTTTTATTTACAGTATGTATCCCTATTTATCCCTTTAAGGTACATATTAACAAACAAAAAAAAAAGCGGCATAACTTGTCTCAACCAGATGAATGAATCAGTGTTGACAAGTCATCAAAACACATGACAAGCAAAAAAGAAGTTGAGAAGTGGAAACTGAGACGTCACAGAGCTTCGGCCTGAAACGTGCACTTCTCGAAAAGACAAGAAAGAGGAAGAAGGAGCTGCAAACTCAGCTCTCTGACTTTTGTTCAATGGAAAACAAGCTATCATCGAAATTCTGCGCAACCCCTTCACCCCCCCCCCCCCCCACCTTCCCTCCTTTTCCTTTCCTTTGTCCCCCTTTTCCCTGTACAAATGCTACTTCTGCTTTTCTAAAGACTAAGGTCACTGAACTGTCCTGCTGCTTATTGTATGCCCGCTGTTCATATTCCCTGCAGTGGAGTGTTAATTAATGGACCTGCAGCTTAAACACATTTCCGTATCCCTGCATAGAGAGACTAAATGAATGCACACTTGAGGAGCAGTGAAATGTCCTGTGGTAACCTCCTGAGATCTGTATGTGTGTGTGTGTGCGTGTGTGCGTGTGCATGTGCATGTGCATGTGCATGTGTATGTGTGTGTGTGTGTGTGTGTGCAGCTGTTGACACTTTCACTTCTGTGCAGCTGGGTTCAAACCCGATCATGTTCCAAGTGTTTCCTACTTGAATCACATCCACTAACATCCGCATCACAATAAAGTTTATTTATATGTGATTTTATGGATTATTAATTGATGTTACAGATAACAGATAACTATCTGTGTCAGTTATCTGTGTCAGTTGCCACATCTCTCTCTCTGTGTCCCTCTGTGTCCATGTCCTCAGTGGACTGCTGATAATGACTGACACCTCAGCACTGCTCCCTCCTGTCTGACCTGGACTGTGGACCTGACAGCTGTCTGTAACAGCACAGCCCGGTGATTAGGGCGAGGTAATGACTCTACTTGATGCATTTATGACAGCCACGGTTTCATAACCTCATGCAGATGGACAAAATGTCACTGCACAGTTGGGACATAAGAAAGCAGTGAAGACAAAGTCTCTGTCCCTTTGAGCTGGCGGGGGGTGAGCACATGAACTCTGTACATGCACTTGTTCTTTGTACATCTTTGACATGAGTGCAAGATGCAAAGCAGATCATGTCCTGAGGCTCCCAAGAACAGCTATTTATATTAATTCACAGAAAGGAAAATGTTGTTTGAAGCTCCTTAAATCAGTTATGGCCAATTTATAGTTTGCTATTCCACAAGTATGTGATTACGATGTAAATGTGTTTGCAGACACTAAAGCTGTAATGTAATTATATAAGCATGGCTTGGCCAGACAGCAATAGTTGTGTTTGCTACACACAGAACATTAGTGTGACACACTACACAATGCTGTTGCTGTCCATATCTGTATATATATATATATATATATATATATATATATATATTTATATATAGACATATATACATATATATATATATATACATATATATATATACATATATATGTATATATATATATACACATATGTACGTATATACATATGTATGTGCCTTGAACACCCATTTTTTTGTGCGATATTTTAGCAGCATTTATCAACTCAACTCTGCACAAGTGTTAGTGAGGTTAGGGTTAAAAAAGACAGGGCTAGGCAGCAAGTTACAGACAATCATATAAAAAATAAAATAAATAAATGTGTGATATCGAGTGTAAACGTCTACCATGGGAGTCAAAGTACAATGCTTTAACCACTGAGTGAACTGCTGATGGAAACCTCATTGAGGCTAATTAATGAGGACACATGAGACAATGAGGTACCAGATTGCTGTTATTTATACTACCACTAAGGGTGTTTCTTTAAGGGTTCTTTAAGGGTACTTGTGATTCGTCATTCCTGCATATCACCTTTAGTTGTGCTTCATTGGAGGACAGTCTGCTCACCTGCGCTTGTAAATCTTCACAACAAGCACCACAGAAGATCAGTCAGGAGTTTGTGAGCAAATCTTGGTAAAATAGAAGAGAACACCGAGAAGTTCCAGTACAGAAAAAATGCTTTGGGGTGAAAGGGTTAGATAAGAGGGCCAATGCATATACAACAGTGTACATGTGTTGAAGAAAGAAAGGGAGGGGGAGTGTTTGTGAGACTGCAGCAATACTTATAGATAGCAATCTTGTGACCACAAGCCACTTGAAAGATTGTGTTACATAAAATAATTTAGTCATGCTAAAGGTTTCATTTGTACCAGTAGAAAAACTGGGCCATTTGTCGGGTCAATGCTAACAACAGGCAGTTGTTTGTTACAGAACAGTAGACTACCTTCTGTTAAAACTGTAAACTGTATTATAAGGCTTGGTATGGTTAGATATGGGCCCCCCCAGTCCCCCTTTGTCCCCTTGAAACTGCCCTGTTTTAAAAGTTGAATAATTGTGCCACTGTAACTTTCCTTTGCAATTATATACATTTATGAAAAGTCTTAAACCCTCTATAAAATCATCCTCACTGCTCTGTCCATCCATCCGAGAGGACATTATAACACATTACTATAAAAAAACCCTCACATGGAATCATCATCTGCTGTCATGCAGAGTTTATGAACGTACGATACTGTTTGTCCACTGCAGAGAGTGTGAGAGTCTGTAAGTTAACCCCCAGTCTTCTTACCCCTCCAAACAATTGGCGGAAACAGTGGGAGAGAGGGGAGAGGACACGACAGCCAGGAAGTCAGCTAGGCAGAGACTTCCCAAAACTCAAAACATACATAAAAACACCAGTGTGACAGTCATGTGACAAAAGCTCACCCCCCGAGGAGATGTTGCTATTAGACGAATCCTCTATTAAAGCTGGAAAAGCCGGAGCATCACCAGAATGTGTGGTGTGAGAGAGAAACAGACGCCTGCACCTCGTCTATGATCTGATTTCAGTGCGGAAGATTCAGATGAATCACAGAGCAGTTCTGAGTTTCTATGGTTGTTATACTAAGCAGACATAAATCCAGGTCCCTTCAATGGAAAATTCTTAATTCCAGCATAGGTAACAACTGCCTAGGCTGCAAAGCAACCATTAAAAAATGAAAAAGAAGTCAATAAAAGCAATAAAATGCATGATAGGAGATTAAACTACTGACTTGGGTCAACTGATGCATATAAATCAAGTGTGTCTGTCCACACTTGTCTTAGGGGAGGGACAGTGTTGCATTAGTACTTACAGTCCAATACTACTTGAGTTGGACTTGAGCACTGATAACTGCAGCTTTGATAGCATGAGGATTCTAAATTGGAACATAGAAGACGTTATTGTTAGATCTTTGTAAAAGTTCACATGACTGAACATATAACTCTGAGATATTTCTGTGTGTAAGATTGCTGTAACATTAGCACTGCTTGTGGGTTTGTAATCCTGCAAATGTGGATGTTTTTTTTGCATTGTGTTGTTTTTTACACAATGTTTACACATATGATGCTACATACAGTAAATGTCATCAGGGATTTTACACAGTAAATACATAGGAAACTATGCAGATACATTTACTTGAGCACTGGAGTCAATCTTGGAACTTCACTGAAGCTGTGTTTCCATCATGGCACAGCACAGTTTGGAATGGTAACACACAGGGTCAGGCTTGTGTTTCGTACTTGCCAAAAAATGGAACTGTAGGGTCTGGTTATATTGGTACTAGAAATACACAAAACTAAACTGTTCCACAGATCTAGACTCTCTTCTTGCACTCTGCCACTCTCACATGGAACTCGAGGTTTAATGACTTACAGCAACACTATATGTTTACATGACATTAGAACAAAAAAGTATTATTCTTTTAAAATACGGACTTTTAAAATACATGTTGTCATGTTAGTCATGTTAGGTGCACCACAGTTTCTGACCCTGGCCACTTCCTGGAAATAAAAGAAGAAGCCAGTTCACAGAAGAATAAGACGACTGCGACACAAGCATGGCAAAACCCAGGCTGTTACAATGTTTTTCTGCTTTGTCGGCTTAAAAAAAAGGGTTATTTTTAAGTTGGTGCAGGATGGTAGGAAGACTTGAATGCTGCTCGACATGCTAACAACTAGCCACATGCGTCAATCAGTAAATCTATTCCCCACAACTGCTCATATTGTGGGACTGAACAGTGACTTGACTGGAAACGTACTGACTGTGACGTGTGAGGTTCATTAATCCGTGAGCTGCTGGCTCAGACCGTCACCACAGGAGCAGCTGATCCAAGTTTGTCGTTCACAGACTTCAGTCTCACTTCTCACAAAATCTCACAGCGTCATTTCTTCTTCTTCTCCAAATACATTTTCACTTTGACCTTGATACTGCAACTGAGCTGCTGCAGCAGCAGGTTGCTTGCTGGTAAACGACAAAGTAAGAATCTGTGAAAACTAAAAGTACATCATTTTGCATAAAGTAAAACTTACACAACATTGTTGTGTGTCACTCTCTGATTTTGGCACTTACTGTATTTGAGTCAGTTTTGGTTCTTGAGAAAAATAAGTGATGCTTTTTCTGTGAACTCTGACCACTCAGCAAGACACACACACACACACACACACGCACACACACACACACGCACACACACACACGCACACACACACACACCAATATGCAATAGCTGCAGTGAATTACAATTACTGCTTTTCACAACCGGTCAGCTGTCCGTGCCTCCAAAGGTAACTGTCTCTTAGGCATTACTGCACTGTGAGTTGCCGTCTTGTTGTCAAACAGAGGAGGTGAGAAAGTAATTGCTCATTTCTGAGTTGAGCAATGAAAAAAAAAGTTTTCTATTGGGTTTTCTTTTACAGGACAGTTTACAGAGGAAAAAGAAAAACCACGTGGCTACCAGCCGGGTCAGAACCACACACAAATAGGTAAAAAATATTTAAAAAGGAGATTCAAAATCAAGTCAACTGCACTTATTTGAAGCCTCCACCAAAATATAAAATGTATACTGAATAATTCAGATAATAATAAGCATCGACTCCAGTGAAACAGAACAGTTATACAATGTGTGACAAATGATAAAATACAACAATAATGATGATGAATGAAAACAGAAATAATCTGAAAAGCTTTGAGATGATAATTAAGGCATCTTTTGAAACACTGATATATCCACATGTTCCACTGCTCATGATACATTTAGTAAAAGAGATCTGCAGATGGACAAGTTGAATACAAATTGCCCAGTGAATCCTCAGTAATATCCCCCTTATTTTAATATATTTCATATTTCATAAAAAATAAACTTTTCACAGACAATGATGTCATAAATAGTAAGAATCTGCAGTTTCTTACATAAAAGAACAGCAGGTAAAGTGGATTCTGAAACAGTAACAGGTAATTACAATATTCATGATTTTTAAGGTGATTTTAAAAATGTTCTTTACCAGAATTGTGATATTTACGAGCTTGATGAACAGTAACAGCCAAAAGTAGAAGTTTCCAATTTATCTCAAAAAGAAAAAAAAGGAAGTTGTGTATATCAGTATTATCTGCAATCCTGGGGTTTTGAAAATCCTTTTTTTATTTCAGTTTCATTTGAAAGCTCACATCTGTGCTGTGTCATGTTTTGAGAGGCTCTGCAGCATTTTTATTTTATTTTCAGTCAACACTGAGTCGGCAACAGCTAAATAAAACACTTTATATTCTCGTTGTATTTATTATTGTATTTGGGCAGCTAATATCGCAGTAAACTTAACATGTTCACATGTTATGAACCAGTGTCTGGTTTAATTTAGTTAGATCTCACACTCACTGGCTGACATGTGATGTGCTTTGATTTTGGAAATACTGTTAGTGGCCTTTTGTCTCAAAAATCATTCAACAAAAAAACTTACAATTATCAATAATACGACACTTCTAGAATCACAATAAAAGAGAATTACAATACAAACTCAATCTGCCCCAAAGTAAGATGAAATCAAATAGTGACAAAAGCATATTGTATAATACAATGACTAAACCTCATTATACAAAATGTACTTTTCTAGCTTTGATTTACTTCTCAGCTGCAGTTAGAAACATTCTGTCACTCTCATGTACACAAAAAACACACATTTAACCATAAACACCTCTGCATTCTCACAGTCACCACAGACATCCCGTCAACAGACCTTGAATGTTCCACAAACATCACCAAAAACTCTCCGCTCCCTTACTCTATCTCCACATTTATACATCTAATTTCTGTAATCTTCAAAAACACTTCACCTCCCATTCCCATCCTCGAATCACAATCCAAACCTTTGTTACCAAACGTTACCGCACTCACTCACAACCCCCCAAACAACAGCCGGCACAGGAAGGCCGTGCATGCGAAGGCCAACATCTGCCAGAATGTTTAACAACACGGAGACTACCTGTTCTTCCCTGGAATAAAAACAGACTCTGACACACAGACACAATCATCCCACCACAGTTCTCCAAATGTCACTAAATTAGTACCAACACCTCTCATCCAAGATGCTTTTCACAGCTGAACTGAAGTTGCTGATTGATTGACTTTTGGAGAACTATGGACTTGGACAAATGAGAATCTACTGACCCAGTGTCGGGGGCTGCTCTCTGGGTAGCGAGGCTGGAACCTCTGCAGGGCGACGCCTCCCTCCCCCTCCAGCAGCAAGGTGCAGTCCAGGTCGGGGCAGTGGTTGTTGGAACCAGCAGGCCAAGACATGAGGGTGGCCAGTGGGTACTGTGAGATCATGCTGCTGACCACCTGGATCAGCGGCATGGGTGACAAGGGTGGCAGTACATACTCCAGTTTGGACAGCAGGGTGGATGGAGATGTCTTCAGAGGAAAGTGTAGCTGATGTTTCTTCAGGATGAAGTACCTTCCAGATGTTTTGGCCACCTCCTCCTCTTTCCTCAGTCTGGCTGTGAACTGTCTTGTCTTCAGCTCAGATGTGTGACTGGTGATAACCCTCCTCTTAACTTGTCCACCTCAGTCTTTTCCCTTCCTGTTTTTTTCCTCCAAGCACGCGTGCTGAACTCAGCTTCCCAACTGCTCACAACCACATGAGTGATTAAAGCTTATTGTCTCTCTCTCTCTCTCTCTCTCTCTCTCTCTCTCCCTCCCCCCTCCTTCTTTCCCTCACTCCCTACATTCATCACAGCATGAGGGGGGAGGAGTTAAACCTTGATGGCCCCACCCCAATTTAAAAAAAAAAACAACCTCTGACTATAGAGGTTGACTGACTGTGGAAGAATGTGACGAAGAATGAAAGAAAGGCAGGAAAGCTGCGACACAGAGAAGGATGTTAAAGAGGAGCTTCTAGGAATTTGTAACAATGGATGACATTTTCCAATAGTAATTGGTGAATTTTAACTTTTGACCTCACTTATGATCTGCTGAGTCCCAAACTGCACATTCTGCACAAGAATTCAAACATTATTTTCATTGTAATGGGCTGTTTGCAATAAGAAATCATTGTACTTTCCTTCCTTCCTTTGAGTTATTTTTGAATTTGTTACCATTCGTTACAAGAAGCGTGTTGTTGATGCAGCGCCACGACTATACAACATGTTCTTTTCTTTTCTTTTTATGTTAAGAATAGTGGGCGGCGTCATTAAGTCACTCATTCAGTTCACTGTTATACAGCTTGTTGACATTTGAGATTGCAGGGCAAAGGTCAAACCTTAATAAATATGTAACACTTATGAGGAGTATGTATGAGTATGTGTGTGTGTGTGTGTGGGGGGGGGGGGAGTGAGAGAATCAAGCTAAGTGTGTAAGAATCAATCATGTGTAAAACACTGTTTCTGCTGTGAGGAGGATTATCCGGGACCAGGCAGTGCTCACACACACACACACACACACACGCACACAGACACACACACACACACACAGGTTGTGCAGGGTATCCATGGTCAATGCATTTCGACAGCCTAACTAAAGCCTTATCCCCAACTTCAAGCAAAACCACAGTTCACATCTCAATCCTAACTTTAATCAGAGGCAGAGTTATAAGAGTTTAAGAGTATAAGAGAGTTTATTTGTTTATTTATTTATTCACTATCTGCACCTTATCGTTTATATATATATTTAAAAATAAACCGGACCTATGGACACCTTATTTATTCACTCTTGTCAAATGTATGTTAAGTTATGTTGATGTCTACGTTTCATGTACAGCGTGTGTTTGAAAAAAACGGAGTCAAATTCCTTGTATGTGTTACATACTTGGCCAATAAAGCTGATTCTGATTCTGATTCTGATAAGTTTTTGGGGCCAGGTCATTCTTTCATTGGCCTACAATGACAGTATAAGGCTGCTGCTAAAAGCTCCAAGAAGCTGCAGTGCTAGTCTAATATTTGTTAAGGTTGGTGTACCCACCTTAACCTGATATATAGATCTATGTGTAGGTTATCTGACTCTGTAAATGGTATTATTTTAGCCTTTACCAACTCTGAACTGAGCTCTGTCAGATTCTCGTCTAGAATGTGGAACCACTGGCGCGCCAGCCTGTATGTAAATATATGATCAGTGTGTGTGTGTGTGCGCGTGTGTGTGTGTGCGTGTGTGTGCACATATGTGTATATGAATTTTTATTCTATTTTTTAAATGTTCTTATCGTTGTGTTGTGTTGGTGCTATGGACCGCTCACCTGATGTGTCCCTAATAAAGTTTTGAATTGACTTGAATTGAATTGAATTGAATTGAATTGAATTGAATTGAATTGAATTGAATTGAATTGAATTGAATTGAATTGAATTGAATTGAATTGAATTGAATGTCAATGTCCGACGTTGGTCCACATGATGTGAATCCTGTAACGATAAATGGAAAACTGAGCTACCGTCACCCCGATCCATCCATTTCTGCAGTTGCCCACATGGACCCTGCGTAGACCACCTCAAGCACACCTCAGTGTGGACTAAACGTGCTGCACATGCTCCCTGTAGCACTTTAATTCTTGTTTTGGTCAAAAGAGAACTAAGAAGACGGTAACCATACAAACTTGCTTGAGGGTATGCACGAGGTCTGCTGGTACTCAAACATGTGCAACTCTGCAGTCAAAAAACACAAGGAGCTGGGTGAAAGATATCCACCTGTGGTCATTTTCTGATATGCTGTCCTGTCACATGAAGGGAAAAAAGCCAAAAATCCCACAACCAAATATACAGTATACATATATGAATATATATGTTAATACACAAAATACAGGGACACAAAAGAAGGTCAACTCCTGGCGAGAAATCACCACTAATGGAATGAAAAGTTAGACTGAGCACATTGAGCATAGAGCTGTGACTCCCGTCGACGTGTGGAAATGCCAAAGTGGCTCTCTGTGGATGTGGAACGTGGTAAGTATGACTGGGCCCTTATCAGGATCAGTCTTTGGTTCCCATGAGGGCTACTTGTCCAAACAAGGTCAATGTTTATGCCAGAAAAGATTCTAAAGAAGTTAAAAAAAGTATTCTTGACAGTTATCTCACTGAGGACACTCATTCCCAAGCCTCACCCTACCCTGTAACTGTAACAAACAAATGCCTGCCCTCAACTGTAACATAAACCTTATTCTGACCCTAATCCTAAAACCAGGTGTTAACCCATAAACAGTCTGTTTAAATGTGTGAGGACCAGAAAAAGTGTCATCACTTTACCAAAGGGTAATACTATTTCATATTACCGTGTATATACATACAGAGGACTCGTATATGTGTCCTTTTCTATGTATATATTTATTTTTACACTTGCTCTGGCAATCTAAATGTGTTTCCTATGCCTTTGAAATGGAAAAATCTAAACTGACAAAGAGAGAGAGAGAGACAGAGGGAGCGAGGGACGTGAGTGATCTTCAACTGCGGCAGTTAATATTGTACAAAGTGTGAAGAAAGTTGCTTCCGACTGTCAAACTGTGCAATGTGCAGTCTGTCCTCTCAGGTGAATAAACAACCATTAAAAAAACAGTGATGTCAAACAAGCTTCCGGTGAAGTTGCTCTGTAGCAGGAGAATCTGGGTCACACGTGTAGAGTAACTCCAACAATCGCCGATTCTTATTTCTAGGAACTACTTGGAATGTTCTATCAGTGGTTGAAAACCTTTATTCAAGTAAAATAACCATGAAATACAACCGCAATTAAAGTTTTCACAAAGTAAAATACTTATATAATCAATAACTGCAAGAATTATTTGGTTGTTGTTGGCCGATTGATCATCACATCACATTATAAGATTGTTTATGTGCATCAACTAAAATGTGACGTCACCAGACTGTCGGTCATTGATTGGTCACAGAGTGTTGAGCGCGACGTCCGACACAAGAATCAAACTGAACAATGGTGAAATGTCAGTTAATCAGTTTATCTCCAACATTTACGAAGGACATTTCTAAAATCTCAATAACAGAGGAGTCTGGTGTATTGTCATGCAGAAAGTACTGAACTAATCTTTTTAATTGACCTTTTTAACGACTGCTTTGCTCGTCACTAGTTTGTGTTTGTGTTTCTCGTATAAAACATAAAAGTATAAAAGTTTCGTGCAGCCTGTTATAACGCCCCCACCCACGGAGACACATCACATTATAATCATTTTAGCAACCTGAGCCACTCTTGCTACATATTTAGTTAGCATGACTGACACTGCTCTGCTAACCTTCAGCACCAAACATCAGACCTGTCCACCATCAAGTGTTAAAGTGACACTTTTGTGTTAGTTCACAGTTACAGTATTATTCCCAGACAACTTTAGTGAGGATAAAAACAATTTACAGACCCTAAGCATTTACATAAAGCATTTCACCTCACGCTGAATTAAATGCATGTTTAAATTACATTTAATTACAATTAAAGTGACACTTGGCTGTAGCTGGCTGGTGTTCTTTTTGTGTTTCGCTAGTGCAAAGGCCAGTGAGCTAGTTAGAAGCTGATATTTGGACATATTTCAACACTTTAGCATCCAGAAACCCACTGGTAACACCTGTGGCTCACAGTTATTTGATTTACAGTGTATGTAGTTGACATACAGACAGTAATACAAAGTATTTGTACACTGTCGCTCTGCGGCTCAGCTGACAGTACCCTAAATTCAGCATCGAGCCATATTTCCCACAAATATACATCATGAATATTACATTATGAATATCACATCAAAGTACGATATATGAAATGAATAAATGAAATCAAATATTTACTCATGTACTGAAGTTGATTAAATGTTTTCACTTAGTAACGCTTTAGTAGGGTAGTTAGCTTCCTGAACATTTAAAAGTGTCACTTTGTGACTCAGCCCTTCATTGTGACTCACTCTGATACAATTCCTTTAAATCCTTATGACAGAAAAATGCGATAAGGCTCAACCTCAAACTGTGTTTATATATAGCAGTGACTCATAGTCGGAGCTCAATGATGAAAACCAAAATAAAAAACATGAAACATTTAAAATGCCTCTCTAATCAGACCAGATTCTAAATCAAGTGCCACTGAAGTGTCTGGAGAGTCATTTAACTATGACCCTCCCCCTCAGCGACTTTGAGGGTCTGAGTGGCTGCAGGGAGTGAATGACAGTGTGTGACAGGCAGGCAGAGGAGGTCAACACACTGGTCCATGTCTCTGTTGTCATCCACTGAATAGTTTCTGCCTTCCTCTCCTGTTTTCTCCTCCATATTCTCTTTCTGTTGTGTTTCCTCAAGACATGTCACAAAACTTCAGGAGTGTGTTTACTGTACTGATGGTTGCCATGTTGGGTTCAATGGGATCAACATTAAAGCAACTGGACATGCTGTTACAGTGGCAAACATAACTTGATAAATGTGTTAATTTAAGTGTCTTTCACTCATTAGTACCCAGCCCATAAGGGCTTATTTGACGCCACAACCAGGCGGGTATTCCATCAACTTAAGTGTAAGCTTGAAGCTTGACTAAGCTTCCCTTCCCAATCTAGCTCCAAGTCGTTCCATCAAGTGAAATCAGCTGGCTCCACCTGATGCTTAGTCAAGCCTCACCTGTTAAGCCTCAACTTGTGCACGCCCACAGGGAAAATAAAAAGCCCATTCTAGTCGAGTGAAACTGTGAAAAATGCCCAAAAGCAAGGGAAAAGAGCGTGCAGAGATGTTCAGAGATGCTCATATACCTCCTCATGGAGGTATATGAGGATTACAGCCACATAATCCCAAAGAAGGGCAATACCGTGCAATCAATAAAGCGAGGGATGTGGCGTGGCAGAATATTGCCGACAGGCTGAATGCGTAAGTGACAAAGAAAATGAAGTATTTCAGCATCATCATGTTTTATAAATCCTCCATCAAAGGGACAACATATATGTAGACAATAATCTACCAATTGATTTCTTGATGGTTTTTGTTTTAAACTGATCAATTATGTGGACCTATTAATGCAACCAAAGCCCTAAAATGAAAAGGAAAATCCTCAAAGAACAAAAAGACAGCCCTAATAAGTAACATTCATATGAACATAATTAAAATAGCATTATTGTTTCACTGCAATTTATGTGAAATTCTCCATATTTTATGTTAGAAAGTGATATTCATCACATTTATCAACTGATTGTTTTGCAAATCGATGGGATAGCTTTCATGTATTTCCTGCATGGCCAATTGTATAGAATTGATATCCTTTTCATTTAAGCCTGTCATTTTTACATGCTGTATTTGTGCTACTTCTGTATTTTGGCTTTGACTTTAGCCTGCTTGATGGAATACCCCCCAGGATACAAATGTGACAATGTAGTATTTAACAATAAACACATTGACAATTTCAAATTTGTGGTTGCAGGACGTATTTAGACATACTAAACTATGACATTTTTAGTATGTCATCCAAAAAATCACAAAAATTTCATAGTTTGGTATGTCGTCCAAAATTTGACAAACATGTCATAGTTTAGTATGTCGTCCAAAATTTGCCAAAAAGGTCATAGTTTAGTATGTCGTCCAAAATTTGCCAAAAAGGTCATACTTTAGTATGTTGTCCAAAATGTGACAAAAATGTCATTGTTTAGTATGTTGTCCAAAATGTGACAAAAAGGTCATACATTAGTATGTTGTCCAAAATGTGACAAAAACGTCATAGGTTAGTATGTGGTCAAAAATGTGACAAAAAAGTCATACTTTGGTATCTCGTCCAAAATGTTACAAAAATGTCATTGTTTAATGTGGTCCAAAATTTGACAAAAATGTCATAGTTTAGTATGTTGTCCAAAATGTGACAAAAATGTCATAGTTTAGTATGTCGTCCAAAATGTGACAAAAAAGTCATACTTTAGTATTTCTTCCAAAATTTGACAAAATGTCATAGTTTAGTATGTCGTCCAAAATTTGACAAAAATGTCATAATTTAGTATGTCATCCTAAAAGTCACAAAAATGTCATAGTTTAGTATGGCATCCAAAAAGTAAAAAAAATGTCATAGTTTAGTTTGTTGTCCAGAATGTCATAGTTTAGTATGTCATCCACACAAAAAACATGCACAGCCTGGGATTGAACCCAGCACTGTCCTGTAACAGTATTACAGTTAAACATACTAACCACTACACCACAATACCACTCAAATTTACTGGTGAAATGTCATTTTTAGGTATGTCGTCTAAAAAGTCACAAAAATGTCATACTTTAGTATATCGTCCAAAATTTGACAAAAATGTCATTGTTTAATATGTCGTCCAAAATGTGACAAAAATGTCATAGTTTAGTATGTCGTCCAAAATGTGACAAAAATGTCATTGTTTAATATGTCGTCCAAAATGTGACAAAAATGTCATAGTTTAGTATGTCGTCCAAAATGTGACAAAAATGTCATACTTTAGTGTGTCGTCCAAAATGTGACAAAAATGTCATACTTTAGTGTGTCGTCCAAAATGTGACAAAAACGTAATAGTTTAGTATGTTGTCCAAAATGTGACAAAAAAGTCATAGGTTAGTATGTTGTCCAAAATGTGACAAAAATGTCATACTTTAGTGTGTCGTCCAAAATGTGACAAAAACGTCATAGTTTAATATGTCGTCCAAAATGTGACAAAAACGTCATAGTTTAATATGTCGTCCAAAATGTGACAAAAATGTCATACTTTAATATGTTGTCCAAAAAGCGACAAAAATGTCATAGTTTAGTATGTCGTCCAAAAAGCGACAAAAATGTCATAGGTTAGTATGTCGTCCAAAAAGTGACAAAAACGTCATAGTTTAGTATGTCGTCCAAAAAGCGACAAAAATGTCATAGGTATTTGTATGTCGTCCAAAAAGTGACAAAAACGTCATAGTTTAGTATGTTGTCCAAAATGTGACAAAAATGTCATAGGTTAGTATGTCGTCCAAAATGTGACAAAAATGTCATTGTTTAGTATGTCGTCCAAAATTTGACAAAAACGTCATAGGTTAGTATGTCTTCTAAAATTTGACAAAAATGTCATAGGTTAGTATGTCGTCCAAAAAGTCACAAAAATTTCATATTTTAGCATGTCGTCCAAAATTTGACAAAAATGTCATACTTTAGTATGTTGTCCAAAATTTGACAAAAATGTCATAGTTTAGTATGTCGTCCAAAATTTGAAAAAAATTTCATAGTTTAGTATGTCGTCCAAAATGTGACAAAAATGTCATTGTTTAGTATGTCGTCCAAAATTTGACAAAAACGTCATAGGTTAGTATGTCTTCTAAAATTTGACAAAAATGTCATAGGTTAGTATGTCGTCCAAAAAGTCACAAAAATTTCATATTTTAGCATGTCGTCCAAAATTTGACAAAAATGTCATACTTTAGTATGTTGTCCAAAATTTGACAAAAATGTCATAGTTTAGTATGTCGTCCAAAATGTGACAAAAAAGTCATAGTTTAGTATGTCGTCCAAAATTTGACAAAAAACTCATACTTTAGTATGTCGTCCAAAATGTGACAAAAATGACATAGTTTAGTATGTCGTCCAAATTTGACTAAAAACTCATAGTTTAGTATGTCGTCCAAAATTTGACAAAAATGTCATTGTTAAGTATGTCGTCCAAAATTTGACTAAAAACTCATAGTTTAGTATGTCGTCCAAAATTTGACAAAAATGTCATTGTTAAGTATGTCGTCCAAAATGTCATAGTTTTGTATGTCATCCACACAGAAACATGCACAACCTGGGATTGAACCCATCACCGCCTTGTAACAGCATTACAGTTAAGACATACTAACCACTACGCCACAATGCCACTCAAATTTACTGGTGAAATGTCATTTTTAGGTATGTCGTCTAAAAAGTCACAAAAATGTCATACTTTAGTATATCGTCCAAAATTTGACAAAAATGTCATTGTTTAGTATGTCGTCTAAAATTTGACAAAAATGTCATCGTTTAGTATGTTGTCCAAAATTTGACAAAAATGTCATACTTTAGGGTGTCGTCCGAAATGTGACAAAAACGTCATAGTTTAGTATGTCGTCCAAAATGTGACAAAAATGTCATACTTTAATATGTTGTCCAAAAAGCGACAAAAATGTCATAGTTTAGTATGTCGTCCAAAAAGTGACAAAAACGTCATAGTTTAGTATGTTGTCCAAAATGTGACAAAAATGTCATAGGTTAGTATGTCGTCCAAAATGTGACAAAAATGTCATTGTTTAGTATGTCGTCCAAAATTTGACAAAAACGTCATAGGTTAGTATGTCTTCTAAAATTTGACAAAAATGTCATAGGTTAGTATGTCGTCCAAAAAGTCACAAAAATTTCATATTTTAGCATGTCGTCCAAAATTTGACAAAAATGTCATACTTTAGTATGTTGTCCAAAATTTGACAAAAATGTCATAGTTTAGTATGTCGTCCAAAATTTGACTAAAACTCATAGTTTAGTATGTCGTCCAAAATTTGAAAAAAATGTCATAGTTTAGTATGTCGTCCAAAATGTGACAAAAAAGTCATAGTTTAGTATGTCGTCCAAAATTTGACAAAAAACTCATACTTTAGTATGTCGTCCAAAATGTGACAAAAATGACATAGTTTAGTATGTCGTCCAAAATTTGACTAAAAACTCATAGTTTAGTATGTCGTCCAAAATTTGACAAAAATGTCATTGTTAAGTATGTCGTCCAAAATGTCATAGTTTTGTATGTCATCCACACAGAAACATGCACAACCTGGGATTGAACCCATCACCGCCTTGTAACAGTATTACAGTTAAGACATACTAACCACTACGCCACAATGCCACTCAAATTTCCTGGTGAAATGTCATTTTTAGGTATGTCGTCTAAAAAGTCACAAAAATGTCATACTTTAGTATATCGTCCAAAATTTGACAAAAATGTCATTGTTTAGTATGTCGTCTAAAATTTGACAAAAATGTCATTGTTTAGTATGTTGTCCAAAATGTGACAAAAATGTCATACTTTAGTGTGTCGTCCAAAATGTGACAAAAACGTCATAGTTTAGTATGTCGTCCAAAATGTGACAAAAATGTCATACTTTAATATGTTGTCCAAAAAGCGACAAAAATGTCATAGTTTAGTATGTCGTCCAAAATGTGACAAAAATGACATAGTTTAGTATGTCGTCCAAAATTTGACTAAAAACTCATAGTTTAGTACGTCTTCCAAAATGTGACAAAAATGTCATTGTTTAGTATGTCGTCCAAAATTTGCCAAAAAGGTCATACTTTAGTATGTTGTCCAAAATGTGACAAAAATGTCATTGTTTAGTATGTTGTCCAAAATGTGACAAAAAGGTCATACATTAGTATGTTGTCCAAAATGTGACAAAAACGTCATAGGTTAGTATGTGGTCAAAAATGTGACAAAAAAGTCATACTTTGGTATCTCGTCCAAAATGTTACAAAAATGTCATTGTTTAATGTGGTCCAAAATTTGACAAAAATGTCATAGTTTAGTATGTTGTCCAAAATGTGACAAAAATGTCATAGTTTAGTATGTCGTCCAAAATGTGACAAAAATGTCATACTTTAGTATTTCTTCCAAAATTTGACAAAATGTCATAGTTTAGTATGTCGTCCAAAATTTGACAAAAATGTCATAATTTAGTATGTCATCCTAAAAGTCACAAAAATGTCATAGTTTAGTATGGCATCCAAAAAGTAAAAAAAATGTCATAGTTTAGTTTGTTGTCCAGAATGTCATAGTTTAGTATGTCATCCACACAAAAAACATGCACACCCTGGGATTGAACCCAGCACTGTCCTGTAACAGTATTACAGTTAAGACATACTAACCACTACACCTTAATACCACTCAAATTTACTGGTGAAATGTCATTTTTAGGTATGTCGTCTAAAAAGTCACAAAAATGTCATACTTTAGTATATCGTCCAAAATTTGACAAAAATGTCATTGTTTAATATGTCGTCCAAAATGTGACAAAAATGTCATAGTTTAGTATGTCGTCCAAAATGTGACAAAAATGTCATACTTTAGTGTGTCGTCCAAAATGTGACAAAAATGTCATACTTTAGTGTGTCGTCCAAAATGTGACAAAAACGTAATAGTTTAGTATGTTGTCCAAAATGTGACAAAAAAGTCATAGGTTAGTATGTTGTCCAAAATGTGACAAAAACGTAATAGTTTAGTATGTTGTCCAAAATGTGACAAAAAAGTCATAGGTTAGTATGTTGTCCAAAATGTGACAAAAATGTCATACTTTAATATGTTGTCCAAAAAGCGACAAAAATGTCATAGTTTAGTATGTCGTCCAAAAAGCGACAAAAATGTCATAGGTTAGTATGTCGTCCAAAAAGTGACAAAAACGTCATAGTTTAGTATGTCGTCCAAAAAGCGACAAAAATGTCATAGGTATTTGTATGTCGTCCAAAAAGTGACAAAAACGTCATAGTTTAGTATGTTGTCCAAAATGTGACAAAAATGTCATAGGTTAGTATGTCGTCCAAAATGTGACAAAAATGTCATTGTTTAGTATGTCGTCCAAAATTTGACAAAAACGTCATAGGTTAGTATGTCTTCTAAAATTTGACAAAAATGTCATAGGTTAGTATGTCGTCCAAAAAGTCACAAAAATTTCATATTTTAGCATGTCGTCCAAAATTTGACAAAAATGTCATACTTTAGTATGTTGTCCAAAATTTGACAAAAATGTCATAGTTTAGTATGTCGTCCAAAATTTGAAAAAAATGTCATAGTTTAGTATGTCGTCCAAAATGTGACAAAAATGTCATAGGTTAGTATGTCGTCCAAAATGTGACAAAAATGTCATTGTTTAGTATGTCGTCCAAAATTTGACAAAAACGTCATAGGTTAGTATGTCTTCTAAAATTTGACAAAAATGTCATAGGTTAGTATGTCGTCCAAAAAGTCACAAAAATTTCATATTTTAGCATGTCGTCCAAAATTTGACAAAAATGTCATACTTTAGTATGTTGTCCAAAATTTGACAAAAATGTCATAGTTTAGTATGTCGTCCAAAATGTGACAAAAAAGTCATAGTTTAGTATGTCGTCCAAAATTTGACAAAAAACTCATACTTTAGTATGTCGTCCAAAATGTGACAAAAATGACATAGTTTAGTATGTCGTCCAAAATTTGACTAAAAACTCATAGTTTAGTATGTCGTCCAAAATTTGACAAAAATGTCATTGTTAAGTATGTCGTCCAAAATGTCATAGTTTTGTATGTCATCCACACAGAAACATGCACAACCTGGGATTGAACCCATCACCGCCTTGTAACAGCATTACAGTTAAGACATACTAACCACTACGCCACAATGCCACTCAAATTTACTGGTGAAATGTCATTTTTAGGTATGTCGTCTAAAAAGTCACAAAAATGTCATACTTTAGTATATCGTCCAAAATTTGACAAAAATGTCATTGTTTAGTATGTCGTCTAAAATTTGACAAGAATGTCATCGTTTAGTATGTTGTCCAAAATTTGACAAAAATGTCATACTTTAGTGTGTCGTCCAAAATGTGACAAAAACGTCATAGTTTAGTATGTCGTCCAAAATGTGACAAAAATGTCATACTTTAATATGTTGTCCAAAAAGCGACAAAAATGTCATAGTTTAGTATGTCGTCCAAAAAGTGACAAAAACGTCATAGTTTAGTATGTTGTCCAAAATGTGACAAAAATGTCATAGGTTAGTATGTCGTCCAAAATGTGACAAAAATGTCATTGTTTAGTATGTCGTCCAAAATTTGACAAAAACGTCATAGGTTAGTATGTCTTCTAAAATTTGACAAAAATGTCATAGGTTAGTATGTCGTCCAAAAAGTCACAAAAATTTCATATTTTAGCATGTCGTCCAAAATTTGACAAAAATGTCATACTTTAGTATGTTGTCCAAAATTTGACAAAAATGTCATAGTTTAGTATGTCGTCCAAAATTTGACTAAAAACTCATAGTTTAGTATGTCGTCCAAAATTTGAAAAAAATGTCATAGTTTAGTATGTCGTCCAAAATGTGACAAAAAAGTCATAGTTTAGTATGTCGTCCAAAATTTGACAAAAAACTCATACTTTAGTATGTCGTCCAAAATGTGACAACAATGACATAGTTTAGTATGTCGTCCAAAATTTGACTAAAAACTCATAGTTTAGTATGTCGTCCAAAATTTGACAAAAATGTCATTGTTAAGTATGTCGTCCAAAATGTCATAGTTTTGTATGTCATCCACACAGAAACATGCACAACCTGGGATTGAACCCATCACCGCCTTGTAACAGTATTACAGTTAAGACATACTAACCACTACGCCACAATGCCACTCAAATTTCCTGGTGAAATGTCATTTTTAGGTATGTCGTCTAAAAAGTCACAAAAATGTCATACTTTAGTATATCGTCCAAAATTTGACAAAAATGTCATTGTTTAGTATGTCGTCTAAAATTTGACAAAAATGTCATTGTTTAGTATGTTGTCCAAAATGTGACAAAAATGTCATACTTTAGTGTGTCGTCCAAAATGTGACAAAAACGTCATAGTTTAGTATGTCGTCCAAAATGTGACAAAAATGTCATACTTTAATATGTTGTCCAAAAAGCGACAAAAATGTCATAGTTTAGTATGTCGTCCAAAATGTGACAAAAATGACATAGTTTAGTATGTCGTCCAAAATTTGACTAAAAACTCATAGTTTAGTACGTCTTCCAAAATGTGACAAAAATGTCATTGTTTAGTATGTCGTCCAAAATGTGACAAAAATGTCATAGTTTAGTATGTCTTCCAAAATTTGACAAAAACGTCATAGGTTAGTATGTCTTCTAAAATTTGACAAAAATGTCATAGGTTAGTATGTCGTCCAAAATTTGTCAAAAACGTCATAGTTTAGTATGTCGTCCAAAATTTGACAAAAATGTCATAGGTTAGTATGTCGTCCAAAATTTGACAAAAACGTCATAGTTTAGTATGTCTTCCAAAATTTGACAAAAATGTCATAGTTTAGTATGTCGTCCAAAACTTGACAAAATGTCATAGTTTAGTATGTTGTCCAAAATGTGACAAAAATGTCATAGTTTAGTATGTCATCTACAACCTGGGATTGAACCCAGCACCGTCTTGTAACAGTATTACAGTTAAGACATACTAACCACTACGCCACAATGCCACTCAAATTTACTGGTGAAATGTCATACTTTAGTATATCGTCCAAAATTTGACAAAAATGTCATTGTTTAGTATGTTGTCCAAAATGTGACAAAAATGTCATTGTTTAGTATGTTGTCCAAAATGTGACAAAAATGTCATACTTTAGTGTGTCGTCCAAAATGTGACAAAAACGTCATACTTTAGTGTGTCGTCCAAAATGTGACAAAAACGTCATAGTTTAGTATGTCGTCCAAAATGTGACAAAAATGTCATACTTTAATATGTTGTCCAAAAAGCGACTAAAATGTCATAGTTTAGTATGTCGTCCAAAAAGCGACAAAAATTTCATTGTTTAGTATGTCGTCCAAAAAGCGACAAAAATGTCATAGGTTAGTATGTCGTCCAAAATGTGACAAAAATGTCATAGTTTAGTATGTCGTCCAAAATGTGACTCAAAACTCATAGTTTAGTATGTCGTCCAAAATTTGACTAAAAACTCATAGTTTAGTATGTCGTCCAAAAAGTGACAAAAATTTCATTGTTTAGTATGTCGTCCAAAATGTGACAAAAATGTCATAGTTAAGTATGTCGTCCAAAATGTGACAAAAAAGTCATAGGTTAGTATGTTGTCCAAAATGTGACAAAAATGTCATACTTTAGTGTGTTGTCCAAAATGTGACAAAAATGTCATAGTTTAGTATGCCGTCAAAAATTTGACAAAAATGTCATACTTTAGTGTGTCGTCCAAAATGTGACAAAAACGTAATAGTTTAGTATGTCGTCCAAAATGTGACAAAAAAGTCATAGGTTAGTATGTTGTCCAAAATGTGACAAAAATGTCATACTTTAGTGTGTCGTCCAAAATGTGACAAAAACGTCATAGTTTAGTATGTCGTCCAAAATGTGACAAAAATGTCATAGGTTAGTATGTCGTCCAAAATGTGACAAAAATTTCATTGTTTAGTATGTCGTCCAAAATGTGACAAAAATGTCATAGTTTAGTATGTCGTCCAAAATGTGACTCAAAACTCATAGTTTAGTATGTCGTCCAAAATTTGACTAAAAACTCATAGTTTAGTATGTCGTCCAAAAAGTGACAAAAATTTCATTGTTTAGTATGTCGTCCAAAATGTGACAAAAATGTCATAGTTAAGTATGTCGTCCAAAATGTGACAAAAAAGTCATAGGTTAGTATGTTGTCCAAAATGTGACAAAAATGTCATACTTTAGTGTGTTGTCCAAAATGTGACAAAAATGTCATAGTTTAGTATGCCGTCAAAAATTTGACAAAAATGTCATACTTTAGTGTGTCGTCCAAAATGTGACAAAAACGTAATAGTTTAGTATGTCGTCCAAAATGTGACAAAAAAGTCATAGGTTAGTATGTTGTCCAAAATGTGACAAAAATGTCATACTTTAGTGTGTTGTCCAAAATGTGACAAAAATGTCATTGTTTAGTATGTCGTCCAAAATTTGACAAAAACGTCATAGGTTAGTATGTCTTCTAAAATTTGACAAAAATGTCATAGGTTAGTATGTCGTCCAAAAAGTCACAAAAATTTCATATTTTAGCATGTCGTCCAAAATTTGACAAAAATGTCATACTTTAGTATGTCTTCTAAAATTTGACAAAAAAGTCATAGGTTAGTATGTCGTCCAAAATGTGACAAAAATTTCATTGTTTAGTATGTCGTCCAAAATGTGACAAAAATGTCATAGTTTAGTATGTCGTCCAAAATTTGACAAAAACGTCATAGGTTAGTATGTCTTCTAAAATTTGACAAAAAAGTCATAGGTTAGTATGTCGTCCAAAATTTGACAAAAAAGTCATAGGTTAGTATGTCGTCCAAAATGTGACAAAAATGTCATACTTTAGTGTGTCGTCCAAAATGTGACTAAAAACTCATAGTTTAGTATGTCGTCCAAAATTTGACTAAAAATGTCATAGTTTAGTATGTCGTCCAAAATGTGACAAAAAAGTCATACTTTAGTATTTCTTCCAAAATTTGACAAAATGTCATAGTTTAGTATGTCGTCCAAAATTTGACAAAATGTCATAGTTTAGTATGTCGTCCAAAATTTGACAAAAATGTCATAGTTTAGTATGTCGTCCAAAATTTGACAAAAATGTCATAGTTTCGTATGTCGTCCAAAATTTGACAAAAATGTCATAGTTTAGTATGACGTCCAAAATGTGACTAAAATCTCATAGTTTAGTATGTCGTCCAAAATTTGACAAAAATGTCATAGTTTAGTATGACGTCCAAAATGTGACTAAAATCTCATAGTTTAGTATGTCGTTCAAAAAGTCACCAAAATGTCATAGTTTAGTATTTCGTCCAAAATGTGACAAATTTTGTCAAATGTGAAAAATCTCATAGTTTAGTATGTCGTCCAAAAAGTCACCAAAATGTCATACTTTAGTATGTCGTCCAAAATTTGACAAAAAAGTCATTGTTTAGTATGTCGTCCAAAAAGTGATAAAAACGTCATAGTTTAGTATGTCGTCCAAAATGTGACAAAAATTTCATTGTTTAGTATGTCGTCCAAAATGTGACAAAAATGTCATAGTTTAGTATGTCGTCCAAAATTTGACAAAAAAACGTCATAGGTTAGTATGTCTTCTAAAATTTGACAAAAAAGTCATAGTTTAGTATGTCGTCCAAAATTTGACAAAAATGTCATAGTTTAGTATGTCGTCCGAAATTTGACTTAAAACGTCATAGGTTAGTATGTCTTCTAAAATTTGACAAAAAAGTCATAGGTTAGTATGTCGTCCAAAATGTGACAAAAATGTCATACTTTAGTGTGTCGTCCAAAATGTGACAAAAACGTCATACTTTAATGTCGTCCAAAAAGCGACAAAAATGTCATAGTTTAGTATGTCGTCCAAAAAGTGACAAAAACGTCATAGTTTAGTATGTCGTCCAAAATGTGACAAAAATGTCATAGGTTAGTATGTCGTCCAAAATGTGACAAAAAAGTCATAGGTTAGTATGTTGTCCAAAATGTGACAAAAATGTCATAGTTTAGTATGGCATCCAAAAAGTAAAAAAAATGTCATAGTTTAGTATGACGTCCAAAATGTGACAAAAATATCATAGTTTAGTCATAGTCATAGTCGTCCAAAATTTGACAAAAATGTCACAGTTTAGTTTGTTGTCCAGAATGTCATAGTTTAGTATGTCATCCACACAGAAACATGCACAACCTGGGATTGAACCCAGCACCGTCTTGTAACAGTATTACAGTTAAGACATACTAACCACTACGCCACAATGCCACTCAAATGTACTGGTGAAATGTCATTTTTAGGTATGTCATCTAAAAAGTCACAAAAATGTCATACTTTAGTATATCGTCCAAAATTTGACAAAAAAGTCATAGGTTAGTATGTCGTCCTAAATTTGACAAAAAAGTCATAGGTTAGTATGTCGTCCAAAATGTGACAAAAATGTCATACTTTAGTGTGTCGTCCAAAATTTGACAAAAACGTCATAGGTTAGTATGTCGTCCAAAATGTGACAAATTTTGTCCAAAATGTGACTAAAATCTCATAGTTTAGTATGTCGTCCAAAAAGTCACCAAAATGTCATACTTTAGTGTGTCGTCCAAAATTTGACAAAAAAGTCATTGTTTAGTATGTCGTCCAAAAAGGGATAAAAACGTCATATTTTAGTATGTCGTCCAAAATGTGACAATAATGTCATTGTTTAGTATGTCGTCCAAAATGTGACAAAAATGTCATAGTTTAGTATGTCGTCCAAAAGTTTACAAAAACGTCATAGGTTAGTATGTCTTCTAAAATTTGACAAAAAAGTCATAGTTTAGTATGTCGTCCAAAATTTGACAAAAATGTCATAGTTTAGTATGTCGTCCAAAATTTGACTTAAAACTCATAGTTTAGTATGTCGTCCAAAATTTGACTAAAAACTCATAGTTTAGTATGTCGTCCAAAATTTTACAAAAATGTCATAGTTTAGTATGTCGGCCAAAATGTGACAAAAATGTCATAGTTTAGTATGTCGTCCAAAATGTGACAAAAATGTCATACTTTAGTCTGTCGTCCAAAATGTGACAAAAACGTAATAGTTTAGTATGTCGTCCAAAATGTGACAAAAAAGTCATAGGTTAGTATGTTGTCCAAAATGTGACAAAAATGTCATACTTTAGTGTGTCGTCCAAAATGTGACAAAAACGTCATAGTTTAGTATGTCGTCCAAAATGTGACAAAAATGTCATAGGTTAGTATGTCGTCCAAAATGTG
Organism: Solea solea; assembly: GCF_958295425.1. Classification (NCBI taxonomy): domain Eukaryota; kingdom Metazoa; phylum Chordata; class Actinopteri; order Pleuronectiformes; family Soleidae; genus Solea; species Solea solea. The sequence continues at coordinate 1,837,460 of NC_081142.1, read as the reverse complement.
ACAAAAATTTCATTGTTTAGTATGTCGTCCAAAATGTGACTAAAAACTCATAGTTTAGTATGTCGTCCAAAATTTGACAAAAATGTCATAGTTTAGTATGTCGTCCAAAATTTGACTTAAAACTCATAGTTTAGTATGTCGTTCCAAAATTTGACTAAAAACTCATAGTTTAGTATGTCGTCCAAAATTTTACAAAAATGTCATAGTTTAGTATGTCGTCCAAAATGTGACAAAAATGTCATAGTTTAGTATGCCATCAAAAATTTGACAAAAATGTCATAGTTTAGTATGTCGTCCAAACTTTGACTAAAAACTCATACTTTTGTATGTCGTCCCAAAATTTGCCTAAAAACTCATAGTTTAGTATGTCGTCCAAAATTTGACTAAAAACTCATAGTTTAGTATGTCGTCCAAAATTTGACAAAAATGTTATAGTTTAGTATGCCGTCCAAAATTTGACTAAAAACTCATACTTTAGTATGTCGTCCAAAATTTGACAAAAATGTCATAGTTTAGTATGTCGTCCAAAATTTGACTTAAAACTCATAGTTTAGTATGTCGTCCAAAATTTGACTAAAAACTCATAGTTTAGTATGTCGTCCAAAATTTGACAAAAATGTCATAGTTTAGTAAGTCGTCCAAATTGTATGTACTCGTCATATGTATCAAAACTTTGACTTTGTTTTTCTCCTTGTTTATAGATAAATATAGTGATAACAAATATAAATATGTTTTTAAAAGTATGTGAATAAACTGACTTTAAAAGTAAACTAGAGTAAAAGATATGATGAATGCTTGTCAGTTCACAACTTTTCTAACTCCACACTGCCCTCTGCTGGTTACAATAGAAACACAACACACACACATAAACTCAGTCATTTTTTTTTCATTTTTGTTCTTCTCCATATAAGGACATCCGTTTGGTGAATCATGGAGGAAGCAGTTTGCTGATCACAGAACTAGAGACAGGCTGCAGTTTTAGAAGAATGGCTCGGAAAGATGAAAAACAGAAGAATTGCATAAGAGCACATGTGTTTGGAAATGAAAGACTGTGTCAGAGGTTGATGTTAAAACAGGCACACAGTGTGACGACTTTTAAAGAAGGAAAAGCAGGGATTCAGTGAGAAGCTCAAGCAGTTATTATACTGTCAATGTGAAGTGGGATTTGCCCAAGGAATGAGGGAGAAAGTGAACAATCACCCAGAGGTCATTTATATCATAATTGTTAAGATGATAGCTACAAATATTTGTGTTATTTTGAATTAATAAGTGTCATTAAATCAGAACATTTTCTATCGCTTTATCCGGAGCCAATCCCAGCTCACACAGGGCAAGAGGTGCGGACACTGTGTACAGGTTATCACAGGGCCGGGGTTCAAATGGTGACCTTCTCGCTGTGAGTCATCTATGCTAGTCACTTCTCCACCATGTGTCCTCAGTTGAAAAAAGCAGCTTCATCTGGTGTTTGTCAAAGTAAATTCATGAGGTTAAAGTGTATCGTTTGTATGTCAGAGTCAACCTGCTTCTTTACTTATTGTAAACAAAACTGTTAAAGTTGAAGAATTTATGACGGATAATTCTGATGATGAAAGGCCTTCAGTTGTATAGTTAGTTAATACATTTGAAGGTAAATGGTGTGACCACTCAAACCTTCTTCACACCACAGTTTTTGCCATTCACCCATTCACACTCATTCACTCACACATTCATACAGCACATTTTCTATCACTCGTCTTTTATACACAGTCACATGATGCCAGCACAGCCATCAGGAGCAACGTGGGGTTAAGTGCAGAGGAGGAAAGAGTACTGAAATATTCTACTCAAGTAAAAGTACCACCATTTTGATAACATTTTACTTAAGTACAAGTAAAAGTACTGATCTAAAAATGTAAAAAAAAAAAAAAGGAGCTTGTTTAAAATTTACTTGAGTAAAAGTCACTTAGTTACTTTAATAACAAGGTTGGGATTCTTTCTTGTGTCGTGCAAAAAGGACGAGGAGACACAAATCTCACATTAATAGTTTTAAATTAAAGGCAAAATGGGTCAAAGGTCACAAACGTCACTCACTCAGGGACCTTAATTAACCCCAGTTCACCTGTCCTCATTATTCACTGCCAATGTTTCCAATGTTTTTACCCAGTAATGGATTTGATCTTTTAAAAATATCACAAAATATACATATTAAGATACAGAAAAAAAAACCTTCTCAATTACAGTAATGTGAGTAATTCATTACTTTCCACCTCTGGTTAAGTGTCTTACCCTAGTGACACATCGGCATGAAGAGCCGGGAATCAAACCCACAACCTGACTAGCTCGACCACTGAGCTGTACATTTCCTGTGACGGCCGAGGCCTCATCATCATTTGTGTGAACGCATGGAAACAAATGAACATAAGAACATATTAATGAATCCCAGATTTGTGTGTCAGATGTTTGTGAACGAGGTTCAGAGCAGCAACACTAGTGAACTCTTCGTCACTATTACGTGAGGAAGACAACACACACTTTCTCTGGAGAGAGAAACTGAAAAGGAGATGTGGAGGCAGAGGCACCGATTCAGTCTTATATTTCCTTCCCTCTTTTTTTTTACCTCCTTCGTGTTTTCAGACGTGTGTGTGTGTATTATGAAACTATGTCCATGTGTGTGTGTGTGTGTGTATTATGAAACTATGTCCATGTGTGTGTGTGTTCCTCTTAGTCACAATTTCTTTGCTGTTTAGCAAAACATCATTGACTCATTTCACCATATGCAACAATATCACTTGTTCACATCATGATGACGTCCACAAATAAATCATCTTTGCATGATTCATACAAGTGATTCAGAGTGAGGGGGAGAGGGTTTTACCTGAGGACACTGTCCCTGCAGATAAAGAAGAAGACGAGGGAGAGACACGTGATCCTCATTGCAGCTGTGTCACATTTAACTCCCTCAGTGTCAGGCTGCCTTCACTGTCTTGCTGTCCTAATGTACTGTAACTTCATTTTTAGGTTTGCCATTAAGGCGCACGTGGCTAGTACTGTTGCCTCGCAGCAAGACAGTTGCTGGTTCGAGTCCCAGTACAGGCCTCTGTGTGTGTGAATCTTCTCTGTGGTTTCCTCCCACATGTCCTAAAACGTCAAAAACCGGACACTCTAAATCTGTGAGAGTGGGAATAAATGACTTCTACATGTTTGTGATGGACTGGTCATCTGTCCAGGGTGAACCACGCCTTTCACTTTATGTCAGCTGGGATTAGCACCAGCCGCCGCGCGACCCTCATGTGGACGATAAAGTGAAAAGTCAAAAAATTTCAGAAAATGAAGATAATTCAAGTAAATCTAGAGTGAACTCAACAAGAAGACGTCAAGTAAACAGACCTTGGAAGTATGAGGTGTTCCTGCTAACCTTGTGTAATGTCATGTAATATAATGTAGGGTTTCGTTGGTCCTTAACACTCTTAACACCAACTTTTAGAATGGCTGATACAGGATAAAAGGTTTTAAAAAGAGCCAGTTGTGTGAGTATGTACATGTTTTTTTATTTGACTAAAGTTTATCTGCCCCAGCTTTGGGATGTTGCAACAGGTTGACAAAACCATCCATGCGGCCTGAAACTGAGCGGCAGAACCGCTTAACAAACTATTTCGACATCACGGTTGGAAACTTCTATCTAGTCCCAATGTCACAAAGAGAAGAAAGGGAAAGAGCAGCGGCGAGATGTGTGATCTTCACTGAAGACATGAGGCTTTTTGACAGGTCACAGCAGGACATGCACACATGTAAATAATTAAATAAATGATGTCTGTGTTACATTTAACGCTCCCTGTTTCAGGCTGCCTTCACTGTATTTACACATATGACCACTAGGTGGCAGAAAAACCTCTCTTTCTCTCTTTCTTGTTGTAGTGCATCACCCAGGTGATACAATGAGCAACTGTATAATATAATCTTGTAGTAACAATATAAATATGAACTGACTGTGTAGCATAACAGTAATGATTGTGTTGTAGTGTTGTTGCACGGAGAAGGATTAGAAATAACACTGCATTTGTTTTCTGAACAAAGAAGACAAACGTCTGAAAACAAAGCAATTAGGAAAATGTTTTCACATCATTCACATCACCTATCACCTCCCACTGCTCCTCCTCCTCCTCCTTCTCTGTGTCAGGTCCCAACTATGAAACAGTGAGCAGAGCTTCACTCAGCCAGAGAACAGTGGGAGGTACCACAGCCAGTGAGCGGGTGATTATCACTTCACAAACCTCTGACTTCACTGGACAATTCCAGCTCGTTGCATGTTGTACAACCATTATGTATAATGAACGTATGAGGTTTACTTTCAGGAGGTTAAGGGAAGAGGAAAAAAACACCAGGCGGTTGTGGGAACAGTCCGAGCTCTTCCGTTCAGCTAAACAATAATAAACAGAAGTGCTGTGTATGTTCTGATGTCATGGTTCTCAGTCCGAACTTGGATCTAATTTTTATTTGACTCTGATTCCAAATTCACTGCGATGCCAATAATCCAATAATAATCCAAATTGCTGTTAGAGGTTCGGCAACATCTGTGTCGGTTTATGCTGCAGAGAGAGAGCGAGAGAGTGAAAACACAGAAACAGAGAAGTTGATTTATTGGTTCAGCCTGGCACCACAACTGAAAGGAAACACAGCCTCGAGTCCAGGACATGGGAATTTCAATAATCCAGCTTTTTAAAAAAAAAAACATATTTAACAATTTTATTTTTTGGAAAGAATCTAAAGTGATGCAACTGCACACCATAGAGGCTGCATATGATGTACGCCTGCTACTCTGGAAAGATAACAGGACCAGCCTGCTGTGTGAGTGTGATATCTGCACTTCCTGACACTAATAGTCTCCATTAATGCCCTGCTGTTTGGAAACAAATGCCCCGTGGACTCATCGTTGACCCCTCAAATATAGAGTTACACACGCACATAGCAGTTTTCAGACAGCTTTGAGATTCCTTTATTCGTCAGCTGTCCATTAAAAAAACACATCTTTCTTTTTTCTTTTTTTTTTTTTTTAAATAACAACAATCTTTTTTTTAAAACAATATAAAAAATGGATCTGTGAGAATGTTCATTTCCAGTTTCTAGCAAATGGTGTTAGTTTGCGTGTGTTGCTGGATTTTTCTCAGGACGTGAATCCACATGTTGAGAGGAGGCATGGGGAATAAATAAAGTTTTGTCAAAGGCTGTGTGGCCGTCGTCCTAGATTCTGCTCCTCTTCCTCAGCGTCCCCTCGTGTGACAGTAGATCAGACTGATTCTTCCTGTGTCTGTGTGTGTGTGTGTGTGTGTGTGTTTCTGTGTAAATACATCTTAGTTTTTCAAGTGTGTGTACGCACAACATTCACTGCATGTACACTGCGTCTTCCCCCTGGTGTCTCTATCAGAGCTCGTCACGTGACGCTCGGGAGGCGGGAGGCGGCGAGTCTCCGGTGACGCTGTTCTGTGCCACCTGGTGGATGCGTCCCTGCTGGGCCGTCTTGCGCGCGTGCTGCCGGTCCCAGTCTGTGGCCACGGCCTCGTCGTCCCAGATGGTGGAGGTCTCTGTGTCGCTGATGTAGCCCGGCTCTCCAGTGTAGTGTGTGGGGTAGATGAGCAGCGGCTCCACAGAGAAGGCCTTCAGGTCCCGAGGCTCAAAGTGTGACATGAAATCAGTGCTGGGAAAAAGACAAAAACAAGAACATCAGACAAAGTGGACGAGGACAGTAAATTATGATCATTGTAATTGATGAAGTCTTTTTTTTATGACATATAATGAGACACATGTCAGTACTTGGCCAACGACTTGAGTTAATATAAATTAAAAGTTCATTTCGTTGCATCTTCTGACTCATCATATTCTATTATGTGGAAATGCTGGTGTCCGCACCATAATGTAATATCAGCACAGACAGCACATTTACAGGAAGTCAAATAAAGGAACAACTCTTTTCTATTGCAGCCAAATGATGTTGTAACAAGGATGTTTTTATTCCTGTTTTAAAAATATCTTGTTGTCCTTGTGAAAGGCTGGTGACCTTTCAATCATGTAAAACACCTACCTACCCACCACTAGTTCATTTATATGTGTATTTATGAGTAATAACTATATTTTCACAGACATTTCCTGATCTCCTGCACCATTGTAAAGCATCTTCACATTATTACAGTACAGGTTTTCCATGTGACTTATATTAAAGCACACATGATAGAGAAGGTAAGGGACATTTCCTTTGATTTTCAACTCCCATCATGTTTGAACAAGGTCTACTATCATAGTGTGTCAATGTGGACCTGCAGCAGAGCCACAGGGAGGAATGAAGGCTGTTTGGCTTTGACACGTCAGTCTCGAGGAGTCACGCTCATGGAGACAGAGGTCACCACACAGGTCACCACACAGGTCAATTCCCCAGCTGCCCAACTGCCTTTTTAAAGCCGGTGAACACTCAGTGGAGACAGTAGAAACGTTCACCTCTATCAGCAAACACTCTCTCTCTTGAACGCAGCATCAACAAAATGAGACATTTAAGCCTCTTTCACAGTCACTACACTTCCATGCACAGTGAAGTCGAGCTCTTGCACCATACAACTGCCCTTCTCTCAATTTCATGAGTTCTTTCTTTAGGTTTTTATTTATTAAGAGATGAATTTTGCATCATAAATGTTTATATCGTGAACTGTTTACCGTTCCATGTCAAAACAAGCACTTTTATTTTGAAATGATGTGAAATATCATCATAAATACTGTTATTTTGAAATACTTTTTCCCAAAATATTTGACTTTTTTTCACTTGTCTAGCTCCCTACTGACCAAACTCAACACTCAGTGGCCCCCAGGCCCCCAGGTTTAGATGCCCGGACTGAGTGAATAAATCATATTGAACAGTGACCCAAGTTTAAAAAAGGATGACTTCAAACATTAATGTTTGTAACCGTTTGACTCCACAGCAAAAACTGAGCAGATTAAGAAGAAATGAGTGTGTTCACTTATATTCCCACTGAGGATAATTGGAGCCACAGCTGATAAAAAAACTGTATTTATTTTAGAATCATTCGAACCAGTAGAGAATACACATTAAACTCACCACAATCACTCTTTTGTGTAATTTCTGTTTGATTGTTTTAGCAAAAAATATAAAGATAATATAATATATGTATACATATACTGTATATATAAAAACATTAGAAAGGAGAACTCAGGAAATTATCATTTTTAATTAGTTTAGGAAACATAAATAATTCTCCTTCTGCCAAAAAGCAAATGTGCATTACACAATATTCAGGATTTAAACTCATTTTATAGTTTTCCTGCCACTTTTTCTCCATTTATGTTCATATGACTTTTTTGCTCCATTTTTCAGTCTCTCACTGTTGAACACACACACACACACACACACACACACACACACACACACTGTGCGTTTACCTAGTAATCTATACAATGCACACTGGACACACAAATCTGTGTATTTATATAGTAATACACACACACACACTTGCACAGTGTCCATCTCTACCCCTCCCCCACACTCAGGCCTCTATCAATGGGAATCCTGTCCCCGTTCTCCAGCCAGCAGGAAGAGCCGCACTGGCCCAAATTCCTCAAAGAGAGAGAGACGGAAGGGGGAGGAGAAGTGGGTGACAGAGGGGGTGGGTGTGCAAAAAATAAAAATTGAAGCCTGTAAATAGAGTGAAGGAATGCCAGTGGGGTAAAAACAGGAAGAATATGAGGAGAATAATGAGAGCAGAGGTGGAGGGCTGTGTTTGAGGATAAATATGGGATGGAGAGCGGGGGTAAAGGTGGAGGTGCAGGAGAGCAGGGCCCAGCAGGAATCCTCCACAGAGAGAAGATACAGAAAAGCAGGCATTGTGCAAAGCACTGTACCCACTGAACCCCAAGAACAATCCATGCCCTGTGTCTGAGGGGAACGTGAGACGGAGGGGGGGGGGGGGGGGCAGTGTGGGGTAGTGGTGAAGGGACATAATCAGGAGGGAAGGAGAGAAGGAATGAGGAAGAAAAGAGGACGCATGCAGGGAACATAACTAGGATTTGAACGTAAAAGAGTTTGTGGTCTACCACCAGAACACAAACCAGGAAACTGCACTGAAGAGTCCAAAAAGGAGCATATGAACATGTGTGTCTGTGTCTATGTATAGATAATTATTGTGCACGCCGTCCTTTCGTCTTTCTGCACTGCTTTATTTTTGCCCCAGAGTCAGTATTTAGTTCTATGTGTGCATGTGTACATTTTTATGACCTTGTACTTCTCATTTAGCTTTTTTTTTTCTGAATGTGGATTATCTGATAATCTTATGTAAGATGGCAGTTCACCTGAGCCCATCTATTTGTGCTGCTGAGTAAATATTTGCTCACAAACAAAAGTCATCTTAAAATGGCCTTGTGTCTCAGTTTGTGGACATATTTCCGTAGCTTTGTGGTTCCATGAAAACAATCTCTCAATGTCTTTGTATCACATGTACTGCACTGTGCCACGTGTCAGCAGTAAAACAGAATAAAACTTGAGTTTGGACTGACTTGGGGTGTTTGTTGAACATGACTGGCAGGTACTCGTCCACAGGCAGCATCCTCGTGAATGGAAGCGTGTCCACCAGCTTCCTGGCCCCCTGCTGAGACAGCGCATAGCCCAGCGTCCAGTACGAGTAGTCGGCCTCCACCAGGTTGTTCACGCCCTCCACTGATTTCTCTGGCTGCTGCACCTGCATACGCTTCCGTCCCACGTAACTGCAGACAGAAGAGACACAAGGTGAGCAGATGAGACTTCATTCACATTTATATATATCTATATATATGTATATTCATATATAGATATATAGATATACTGTGTATATATATGTGCAGTATGTAGGCAGTTGATTGGTGCTTTTACATGAGGTCCCAGTCCAGCTGGGCTTTATCGACGTCTTCCATTATGGCCTGTAGCCGTCGTTTGAACCAGGGCTCGAACCTCACATCGTCCTCTAAAACAAGAACCTTCTGGAAGCCACGCTCGATCACCTAAAAATAAACAGCAGCGACAAACATCACCTTTAAAATCAGAGGTGAATAATGAACATTCTTGGGTTAACACATATATATATATATATATATATATATATACATATATATATTTATATATATATATATATATATATATATATATATATATATATATACATATATATATTTATATATATATATATATATATATATATATATATATATATATATATATATATATATATATATATATACATAATCTCTATATTCCAACAGTCTCTCAGTGTGAGGCATCGGACATTGATCTAGGAGAAACTTTTCCAGTTTCGCACAACAATTTATTGTGTTGCTGTTTGTCGGTGAATAAAAGTTCTTCATCAAATGTGTTCATTCATGTCAAATTTGGAAAAACTCCAAACCAACATACTAACCCTGTGAGACAGAAAGTCTCACTGTATAAAGTCTACAACACAAGAGAATGTTGGTCGTCAATGAATAACAAAACAACAACAAGCTTTCTAACTCATTCATTAATAACTAACTATATCTAAACTTGATTTGAAAACTTTGTTGTAACAATGATTCTTGACAATAACTCTTGAGTTGAGTGTGTAGGTCGCACACATGAAATATGGCCAAATCTACTCTACCAATGCCAAAGAGCTTCTTCTGCTATTGACTCTTGTTTATTGGGTTGGATGATTGAAGTCTGAAGGAACATATTATGAATACATCATTTAAAAAAGTATTATATGAAGATGAAGATGCTGCTGGATTTCTGTGAGTGATAACGGTTACTCTTCACAGCACATTCAGCTTTTAAAAAGACGAGACTGCAGTCGTCTGTTCTAACTGTGACATTTTAATCTATTGACACCCATTTTTTTATTTATTTAACATTTATTTTACTAGGGAGTCACATTTAGATTAGAATCTCTTTTAAAAGTGAGACCTACACTTCTGCATGTCTGCAACTGTGGGAAAAAGCCAGACTACCCTGAGAGAACCCACACACACACAGGGGAAAACATGCGATCTCCACAGAAAAGCCCTCGGTCTAACCACCAACTGGTTGTTAGGCAACACTGTTAACCATTATTCCACCATGTGGTCCAAATGTAGTAAATCGGACTGGTTGAAAGTGCCTTTTCACTCTTGTTCAGACGTGAGAAACCTCAGAGCCGACAGGGATTCAGAATTCAGGGATTGGATCTGTGCTGTTACTGGACAACATGATCACTTTTCCTCTAAGATATTATATATATATATGTATACATACATCTATGTATATATACATACATAGATGCTGATTCCCTCACCTCTGTCCAGATAGAGTGATGACTGAGGAAGCAGCCGATCTCCCCTCTGGTCAGGACTCGTCCAGAATAAGGATCTTTGTAGCCCGGCATCATCTCTATTCCCAGAGCCTGTAACTGGGACGTATTCAGAGCCCTACAGTGAGAGAGACTGTGTATTTATCTGTTCACTGTCATGTGTCATGTGTCATGTAGCTGAGTGGGTCACAGCAACACAGCCACACACAAGAAGGATTAAGAATTGAAACCCAGTCCAGTGTAGAAATGTTATAGAAAGGTTATCACCGAGCTGTGACCTACTTTCCATCCACTGCATCCGTCAGTGTCGCCTGGAGACCGATGGCGGTCATTGTTTTCAACATCCTGGTCCTTCTGTCCAGCCGTCGCTTCAGGTTGATGAGGAAAATCTAAACAGGACAACACACATCAGGTGTCTCTGGTTGTGTTAGTATGTTCATACTGGTTTTTAAAACAATAAAAAAACGTTATATATAAAGTTACATGGAAGTGTCTCAAGCTCATCACTCACTTTTTCGAAGCCTATCTTATCATGTGGTGACGACAAGGAGTTCAGGTACTCTGAGGTGTCAATGTCATGGTCGACTGTTGACAGGGGGAAGAAGGAGGGGACAGTGTTATTTTATATATTTCTTCAGGTGGTTTGTCAGAGAGAGGAGAGAGAGGAGAGGGAGGAGGTGGGGGTCGGATAGATGAGAGATAGAGCAGAGGAGTGGGACTGAGGATGTAATCAAGGAAGGTCAGGTGGGTCAAGGAGTAGAAACAAATCTGACAGGAAAAGTACCTAAAACATGATAGATACTGATGCCTGTGTGTGTGCTTGTATTACACTGGCATAAACACTGCCCTTGTCAGAACCACTATTCCTCATGGGGACCGAAACCTGGTCCTCATGAGGTATGACTTCATTTCCGAGGAACTGGTTTAGTTTTGGGGTAAATTAGGGCTGAATTGTGGTTAGGGTTAGGAATTCCCTGGTCTAGGGTTAGGGTTAGGCATTTAGTTTAATGTTAACATTAGGGAATGCATTATGTGTGTGTGTGTGTGTGTGTGTGCATACTCACTCAAAGCCTCAGTGATTGTGTGTGTGAAACTGTCACTTTCTTCTTGCACATTTTGCTGAGCCTTGAGAGGGACTGGCAGAAAACCGTAGTGTTCTCTGTTACACACATACATCTGCACACCTGGAACACAACAAGTCGTTGTTATACATTCAGCTCAACCAGTAAAAGAACAAGTGTTTCTGTTGGAATAGTGTGACACACAGTGTTGGGCAGGAGAATGTCCAGAATAAACGTGGCAGACGTTCTTTCTGCACCACCGTAAAAAACTACTTTTAAAACAAACTCTAAAGACAAACACACACAAGTGTGTATATGTCTCACTTCAAGTGACATTTAGCACCAGCAGCATTAAGTGGCTCCATGCTTTGCTCGTGATGCAGCGATTATACGTTTACATGTGGCCTTTCAGCGTCTCCCTCTCTGTTTGTCTGAGCGATGGAGATTGGGTACCTTGCTCAGGGTAACCCCAGCCCTTGACCTGACAGGGATTTGAACCAGGAAATCTCAGGTTACAAGCCCAATTCCTGTCCGCTTGGCCATGTCTTATTTTTAACAATAACATAAACATTATTCTAAATGATTATGGTAGTATAAGTAGTCTGGAGAGGGTTGTATCCACAGATTGTATATAAAAATGGATAAAGTTTTCCAGCTACAAAACAAACCCCAGTTAACCTGCATAAAAAGGGCCATTGACTTCTTTCTCACTGCCAGTTATTTTCCTCTGGTGAGTCGTGCCAAACGTTAAACAATTTATTTAATGAAACTAATTAGAAAGATGTGATAAATGCACTCTCTGTTTTTCTCTTAAGTTTAAAATAGAGAACCTTAATGGTTGTGTTATTTCCCAGTGGGTCATCACTCACATACACATAAAACCTACAAACACTGACACTGTTACACACTTAAAAACAGCCACGTGTACAATCAGGACACACACACACACACACACACACACACACACACACACACACACACACACACACACACACACACACACACACACACACACACACGGCTCCATTTCTCCCTGCATGTGCTCGCTCATCTGCTTGTAACTGATGTGTGTATTACACAGTTTTACACTGGCGCACATGTGTAACACATGTGTGATTCACAATTGAATAATAATGACTGTGTGAAGTAAAGCAGTCGTGAGATATTCAAACTCACCTGCTTGACGTGCCGAGAACGCAAACACCATGATGTCATCGAATGCCCAGCTGTAGTCCGGGTGAGGAGGGTAGAAGGCCAAGTCTCTGCTGGTTTCACGGCGCAGGTCTAACAGGAAGGTGCTGTGCACCATGGGAACAGGGTAGCAGCCCAGTCGCTTCCACTCCCTGATCGGCTGATAGTCTGGCGTTCGCTTGTAGTAACCCTGACAGAGAAGAGCGAACATGAGGCTGAGGTAAATCCAGCTGATGCACAGGCAGGCAGGCAGGCAGGCAGACAGACAGGCAGACAGACAGACAGACAGACAGACAGACAGACAGACAGACAGACAGACGGACGAGTTAAAGTTTAAACAGTACCTGTGGAGTGATGCCACACCAGAAGTTGGAGTAGAGGGAGCGAGACTCTAACATAGGAGCCACCAGCGTCAAGTTCTCAGCCATCATCAGGTTGAGCACGTGAGGGTTCGTCAACAGGTTGTCACTGTCAACAAACTACACAGAGAGGAGAGGAGAGAGGAGAGGAGAGGAGAGGAGAGGAGAGGAGAGGAGAGGAGAGGAGAGGAGAGGAGAGGAGAGGAGAGGAGAGTTTTAATTAATTTACCAAACACTTACAACATCGTGCACAGATGTTGCTCTCGTCATGATTTCTGTTGTGCGTTGGGTCGTGACAGGCATTTTGAAAAAGTGGCTAAAACACTTTCACTAGTGTCAGAGTGTTTGTGGTTGTGGTTTATTTATTTTAACAAAAATGTTCATTTTATTGATTGTGAATAATTGAAAGATTCAAAAACACTTCAACATAATTAAATCACAGGACAAATAATATAAGTTAGCCCTACAAATAAAAAATTAGAGATAGAGACTAAATGAAACCAACAAGCAAGTTGAATAATAAAAAAAAAGAAAACCAACCAAACAAAAGTAAATAATTCTATAACCTACACTAATTTATTATTGCATTAGCTCTGTTTTGCAGTATGCAATATGCCATAGTGATAACACTATTTACCAGTCACCTATACCCTACGTTCATTTCTTTATAAAACATTTTTTTATTAGTATCAGCTGTTTTATTTATGCGTTACAGCAGCTGTTTTCCATTCACATGTGTAGTGAGTGCAGAAGGAGAAAGTCTGGGTCACGATCTGTCCCAACAGCAGGAGAATGTCGCCATTTACATGGGAATTATGGGAATATCTGGGAATTAACAGGAACACTTGTATAGTTTAAAGAAACTGTGTCATACACAATGTCATGCATACTGTAATGATACAAATGAAAAAACATGACAAAGTTTCCGTTAGCTGCGAGTAGAACTTTATCTTAAGTGCTTAATTGTTTCAATGAACAATCAATTCTTTAATTGAACAATAAAATGAAAGCAACTCCCTGATCAAATATCTACCTGATAATATCATCAAGACTTTATTTAGTCCTTGGGCTCAAATGTGCGGCTTCAATAGTTGAGGTTTGTGGAAATCATCACAGTGCATGTAGGGGGCGTGGCCTCAATAGCCCTGCAGTAAGTATAGTGTGCTACTGTGTATGCGTGTGATTGAGGAATAGCATTGATATTCAACTGTATTTACATCAAATCTGATTATGCTACAGTTTATTATTTACCAACCACATTTATTTTCCCAACCTTCAGTTTTCAAAATTCCCAGTTCATTCCTGTTCATTCCCATGGAAAGTTTCCTATTTTGCAACCGCACAGCTGGCTTAAACATGCAGTCAGCAGGACACAACTCGCTTTGAATTATGTGGAGCTTCTATTTTCACAGTCACTCACACAAACTGTACATGTGAGAAGTCCAGGGCGACTCTCACGTACTGTACAGCCCTCTGGATCCTTTCACACACACGTCAGGTCATGTCTGACAGCACTTGTAATATCCAGTTATTTTCATGCAGGTGTGCAGCAAAAGCCAAACGTCCCATAAGTCGTGTGCCGCAGCTCCCTTCACCTCCATCATCTCATGTTGTTGTCCTGTGTTTAGAGTCTTGTTTATCGACAGTTTAATATTTGTGTTTTCAACAGTTTAAAAAGGTAAAGTAAAAGGAATGTTTTCAACTATAAACCACAGCAAGCAACAGATGAACAATATCTTAATGAATTGTTATTGCATATTTTCAGTTAATGAATAATTAGTGAATAAATATGTTACCAGGATGTAGTCGGCCCATCGTTCCCTGGCAGACTTGAGCGCCGCCTGTCTCAGCTTCATCACGTGGTTGAACCTGGAGGGAGGCCAGTGCTTTGGACCCCACTCGTCTGTGTAGGATCTGATGATAAATAAAAGTAAATATATTCTATTTATTATCTTTACCATGAGAAACTGTGATTATCCCTTTAACACCTAAGCCTCAAAATGTCTGGACCTTTTCTTTTTGGGCCTTTTTTAACCATAAAAGTACCAGAGCATGTCCTGTAACTAAGTGCTTTTGTCCAGAATAACTTCCAATGTCTGACAGTTATTTACAATTTACTGCACGTTAAAATCCTGTTTTATCAATTTAAAAAGAAAGAAAAAGGTTTATTTAGAAAAGCACTGCGGTTGTACACAAACACCAGATTCTGTGTGTTAAATCTGAAATTGGAACAGTATGACACATATTTACAATAACATTTTTGGGGTATTTCTATATCTCTCAATGTGCAAAAACAGGCCAAAAAATGGAAAGCATGTACAGGTGTTCTTCACAAAGACGCTGATTCTCCGGCTCCCTGAAACAGCGAGAGTGAAATTACCGTAATAACCACATGTTGGCTTTGATGTGCAACTGAAAGCAAAGTGAAAAACTAAAAACAAAAAAAAAGCTTTACTGAGAGAGAGTGAGTCATACAGAGACAGTCGTGTTGAGCTGATTGTTGATCAGCGTCGTGTGAGCTCATTTAAACATGGTTAGAATGTAACAGGCACTTATTTACATTTAAAAGTTTTAAAGAAGAACTTTACAGATCTGTTTCTCTCTGGAGCTCCTCCTACAGTTGTTTTTATCCTCACTGTTGTAAAAACTCATCGCTGTCTTAGCTATGTGCATTCAGTGGAGTCATGTCTGTGCCAGTCATTCCTTTTGCATGTTTCTGTGTTTTTCAATTCCCGCCATTCAAAAAAAGCCGCTCTGATGTTTACTCATGTGTGGCCCCTCGCTCGGTCAGACAGTTGTTTCCTCTTCCTCACGCCCTTCCTCTGCTTCTTTTTCTCCGGCTCTGCCGTCTAATAATACGTTATCACTGCCTTGATCTGCGTGTTTACTGCAATTTGTGTTTTTTTCGCGAGACCTCCTGATTCTGAGGACTCTGGCAGCCCTGACATTTAACCATCACAATGACTCTGAAGCTGTTAAATGAGGCTTAAACTCCTGCATCCTGCTGTAAGTCTCACCTCGGCTCCTCCATCGGCCTCCACTCCACATAGTGGTAGACTCGCTGAGCTCCTTTCAGCCATTCTCTCAACATGGCAGTGGTGTTGTCCACATTGTGGTCTGTTGCTGCCCTGAAACACAAACACAGACAACAAAAGTGTCAGTGAAATGAGGCAAACCTTTGTTGAAAAGTGTGAAAACTCATATTTTCTCATTTTTTAGGGATGTCCCGATAGAACTTTTTTCACTTCCGATGCGATACCGATATTGCAGCCTTGATTATTGGCCGAAACCGATATTGATCCGATGCGATATCAGCACGAATCATACATACTTTAATACTTATTTTGTGAGAGAACAACCCCCTTGTTTTCACTATTTTGGATTAGCCCAACCCACACGGGCTGAGTGACTCATGCCGCATGGAGGTGGAAACTGAGTCTAATGATTTGTTTAAATTCCGTTTTAAAACAGAGCAATAACACAGCAGGAAATCTTAATACATAATAAACACACTTATAAAACAGATAATAAATAAAACCATAATAGGACATTACAAGGAGAACAACGCGAGGTGAGAGAAAAGATGAAACAGTGGTGCACATTCCAGTCCAAACTCAATTTAAGTGTCTAATCTGGTCAGGAGGACAAGTCAAAGATTCTTGTGAGAAAAAAACAAACATAATATATAGTAATAATGATATTTGAGACCATATTTTATAGTTAATAGTAATAATTAATCATTTCAAGTTTTTGTCTTGATATGGAACGAAAAAGTTTACAACAAAATGTTTTAATTTATGACGCAAAATGAATCTGTAAATAAAAAAGTGACAGAAATAATAATAATAATTCTGACTTTATATGATGTGAAGGGGGGGGAGGGGCTTCTTCTCTGTGACACAGTGTTCAGGCCTAAAGGACTAAAAATATCTGGAGCCAGAGTGTGCAACACTTTCCCTCCTCTGTTTTTAAATTTAAGTTTGAAGTCTTTAAACAAATGACAACAACAATACAAAAAAAGAAGAGAATGTCTGGAAGAAAAGAGGATGTGCAGCAAAGTCATACATATTTTAAGGGTGAAATGGAAGCGACTATGACACTCTGACATCCACTGACATCCAGACAGCTGGTTGTGGAAGATGACGACAGACTTCTTCTTTCAGATTTTGTGTCATTACTGTCTCAGAGTCTCAGCCTGAGAACTGAAAAGCTTTGTCACTGTTAGACAGACATCACACCGCGGCTAAAACTATGTTAACAATCAAGTACAAAGAGCTCATACTGATCCTCTTTAAGAGATTGTTTGTAAGGATGACATGAGTGTGTCCAGAGTCATTGCAGTTTGAAATATTTATAATATTTGATCAACATTAGAAAAGCCAGTGGACACTAAGATTATTCTAACATCCCAGGGTCGTATCTGACATGGAGGAGTAAGAAATAGATTCTTACAGGAAAGGACACTTTGGGAAGGACCTCCAAATTAGGAGCTGTCTTACACAAAGAAAACACATGGATGCCAACAGAAGATGAAGTAAGAAGATAAGAAAGTTTGTCAAGAGTAAATTCTCTCCATGTAAAATAATGCACTGGTACTAGATTACAGAGGATGGGATTGTGTTGGAAATGTAAGACACTGGGACAGACGGTTGAGTGAGTGGTGGGGTAAGACACTGCCAGCGTCCCTGAGAATGTGTTTAACGGGAGACAGATCACAAGTACATTCTCAGTGGTTAAAACCAGACTAATAAAAGCTGCTAGATTAGTACTTAGTGATGAGAGACTGCCTCATATGAAACTATGCTCATCAAAATTGACAAAAACCACATTAAGGGGCCAACATGTGGGGATTTTTGGTGGGGACTTTGGCCCAAAACCCCAGACTCAGATGTTAGCAGTTCTGCTCCTACCATCCATCTTTACCGCTTTATCCTCGCAGGGGTCACAGGGGCACTGGTGTCAATCCCAGCTGACATAGGGCAAAAGGCGGAGTCACAACCTTGGACAGGTCACCAGTCCAACACAGGGACACTTTGCCTAGTCCCCAAATCTGGATGTTTTTGGATTTTGAGAGGAAACCAGAGACACCCCGACTCCCCTGCTCGATGTCCTTATTGTTACGCCAGAGAATCAATTAATGCAAAAACGCTTGGTGTGGACACATCTGACTGAAAATGTCACCACCTTTCTCATCAGGACCATATATGATAAAGTTATTGTCGTCATTTATTATAATGATATTATCGTTTTCATGTTTTGTGGCGTCAATAAAGAAAGTATTACATTAGTTATATAACAACTAAAGGTTTCTCAAGTGCCGACAACAGCTTTATCATCTCAATGAATCACAGACATTAAAGGCCACTGGTTCAAATGTTGGGGTGAGGGTAAAGTACGACTTGACGTAGATTCTTCAGAGGATTTAAAAGAGCAGACTCAGGCTGCACCATGTGCAACAACTTTACACTTTTACACTTTAAAAAAAAGGTAAACTGACAACAGTTAAGCCAGCGCACACACACACACACACACACACACACACACACACACACAAAATCCATCAGAGCCACAGATGCTTGTTAGTCACTGCTGTGGTTTATACTCTGTTCCTCCACAGAGATTTCCACTTCAGCTCGTGCAGTTGCCTCAGTCTCAGAGACACTGAGCTTCTGTCTGTGGTGGTGAAGTGTGTGTGTGTGTGTGTGCGTGTGTGTGTGTGTGTGTGTGTGCAAGAGAAATTAAAACTGTAAACAAAGTCTGCATCACTGTTTGCTATCACTTCACACGTTCGGGATCCATCGGGAATCTAAATTTCACCTGTTTCTGTCTCTGGATAAAAAAAGTCCCAGTTTAGTGAGGAAAGGTCAACAGAGCGTGTGGTAGAAGTGTGCACACAAACACACGCTTTTAGTGAGGTTTCCACTGCTTTCTGTAATATTCCTTACTGTCCGCGCTCCAAAATAACTCCCAATTAAAGAAACACACGCAAACGCACACTTATGTCCCGAGACTTTCAGGTAAGTACATGACGAGGAAGAAGAAGAAGAAGATTACAGCGCTGATGCTCGTCATTTAGCACAAACACCGGCACAGGAACACCTGTTCTCCTTTAACGACACACTTACACTGAGTGCACACATGCTTATGAGCTCACACAAATAACACAGGCGCATGCACGGTCCTGTGCTACAAACACAGATGAGACGGGAGGAGGCCGAGCGACATGTGCATGGAATCTCAGACGGATAAATTCCTCATGAAACATAATCAGCAGCTGGAAAAGCCTGAAGGAAACAGAACGGTCAATAACTTTAATAATGTGTGTGTGTGTGTGTGTGTGTGTGTCTGCACTTGCAGGTGTGTCCCAAATTATACAGATGTAGATGTTTGTGTCGTGGGTTTGTTTCACAGCAAAGTGAAGAGGTTGTCAAAGTGTATTAATAGGAAGGAGGAATGAGTAAGTGTTTGAGTGTTTGTTTATCCACCCGTTGTATTTTTGTGAACTCGTTAACTCATAAACAACTTTAAGGAGTTTCATCAAATTTAGGACGAACATTATTTTGGATGTAGGGGTCAACTGATAAGACTTTGGTGCTCAAATATCAATGGAACAAACGTTCTCTTGAACTCATTAAGACCTCATGTTTTTATGAACACGATAAACATGTTTGAACCTGTTAACAATTTGTGGTCATTTCTTCACACATGGTGCAAATGTGACCCAAACACAGTTAAAAATCAAACTAACAAAGGAAAAAAGGTCAAACTCAAACCTAAAAACAACATGGAGCAGAAATACAGGGAAAAGACCAGAAACACATGAAAGAAAATCGAAGCGACAGACATGACATGACATGAAATGTGCCATGGAACAAACAAACACAATGAACCAATGAAGGCACTGAGGAGCACATGGACAAGCAAACACAGGTCAAACCCATTAAAGGCACTCATACTTGTTTGGACTGATGTGAATAGCGGCATCAATGCACAACGTGCAGATTTTGTAACCGCACGCAAAGACCGCCCCATTGACAGCAGAAGAAGACGCCAAGGATGGTCATCCGACCCTCAAACCGGCCATATAGCTGATGAGCCGCTCGAACCAGACGTGTCCGAGGGAACTGTAGCATCGTTCTGTTCTTCTTCGTTAGGAATGCGTCCAATTCCTAGCATCCAGACTTATACTGCCACCCAATGGTGACTTCAGATACTACAAGAGCCAGACCCTGGTATACTTATACCAGGGTCTGTGATTTGCCTTAGGTGACGAATAATCAACGTGAAGCCAGGACAGGAAGCAGAACTCAGAGAACAAGGTACACTCAGGGAAAATTTCAAAATAAAACAGGAAACCAGGAGCTGAAAACCACACATCCATCCATCTTCCACCACTTTATCCTCCACAGGAGAGTCATGTGCCAATCTCAGCTGACATAGGGCGATAGGCAGTCCACCACAACCAAATATTCACTTGGACTCAAGAAAGACATTAGAATTTGGTCCTAAATGACTGTGAGCTCAAAAGAATTGTCTTAAAAAAGCCTCAAGAGAATCTTTTCAAATGTGGCATTTAATGTTGTTCACGCTGACTCACACGTTACCTGCTTGCAAACATGTTTTTGGCGTCTTTAACATTCAATTCTTTTCAACAGCTGCATTGTCAGCGGCGACATAAAAACCCACAGGACGATAATTGTAGTTTTTATCATGTGCTGGAAACTCACAGAAACACCTGAGTCAGTGGTAATAAACAGACCTGAACACACATTTACTGCACCGTCACTGAGGGATAAACATGTGCTATGTTCTTACATGTCATCCACCACAGACTCAATACAACCAGGACCACGTGTATGAACACACACCTGTAAACGTCTTTATGAGAGAGCTGGAGTGAGAGTGGGATAATGAAAGAGAGAGCAAGAGATAAAAGGAATTCACTGTTACTGCTAAACACAAACTGCAGAAGTGCAGAGTTTTTTACAAAATCAATAAACAATCAACAATTGTTTTTTTTTTTTAGACTAAAGCAGTAAAATGCTAATGAGAAAATATAAATGAAAATATCGCTGGAAAATCTCGTCCTGGCAGCGGCGAGTCATCGGTCGGCAGAGGTTGCAGGTTGTCTGCGTGTCTCAGGGATGATTGAAAAAATGACACATGGTTTGAATTACTTCAATAAATCGGCACATTTTACCGATAAAGGGGGAAACACTGGTTTTGCAGCTCTGTAGCTCAGACGCACATTGAACAGAAACAGTAAACGTGATCAAATATGTTCACTCAGGATGATAAAGTAGAGTTTTCTGATTTTTTCTGAGCACGTGTTTAAAGAGCGGCCCGCCCACTGCACGCCGCAGCCTCTCCGAGCTGAACACTGTGTGATTTTCCATTACCGACATCACAGCTCTGCATGGCTCTTGATTTCTGGAAATGTGGCAAGTAATGATGTAACAGGGAAACACTCGGACTTAAAGTGCATGTGGAAGAGGAAAACGCGTTTGCTGATATGTTGAGACCTCCTCTTCTTTGTCTTATTTATATTTGAGACGGAGGAAACAACATTCTCCTCATGTTCAGCCACGACAGCTGAACTGTCCTGTGCTGGGACCCAGAGGTCAGGAAGCCGTAGCAGATTCTTTCCAATACATGAAACTATTAGGACTTGGCGTGCGGACACACAGCAATTATGTGATATGCACTGAGGATATCAGTACACCATGTCCTCCTCCTCCTCCTCCTCATCCCTCTGTACTTCTGCATCTCTTTCTTTCTTTCTTGCCTCCTGCGTCTCCTCATTTCTTTTTTTGAAGTTTACATTATAAGCTGCCGCCTCATTACTCGGTTGCCTGCAGGGTTAAGATCCTGCTCCATCTTTATGATCTGCATCTGGACAACACATGCTTGCAGGGGCCTCACTCACACATCCCACTGCTCCTTTGTCCGATCGCTGAATAATATCCACTTTATTCTCACAGGGTTATCTGATCTCACGAGATCACGTCTGATGATTAAAAACATGGCTGACAAGGAGAAACTGATTTAAAAAAACTGATTTAACTCTACGGTAAATATATGTTATGTTGCCATCAAACTCCATGAAAACCAAGTTTGTGTCACAAAACAACACATTTAAACCTAACAGTTGTGGATTAACAACTCCTATGTGCTGTGATATGTTCTATGGACTGTGGTGCTGGAAATAAGTCATTTATCGGTTTATTACAAGGCGACAGTCAGAACAGGATGTCAAACTACATGAAAAGGCAGCTAAAATAATTGTTATTATGATATCAAAGTCCTGATGAAGTGTAGATTTCCCAACTGACACCCATGTTCTCAGGAAGAATAAAACACAGTTAAAAATCAAAACAAACTAAAGAAAAAGGTAAAACTCAAACCTAAAAACAACATGGAGCAGAAATACGGGGAAACACACCAGGAACACATGAAAAATAACAAAATAATTGTTATTATGATATCAAAGTCCTAATAAAGTGTAGATTTCCCAACTGACGCCCAAGTTTTCTGCGCGGATAAACTGAAACCTGGACACGTGGCAAGTACTGGGTGATATAAAATATGTCTCTGATGACCACATTATTTAAAAAAACAAATATATATATATATATATATATATATATATATATATATATATATTTATATATATAAGTTAAAGGTCTCCATCCCCTCATTTCATGATCAACCCACTTGAGTCGTCTCTCCTGTGTGTGCGTGTCAGATTACAGTGAGTGTGTCATGAAGGTGATCAACTGCAGTCTGACATCTGGCCTTAAACACACAGGCTCGTCTCTCAGACCGGCTCTAAAAGGTAAACACAGCTTTGAAAGGTCCCAGCAGGCCAGTGTCAGCTGACTCTTGATTCAATAAACTATCTGGTATCACTTCCAATAATGACCGGCTGCTGCACATAATTAACAAGGAAGAATGCCTCTTTCAGACCTGAGCAGAGGCCTTAATAACTATGCTTGTGTGTGTGTGTGGACTTGATAGTATCGTCTGCAGGCATGTCACGGGAACAGCAGGGCAAAGGAGAGAGGGGAAGAAGGGTGGAGGTAGACAAGGGGAGGGGGGAGGAGGGAGGGGCTGAGGAGACCGGACCTCCTGACTGAAATTCCTCATGTCTCTCAGGGTCAACAAAGATGCCGTAGGCTGATGGGCTCACACTGGAGTGTAATATGCAAAGATATGCATCTTGGTTAAATATTACACAAAGCTAGTGTTGGTAGGAGACAGGATGAACAAGTGAACCTGTGAACCTGTGAACCTGTGAACCTGTGAACCTGAGCTCTAAGACCAGTCCTGCTCAGTAGCAGTGGCTATCTCTGTGGAAAAGATAGTAATACCTGTGCTTTTGATTTGGCACCAGTTACCAACAACAATACCTGATCATCACTTACACGTGACATTTTAACCTCAATGAGAGGATTCAGTGACATCATGCCAGACTTCACAGATCAGATAAATAATGATAAAAGGCATAAAGAGTCTCGTCTGATGTTTTCTTTGATATTCTGACAGTTAGGGGAACACACAGTGGATCACGTGGCCAGCACTGTTGCCTCACAGCAACAAGGTTGCCAGAAGGTTGCTGGTGTACCCCGTCTTTCACCCTATGCCGGCTGGGATTGGCACCAGCAACCCCGCTGATGAATGAATGAATGAATGAATGAAGAGGATTTGGACAGACAGCATGTGTGGCTCCGTGTAACAGCATTTCACAGACTATAAACATTCAGACACACATATAGAAACTCATGATGTGAAACAAAGAGCAAAGGGAAATATAACAAATGATTTAATGAGCGATGGAGGAAAAGACAGATGTGTAGGGCGAGGTGGGAAATGACAAACAGGGAGGGGCAGAGGGAGAGGCCGTGACACTGATGACACACACAGGGACAGATGAGGTCTCATACACAGAGACAGATGGATGGTGCTAAAAATATTTTTCCACTATGAATAAACGAGCAACAGTCTTTCTGATGAATACTCCACTGTCGATGAAAACACTGCCATGAACTGACTGATGAACGGTGGCCCGGTTTCATCCTCACTCCCTTCAAACCAAACCAAACTTCATCTAATTCGACATCTTCCACCCACTCCAGGTGAGACAGTCGTTGTACCAAGATGCCACCGTGTCTCTATCCATGCTGTGCCGCCAAGCTCCGAACACAGGGGGCATAGAAGCGAGAATGCAATGCAGTCCAGGCCAAAATGAAAGAGAGATTAAAATGGCTCAGGGATTATTCCGTCTGTTCTGTGCAGTTGACTGAACAGACTTCCAGGTCCACAGAGAAAACCTTTGCTCTGGGGCAAATGAGACAGAGCTGGACTGTTTGGCAGGTCCAACATCGTCAGCTGCTTCCTGTCAACTTCACAGAGTTTGTTGGTGGAGTCTGAATGAAGAGCTGCCAAAGCTCCAGTCTCTGCGTTTAGCAACTGGATTCAGGGCCACGTAATATACTCTACTTCAAGCTTGAGTCCAAAAAATGTTGTTGTTATTTGTTCACATGCATCGTATCATCATTGTAGCATCAATAAATAAAGTTTATATGAAAAGAAATAATAAATCTGATGTTTGCAAACCTGTCAATGCTGTGTGAAACATTCCTTCATTCGTTCTTTTTAAGTGATCAAACACTTCGACCCAGACCACCATGAGTGTGCAAGACTATGACACTATGACAAATGCAATATATTAATAACTATAATGCTGTTTTAAACTGCCTGGCTGTTTCAAATGTTTCAGACTGACACACATCATGATTTATTATGGGCTGAGGGGTGTGGTTTCTGCATCTTGGGAGAATACAGCCGTGTGTGTGTAAACTGTCAGGAAGACCTGGTAAAAGTGTCTCTGCAAAGAAGCGACAAGACACTGCAGATGTGAGAGTTTTCACGTCAGTGGTTTCATGTCAAATATTTTGTCAATGACGACGTGTTTATCGATTTGACTTGTTGCCAAGTATATGCAGCATCAGCTGTTGATTATGATTTCACTTTGTCAAAGCAAATTGTATGTGTGTACCTCTCTGCCCCCAGTGTTATGACAAGCTGATTATCTGGAGTCAAACCCCTGAGCAGATGTGACAGATGTGACAGATGTGACAGATGTGACAGATGAGGTGATGGTGATACTGATGAAGTGGATGTGTCCTGTTACTCTACACAGGAAGTCCTGCCTCACTGTGGGCCAAATGGTCTCTTTAGGGAAAGTGAGTGTAAAACTGGGTGTGAGTCACAGCTGAACCACACACTCATTACTTATGTGTAACAGTATTTTAAAGACACACAACACAACACAACACACACACACACACACATGAACAGGTCTGAGAAGAGACACACACACACACACACACATGCATTTGTGCTGTGAGTAATAACTACACTTCAGAAAATTAAACACATTTCAACACACGGAGCCAACTCCGTGATCTAATACATGTTGACACACACCAAAGGCACATGCTACTAATCATGAAGTGCCTGCACCAGATAATACACAAATAATTCAATCCATGCATGGCCAAATTTCCCATGTTTCAAAGCCAGGAAAGAAATGTGTGCTCCCACAGAGGAACACACCTGGCACAGGGGAAACCCTGAAGGCTACATTCAGTCATCTGTGTTCTCAAATAATCAATAATCAGTGTCTCCAGGACATAATGATCATGCTCACAACCATAAATGAACTCAAATTCAGCCTTTGGTGACATCAAGTTCTAACTCAGTTTAATTGAGCTAATGCTCTGATTAAGTCAAGCTGAGTCCTTGTGGGGGAGGAGGAAATCGATTTATCGGCCGTGTACGTCCTCCGTATGTATCTCTCTACAAACTTGTGTATGGAATCAGTTTCTTGTTGACCTTTACGTCACAGAAAAAACAAACAGTGAGATGATCCTGCTCTTGTTCTAAAGCATGAATCTCGTCTCCTCGTAGCTTTTGCTCTCGCTGACGCCATCGTGTTGTTGTCTGTTTATACGTCGTCTCCTTTAATCAGACTATGAATCCTATTATCCAGGTATGTTAGTCCGACTAAGACTAGCTAAATTTTAGTCGGACTGATGAGTTTACATGACATTAAGAAAACTGAGTTATTGTCTTAGTCTGACTAAAATCGCACGAGTGTTAGTGGGCACGACACCTCCACCTGGCCCACGTACCCAAACACAAAAAATGAGGATTAACTGTCTAATCCACTTTTATCAGCTGTATCACCTCAGTGTCTTCTAGCTGCTCATTCTGCGTTTGTGACAAAAAAAAAGAAATCTGTTGTTGACATTTTATATTATAAACCCATTAGTTTCTCCGAGATGTGCAGCAGAATCTGCAGCAGCTGTCAGGGAGATTTCAGTTTTCAAAGCCACAATCAACTAAAAAGATCATGAACAAAAATGTCCCACAAGATTACACTTGTTTAAACAGACCAAGTCATCAAACTTGAGTCTTGTTGTGTTTTACAGTGGACAGTGAGGACAAATGGATGGAGACGAAGAAGCAACAAAAGGACAAAGGAGGGAAAAGGAAAGCAGCCACTGTGGGAATGTAGATTAACCAAAGTGTTAAAATGCCCTGAGGGTAATTTTCCCAGCATTGTTGACCACCTTCTCTTTGCCCAACCATCCCCCCCTTCACTCTTTCTCCTAATTCCACACATTCTTTCATTTCTTAACAGCAGGGTGAGAGTCTTTGTCACTGCTCTGCCACTTCCCTGTGGGACCTGCACCCACTTGCAGAGGGAGAAACTCCTGAAGGACTGATTAAGACTGTCAGAGTGAGTCATGGCTGCAGCAACAGGGTGGAGGAGACGCTGATCACTGCAGATTATCCTGTGAACAGGCTCAGACTGGAATATGTCTCTTCTTCAGACCGCCTTATCACTGCCGTACGCCACAATAATCTTTATTTTTTTTACAGTTTTAAGTGTCATGTCATCTTACTGTTTCACACACATGCAGTACAAACACACATTAAAGCTAACACCGTGAATTAAAAGTGAAATTATGAGAACAAACAACACACCATCCATGTTTTTATTACTCCTCTGCTTTCACTGTAATTCTCTTACAACCACGAGGACCGAGTTTTCACAGAAAAATCACGACTCCAACTATGGCATGAAAAAATGTGTGTTATTCTGCATCTGAACAATATTTACCTGGAGTTTAACTTAACTTTCACGCAGCCTTTCACTGGCTTTAAGAAAAAGTATCTGCAGGTTTATGACACTCAGACAACTGACAAGTTCATTTGTCTGAGAGCAGAATAATGACACAAACACCATCACTACCACGCTTAATCATCTCCACTCTTCTTCTCTACTCCACCTTGCTCTGTCTCCATTGTTCTGCGTGTTTAAAAGTAGTCGCGGGAGAGATAAAGAGGAAAAACACTCCTTCATTGTGTCCAAACCGAGTCTCCAGAGAGGAGATGTTATATAAGTCAGGAAGAGTTTCCTCTCACAAACGCTGCAGCTCTACTACGCTCTATACATGTATGCTCCATACTTTCCTACGATACAATAGTTATGCTCATGATTTCCACGCTGTAGATGATCAGCACAGCTACTTCGTGGGCGATGACATGCATCCCATAATAACCACAGAGTCTTTGGCTGGAGTCTAGCTGGAGACCCCCGGACTCACGTCACTCCCCTCCCGGCTTCTTACTGCTCTCTGCAGTGATGTAAAGTCAAACATGCAACATAAAAGAATCGGATTTTGAAGTTGTTTAGAAGTTAAACTGAGTGGATTTATTGTTCCCACTCACAAAGGGATTTCATAACTCATCCACTGTCTCTACGTGTAATTGCGGCTCCGTAATGCGCCCTAAACACAATCTGACAT
Organism: Solea solea; assembly: GCF_958295425.1. NCBI lineage: Eukaryota > Metazoa > Chordata > Actinopteri > Pleuronectiformes > Soleidae > Solea > Solea solea. The sequence goes on along the minus strand of NC_081142.1, from coordinate 1,809,645 downwards.
GGACACAGGGACGGCAGTTTGGCATTTATGCCGCGGTTTGGCTCACGCGTCGAGCCATAATGACGACAAACTGAAACAACGAGGCACAGAGCTGCATGAGTTATGGTGAGCAGAAAATCTCATTTTTTTAACCAGCTTAACCACAAATAAACCCATTTTACCCATTTTAACAACAGAAGCATCATTAAATGCTTTTTCACAGTTTCCAACCGGCACTCTTCATGTTTATAATCACCACAGAAACAAATCAGCATCCCATAGTAGAGCTTAAAACCTCATGCACAAGACCCAGAGTTCATACACACATTTATGTCACCAGGTGTAACTTTAAATACTTTAGAAAAGTAAACTTATATGTTAGCGTGCAGAAGCTAATGTTGAGTGCAACCAACCTTGCTTAAAGAACACATATAAAAGGCTTATTCTAAGGCTATGAAAACCAAAAAAAAGAAGTATTTTTAAGTGATTATACAACATCTGCCAATACTGGACCTTTAAAAAGGCTAGTTTTCACTTTTCTGGTCATGTCTGAGAACAATTTGGGGGTGCAATGGGAGCAGAATAATGATGACAAATACACTATTACTACCATGCCAAAGTCTACATCAGAATACTTTAAATACCATAGACATGTTTGCTGAAATAAAATCATTTGCACCTTTAAAAAAAAGAGGTAAGACTTCTATGTTAGAGGCCAATGTGTTGGGAGCAGGAGCTGATGTTGAGTGCCCACAATGCATTTCTTTGTGATTGCCATTTTCCATACTGGTGTTTCTCATGGGGATTATGTGCCTTAAACATAGACTGTGATTTTTCTGCGGCTGCTCTGACTGCAGCACAGACACAGATGCCCCTCGTTCCAGTTGGGGGCCCTACCGCTAGTTAGTTAAACCCACTCACAAAGCCACGCCAGCACTCCGGGCCCCCCGTGCATCTCTGTATTTTTAACTTACTTATTCCGTGTATAACTATTTATTTTTGTTTACATGCATTTATCCTCAGAAGTTATCTGTAGGAAACTGTACTTGCTTGAGTTAAATTGAGTCACACAAACCAAATCAAGACGTTCAGCAGAGGAAAGTGTGGGAAACAGAACAAACCAATGGCTGGAAGGTGCAGCTTTGCAAACATGCACCACTGTGTGACTCTCAAATTCTTTACATGTCTCATCTGCACTCCATCGTCAACAATCTGCCTCCAGACAAAATCTCTGCAGATTTTGTCTGATCCATCATTTCACAGGGCCGTGTGCACACACACACACACACACACACACACGCACGCACACACACACATGCTCACACACATGTCCACACACACACTCACAGTGGAATTTCAAGGCAGTTCTGAGTCCTTGGGGGCCCTGCATCAAACCAGCCCAAACCCACACGCCGCCCCAAAACTCAAAGCAAATGCTTATAAATTTGCTGTTGTTAGAGTCGTTATCCCAAGTTTTCCTATCATTATATTCTTGTCCTTTGTTCGTTCTGCCATCTATGTTTTGTTTTTCCCTGCTCTGTGAAGCAGCCTTCAGTTCCATCAAAGGCCCAATACAAATCTAAAAACATGATACATATGGTTTGGTGCAGTACGGTGTTCACAGAGGAGTCTGGTTTATTTAGCGTGACTGTGCCAGACGGATTCTGTGCTCCTGCTTTGTCCGCCACTAGTTTTGTGTTCAACAGCGTCACAGCAGAGAAAACCACGTGACTGACACCAAACCGAGTCGAGTCGTGCTAGAACTGTGTCATGGAAAAGAGCCAATAGAGACTCTCCTGCAGTCGTTTGCTTCTTTTCAGAAAGTACTTCTAACTAACATTAAGAACAGGGATTTCTGTCATGAGACCAATGACAGCTGATGATCAGGTTGTGAGGGATCAGATGCAGGTAACGGCGTCATTATTTTGAAAGGTTCACTCTAAAGCTGAGTCAGTAACGTTTTCGACAAAACGCCAGTGTGGGGTGGACAGCAGGCATTTTAGAAACAGCACTGATGCATTTTTAAATAAAAATAAAGAAGAAAAAGAGTCATGTGGATGAAGCCTCACACCCTCAGGCTATTCTGTGCTCCCTGCTGCAATGTCACACACACACACACACACACACACACACACAGGCCTTTTAAACACACTTCCAAGAATTCAGCCCCTCCCTCCCTCTAACGTCCTGCTGTCAGACCGACTCAGTGTCTCCTTTCATCCCTCTACCTGCAGGCTTCTCTCCTCAACAGCCCACCAGCTTCATATTATCTCAGTCTGCTCCGACGAGGCCAAACACACCCGCAGGACCCTGAACCTGGAGACCCTGAAGCCCCCCACTCGCCCACTCGCCCACTCAGCCGCCATCGTACCTGCCAGCCCTGCTGTTTTAAAGCCTTGTTTCCGCAGGTTTGTGCTGAATCAGACGGAGGCAGCGGTGATTAAGGGTTAAAGACTAACACGGCAGCTCTTTCATCTTTCCACACAGCGTGCAATTTAGATGCCGGCAGACACACGAGGAATAAGTGCGTCGTAAAACACGGCGGCAACAGTGGCAACAGGTCTTTGAGACCAACACTGACAATCTGTGGACACACGCTGTTTCTCATTACCACGCGCTCCTGTACGCAGACCACCATGAACACAGCCCAGACACGTTTCAAAAACACCTGCCCTTTGACCTCTGTTTTTATCAAGTTCTTCTGCATGTATACATATACAGTATGTATATCTATATATATATATATATAAATATATATATATATATATAGATAGATATACATATTTTTATGGAGCCTCTAGCACTGATTATAAATGTCAGTATTTATATATATATATATATATATATAAATATATATATATATATATAGATAGATATACATATTTTTATGGAGCCTCTAGCACTGATTATAAATGTCAGTATTTATATATATATATATATATATATATATATATATATATATATATAGATAGATAGATATAGATAGATAGATATAGATATTTTTATGGAGCCTCTAGCACTGATTATGAATGTCAGTATTTTAATTGCAGACATGATGCACAGTGATGAGGTCACAACAGTTTAGTCTTCACTTTCCTGTTTGCCCGGCTGAGCTTGAGAGTGTTTGTTGACGTTAGCAGAATCCATTCCTATGCAAACTACAACTCACTGGCTACTTGCTGTGCTCTGCCTCAGTAACACTGGGCTTGACTCAGCCCCCGATGTTTACCGGAGGCATGTGAAGCGTGCATAACATCTCATCTTTTAGATTTCCGTGGAAAATCCAAATTCAGCCTGCACTCTATTGCAGGCAACGGCCAACATTGGCTTTAAAATGTATTATAGGATATTTGCAAACCTGCCAAGATCCCGTGATATGACTAATGACTAAACCAGTAGGCTGAATAAGCTGCTGCCTCTTGACCTTTATGCTTGCACATTTTCTGTTTATTTATTTTGCACAATGAAGAAAATATATCTACCTCTGCTGTGACATGAGCGAGCATGCAAAATATTATGTTCATTTCACTACAGAAGAGACTAATGAGAGTAGCTGGTGCTTTTTTTTCTGGTACCTGAACTTAGCCGATACTAAAATGTGACGTGGACAGACAGTCGGCCACTGATTGGTCAGAGAGTGTCGTCACAGGATCTCACAGAGGAACAGAGGAGTCTGGTGTATTTAATGACAGTACTGAGCGTGAGCAGAATCACCAGCTGTTCAGTTGTATTTCAGTTCAGTGTCAGACAGAGTCTGTGCTCCGGTGATGCAGGAAGTACTGAACCATTCTGTGAATGAACTGATTCTAATGATTCAACACTGAAAACACTTGCTGTACAAGTCACTAGTTTGTGTGTGTGTGTTGAATATAAAGTCACTGCAGGTTCATGCAGACCCCGCCCACATTGAGGAGGTTCTATGCTAATGGTAAAGACTGTCTGATACCAAACTGAGTAGAGTTATATCATGGAAAAGTGCCATAAAAGACCTCTGCAATATTGGTATCATTATCGTTTATCAACATATCGTGCTTCTCTTTTATAAACTGATCACACATAATTACACTGACATAAGTGTATGGTTGTTATAATAATAATAAATAAGGTTAATTACAAGACAAACCACTGTAATGTTATGTTTTTTATTTTATGAGCCAACACTTTTTATCACATGAGCACCTGCAAATGTCTTTACTACCTCCACGTTGTCATACTCTCTCAGGTGTTTGCACCACATGGTCTTTAACTTTAACTTTAAGTTAACTTAAAGTGAACTTTTCTCTCACCAGATCGCTATGCGCTCCTTCGGGTAGTCCAGCCTCTCGATGCAGCCCAGGTAGTGCGGCAGACTGTGCGCCGCGTTACGCGCCACGATGGCGATCAGAACCTTCGGCTTGAGGAGGACAGACTCGGGTTTGACCTGCTGCACCAGCGTCTCCTGCTCCAACGACGCGCCGCCGCCGCCGCGCACCAGAGCGGCCAACAGCGCGCACAGCACACCGAGTCCCGCGGCAGCGACCACCCGCATCTTCACTTCCACGATTCCGCCGCGATTCTCTCCAAAGTGTGGAGCCCGAGCACAGAGAGATAGAGAGAGAGAGAGTGGCTGTGCGAGAGGAGGGAGGGAGAGAGGGAGAACCAGAGGGAGGGAGTGGGAGTGGGAGAGGGAGGGAGCCATGGCGAGGGAGGGGAAAAAGAGAGGGGGGGGGGGTGTCCTCTTACTCTTTTACACTTTCTACGCTCCTGCTGGTTTATAGAAAGTTCAGTGTTTTTGTTTTTTGTTTTGTTTTATCTCCACATTGTTATTCATAGAACTATATACTGTATAATTGATATCAGTGCAGGCCCAATCCTTAACGGGGCCCTAAGCTGAATTTAATTTTGGGGCCGCCTCCCACTACCCCAGAGTAGCCAAATGTAACACTTTAAGTTGCATTAATTAATTAAATTAAAGGCAGGGGGCGCTGTGCCAATCTTAGCTGACATTGGGGTGAAAGGCCTAAAACAGTGTTACACCCTGCACAGTTTTCCAGTCCATCACAGTGACACTAATGGCATTTTTCCTCATACTACATACTGTAGTACCGCCTCGCCTCGCCTCGCCTCTACACGGTTTGGTTGGTTTTCCATTACTATAGTACCTCCTCAACGTGGGCGGAGTCATCACAGCACGGCTGCATGAAACCGCTGTGACTTCTTTTTTCAGGCGACACACACAAAGTTGTTTTCAGTGTAACTGAACCGAAAAGAGGAATCAGATCTGTAACTTCTTATTTTGTGTCACCTTGAAACTGTTGTCGATTGTTTGATGGTCATTTTTCTTATTTGAAGCTGCCATGGACGACAGATGTAAAGTAGCCTTTTGGCTAATTCTGGCATATTTACATTGAGATTTGTTCATCAATTATGCATTGTCCCTTTTAAATAAATGCATTTACATTATTTATTTATTTGCCCTCTATTCTGTCTTTTGTGTCTAAAACTTTGTGCTGCTGCCCTGAATAAAAGAGAATCTTAATCTCAGTGGGATTTATTTCAGGTTAAATAAGAGAATAATATTATTAGGATTTTAATATACCCTGAAAACCATGTTAAGCGAAATAGATTTATTTTTATCATAATTTCTGAGAATTAAAACACTATCTGTTTATCTTACATGTGCAAACACTGTTGTCACGTGTACGTTACAGAATTACATTTTTGTGTAATATTTTGTATCTATTGATGCTGATGCATGTATATTGTGTTTAATAGGGTGCTAGTATTATGTGCAATGACAGTAAAGCTTTTCTTCTTAATTTTAATAACAGTTGGAGTTGAAACTCACCATGTTCTCATTTTACTTCTCTGTTGCTCGTCCGCTTTTCCTCCTCCGTTCTCCTCCTTCCTGAGTGTTTCATTTAAATTTTTCCATCAAGTCCTGAGCATTGAACGCCTCTTGGAAGCTGCTGAACTGGAGACCATGAAGTCACCATCTCTGACTTCAGCCTTTTTTCCTTTCTAAACATATTAGACCTACTGAAAAAGCTTTTATTTGCTAAAGTAGCAGACATTTATCTGAAGGGGCTAAATCCTCTATTCTGAAGCTGGGAACAAAGCTTTGGATTTATTCAGAATAAATAAACATTAAGTCTTTCAGGGAAAGGTTAAAGGGTGTTTTCTATAATTAATAACACAACATTCTTCAAAATGTCTTTATGGGATGAGAAACTTCTCTAGAATAACCAGGAGTTAGTGGTTTTCTTAGAGGTGGTGATGTTTCTCACAGACAGATAGATGTCTACAAAAATGCATACGAGTGGGATTGTTTCTAAGTTCTTGTCTTATGGTCACCATGTCCTGTGAGTAACCTGTAACTGGGTTTAGGCACAAAACACATGGTCAGGGCTGGAAATAGATCATGGTTTGTCCTCATAGCAACAACATCCTCCAATAAAAGAGAATTTATGAGACCAATGCACAAGGGACCAGGAGTCTTACACCAAACCCAACTACACTATAGTGCTATTGGGCTTATTTGGAAGGTTTGAAACCAGAGCGTTATTAAAATGACTGAACATAAATGTTCTCATTTGCATATATGCATACAAGCATTTACATAAACAAAAGAAATATCAACAGTGAGAAAAAAACCAGAAGGACAAGATTTGAAACAGCCAATCACAGAGTTATAATCCGCTGCTCTCATGGGCTCCTCTCAGGTCGGGGCCCCCAAGGCTCTTGTCTGTCTTGCTTACCCTGTTGTAACTCTCCTGTCAAGGGGTTAAAACACCATGGAATGTCCTTATTACAACAAAGAATCTGTCAAAAATCAAATGTGTCTGTCTTTCACTATGTTGCACACGACCACCACCTACGCTCTCGACTCCTGAGGAGAACTGATCCCAAATCCCTGGTGAAGTGTGTTGATGTGACACATATCAAACTTTTTCTTTCTGAACAGAATATTCAAATAAAATGTTTTACAGACAAGTAAACATTATTGTGAGAGACCAGGCTGCTGTAAATCTGCTTCTGTAACGACACACTTGCACTTTGTACATAATTCATCATTTATTCATTTTATTTTCATTCCTCACTCTCTCTATAGCTGCGGTGTATGTCCTTACATGTTTACACTTGTCTTCCAGCATTTTATATTATATTATACTATTTGCAGTGCTATGTATTCCTTCTTAATAGTTCTTCTATATTTGTTCCTGTTTACATGTATGTTGCATTCATCTCTGATATATTTCTTTATGAAAAACATTTCCAAGTTTCAGTATCAATAAAGTACGTTTATCAAACCATAATGAAAACATGTAACTGTGCACCATGATACAAACGTGCAACCAGTAAAAAAACACCTTCCAAAATCAGAAATCCTCTTAATTGCAGCATTACAGAGTCTATTCTTGACAGATAAACACCTCCTGCTCCCTCCATCACTATTATAATATGACATTATAATATTTCTCATATATGATTACAGTAACCCTCCAGTAACCTTTTTTAATTATAGTTTGGGGACAGACGATCAGACAGACGAGTAAAGGCGACTAAAGCCAGCTCACTTGCGTCCTTGTCTCAACTCAGCTCTGTTTATTTAAGCTGGGATCTTTGCCACCTGGTCATGTTTTCCCTCTTCTCTTTCTGAGGTAATTGGAGTTTGCAGCCATGTTTGTGTGCTGCTGGATGCTCTTAGTCACTGAAGAGGAGAGAGATGTTTTCACTCGGTCTCATCGTGAACCTCAGCTCCCTCTAGTGCTTTCACATCAGAGGAAAAAAAACACGAGGGAAGTCGCCACAAAATCATAGCTTTCATTGACACACAAACCTGCTCAGACTCATTCCACACCATAATATGAACATACACACAGAGAGAGAGAGAACTTTGCTTGGAGGAAGGTTTTTCTAACCTGCAGTTTGACTTTTATACAGCAGAGGTTAGAGATCAGGATCATCAGGAGTTCACAGGTGACTGGAGGAGTTTGACCATGTCCTGACTCGCTTTTCAGATTTCTAGGGACAGAAGTCTGGAATGGAAAAACACACAAAAACAAACACTTACATAATTGAAATGAATGATTTTTTATTCAGAAAAAAAGCATTAGTTTATATTGCACTTATAAAGACACAGGTTTGAAAGACAAAGAATATGATTGCATGTTTGTATTATGGTGCCAGATGTTTTCGTTATGGTAATGCGACGGTTTATTTTTCAGTTTGCCTCTGACGGGAGGAAATAAAGAGATAAATAGACTTTATACTTTATTACTTTATTCATACCAAACCTGGGGAACCAGCAGCACAGTTTCTTAAAATATACCATCAAGAAAGATATAAGAGATGAAAGCAAAACACATCGAAAGGAACAAAAAAAGGATAAAATATTAGAGTATGATTCCAAATTATGGAATAAAAGTGTAAAAGTTGAGACAAAAGCCGGCAGATAAAAGAGTTATGTAACCATTGTCAGCTTCTTAATAGAAGTGAGTCTGATTCCATTTAAACTTCAAGGTTAAACAATAAAAAGGAAAAGTGTTTTAGTTCTGCACTGAAACAAAACTCAGCCTCTCTCCTCATTTCTGGCCCAGGATCAAACTCCAGCACTCGCTCGGTCTACGATACATTCTCATTATTGCAGTGGCTCATGCTCTCCTTCCTCTGTCTGCTTTGTAATTTTGGTCGCGTTGTTGACACGCAGCCATTTGTCTCTGTAACTGAGCTACGTACAGATGACAGATAGAGCAGGACCGTACCATTTGTTCTACTTATGTTTGGGATAAATGTATGATCCAAGAGCTGCCAACCTTCTTTTTTTTTTTTGGATTGTTAAACTGTGGTTGCACAGAAAGTAGAGGAAGCGTAGACTAAATGGCTGCTCCACCTTTAAATCTCAGGCCTGTGATCCTTCATGAGTAGAGTCAATAAATAGAGGAATATGTCATATGAGAAACTCTGGGATAAATATGCATCACATAGAAGAAACTTTGAAGTTTACATTCAAGAAAATGACATTTTCTCCTGTAGTATGACACAAAAATCTAATCAATCACCATGGGATCATACATAAACTCATAATTACTTATATACAGAGGTGCACATCTTTATGGGGCCCAAAGTAGAATCTTATTTGAGGGGCCTCCTCCTCCCACCACCTCAGAGTTACCTGTGCTTGACTGGTGTGTTTTTTTTTTAGGGAAAAGCCGATACGATCAGTCTGATACTGAGGTTCAAATCACTGAATCAGACATTGGACAGATAATAATGTAAAATCTGATACTATATATCACATGCTTCACTAGGAATATTAACATAAATAAAGAGTGTGTCGCACAACAATATGATATTATGACAATATTGCGATAGTTGGCACCATCTAGTGGACGAAAAACGTCAACTGCTTTTTTTTATGCTAATCCACAAAAGGTTAAATGTTTATTTGTTGGTATGCAAAAAACTTGATACTTGATATAATATCAGCACGCAAAATATCGTTATTTTAATATCGTTGTATTAATTTTCCCCCCACCCTTAGTATCAAACCACGTCTTTATCGAACATGAAGAAAGAGACGTGACTGAATGTGAATGAGGGACGCAGTGACGACATGAGTCACGTGGACTTATTTTTTGGGAAAGAAGAAGAGAAAAAAACGACTGATTTGGACTGATATTGTTATTAGACGTGAAAAAGTGGTATCCATCCATCCTTCCATAACGGAGATTGCGATGTTTTTCTGAGAGCAGTGAGTCTGCTGAGGCTTTAGAGACCAAGGGTGCCCTCGTGTGATGATGATTTATGTGTGTGTGTGTGTGTGTGTGTGTGTGTGTGTGTCCGTGTGACGCCTCTGCGTCTGGCTGTCACTGTGATGCACAGCTTTAATAGACAATAGGCTGATCATGCAGAGAGCAACATGGAGGCAAACCCTGAACCAGCAGGTGGAGCTGTTGCTTCATCCCTGAAGGACACTCTCACACGCTCCTTCAGTCCAGACAGTGTGAGAGGAAACCTCTCATCCTGCTCAGAGTGTTGAGAACATTGAAGTAGTTCCTCTTTAAAACAGCTCCATCTCCTGCAGCACCACCCGAGTGCTGCTCAGTCAGAGCCACTTTACTCCACACTGCACTAAAACACAACACCGAGTGCCAAACCATGAGGCAATCGTGCTTTTCAGTTTCCATCCTTCTGAGTGTGCTGGTCACTCAATCGATGCAGCTGAACCATCACACTGTGCTGTTGATGTGCTGCACATGTGTCCAGGTGCTCGTTCATGGAAAAACAAAAGAGATTTAAGTGGGTCACTTCTGTGAGTGTGCAGCATGAATGCAAATGCTTCTACTTTCTTCAAGTCTCATGTGAGCTCTGCACTAAGGGTGAACCAGAGTATGGATCATGTGCAGGAGAAGCTCCACATACAGATGGATGGTGGTTTTCAGTCATCATGTGCACACTCCCCACACTCCCCACGTCCACTCGAGGATTTAAAACTGGATCTCATTTAATGACTGTAAGCTTTTTCCTTTTCTTTATTTTGTGAGTGTGTCAGCGTCACTTAGCTGAAGCTTCCTTTGTTTGCCAGCTGTAGACACTTGCTGGCCATTAGGTCAAAAAAGAGCAGGGAATTTAATCCATGTCTTGTGGTTGACTGCTGAATCATGGCAGAAACTGTTACCATGGGGATACACGGTGGGGCAGTGGCTAGCACTGTTGCCTCACAGCAAGAAGGTCGCAGGTTCAAATTCCGGTTCAGCTGAAGGCTTTTCTTTTTCCTCCCACAGTTCAAAAACATGGTCATAAAAAAGTGGGGGCCGCGGTCTCCTATTGGACCGTAACGGTACTGCAGGTAGGCTGTGAAAGGTCACTAAATATAAATGAATAAATGTATTAAAATGAAGTTTTTATATCTGAACAAAGAATAAAAGGTGTCACTGTATGTGCTGATGTTAATATATGCAAAAGTGATATTTTCTGCCTGTAACGTCTTCATGGAGATGTTGGGTGTCAGTCGGTCAACATACACGCCTCATATTTCAGTATTTGCACTCAATGTTAACAAAGCAACTCTTGCCTTTGCAGCAAGAAGAGCCAGGTTCTTGGGTCTCTCTGCATGGAGATGCATGTTCTGACTAGTGTACAGGTGAATTGGACAATCTTAACTCACCATAGGTGTAAATGTGGGAGTGAATATTGGTTCATCTCTGTGTGTTGGCTCTGTGATGGACTGTCCAGGGCGACCTGCGTTTGTTGGGATCAGCTCCAGCTCTGCACGACCCTCATGTGGAGGATAAAGCAGTATGAATGAATGAATGAATGATCACATCCCTCATGTTCAATAAATAAAGACGCGGTGACGATGTTATCAAATGACTCAAACCAAAAAATGACTCAGTTCTACCGATTTCTTTATGATAATATTCTGTGTTTAATTTAATAATGCTTTAATTAAATTGAATTAAAGCACACAGTAGATGGATGGAAAGATTTTCCACACTGACACAGACGGCCGCGGTTAAGAGGCTGGAGCTGACAACATTTGTAAATGAATGTGTTTAGAGCTGCTCGAGGTAGATTAGTCCAAAGTGGGTATTCAGCAGCCGGGAACTTCTACTGGAGAGAGTTGAGACACTGAGCAAAGGCCTGCTGGGCATCCAGGCAGTCGTCCATCCCTTTCCCCCCACACAAGTGACTCATACTGTCTGCGTGGGCAATTCATGTTCACACACAAACACACACACACACACACACACACACACTGTTTCAGCTTGTAAAAATAATTATAATTATAATATAATTATGTTCCAGCAACAAAAGAGGAAGAACAGCACGACAGCAACACCAAATGCACAAACTACAGCGGCCATGCTTCAGCGACTTAAAGCCAGGCATCGTATTTGTTGGCGTGCTCTTCGTGTCACAAGAGCTGTCAGTGAATAAAGTTGTCGTAAACATGAGCAATAAAGCAGAATAGACATAAGCACTATTCAGATGGGATTAGTGGAGCGATGTCGTTTTACCACAGGACATCTGTAATATTACCGGCTTATTCACACGGGATAAGAAATGTCAGGACAAGGAAGGGAACAATGGATTTATGCACCGCCGTCACCTCCTGTCACGTATGATGTCATGTTCTGTCACATCCATAACAACAGATTAGATATGGTTGAATTAATATTAACTGACTAATTACCTACTGGTTGATGTCATTGGCATTTTATGCGCCACATAGCCTTGGCCAGGGTTTCTCAATCCTGATCCTCCTGGACTCACTGCCCTGCATGTTTTAGATGTTTCCCTGCTCCAACACACCTGATTCTAATAAATGGGTCGCTATCAGGCTTCTGCAGAGCTTGTTGATGAGCTGATTATTTGAATCAGGTGTGTTGGAGCAGGGAAACATCTAAAACACGTAGGACAGTGGATCCTAAGGACCAGGATTGAGGAACACTGGCCTAGAGAGAGGTGCTTATGTAATTATAGGCACTTACCTAAAGCAATCAGAAGTCCTGTGCCTCTGACAAGTGCTTTCGACCTGCTTTTGGTTCCAAAGTGTGGTTGTCATATCCCGAGAACTCTCAAGGTTTGTCACCGACGTGTCTTCAAGTGCCTCCATGCTTGAAAATCTGCAGAAAACTACTTGTAAACACGATATGTTGGATAATTCACACACAAATGTATAGCTGGTCTGTTTGCATGGGATTAGTATTACCTGGGGTGATTTTCCGGAACTATTTACCAAAGGTAAAAGTCATTGTCCGCTAATGATTACATGACACATTCAGACAGAGAATCTCTGATAATGACCTCTCCCGTCTGACTACAGCTTTCGTCTTCACGTTACAAAACAAACGTGCATTTTGAAGCTTTGCACATTTGCACATTTGCACCAATTTTCAACTTCTTTCTAAACATAAACTTGAACTCATCGTTGCAGCTTCTCGTTCATACCAGTTCACTGCAGCGTGCCAGACTGGCTTCAGCTCGGGCACAAATCCCACTGCAATTTCCGCACAAATTGCCCTCTCTAGTTTATTTTATGAATTTATTTTCTTCCCTACACCGTTTCCATTTTAAATCCAGTTAATCCAGCACTTTAATTTTGATTTATTTTGTGTTTTGAAGCCCTGGTGTTGCTCACCCTTAACCATCTATTCTTAAGTATTGGATGTTATTTCTTTGTTTAATGCAAACTCTGATGTGTTTCTCATTGGTAAACTGTCTGTGGTGTTTCTTCTCTTCTGCTCCCGACAGACAAAACAGAGGAATGAATAGATACTGTAGGTGTTAGTACATAATGTAGCTCATCGTCTTTCAACTGGAAGGTTGTGGGTTTGATTCCCAGCTCCTCTAGTCAACTTAACGTTGCTCCTGAAAGACACTGTGCTGTATGAAAGTGTGAGTGAATGTGAATGGGTGAACGGCAAACCTGTAATAAATCTGCGTCCTGTGAAATGTCTATTTACACCTCTGTATTTTAACATTAGTGGTACTCAGTATTTTATGTGGTGCTTGGTATAAACGTTTGAAAATCACTGCACAAATGACCAATTGCAATACCAGTGACTACTTTTTTAAAAAGAAGAGTCTGTTGGGCCAAATGAAACATTTAGACGAGCCAACTTTGGCCCACAACCTCCACTTTGAGCAGTAATGTCCTAATGGATAAATGGGCAGAAATGACACCAATACACCACAAGATCTTTTTAAAAAGACTTCCCAGAAGAGGGGAGGCTGCTGCAGCCGCATAGACACACCGACTCTATATGAATGGATTAAGAACATGATGAGAAAAAAGCTCCTGTGGGTCTTACATGTAGAATTCTAGGGCTGTGTTTTTTATTATGGATTAATTAGTCAATGAGTTCATTTCCAGTCCATAAATTATAAGAAAGTGGTGAAAAATGTTGATCGTAATCCCCAAACCTCAACATGGGGACGTCCTCCAGTGTCTTATTCTGTCCAAAAAAACACAAGATATTCAGTTTATTGTCAAACATGTGAGAAGCTGAGTTTAGAGAGAAACACTCAAACTGTTTGAATATCAAAATATACAGCTACAAAGATTAAGGGATTAAGGCAGAAGTAGCAAATATCTTTATTGTGATATTATGATGGAATATTGTGTTATAATTTTAAGCTCATATTGTCCACCCACTACTGAACAGTTTTGGAGGTTTTTTCACCAGTCTTTTCCTCTGGTCTGGCCCCCGGTCGTTTTAGTGACACCTCTGGATTAAGGAACAATCCCACACTGTTATAAATTACTGATATAAATTGTATTATTGTCCGACAATAAAATAATCTAATATCCACCAACCAAAACAACATCACTAACCCATTATTGAGTGCTAGATGAATTGTTGCTGCCCTAATATAATCATCATAAAACACCAGCAAATGTATAAACATCTAATCTAAACAATAACTACTAATATGAACAGTTTGACTGTCTAGTCCTCATCTTCAACTCCTTTTCTCTTGTTTTTACTTTATAAAGTTATGCTATTGAACCATTTCAGACCTATAAGAGTATAAACAGACTCCTACACTGACTGGCAGGTGTTTTATTATGCAGATTGACTCCACAACAAATAATACATCTGACTTATTAAATATTAATATGTATAAAATATGTATTTGTGCTGGAAATTCAGACCAGTGATTTCTCATCATTAACGGAAGATTTAGGACTGAAATCACACTCCAGCAGGAACAGGCTGTACCCAACAAGGACGCTCACACTTAACAACAACAACAACAACAACAACAACAATGACACACACACACACACACACACACAGACACATTGAATTGTATTCATTTATGACAGTCACCATTAACCATAACCAGTTAATCCCTTACCCCCTCAAACTGCAACCTAACCACAATTTAAACCTTAGTCCTAAACTTAACCAGTTCCTCAGAAATGAGGTTCTGCCTCATTAGGACCAGAAAATATCCTAAAAGGTAACAAATACAGGTCTACAAACACACACACATGTTTGCGCTTCATTCATAGTGTGGACCCTCATAGACATAATGTATTACCTCCTAGCCCCTTACGCTGACCATAACCATCCCAACTAAGTGCCTAACGCTAACCCTAACCATAAAACCAGGTCCTAAACCCCAAAAAGCCCTTTAAAGACATGAGGACCTGCCAAAATGTCCTCACAAAGCACAAATACACACACACAGAGACACAGAGGGAGGTGTGGGCTCTTTAATGGTGCACTTGCGTCAGGGTGGAAAGAAAATTTTCAGGTCCATATTCCTGCCTGAGGATGTTAACGGGCAACATCCGTCTCGCCCCCTCTCCCGTCTCTCACATTCTCACTTTTGCAAACTCCCTCATCCCTCCTTGTTTCCTCGCTCCCACCGTGCCCACCTCGCTCTCTTCAGCTGCTTCCAATACATTTTTATTTCTGTGCGGGGGAACTCAGCTCAGCTCAGCTCAGCTCAGCTCTGCTGTGGGACCCAGTCCCGGTTCAGGGAGTCTTACAGGCTGCTGATCGTAACCGTATGTGTCCCTGTCAATGAGTCATGTGAGGAGAAGAAGGAGTTTATGAGTGTGTGGCTTGCGTACGCTTCATTAAGGAGCAGTCAGGCTACTGAAAATCAGTCTTACCACTGACACTCACAGCATCTCAGGATCCAGTCCCAATAGGGTGTATATTAGAACAGATAGAAACAGATATCTGTTCAAAACTGTGGTTTTTACTACTGTAGCTTACACACACACACACACACAGTTGTATAACATTCATAGCCCCTTACCCTAACCTTAACCATCACAACTGCGTGTCTCACCCTAACCTTTAACCTAGCCTCCACCCTAAAACCAGGTCTTAACACAATAAAAGCCATTTTTGTCAAAAAGTGAGGACCAGCCTAAATGTCCTCACTTCCTTAGTTATATAAGTTTTTTTGGTCCTCAGAAAGACGCCCATACAAGGACACGCACGCACACACACACACACACAGCATCTGTGCTGTGTGTGTGTGTGTGTGTTGTTCTTATTCCACTGGACAAATGATCTTCGTCCTTCTTAGATGATTGAATAAAAAGTCACATTAATGGCGCTGACGTATGATCACTCAGAACTCAGAACTGTGACGTCGTGCCACAAACAGAACTGTAAATATCATTTAAGGAGTGTCTGCGACCACATGGTGTATCCAGCTGATTCAAATGGTGGCCCGTGGACCACATGTGGCCCAAAAGCAACGCCTTAGTGGCCCAGACTGTGGTCCCAGAAACACTGAGAAAAAAACAAGAAAAACACTCATACATTCCTACAGTAGCACTGACCATGAATGCAGCACTATTCTTTTAAAGGGACTTTAAAGGGATATGACAGTGGTCAGTAATTGGTGGCCCGCGGGCCAAAACTGGCCCGCCAGCATCAGGATCTGGCCCAGCAGATGATTTAAGAAATCTGATCATAAATTATTTGCTTATCTTCACAAATTTATTACAGAGCTTTTATTCTGAAAAAAATACAAGTTTGAGTAATACAAATAAAAACAGTGCTGTTGTCATAGACAGCCAGGTTTAGGGGGTAAATGTCTGTAAAATACCTACTAAGTTCATGCTAGACTCTAAGAAGAAGCAGTGATTCTTAAAATTGAAATGATGCACAATAAACATTAACAGTACGAGTCTCACACACATTTGTCTTCGTAACGAGCTGCTGATGAAAGACAGCGTCCACACTATTGTTAGCTTAAGGCAGCAAATGTGTATGTTTTTGTTTGAAGACACTTTGTCTGATGAAGGTTCCATGTTTTGGCCCAATATTCATCCATCCATCCATTTTCTATTGCTTTATCCTCCACGGGAGGGTCGCGGGGTGAGCTGTGCCAATCTCAGCTGACATAAGGCGATAGGCGGGGTCACACCCTGGACAGATCGCCAGTCCATCACAGGGACACATATAGAGACAAACAACCATTCACTCTCACACCTACGCTCAATTTAGAGTGTCCATTTTACCTAATCTCCATACTGCATGTTTTTGGACTGTGGGAGGAAGCCGGAGAATCCAGAGAAAAGCCACGCACACACGGGGAGAACATGCAACACCATGCATAGAGACCCTTGTTCCAAACGGGGCTCGAACGCTGGTCTTCAAGCTGCAAAGACAAGAGTGCAAACCACTACACCACCCGTGTGGCCCTGCCAAATATTCAATTACTTCAATTACGACCACATTTACTTGCTGATCTCTGGCATATAACATATATGTATTTCTGTTGCTAGTATTGTTGCACCTGATCCGAAATCTGGTTTTAATCATGAAAAAAGCTTTGAACCGATTAATCGATTATCAAAATAATCAATTCATTTAGTAATCGATTCTTGGTTTCAGCTCTACTCTGGACATGGAACAAGGAAGGCCATAACATGCTGTTTTATGAGTCCAGTAGCATGTAATATTGTATGCAATTGAACTTGTTTTGATGTAGCACAATTTGATGGACTTGTTTGTGCATTCTGTGCTAAACGTTACAGTGGATGAGTACATTTAAAGAGATAATACTGTCACCTTATAATAATTATAATCACTTTCTGGTGAGTTAGTTCACCAGAAACTGATTATAACTATTATTTCATAAACTGTCAAATAAATTAGTTTGTCAGTGGAAATATAGTCAAACCAGACAAACACTGTGATAATCGTTTGACTGAATCAGACACTGGTTTGCTTTCATACTGCAGTGCTTGTGTTGTACCTGCAGGTGGCAGAACATAGCCCTGCTGCTGCTGAGTGAGTCAGCTCTGACTGCATGACCACAGGGAAATGGACTGACTTCACACTCAGTCTGCACTGCTGGCATGACAGCGCACACACACGCACAGACACACACACACACACACATGCATGCACACACACTTACTCAAAGTCCATCCTTAAGAGCTTCTGTGTTTGTATTTTTAATAGAAAAAAGGTATTCAAAATAATACAACAGAACGTATCCAGTATAGATGACAATTAAAAAAAAAACAAAAACGTGATCAGGTCTGTGTCTCCACGGCAACCACATATCCTCACTTACTTTTGCTGCATCAGTGGCTAAGCATGTGTGTGTGTGTGTGTGTGTGAGAGAGAACACTGAGACAAACCAAAAATACAAAGGTTTAAAGTTTCTTTTCTTATCGACGCACATGACATGTCTTCTGGTGAACTTAAAGAATACAATAGTGTGTGTGTGTGTGTGTGTAATAATCTGTACAATAAAACACGACAGCATGTGCTGCGTTACTGTATGTAAATGAGGGCGGATCGGTTTGAGACACAGCCTCAGTATGTCTGCCTGCTGTGGTGGTGAGGAAGGTGAGCACACTGATGATGATGATGGTGGTGAGGAGGATACAGTGTGTAGGACGCCATGAGTCGAAAAACAAAGTGAAGAGGAAGAAACATCAGAAAAGGGAAGAAATAGTGAATTTAAAAAAAGAAAAAGAAATAACAAAAGGGTCCTTGACTTCAGAAGGCAGGGGGAGTTTAGACTTGCTAAAATCTTGCTCCTTACTCTCTTTTTATTAAAATATCCCACAATTTCCCCTCTTTCTTTCCTCATCCTCACTCACTCATTCTCTCAGTCCCTTGTGGGAAAAAGAAAAAAAGGTTTTGTGTGGATCCGGGCGGCGTTAGGAAACTCCTCTGCTTACAGCATCTTCTCCCTTCCTTCTCCACTAGTGCGTCCACTCAGTGTCCCACACAGCCACAGAAACAACGTCAGTGTTTGTCCTCACACGGCCTCCATATCTGCGCAGTTCCTTTGTCCAAAATGCAAGGGTTAAATATTCAGGATCAGACCGTGGAAGGCAAGACGGACAAACACGGAGGGACGCTGAGAAAAGAAATCAGTTTGACCCGACAGAGGCCGGTCCTCCTTATCCACAGCACTTTCTCTTCCATCTCGTCCGTGTTGTCACCTCAGAGGCCTGAAAGGACGAGGAGTTAAGAGAGGAGGGCTGTCGGCCGTCTCTGAAGATCCCGTTCACTCTCTCGGTCTGTCTTTCCGTCTTTCATCCATTAACCCCGCCCCCCACACACTCTTTCACTTGTGATTAAAATACTATCTTTGCCACGTCTTCATTAAACACACATTTGCTCATCCCAACACATAGTGTCCTATCATATAAACAATCCTACAGGTAAAACACTGATTCTGCTCTCACACACACACGAAGCACACACACATACACTGCGGGGGTGAATGCTGGGGGCCTCTGTGCTATGTCCCATCTTCCTCCTCCTCCTCCTCTGAACAGTAGTCTCGCCCCTGCAGAAAAAGAAAAAGAGAGAGAGAGAGAAAATGAGTACCTTTCCCGACAATCAGATTGTTCCCATTGCATTTAAGTCAAAGCGTATTTTAAAGGACTTTCTGAGGTTTCTGCACCTAGAAACTCCCCCCCAACACACACACACACACACACACACACACACACACACACACACGTTTGTAACATAACCTGGTCTATTTGCAGGTACTGGCACAGACAACAGTGGATGAGGCAGTGAAAGTGCTGACAGGTGGGCAGTTATGTCGTGTCGCTTCTCCAGACGTGATGAGGAGCTAAATCGACTGTTGGCCTCTAAAGAGCTGATAGAAACATCTGGTTTGGGTCGACGTTCCATCTTCAAACGGGGTTTTAATGCAGCAGTGTGCAGCCCACTGGGTTGTTGTTTTTTTACCGTGATTGTTGTTGCTGTCATTCTCCTGCCTCTGTTTGGTCTTTGTTGAACAGGAACAATCACAACATTATTTGCATGCTGCGTCCTTCATCCATCATCCCTTCATCTGACAGAGCGTTTGTGTGTATACAGCAGCAGAGCAGCGGGGAGGCGAGAAGCATTTATCCCATCAAACTGCTGAACGAGCAGTGAAATTCACTTCTGACACTTTCTGTGTTTTCAGTCACACGCCAACGTGTGTGCGGCCGTCTCACTTTACTAGCACAATGTTGCTGTTGCCTCCGTCTGTCTCGACATAGAACAAATCACTCCCTGAGAAAGTCGTCTGGATACGACGACATCTAAACACAGACAGACATTTATTTAAGAGTCTATAGATGAGTCTCTACTAAGCATTTAAAAGCCATATTTCCATTTAAAGTGAAATACTTTAATTGTATTGTGTATATATTATATATTATAGTGGCGTGTTACTGGAGTCTCACAGTATATTGAGGGGGAAACTGTTTCAGTTCATCCCTTTATCCAATCAGGAGCCATGTTTACATTGAGGGGAAAGGTTTTGGCCACAGAAGTAAAAACAACCGGCCACAATTAGTTCACGTCTTTGGCATCTTTCCCTTGGAGTACCAGAGTAGAATGGTATGATACAGTCAGGGTGGAGAAAGACCAGCGCTCCACCCTTGACAGTCAGTCAGCTGACTGGGCGAGAGAAAACAAAATAGACAGAAATGAAAGTGGATTTCACGGTGGCAGGAATGTAAGACCACTGAATGGGGAACATTACTTGTTGGTGTTGCTGATGAGCGGCAGTATGTCTGCTGTGAGCCAGTTTTAAATACCCATAGAGACTCTACTGCATTTCCTGACTGATTGAAATATTTGCTCTATGCTGCCCCCATAATTTCCGGTGGTATTGCATTGGTAAAGTATGGACGAAAGGCTCCGTCCGTCTGGAGTATAAATGGTCCTCAGTAACACACTCTTACCCCAGCTTCAGGTATTCATACTCTGTGATATTGTTGGATGGCAGAGCTAACACAACTATGAATCATGTCACAATCCCACAGCTGAATCTGGAATCTCGTGCATATTCAGCAACAACCAGTTGCTCAGTCATTCAGAACATGTAGTAAAACCTGTTCCTCCCGCTCACACATGTGGTTCGTTTGAATGTCTACTTCCAACGGACTTAACGTACGGTACATCAGTGACAAGAACACTTTTCACCTTCTCAATCTTCTCATCCAGCATCCTGAAAAACTCCTGCTGGCTCTCCGACGTGTGAATACTGAGACAGAGAGAGGGAAACAGAGAGGGAGCGACGCGTGGGGGAGGTGGAGAGAGGAAGTTGGAGAGGGAGGAGAAGGAGAAGGGAGGCAAGGAATACATCATGAGAATTTTCCATTACACCCCCTGCACAGCGCACACACACACACGCACACACACACACACGCACACGCACACACACAGTGCATACTGCAGTGTGAGAAATCCATGACTGTGAGCCTGCGGAGGAATTTAAATAATTATTTTATTAAGTATTTACTCAATCTCTCATCCAGAAGTAAAATACTCACACACAAACTATGTACACATTAGTGTATATACATGCTGTGTATACATATACATACTGTGTATATATACATATGTGTGTATATATATATATATACACATACATATATATATACACACAGTCGGTGACACAATGTTTCCATCCGGGCAGACACACACACACACACACACGACACATTGTTACCAAACCAGACAAAAAGAAATAACATTACTTAAAATCATACTTTGCAAATTGCAAGGACTGTCATTTAATCATTTTATGTTTGATAATTCTACACCAATTTAAGAAAAGCAATACATAATTGTTAAGATCTTTAAATTGTCATTCTTGCTTTAGAGTGCAATAGTTAATATGTTGATATTATGTGTTAATGTTCTGGTGTAGCAAACCAAAACATGTTTAAAAAACAAAAACTAAATCACCCAAATAGATATTTTACACTAATTGTTGAGCCCTGCACATTTCACATCGATTTATTAATGGACAAAAGTTACATGGTCCTCTAATTACCACATAATCATTGGAACAGGCATCTGTGGAAGAAATACTGCCTGTAATAAACCACATCCATGTTGGTTTATTTCAAATCTAAGGATGAAACTCTATTACACATGATCAAGCAATTACAGTTGTCCATAGAATAAGTGAGTATGTGTGCATGTGTACTGTCTGTATATGGATATACATGTGAATGTGTGTGAATTAGGAATGGAACAATAAAAGATTTAGTCATACATCACATAAAAACACAGTTCCTTATATGTGGTTAATGGTGAATGGGGAAAAATGCTAATATTTGGCGTCTCGTTTGCCAACTGATTTATCTAAGGTGCCACAAGGGGGAGCCTGCATCTTTCTGGTCATCCCAGGACCTTGTGATTTATCATTGTGTCCCATCTACGATGCAACCCCCCCCCCATGCTTCTTGCCAACATAGAAGTTAGGGTTAAGATTAGAAAGTATATTTTTATAATAATTGCAATAATACTGTGAATCGCAGTTATTTTAGAGCAGATAATCATTATATTTAATTTTTATATTGTCCAATGCCAAGTTTGTTTCTGTGTATTTAATTATCGTGTGTGTGTGTGTGTGTGTGTGCAGAGATGGACTGCCATGCAGACTGCTGCTCCACACTTACTTAGATTTGATGTTCGCCGAAGCGACTTCTTTCTGTTTCCCCCTGTGCTGTACATTACTCTTCTCCTGAAACACACACAATTTCATTATTTAAAAAAACAAACAAACAAACAAACAAACAAACAAACAACTTCTATCAACACACAGTCACAGCGAGAGCCACCACTTCAGGTCCGTCTTATCTAATAACCTCCACACCCAGCTGGCACTGCACCACTGTCCTATGACCTGGGTCACATGTCAATACACCAGTCATGTTATTACCACTTATGTGTTTTAATGTTGTTGCAGCACATACACATGTATGTGTACATGCACATACTATACACATGAGACAGCATATACACATGTATGTGTACATGCATATACTATACACATGACACAGCATATACACATGTATGTGTACATGCACATACTATACACATGACACAGCACATACACATGTATGTGTACATGCATATACTATACACATGACACAGCACATACACATGTACGTGTACATGCATATACTATACACATGATACAGCATATACACATGTATGTGTACATGCATATACTATACACATGACACAGCACATACACATGTATGTGTACATGCATATACTATACACATGACACAGCACATACACATGTACGTGTACATGCATATACTATACACATGACACAGCACATACACATGTACGTGTACATGCATATACTATACACATGACACAGCACATACACATGTATGTGTACATGCACATACTATACACATGACACAGCACATACATATGTACGTGTACATGCATATACTATACACATGACACAGCACATACACATGTATGTGTACATGTTGTAGTATGAGCAAAGCAACTGGAAGTTTGAAATTAAATACATTAGTTCAGTATTGTACTAAACTAGTAACTTCAGTATCAGTATCACACACACACATATGGCAGTACATTTTACAAGTTTTAGTTTAGTTAGAGTCTCAAATACAAGAATATAAGGGCTGCACAATATTGGGGGAAAAGCTGACATTGTGACTTTTTATAGGAAGGGTATAAATAAAATATGTCATATAAATGTGATTATATTATTATAAAGAACAGGAAAAATGCTTGCAGCAAGCATTTAGTTAGTGGACTGCATCTGTGTTTGCAGAAGTGTCATTTACGAGATTTCTTGAATGCATATTGTAGCATCTTGGAGCTGCTTCTCTAAACACAACACACTGTGGACGCTGCATTACTGATGAAATTTACCAGCTTCTTTGAATGCATCACGTAGCTGCTTCTCTAAACTAAACACACTGTGGACCCTGGACTACTGATTTAATTTACCAGGGTCTTTGAATGCATCGTGGGGCTGCATCTCTTAGCTCAACAAACTGTGGACGCTGCACTACTGATTTAATTTACCAGCTTCTTTGAATGCATCACATATCTGTTTCTCTAAGCTCAACACACTGTGGAACCTGCACTTGTGATGACATTGACCAGGGTCTTTGAATGCATCATGTAGCTGCTTCTCTAAGCTCAACACACTGTGGACCCTGGACTACTGATTTAATTTACCAGGGTCTTTGAATGCATCGTGGGGCTGCATCTCTTAGCTCAACAAACTGTGGACGCTGCACTACTAATTAAATTTACCAGCTTCTTTGAATGCATCACATAGCTGTTTCTCTAAACTAAACACACTGTGGACCCTGGACTACTGATTTAATTTACCAGGGTCTTTGAATGCATCTTGGGGCTGCATCTCTTTGCCCTTTACAACAAGTCCAGATGCATGTTTGCTGAGCTGTAGTAATAACACTTATTGCAGGGTGGCACTGTTTCTTGGTATTAAATCAAGTTTGAAAAAGGTGCAATGGTTATTGTTTCAACCCTCTGTCGAATGACCTGATTTACTGAACAAACAAGCCGACTCTCCCTGCACACTACCACACCTTCCAGTCAGTTTCATACCCTGTGGAGGGTAAATAACAAACCTCAACTTATTAATTATTCAACTTATTATGCAGCGAACAGTCAAATAACCTCTGTGATGACATTACACTGTGTTTTTGAGTCAACCAAGCCATCAGCATTCCACACATGTTAGCATGTTGTCTCTACCTGCATGTGAGGCACCGCCTTGTGTGTTTTTGCACTTGTGCAGGAGACAATACACGTATGTGTGTGTGTGTGTGTGTGTGTGTGTGTGTGTGTGTGCGTGTGTGCGTGTCTATCGTCTGGTGAGCAGCCTTTGGACACAGGCATGAGCTGATGAACTGTCAGAATAAGGTCTACATCTGCTTGTGGATGACAGGCTGTCAGAGTGTGTGTGTGTGTGTGTGTTTGTTTCTCACCAGGTTCTCCTGGTTGCGTGCATTCACTCGGTTTTCTTCTCCCCTCATGTACTTCACCTCCTCCACTCCTTTCATCTTGTATTCATCTGAGAAGACAGCAAGGTTTGGAGAGAGGGAAAGAGAGAGGCGCATGATTAAAGATGGGACAGAGATGCAGCAGGGACATGTATTTATAAGGGTGTCACACCGAGAGGAGACACTGACCAGACGCTCTTTATTCACCACGGTCATTGTGTAACGTGAAGGGCCAAAATAACCAATCCATGTCATATCATCTCCTCTGTACCTCCACTGCACTACATCAACAAAACCAGTGACTGTTCTATTGATTCTAGCTCTAATTTGTCCACGGTAATCCGATAACTGAGACCTGACACGGTGTTTTAGAAAGTGGGCACGACAGCTGAGGTATAAAGAGGAGGAGACGCTTCTTAATCTTTCCATTTCAGGAACGAGGTAGCAACAGAGACAGTATGAACCAGAGAGAGAGAGAACACACATACACACACATGTACACCTCTGATAACACTGCACATGTCCCCGGGACGAACAAAAGATAATCTTATATTATAATCTCAACCTAATCAATCAATATAAACTCCTGGTCACTTTATTAGGTTCACCTTTTCAACTGCTTGTTAATTAAATATCCAGTTAGCCAATCACATCGCAGCATTCAATGCATTTAGACATGATTAAGGCGACCTGCTGCAGGTTAACGTGCAAAAACTGAGCATTAGAATGTGGAAGAAAGATGATTTAAGTGTCTGTGAACGCGGCACGGTCGTTGGTCTGACTATTTCAGGAACTGTTGATCTTCAGGGATTTTCATACACAACCATCTCTAGGGTTCACTGAGGAGTAGAATGGCCAACCTGGTTCAAAATGACTTTAATAAGCACTTGTCTCAACCAAAGGTATGCAGAACACACACCACTTAATGTGAAGTTCTGTGTACTTAATTAAGTAGCTGGTGAGTTTATACTTCAAGAATGCGTGGAAACCGAGAAGATATAAGAGAAGAGACAAGAGGGAGCAAGCAGGACAAGATTAACGACGCGTTTAAGAGCTTCTAGGTTTCAATGACAGCGTGAGAGCCAGCACAGTGTGAGTGAGAGAAGTAACACATCTGTGAAAACTGCCACCACAACCAACACAGCTGTGAATCCTGAAAAACAGTTTAGCAACAAGCCTGTAACTGAGCTTCTCTCTCTCTGTGGTCCAAGGTTACTCATAAAACAATAATGTCATTAATATGACACTAATAGCCAAGATAACCTGGGATATGCAACTAATCAGTCAGTACAAATCATGCAACTGGTGTCGTGACAATCAGAGGTTATGTTTATCAAAGTCCAGCTGACAGAGCATGATTGAATTATCGATGAGTCAATTAAAAAAAAACTGCTTTCTGCTTTTGAGGATAAACAAGGCAGACACGTTGGCAGCTGATCAAAGCGTTATTATTATTATTATCATTTATTTTTTTAAACAGTAACACTGACAAACATGTCGTCATCCCCAGAGGGTTAAACCCTAAGAAGATAAAATCTGTACATAAAGCAATTTTACCTGAGACCAAACCACACCTAACAACGCAACCCGACTGCTGCACATGTGGCTGATAGAGCAGCGACCAATGCGCTGATGCACACATAAATGTCCAACCCAAACCTTATCTGCTCTGTATTTTGGACTCACTTTTATCAGCAGCCTGTCTGTCTGTCTGTCTGTCTGTCTGTCTGTCTGTCTGTTTATACACAGTACAGTATATCTGTCACCCAGCTGAAGAGTTGGCTCCACCCTCTCCACCCAGCACCCGGATCACCTGTGTGGTTTGTTTGTGTCTCTCACATGTGCGTCACTGCCGAGGCTAACATGAGCTTGACGTGTCAGATTAATGCCACAGCTTTACAATCATTGCAGAGAGACACAAGGAGAAAATCTGGCAACGATTAGGAGACAAAGAAAAGAGAGAACCTCGTGCCGTTTGTCTCAGGAATGTAAACTTGTCGGTGCAAAGCGGCTCCTGTCTGAACATGCTGACACACACACACACAGAAATGGTTTTATAACACTACACAGGCTCATCAGGCTCAGATTGACCCGGTAAACATGCAGCTCACACGGTGTGAATGCAGGAAACTGAAGGCAGAGACATTTCCTTCACTGTTTTTCACGTCTCATAAATGTTCCGAGCCACTTAACCTGTAGATTAAAGGGGTAGTTCCAGTTTTTGATATGTGGTCGTATGACGTATTGACACATTATCAACATTGACTTTGCAGAGTGTGTTTCTGTGGACACGCCCTCTCACTGACTACATGCCTGTTGACATGGACGGAAGGAAAAGCAGATTTAAGCCACATTACCAAAGATAAAATGCAACAATATCTTAAGAATATGTTTACTGCTGTATAGACTGACTGCTGTCACTGTCTGACAGCCGTTACTGTCTAGGCTTAAATACTCTCGCTCTCAAAGTCTACAAATAAAATGACATTTAGCTCACAGGGACACGGGAGCTGCTGGTCTGCTGCTGCCTCGTTTGGCAAGTTTGTGTCACGTAAATCTGAGCAAAGGATTTCAAGCAGCAAACTCACAACATATTTGAACTACTGATGGAGGCAGCAGTGGATTAACAACGCCCATGTGCCGTAATGTGATATCTGAGGTTTTATTATCTGTGGACATTGGTGCAGGATGGTCTGTGTTTATGTGACGTGTTTCTAGTCTTGATGACGACTCAAAGTGTTGCCATATGATTGTCTTGATATAATGATAATCATGGTATTGTGATATTACTGGTATCGTGGACCATGTATATGTGTGGTGCATGGTCCATGATACCAATAATATCACAATCATGGTATTGTGATATTATTGTGATACCAATAATATCACAATACCATGATTCTGTGAAACTCTTTATACTGCACGATATCTGTCTCACTGAAGAAAACAAAATGTCAGAATTTCTCTATTTATTCATGACATAGAGAACAAAGTAAATAAAGTAAATACAGCACATCTATGTGCAGCCTGGTGGCGGCACAGCCACCAGGAGCAACGTGGGGTTGAAGGAATACTTCACTGATTTGCATTTATCTTTGTATTACTAGAATAGTAATGGATTAGTATAAAGTAGGGGTAGTATTTCTGAAAATGGTGCATCACAACCTCAGTTTCCACTGAGTCGAGAAATATCTTCTTTTTTTTTTGTTGGTTACATGGCACTTTTTAGACCCAGTCTTAGGGGGTCGGGACCTGATTCCCAGAATGTAAACAGTGTCCGCCATCTTTGCTCAGGGGAACCTGAGGTTGGGAAGGAGAATTTTCCAAATATATTCCCCCTGTTCTAGTAACACAAAGCTAAACACAAATCAGTGATGTATTCCTTTAAGTGTCTTGCCCAAGGACACATCAGCAGCATAGACAGGTGGAGCCGTGAATCAAACCTACAACCATCCAGTTGAAAAACGACTCTCTCTCCCTCTCTCTCTCTATCACTGAGTCACAAACCCTGTCTAACGAACATATTTTTAAGATATTGATTTGGCAGATTTAGCAGGGCCAGCAGCCATATTATCAGTGAGAGAGTGAGTGTGTGTGTGTGTGTGTGTGTGTGGCTCACAGGTGTCTCCACAGAAAGGCCGTGCACAGGGTGATGCAACAAGCACTGTCAGTGTTGATGATGTATCAACACCTCAAGAATCACACTTCAAAGAAACGGAGCGTCCCTTTAAGGTGGCCAATGAATGCAGATGAGTCTGGAGGTAGCTGCTCCAACTCTGCATATAAATCACTCTCAGGCACCAACTGTCATCTTCATCATCGTCGTGTGAGCTGCAGCTCGGCAGGCCGGACGTTCCGCTCCTGCTCCGTCAGCTTAACGTGACGAGTATGGACAGATCAAAGTGACCCGGCTTACACCAATCAAGACTCGTCACATCACAGACCTCGCTTCAATTTAGATGCAACTGAAAACTGTGTGTGGCAGTCATTGTCACAAGAAATGACAGGGGTGTTTTGTGTGTTTGTCACGCTGATGCTGGGTTAGCTCTGACACAGAGAGAGAGAGAGAGAGAGAGTAGATGAAAGGGTAAAGGGGGGAGAACTATTTTAGGAAGCCATGATTTTGTGATGTGGACATCTTTCTCATCACTGATTAGAGGTTGGAGTGCTGCTCTGACCTGAAGGTACCATCAGTCACTGCGAGTGCACAAATATGTTTCTATTCCTGATAAAGCTTGGTCTATGAATCAACACTTGTGTTGTTTTATGCTCGTATGGGTATGATTCATACACATTCCCCTCTGTGTGTGTGTGTGTGTGTGTGTTCTTATATTTGTCACCTCTTTAGGACCTTTATGAGGCACAGACGCGAACCTTGTCACGACCAGTAGTCCTCATGGAGGAGTTAAGGGCTAAGAAGGTTGGGTATTTACTGGTTATGGTTAAGGTTCAAACGTGTGTGTGTTCTCACAGCTCTCATTGGCCTGTTTGTCTGTCTGTCTGTCTGTCTGCCTGTCTGTGGCTATGTCACTGTGTCCTCCACACTGTGTGTCTTCCCTCTCAGCCACTCTGGCTCCAGGCCATCGTCAGCCTGGCTATGATATTTACACCTGCTCTAACACACATGCACGCTCACACAGTCATACATATTAAGTTGGAAACGGCTTTGTCAGAAATATTAATATTGTGCATAATGTTTGGAACAGAAATAAATGTCATGCCTTCTGCCTGCGGTAATAAAAAGATAAAATGGCACCATCTTAAAAATAGTCCATCTGTTACTGGCTGACTGAAGCAAATGCCTTTATTCAACCATTAGACCAAAATTGGTGGACATCCATCTAGAGCTGCAACTAACCATTATTTTCATAATCAATTCATCTGTCGATTATTTTCTCGATTCATCGATTAATCGTTTGGTCCATAAAATATCAGAACACCTTAAAAAAATGTTGATCGGTGTTCGTCAAACCCGGAAATGATGATGTTCTCAAATGTCTTGTTTTGTCCACAAACCAAAATGATTTATTTGTTATCCAGAGCAAAGAAATGAAGAAAATGTTCACATTAAAGAAGCTTAAACAATCGGAAATCTTGTTTTAATCATGAAAAAAGCTTCAAAGCGATGAATCGATTATCATAATAGTTGTCCATTAATTTAGTAATGGATTAATAATCCATTCATTGATTAATCGTTTCAGCTCTACATCCATCAGCTCTATTTTTCCTGCTTGGTTTGTGGCCGTTTGTCTTGGCTTCCACTTCCATGGGACTGCAAGCAAGTGACGTTCTACTGTCACCCAATCAGCTGACATTCTACTCTGGTACCTCAATGGGAAGGGTGCCAAATAATGGACCGGTTAGGGCCAGTTATTTTGGTACTATTCCTATTAGAAACTGAACCGAACTGTTCCAATCGGTGGAAACACTACTCGTCACGAACCAGTATGTATGAATCCACAATATTCAAATGATCCTCTCTGTCAAATAAAGAATCAGTGACAAACTACGAATTATCACACATGACCTTGAAGCCCTTAATTGTATTTTTCACCTCATTCTTTTAGTTTTTGTGGCAAAAAAAGCCCAAAATATGTGAGATCTGATCCCACCTGGTCAAAAAGAGCCACGTGTGGACAGAAAAACTTATTCTGTGATGTATTCTGTCACAGTGAGCGAGCACTCAGCTGCTCCGCCGCCTCCAAACAACACAAATGCTCGTACAAACAGTGAACCTTGCATGCCACCTCGTTACAACGCGCTCAGTGAGACTCTCATCCAGACTCCATCTGCACTCCAATCTCCTCCGACTGCGATTACTGCAGACACATCAACAGCATGATGTAATCCAGAGTGTTGCTATTTTCCTTCTTCGTCCTCCAGTGTTTGTGTAATGGAGCTCGGCCTTTTCCGGTTATTGTGCGTGAGAGGAGGGGGAGGGGGGGTGGGTGAGGGTCAGTGGCTGGAGTCTGACGGAGTGGGAAGCCGGGAATATCTGGGACACACACACACAGCAGTCAGGCTGTCCTGACTGGCAGACAATCTGTTGTTGCTGGATCAGTGAAAGCAAGAAGAGGGTTCTCTGTCTGAACTAAGTATGCCAACATGAGACACACACACACGTGTGCATGAAAACACACACACACACACACGCGTGATCATACATGGACTAAGACTAAGACCACTGGGGGCAGATTAATGTGCGTAGGCGTGCGGACTGAACAGAACCGACTAATCTTTTCTGCCTCGATCATAAAAAGTACACCGGATGTTGGGAGCAAGTTCAGCTGAGGTTGGAAAGGGCAGCGAGTTAAGTGGGAATGAATGACTGCATAGTGTGCGACATGAGAGACAGGCGCCTAAACGGGTAAGAGAAGAGGAGAGGAGAGGAGAGGAGAGGAGAGGAGAGGAGAGGAGAGGAGAGGAGAGGAGAGGAGAGGAGAGGAGAAGGGTGAAGAAAGGAGGTGTTATTGTTATTGTGGCCTGAGATAACTCTAATCCATACTATCCAGGTCATCCACCTCCACTCTAGATTACCATTCAAATAAATGACAGCAAGAATGGGGGTTAGGATGGGAGGCAAAAGAGGAGGAGGAGGAGGAGGAGAAAGGACAGAAGGTTCTGACCTAATGTTGTGCCAGAGAAGAGGAAAAGAACTGGAGAAGAAACACTGGGAGATGAAGACAGGAAAAGCGGGAGGGGCGGTTGGGTTGGGGGGGTGGGGGGGTGCAGAGACCCAAAATAGAGAGACAGAGAGAGGAAGTGAAGAACAAGGCCTTGTGCGGTGGAAAGGAATCTGAATGAGACAGTGAAGTTGAGGAAAGGGAGAGAAAAAGAAGAGAAGAGAATCAGCGTCACCACACATCACTCTCTCTTCCTCTCTCAAGGAAAACACTCCACTGCTTCTCTCTCTCTCTCTCCCTCTCTCCATCTCTCCATCTCGCTCTCTCAACTCCTGCCTCGTTCTGACGTAGAGGGAAATGAGACATGAGAGCAGAGCGATTGAGGGGAGAGGATAAGAGGAACGTGTCGTACAGAGGAGAGAGGGGAAGAGAGAGAGAGAGAGCAGCGAGTCAAGGAGAGGACACAGAGAGAGTTACAGAGGGAGGGAGAGAGGGATGATGATGGAAAGAGAGAGAGAGAGGGGGGGGGGGGGGGACCTCCTGTGGATCATCATCTGCCACATCCATCTGCCTGTGAGCAGTTACACCAGAGTGTTACTCCTAATTCTTAATCGCTGTTAATCCCTCAACCCATCATTATCGTCATCTCGCTCACTCTCTCTCACTTTCACTTTCATTCCTCTCCCTCTGCACAACAGTCTGCTATAATTCAAGCCAAGGCCGCGGCTAATGAATATATATATTCAGTACTGATTATTATTCTGTGATACTGCAGTCTGATCTCTTAACGTCAAAGTTAAATGTCGTGAACTACTCTACATTCTGTCTTGTGCACTGAAACATGAGTTATGAATTGTTTTTTAAATGTCATACGTATTTTTACGACACCACTGTAAACATCTATCATCTGTCCATCATCTAACACTTTATCCTCACCGCTCATCTGGCTGTTTTTTGACTCTGAAGCTGTTACAAAATCATGTATAGTTCTGCTTTAAACTGCAGCTTCTGGGATTTGCTAAATTGTGCCAAATCTGCAAAATTCTACGTGAAAATGATTAGTTGAGAGAGAGAGAGAGAGAGAGAGAGAGAGACAGAGAGAGAGAGAGAGAGAGAGAGTTTGAAAAACCTGTTACTTCCTCGTTCCCACATAAACTTGGAACATGGATGACTCCATATAATAAAAGTGCCTGCAGTGTAATTATTATTATATGACAGTTATTGTCTGAAATGGAGAACTGAATACTCTGCTGGAGAACTAGGAGCTGTAATGAAGAAAATATATTGTTAGGGGCAGACAGGGCAATCAGTCTACGCCGAGCAATTAACTGAGTGAAATGGAGCCGTGGATCTTTTACTGACATCCCCCTGTGTGTGTGTGTGTGTCTACACTGACCTGTGAAGAGGTCTCCATTGCTGTAGGCCTTGCCGCGTCCCTCCTCATCGTTGGGCACGGCCGACACCTGCTTGGCCGAGGTGCAGCCCATGGCCTCACTCTCTGAAACTTCTCCTCATCGCACTCTCACCTGGTGAAGGACAGAGAGCGAGCCTTTAAAGACAAACACAATAAAAATGAACAAGGTTTTACAATGGACTTTAGAAAGATACCATCTCTCGTTTGTTGGGCTGCAGCGGGTTCCACTGGTGCCAGCAGACTTAAATAAAGTGGGTCAGTCGATGTCAAATGTGCAGTGGTTTGTCAAAACAGTGTGACAGCTCTTCAATGAAGCTGCAAACACGACCAACACGTCTGGACTTTAAATAGCCAGAAAAACAACTCTTAAACTCTGGCCAAAATGCTTTCAATCAGTCAATATTGACAACTATCACAATAATGTTAGATAGTTTTGAGTGAAAGATTGTGGGTTTAAACTTGTTTCTGGTCAGAAAATGAATGCAATGCAACATTATATTGGAAAAACTGTTCATTAAACTACAGTTAACAATGGCTATTACAGTATTTTCCCATTACATATTGTTATTTGAGCCATTGTTGATAGAATAAAAAAGGAATAGTACAGTTTTTAAATCACTAAATGACAACAATTATTGTTAATTCTTCTGTCCAGCCTATATTACAATAATATTTTGCAGTAATGCAGAGTTGCAACTACCTATTATTTGTTATTATTATTATTATTGTCAGGAATTTGTTGATTTTCTCCAGATGAATCGATTAGTTGTTTGGTCGACAAAATGTCAGAAAATTGGTTGATTGTGTTTCCTAAAAACTCAAAGGATGATTTACTCTCACAGAGGACCAATGAAACCAGAAAATATCAATTAAGAAAATCTAATTAATTATCAAATTAAATTAGAGAACAATTCTCTGTGGGTTAATCACAACAAGCGATTCTCTTTCTATTATAATTTGATATTTGATCCATTGTTAATATAAAAATACTGATCAGTGCAGCTTTAAAACAAATTAAGTACTAAAACAGTGTCAATTCCTCAGCCCGCTAATGTTTATTATAAAAAACATTAGACATGTGTATAAAAAACACATGTTTAAGAACATATAACATCAGTTACGTGTTCTTAAACCAAATGCTTGTTATTTCACATCCTGAGTGAAGTAAATTTAACGTCTGATTCAGAACAGGAAAGTAGAAGAGCAGCTGACACGAGGGTGTGAACGCCACTGTCAATCAAACACACACACACACACACACACACAGACCTATTACAGACTATACATAGTCTCCGTGTCACTCACACATGCCAAACGCCGTCATTGACAGAGCCCATCTGACTGCTGCCACGAACAATGCACAGACACTGAACAGAGGCAGCCGGTGATTTACCCATCACCCACAATGAAATGTGCAGCAGTGGTGGTGGAATAAGTGAGAGGAGGAAGAGCGGAGGAGACGCAGAAACACTGGCGACAAAGACGAGGAGGAGACGCAGAAACACTGGCGACAAAGACGAGGAGGAGACGCAGAAACACTGGCGACAAAGACGAGGAGGAGACGCAGAAACACTGGCGACAAAGACGAGGAGGAGACGCAGAAACACTGGCGACAAAGACGAGGAGGAGGGGGACGGGCTAAATGAAAGGATGGAAAATAAGTGGGATAGATGATGGCAAGAGAGATGAGTGCAGAGCTTCAAAAGAGCACCGCCACCATCATGACCACCGTCCGCCGCCGCCGCCGCCTGCCCCTCCTCTCTCCTTCACTGATTATTAGAGCGTTTGAAGTTAAGGGAGGAGCCTCTGTTTCTCTGGACGCAACACAAAGCGACAGGTGATCAGTGAGTCGGTGGTTACTATGTGTACTGAAGTGACAGGATGTGCAGCTTCCCTGGTCACATGGTTTCATTAGGTTACTTTTACCTCGTCTGCAGTCAACACTGTACATTACACTACAGTTGTATAGAAGCACCAATTCAATCCAAGTCATTATTATGAGATACTAAATCATCATTTTGAAATAGTATCTCACAGTCATGAGATGCTACGTCATAATAATGAGATATTATTTCAAAATGATCGATTTAATCGATTATCAAAATAGCTGACGATTAAGTTAGTAATCGATTCATCCGAGTAATTGTTTGAGCCCTACACTAGACCTTAAAAGGATAATTCCATTTATTTGACCATCATCCCCCATCAGTCACAGCTGATAAGTAATTGCAGAGACTTTATTCCCGGGAGAGAAGCAGAGCATGAAGGTGATCATCACACAGGCTGACTTCATTACAGCGGTGACACCACGTTCACAGGTCTCAGCAATTAACTGAGCTGCCTGTCACTTTTTATTATCGTGTGCCACACAAGCAGGGTAGACTTTTACTTTCCCATTAATATTTATTAGTTAATCATTATTTTTACATAACTTGATGAGGTTTTTGCCACATGAATATTTCTGGTACTAATATGTCAAAGGTCCATGTATAAAAAAAGAAAGAGTTTTAATCTTTATAGCACTTAAAAATGGTACTCCAAGACATTTTACATGATAAACAACCGGTACTTCCTGTTGGACTGGAGACACAATCCAAAGCTTACAAAGACAGTACATCTATAAATAACTTATTAACTTTAGTTTGTTTGCAATGCAGACACAAAATGCACCTTAAGTGCTGCTCAATAAATGTTTATTTAATTCAAGTAATTTTGAGTACCATTTGTTATTATTAAATGGATATATATCATTAGATGGAGGACGTCATCATCAGCCATTGGCTGTCCTGGCATCGACGTCCGCCACAGAAAAACTAATACTGGTCGACCGCTAACAAACACACACACACACACACACACACACACGTTTGCACGGCTATTCTTCTTGGGACATTGCATAGACTTCCTTGTATTCGGACAACTAAAAATAGCACTTTACCCAACCTGAACCATAACCAGTCAATGCCTAACACCAACCCTGTGCTGCAGGCACAGCCATGGTAATAATACACAATGTGTTACACCAACTTACAATTCAAATCCTAAACTTAACCAGTTCCTCAGAAATTAGGTTCTGCCAGGTTTTGGTCACCATGAGGGCTACTGGTCCTGACAAGGTCAGTGTTTATGCCAGGACCTACACACACACACACACACAAGCTTTGTATGTGTGTGTGTGTACTTGTGTATGGTTTCACCTCTGGCATGAGTGTGTAACCTGATGGAAACAGCATCTTATCAGTCTGCTTCAGGCAGCCTGGGACGCTCTTTACTACGACTGCCACAACTTAATCATATCACACACACACACACACACACACACACACACACACACACACACACACACACACACACCGAGCTGGGAGATCTTTATCCGCAAAACCAGTAACGTTGAGGGGGTGGAGTTTGACTCTCTGACGATAGACTCAGAGACGAGAATGTTGTCCAACAACCTCCATCCACTCCATGAAGTGCTGGTCATTCAGTGAGAGACGGCCCAGGAAATCATTCCGGTTCATTTATTCATTATCACATTGATAATGTTTATCATGTACACGTTGTAAATTTTTGTCATTTTGTTATTTGTGTTTAAACAAGGGCTTTGTGCTATTTTTATTTAATTTTAATCTTAATTCTTTTTTTAATTTTAACTTGTGTGCTCTTTTTTTTCTGGTACTTACTGAGTCTGATATGAAGCAACTGTAACAAAACAATTATAATAAAAAGTATTCTGATTCTGATTCTGATTCTGATTCTTTATGTAAAAAGGAGACACAAACATAATCTCATCCTCCATAATCTGCCTCTCAACGGGACGCTCAAAGATGGATTCTGTGCCGAGGACTGAAAAGAAGAAAAAAAAGGGTAAAAAGAGGCACAGACAGTCAAACAGCAGGGAGGGAACAGCTTTTAACTGGGAGCTATTAGTGTACGTAGTGAAGTGAATATTAGATTAGGACTCCCTCCTGAAAACCTCAGAAGGAAGTGTACTGAGAAATGTGAGCAGCAGCCTCGATAGACTTTAACTTCCAAAGGGTCTCCAGTATACGTGGGCAGCATCTGTTTGAAGGGCTTTGATTTGCGTCTATTGAAACATCAAATTGTGAGTGGGAGCGAGCTAAAAATACACCCGGCAGTCCTAAAGCTGTTGTTGTGTGAAGGGATAATGCTAGGCTGTGTGAATCTGTAAGCCAAGCTGCTATTACTTGGGGTATACATGTATAAGCTGCAGCTAGTAGGCAGACTACTACAAAACCAAATACATCTATAAATACATTTTGGTCTGTAATCAGGATTCAGGGAGACGCTTCAGTGACACAAGAAAAAGCAGCTCTGTGTTGAAATTCAACAAGCAGCTCGTGACTCGGTTGTTGTGAAAGACGCTGGTCGTCATCTGGCGCGACACAACTGGAGATGAGCCGCTACGATCTTCAGTATCTGTGTCGCTGAACGATACAAATCATTCAACTGGTTACAGATGAAAGGAAGACGCAAAGTCCTGTGTTTCCAAGAAGCCTAAATACCACACGCATGCTTCATAAAGCACAGGCTGTAGAGATATGTGTGCCACCAATGTCATGTGACCAGAATGATGCAATGATCAAAAAAAAAGCAAAACAGACGAGTTTAAGTGTGTAAAAAGATTGTGTTGAACTGATGTCACTATTGGTCAATACTCAAGCTTCTGATATTGGTACTGAACAAGAAACAGTCTCTCTACAATACACTCAAGAAGTCCAGGTGAAGTCTTTAAATACTTCCCACACTCCACTCTACTTCCAGTATTTGTATATTTGCCAATACCAACTGTGACACCAGAGCTCTGAGCGCTAAGTTACATGAGACTGATTTAGTTTAATGGTGAGAATTTATGATTCAGTTGACGTTGATGGACTGTGTCTTTAGATCCAGTCAGACTTCTGCTTTAAAGTTCATGCTGCAAAATGTGCTCTTACAACCTTATTTTTAATTGCATCAGCATTTTCAGGACAAACGTGCGTAAACATGCTTTGCATTAGTATATATGTATAATTCATAAGAACATCAGATAAGGCAGGAGTCCAATATCCAATAATTCAATTAAGCCCAATACTCATACTGGAGTGTTCCCTCAGGATTTTGGCACTAATTTAAAAAGTAAATTCTTTCAAGTAATTTGTTGGCTAAAATGGATTGATTTACAGTTAAATGTGTCATATTTAACAAGTGTTTAAACACATGAACACAAAGACAGTATGGGACTGTAACCTGGTTCAGGTCGGCAGTTGTGGGAAACATTTATTGCACCAAACTGAAGTGAAACATATTTCAAGGGTCAAATTCTGAGGTATATTGATTGTTTCGAGCTGTTGTTAAGAGTTTAAACCAATTACTGTTTCATGACTTTCTTTTTCAAACTTTTGGTCATGTGATTAGTCACAGGTTAGAGCCACTCCTATTTAAGGTTACAATTAAGTTTGTCCTTGCAAGTTAGACAGTGTGCAAGACTTTTGTGTGGTTTGAAGAAGCCAAGGTGATTACTGGTGTACAAAATGAGAAAACACAAACGTTTGCCAAACAAAGCCGTGTTAGTTTCTCTGATGGTTGTAGAATCTACACAGTTTTTGTAAAACTCAACTTTTTACAGGCCTAAGAAAAACATCTCGAAAATGAAGCTGAAATGTACAACTCAAAACATGAGTTTTAAGATTCACATAACAGACACAAAACATTAAAACAATAAAAACAATAATAAGTAAAGGATCAGGAATATTATCTTATGAGATCAGAGCGTACACATTTAGCTTGTACTGAGCTCTACTCAGAGACACTCGGTGCCACATGCATGACCACAGCGGGGCGTTTCTTGGTGTTTGTTTAACCCGCAGGAAAGCTGGACTCTGCTACTCTGGGCTCGTCTGCTCCTGCAGACGCCAAAGTGTGTCAATGGGACAAGCTTCGTCTGGCAAGTCAGCTAAGACCTTCACACACACACACACACACACACAAGCTGAGCCAACATGATCTGAAAAAATCTGAGGAGGATAGGAGCACTTAATACCAACTGGCATACTACCACCTCATAATCCTTGCAACTTGGTCCAGATGCTTAACATTCATCTCAGGGCAGAGTCCCAAAAGCCAAGTTGTAGCCTAATTTAGAGATATGAATAATGCCATGATGTCAGTCAACAGGTCTTTCATCATCTCGGGCGACACACACTTGGCCGAGAGCCTTCTGACAAGGGTTGACTCCATAAGCCATCTTATGGTGCATCAAAAATGATAACATAAACCTGACGAGGCACAAAGTGCTCCAACTCGTTTTCACTGCAAGTTAAAACCGAGATGCCTCCTTAACACATGGCAAACACCCAAGTCCTTAAAACGAACAGGATTTGGCAAACACAGAGACTTGTCCATGCCTGCATATCTGGAGGAGGGACATGACCTAGTCGCAGTTGTGTGAACAAGCCTCCTTTTCAAGTCAGTTTGTCGAAGGAGCAACTCAAGGGGGGAAATGTGAGCGTGCATGCTTGCATAAACACACGTTGTGCACACAGGCTGAGCAGTGTACAGCGCACAGGTTTCTCAAACACAGGGTTGTGCCAGAGGCAGAAAAGAGAGAGACCACAGAGCCTGAAAAACTGGCTGGGCAAAAGTCAAAGAAGACGTTAAGGGAGGCATCATGCAGCACCACTTCTTTTTTTTCTTTTTTTTTAGAAAGATTTGATTTCCTTCTTTGTGTATCATGTCTGAGTCTATATAAGTCTTCTATAACAGGTGTGACCCATGCAGACTCCAGGGCAGCTCTTTGTGACAGAGAAGATTTCACCCCTCTGTGCTGAGCCCGGCTCTGCTGCTCTGTATTAAACTGGAGTGACAGAGCTGGTCAAAGAAATGCTCGGTCGCTCCCACAAAAATACTTAGCTGAGGTGGTAAGACAGGCTTCATCCACACTACTGCATTTTTCATTTTACAAATGATTTGCATCCAGACAAGCGTTCAATCTGCATCCATACACATACACCTACAAAAACAGGGTTTGTATGTGATCACTCTTAGCATGTGTTTTTATTTTTTTATTTATTTTTATTTTATTTTATTTATTTATTTAGTGTCTTAGCATACTGGCGTGAACAGGAAGCTGGTTCTCTCCTCTGCACTTGTTTGCTTAGATTCAGAGAGTTTTACTACAGCTGATGGTAAAGTCACTGCTGAAAAAACCACAGCTAAATGTATGCATTGTTAAATCTAAATCTAGTAGTGTGTATGTAGCCTTAAATATATCAGTCCATTTCTCACAATTAATTAATTTAGTAGATGTCTCAAATTAACCTAACCTCAATCTGCATGTGTGTAGACAGTGGGAGGAAAAACCCACGCACACATGGTGAGAGCAAGCAGACTCCACACAGAAAGGCTCCAACCAAAGAGAAATCGGAAACACAATCACAAACTCCACTAATACAAGTATGAGGGTTTTATCTGAATTAGCCACAAAAATATTACCATCGGAATATTTCATCTCTAAATGAGTTCAATCAACTCATCAGTACTTTCTCAGCACTTCTGAGAAACAGTAACACAAACACGAAAGCATGATGTCTGTGGTTGGAATCATAGTTTCATGCTTATATTTGACACACTATCTAACCTTCCAATCTTAGAACAGGGTCATCATGAGACAGGACGATACAGAGCAAAGGTTCTGTCGCACTTTAATACATGTCACCGTGTTAGTGCACATGATGGTTTGGTAATGTTTTAAAATCAATATTGAAATCACTGTGAATGTCCGTCTGTGCCGTATTGAAATGTCTTCTGTGAACTGTATTACCATCATCTGACTATCATCTCTGTGTAGTCATGAGGTCATTTCAGTGATTCTGTGATAATTGTAGAGCTGAAACAATTCATCGATTAATCGATTACTTAATTAAAAGCTTTTTAAATTTGAAGCTTTTTTCATGAATAAAACAAGATTTTCGATTGTTTAAGATTCTTAAATGTGAATACTTTCTTCATTTCTTTGCTCTGGATAACAAAGAAATCATTAAAAGTGAATCATTTTGGTTTGTGGACAAAACAAGACATTTGAGAACATCATCATCATCATTTCCAGGTTTGACAAACACTGATCAATATTTTTTTATGGAACCAACCGATTAATCGAGAAAATAATCGACAGCATATCAAAAATCTTGATGAATTATTGCCATGACAACATTTTGGCCCATCACAACCCGATTGTAACCAGTT
Source organism: Solea solea (assembly GCF_958295425.1). Classification (NCBI taxonomy): domain Eukaryota; kingdom Metazoa; phylum Chordata; class Actinopteri; order Pleuronectiformes; family Soleidae; genus Solea; species Solea solea. Next base: position 1,768,628 of record NC_081142.1, on the reverse strand, counting down.
AGGTAATGCATCGTCAATAACTGTCAGTCAGCTGTAAAAACACCATCCAATCATATTGAACGGCCTGAACAAATGAATTGGATCGCGATGCATCAATCAAACTGTCATGGCCCTGCTCCTCCCCCCATGCCACCCTCTTCGTGTCATCAGAAGACAACCCCAGAGCTAATGCTATCTTGCTAAATCCAACGAGACACTTGCATCAACATTATGGCAGAAAAGGCGCCAACAACACGAGTTGGTTACAAACGAAAGACGTTTTTTTGGGAAAGCTGCTGCCAAGAAAAAGGCTGATGCAGAGCGATCCAAGACCAGAGTGAACATCGGTGCAACAACTGGTGCCCAGAACAAGTGTTGACCTGGTGGCCCTGTTTCTACTGGACTGGTACGTTGACTTCATGTCTTTGTGAGCTTTTTAGAGTATTTGTTGTTTTTCATCATTTACAAAAACCTTAGCATCACCTGAAAGTACCAAAAGTTACTGAATCCAGTGCTCTGGACGCGTAGCTCCGGAAGGAAGTCTGAAGAAAGGAGCTTTGACTTTTGAATTCAGTTTTTTTCAGGATCGCCAACCTCACCTTTAACAAACTTATTGTTTTTTTTTTTTTAATGCTACATCAAAAATCTGTATAATCCGTGTTCACAGCAGCTGGTGACGAGTCAGCGCTGAGTGCTGCAGTGTGACGAGTAAGTTTCAGAACAACTCCTGGGCCAACACGCCACAGTATCTGCTCTAACCATGCAGTGAATGCAGCATCTCTCCTCCTCATGTCCAGTTTGAACACTCCATCAGTCTGACAAGCCTGCAAACCTGTGCCAACACACACAGGCCAGACGGACAGTGAATTCTCTCTCTCTCTCTCTCTCTCTCTCTCGTTGTGTGCTGTTCTTTCTCACTCTTGTAATGAGGCTTCAGTGGTCATGTAAGATGGTCGCAGCGGAAGGTTGTAGGTACACAAGTCCTTCTGTTCTATCGTGCTGTATTGCACAGCCATCTGACTAACAATGAATGCATATCACATAAAAGACATGAGGTGTTAAAGAACTCAGAGCTGATTGTTGCACACAACCACACACACACACTACACTAGGCCACTCTTTTTACTCTGGGTTCGTAAAAACCGGTGGAGCTGAAATTCAAAAGGTCGGCACGATTCCTGGTGAAGCTCGCGGTGAAAGTACGGTGTAAAGTGTAAAGTGGTGAGCAAAAACATTTCAGATTGCCATTAGTAGTCAGACCTCAGAGAGTGTGCACAGTAGTCTAATTGAAATCTGAGCTGCACTGGGCTTCGTCTCGCTGCAGGAAGAACCAGACCATATAAAAATGGATTGTTCCACTAATACAGACTTGGCGACAGGATAAAATGTCTCCTCTGAGGGTTACTGACGGCTGGCATTTCGTACCACCAACTTCTCAAGAGCGAGACAGATTCCCTAAAAGAGCAAAAAGCAAGAAGTCGTGCTTGTTTCATTCTCTCCTGCAGCGCTCTGTTCTGCTGCTCGCAGTCGTGACAGAGGTAAAAGCAGGTCAGAGCCTGGGGTGATCGCTGGGTGAGGAGCAGGAGTGAGTGAGTGAGTGAGTGAGTGAAAAACTGCTTCATGATATCATGACTTCATCCTGCACAGACATGAAACACACAACCAAGTCAGACAGAGACTTACAATCTGTTTGTCAACTGATAGCTTGTGGATCTCGTCCAAGGATTAGTTCTTCTAACAACACTTCTTTTTATTAACATACATGTGGAACCTTAAAATGGATTCAACACATGTATTTTTGGACTTGGTTTGTAGGAGATTATCAATCTAATCCAGGGGAAAAAAACTCACTGGCTCTGAAAAATCCAACAGTCCATAAAAACTATCACATAGACGCTTCACCAAGCAAGTAACAGGGTGAACTCATGTCTTCAGGCTCATTTGGAAGATGTTTTATCATTTATTTTCCTCTTAACTGGAACACCAAGTCCAAAATTAACATCATGTGCTATTAAAGGAGACCTGAAACTAGCAACTAAGACCATTAACTCCTCAGGAAAGTATTTACTGACATTATAAATCATGTGAGAAGCTTGTTTTGCCCATTTTCTATTATAAAAGTTATTTTTGTAACCAGTCGAGTTGCCTCCTGGTGGCTATTCACTATATTCTTACTTCCAGGTTGTCCTCGAGTGCGTCAACTTTATGTATGTCGTCTATGGACGGACACAGTCTACTGCCACCCGCTGGTACGGAAGATAATTTACTTCCTCAGAAGAACAGAACATGCTGGTTGCTCATGAGTTGTAGATAATGTGGTGTCAACCTTATGTATGTTCTCTCATCCAAACTTATCTGAATTGCTAACAATAAAAGAAAGCCATCATTAATATTTATTAGAGATTACCACAGCAGAAGAAAGTAATTATTAGTTTGTGCGTAACCTGCTGCAAGCTAATTGCCATGCCTGTTTTAGATGTGAGACGGTGTGTGAATAAACAACATGGACAGTTTGAGCACCGAGCTGAAGACGGGCCCGTGTTTAATGATGTCATATCCCCACGTTTGTGTTATTCTCTTTAGCTGCAAACCAATGTTTTCTCTGATCTTACGAAACAAGGAAACCTTTCACTCAATAGACCCTTCAACAGTTTTCAGATCAGACTAAAAAGAAACAAAACACATTTGGATTCAGAGCCACCTGACAGGAGTTGTGCTTGAGCATTAAGGTTAAATGTATTTCAGTTATTTTTGAATAAATCACTGTGTGCAAAAAAAATCTTTTTTTCTATGGCGAAACGTTTCTTTCCTCCAGAAACTCGGTTAATTATATAATTTTGATCTACTAAAGAATGACTCATCTTGTGATTCATAAGGAATCATTTTGATGAAACCCACCACTGATAAAAACACAATACCAATATCTTCAAAAGTCTTCAAAATCTAATTTTGTCAATTTTTCAATCTCACAGTTGGACAAATTAATTGAAATTTTCTGTCCATTTATGGATAAGCTAATAGCATATTTATTGTTTAATGAAGGAAACAATGATAAATGTCAAACTATTGCTGCTGACTCCATCTGGATTCAATCAATCAATCAATAATTATTCAGCTGCTAAATGTCCTGGGCATAATCTTTTTGGTCATTTGTAACTGGAATTAAACTAAAATATAAACGTTATTACTTGATTACTTATTAAATATTCTATTTGTGTTGAGGAACTGAGCAACAGCTAGAGCAATGGCACTTAACTGCCTTACAAATGAATGATTTGTCTTCTGTTCATTTAATTTAATAATTTTACTATTAGTCTAATCAAAAAATTATTATAATAATAATAATAATGATAATTAAATAAAAAAATAATAATAAATGCTTAAACCCCAACATGTTCCCTCAGTGATGATGTGGTGTTGGGCTTTGAAACTAATGCAACCATGATGTTCACACCAGTCTCATAAATAAGTCAAGCAACTGGAGATTTACGTCACATTTAATGGCGCTAAATCTCACTCATGTTCTTTTAAACCGTAGCAGAAGAAGCAAAAGGCAGAGTGCGTCATTGAAGGAACAATGGTGGAAAACCAAGTGAGAAAAGTGGGTACATGAGGACATTTCTACTTCATCCAGCTGTTTTTAATGAGGTTTGATCAAATAAATGATTATTAACAATTTCAATAATTGCAATTATCTAAGTAATTCTCTGCCCATCAAGCAGTTGGGGTATGAGGGGCTTTAAAGTGGAACTCTACAGGATTTTTACCCTATTGTTACCATTGTGATGGTTAAATGTCTTGTTGTGGAGAGATTGAGGGCTGTCTCCAGTCCTCAGATCGCCTGTTAGCAGAAAAACAGCTATGCAAGATCAGGGCCACCGACCCAGTCCTCATAATCCGGAGGTCACGTGAAGTCTCGGGTCTCGCAAGAAACACAAATTGCTTCACGGCATTACTCTCACACACTCACACACTCACACACGAGGCAAGTTATCGACTACAAGAGTAAAGCAGCAACAGCGTTATTTTAGACGTTCATCGTGGCAGAACCAGCGAGAAAGAGGCAAAGAATGAAGAGACTGTGTGACCACGTAAGGAAGGGGCCACACATGCATTTGTCAAACAGCACTGACACTGATCCATGACCAGGAGAGGGTGAGAGACAATGGATGGATGGATGTTTACAATGGTGTCATAAAAACATTTAGTCTGAAAGTGAAGGGGGAGCTCGGCAGAGTTAAAGGAGAAGCAGTGACCAGACTTTCTCAGACAAAACTAGCAAGAGGAACAAGGACAGCGGTTTTAAGAGCTTGTGTCACCCAGCCCGACATTCTTCAACAGGAGGCAACAGCAACACTGCACATGCACATACAAGTGAGACGCTTCCACCACGTGCCATTGTGCTGCAAGTGTATACACAACACACGCTCCTTCAGTCAGGTCTGATAGTATTGCATGACAGAGTAAGTTTCCAGATGAAGGATGCAGCATACTAATAATGTTGCATCATTTCTGTTTACAAAGACCAAACAGAGGCAGAATAATAACATCCCAACATGCACTGCAGCGTGAACAATGACACATATCAAAGCAGAGAATTATTTCCACAATCATTCATGTCTGGATTAAATGACTAGACTATGACTGAGTGTTAAATAGTGAAGGAATGGGCCTGCACTGCACAGATCCTGTCACAGACCTTCTTATCTGTGGACGAGAGGGAAAAACATGCTTTCACATGGTCAGCACAGGACTGACAACAAGAGATAAGGGAATAAAATAAAGTCAGTAGTGGACCTTGTCTGTGTGTTTCACCCTGAGTGGACTCAAGTGCACTGTAAACACAGTCAGGGACACAGAGACACTCGGCTGTGTCACGTGACAGACGGAGAAGGAACGTGCACTCAGGCTTCACACTCGTGACGACGTGCAGGATTCCACTGATCCAACTGTCGACTCGGACTCGGACACATGCACAAACAAAACGCAAGAGCAGATGATTTATTACCACACAGGTGCAGTTTTTCCTCCTCCAGATTATTTAGTGCAGGCGGACAAAGCATTTTCACATCACAGCTCACACACGAACCCAGAAGGATCGTGTTGCGCTGGCGTTGTGCTTCCTGCGCTACAGTACAGACGACCTCATCCACAGAGCGAGGACACACACACACACACACACACACACACACACGATGTCAGAGACCGTCACGGGAACTCCCTCCCACGCCAAGACAGAGAAGACACCCATGTAGTAGTAACCATGGCAACTCTGGTGATATCACAGTCACTGCATCACGACCAGGGCTGGGCAACATATCGATTATTATGTCATGACATGGTTATCTTGGATATTTGATATCATATCAAGATACAGCATCTGTGATGTTGCTGTACTGATGTTATGGTATTTAGTCAAGTATATCATCTAAAATGACAGGTGACAACCTTATTTCAATACATGTAGAAGCCTATCATATACAGCTAGAACACAGAAATGACTATATATATATATATTATTATTATTATTATTTTAAAGTGTATTACAACACTTCCAATGTACTGTCACTGTCCTATGAGAAGCACAACCATCTAAAATGAAAACAGCTTTATATCCAGATACACGTCGTACATCAGGACATAAAAATATTTAGATAATATTTATGGCCCATATCAGCCGTAGCCGCCCTGATCACACCCAACAGGTGCCAAACAAATCACCTCAACTGCAGTTAATCAGATCAAGGTAGACAGAGGCCCCAGGTGGAAAGGGTCAAAAGGCGAGGTGATGATGATTGAGAGGAAGAGGAAGGGAGAGAGGATGAGTAAGAATAGATTCTCCTGCCTCCGTGTAGGAGACAGAAGGGAAGAGAAGGAGTGAGACTCTTGCTTTTCAGTCTTGTCTGTTGGCGAGCGGAACAAAAGCCATATGTGAGCAACGACTCATCACAACACATGCTGTAAGCAAGTGAGGGAGGGGGGGGGGGGGGGGGAGAGAGAGAGAGAGAGAAGAGAGGGGCAGATGGATGGAGACAGACAGATAAATCAAACAGGGTGGGGCTTGTTACAGCCACTCACAGGATTTCTGCTGCTTGATTACAACCTGTGAAACACTGATGATAGAAGCTGCTGCTGCTGTTCGTGACCGGCCACACCAGCCCATTATCACACCAGGTTCAGAAAATGGATGTAATGGTCTGTTGTTGATCACATCAGGGAAATCTACATTAGCCAACAGCCATATGGAACATTCAGACGCAGCATCGAGTCTAGGGAAGCATTTGGAAAACTAGAGCAGTGTTTCCATCGAGTGTTTGGTTTGGTACAGTACATTTGGAACAGTACCAAAATAACCAGCCGTTACCATTCCATTTTTATGGCTCCCAGAGTAAGAGAGCTAGACCGGATCCACCTATGACAGTCAGCTGATTGGGTCACTCACTTGCGACTTGTGTATATATCCAATGGAAGTCGAGACCATTTTAAACGGCGCTGAGAAGAAGAAGAAGTAGAAGATGCCAGCAAACAGCAGCCAGCCATTGTTGTCTGCGTGTAATGTCATCGTTCGTTGTCATCGCAACTGGTGCAATGTCACACTACGCATCTCGCTGACGTGGCCATCAAATCACAAGGTACCGCGACCCTGACCCAGGGCTTCTGTACCGCACTAAACCGAACTATACCATGATGGAAACACAGCATATGAAGCCCATTTAGGTGAGGTAATGTAATAATGTCTAAGACAGTGGGGACTGGGGAGGGATGCAATTTAAAAAAGAGACGCAGACGAAATTTTAACTAATGAGCTGCAAATGAGCTTGTATCTCAAATCTAATTTTGGCTGCTGTGAATCTCCCTGAAATGATCAAGCAGCGTCTGTCTTCACTCTGAGGCGGGAGCGTGACTTACAAGAGCAGCAGTTCATGAGCAGCAAAGACAATCGGCGAGTCCAACAGTCCACCGGTCCAATGAAAGCAGAAAGACAGAAAGACGCTCTCCAAAGAAAGAAAGACAAAGAAAGTTTTTCTTCAAATAGACTATTTTGGGAGGGAAATCATCATTCATACTGTTTATATACACTGTATACTGACAATATGTTGTTTATTCCCCTCTGTGCCAGGATATGCATGTATTATATCACCAGATTATTTCCCATACATAACCCTAATTATATGTAAGGATCAACACAAGGGAAGAGCCGCACAAGATTATACAGGAGATTAATACTCGAATAATCGGTTTGAGTCTTTTTTCAGCTTAAATTTCTGGCTTCTTTGGTCTAAATAACAAAGAAATCATAATTTCAAGGTTTGGGAAACACCAATGGACATTTTATGGACAACTAATCCAAATCATTACTTTGTCCTAGAGGACACTCTTATACACAAAGCAGCACCTGAGCTCTTTCCCTAATCACCTAACTAACTGACCCACTGGACTCAAACCCTAAACTAATTCTAACCCTCACACAAGTCAAATCACCAAGTGATCGTTCAGATTTTTGAAGTGTGATTAAATGAAGTAAAACAGATTTCATGCACTTACCTAATAAAAACTACACTTTCTTAAATATACTGTCCCTTAAGAATAAGAGTCTGTTGCTTTACTTCCCCCATGAGACCACCTTTATGACTGAAAACTGAAGTCTGTAACCCGCTCACTCTCCCGCACCAAAGTCCATCAATGAAATCAATGTTATTCGCTCACAGGAACACAGGAGTTGCTGCTCGCTTGCTGCCTAGTTTGGAAGGTTTGTGTGACTTTGGTGTTTGAAATGCTTTGTTTGGATTCACCAAAGTCACAAAATGACCTGGTGAAAGCAGCAGTGGATAAACAAATCATGTGTGCTGGGATGTACAATGACTTTGGTGTGTGTGGAGTGAGTGGTTTAGAAAGTTAGAAAGAGTTTTCCAGCCTTGGAAGGCCCTCTAATGTTAAGCAATGTTAAGCAGCAATATTCTTGACATAGAGTGGTTAGTCCCAGTGTCTGCAGAGGTAGCCATGTTTTCACTGAGGGCAAGAGCATCACACTAGGGGATAAGCATCCCAACCAAGTCTTAATCCATAAAAGGTCATTTGAAGGTGCAAGGACTGGCCAAAATGTCCCAGCTGACAATAACGTTCTCACGACCACAGACAGACACACGGGTAAACATGCAGACTGTACAGCAGCAGCAGCAGCAGCAGCATCATCATCAGCAGCAGCAGCAGCAGCATCATCATCAGCAGCAGCAGCAGCAGCAGCAGCAGCAGCCTCTTGGTCCAGCCAGAGAACTCGGTCCTGCTGATCCAGAAGCTGCAGCTCTGCTAAACAGCTGTGTCCAGCTGTGCTACAGGGGAGACAGTGGGTGCTTTGTTTCCCACAGGGGGAGGCAGCGCTGTGGGCAGAGTGTGCCTGCAGACATTGGTATGCGTGATTGTGTGTGTGAGTGTGTGTGTGTGTGTGTACACACAGTTTGATTTCCACAATGGTTAACGGCCTGTAGCTTATGTCAGCCCGGGTCTCCCTTCCTTCTGCTGAGTGTTTCCCCACAATGACACAGCCTTCTCACGACGACAGCAGCAGCAGCAGCAGCAGCAGCAGCAGCAGCAGCAGCAGCAGCAGCATGAGAGATTTTCTGTCACGATTATCAAATGACCTAATCAAAATAACTGTGATTTATAAGTGTAAAAATATGCTCCAATTAGGGGTGGTCTAAGATAATACTGTGATTGTTGTTTTGAAGATGTGCAAATTGACATTATCGAGTATTTAAATGACACGCACTGACAGCAGTGAGCAGGATACAGTGTCACATGACCACTAGTGGGCCCACGTGATCACATGACCTCTCGCCAGCATCCTCCCTGCCACACAGGTTAGCCACATGTGGTTATGCTGATAGAGAGAAAACATGGAGACACCAGACCTGCAACTAAGTCTTTGAAGTAGTTTTCTGATTGATTAGTAATTGACCTTATAGTAGTGTATCTGAATGTTTACCCAGAGTTCAATGTTTCGACACTGTTGCTCAGTTATAAGTCTTTTTACTTGAATTGTAAAGTTTAAAGGAAATAATACTTCACATTTTCACAAAAATCACATTTTCAAGGACATCAACTAGTTATCGTCAAAATCCAGTCATCATGGAGACTGCTGTTGTAACCTTCATTAGTACAATTACATTTTTTATTACTTGAATTTCCAATAAAGTATCTATCTATCTATCAGCCAATGACATAGACGACGGTCCATAACCGAACACATTTTCCGATACAGAAGAAAGTGATGAACTGAAGCTGCGTTTTCACCAAAGCTATCGTGCAGTTTGTCTCACTGATGCATCAGCTATGTAAACAGTGTGACATCATTCCAGCGTGATACACTGTAGCCTGCCAATTAATTCAACAAAGACGACAAACACAAGCCAGTCAACACAGCTGCGTGCTGACATTAAACAGCCTTGAATTGTCTCCATGTCATAATGCATAATATAATCAATCACTGTCTACAACCTTATCCTCCACATGAGGGTCACATGGCCAACACCAATCACAGCAAGCATAGGGTGAAAGACAGGGGTACACCCTGGACAGCTCCATTGTCAACCAGAAGTGATGGTTCTGTGAGGACCAATCAGTGGTCTGCAGGGTGTTAAGCTCCACCCTTTAGGAGACAGACCACTTTGCTAGGTAGTTCTGCACTGCAGCTTTAATGTTACGCAGAACAGTGATGACTTTACCACAAAGCATTTCAAAATGTTGTCATGTCACAATAAAAGCTCAACAATAAGACAATAAGTCCAGAGTTATCAGGATAAATGTTTTGGCTCTTGATTGAAACTTAGTCTGGTCAAGAGACAAAAAGTAAGAAAAAATACAATTATATGAATGTGTGTGAATATATGGGCTTAAAATTATAACATAACATTCCATGATGATGTTATAAAGATAAAGACATTCATGATGCCATTTCACAGAAAAATGCTTCACAATAACAACATATTTATGATGCTAAATAAATCTATTCATATCAAAATCAAAGAATTATTTATAAGTAAATAATAACGTGACCAACTGTAATTAAAACACCAAACAAGCTGACACGTACATGTCATTTAATATAATTTAATATAATGATTATTTAGTCAGCTCACTGGCAGCTGTGCCTCATGTTTAAAGGAACATGTTTACATGTTTATATGATATTAAGTGGTGGGCCACATGTAATCGATTGGGGAGTCACATGTGGCCTGGGGGCCACCAGTTTGACACCTCTGTTCTAGAACGACTGGAGAAATGCAGACTCCCCCTTGTGGCATTTGAAAATAAATCAATAGCACTGGACGTTGTACATGTACGTTAGACAACATTTACAAGAGACTCGTGTGAAACATTCACAATGACTCAAAAAGTGAAAATTCACCCACATCAAGTTACCGCGAGTGCTTTTCTATCGCGATAATATCGCATATTATCGCACCTCGAGCCCTGGACACAAACAACCAGGATGTGGAGGAAATTTGAAAGTGAAGCAGTGCCAACGCTGTCCAACGCTGTCCACACTGTCCAACACTGTCCAACACTGTCCACATCTGTCTCCACAACAGCAGCCTCACTGGCGCTAACACACACACACACACACAACAAGCAGCAGTGACGGCGCAAACAGACAAACAATAAAAACATCGACAAGCTGCGGGCGAAGCGACGCGAAGCGCCGGGGAATCGCGGTTCAGTCAGGAAACAGCAACAAAAGACAGGAGCGGACACAGAGACACAGACACAGAGACACAGAGACACGCGCCAGTGGGAGAGTGGTTTTCACCTGGAGGAGACGTGACACTGATTCACGCTGGTACTTACTCGGAGGAACCGGTTCCGTTCGGTCCACTGACTGGAGGAGAGCCCGGCGGTCTAGTTCCGGCTGAGAGTCGGGCGGGATCTGCACTGGAGGGAGGGAGAGAGAGACAGAGAGACAGAGAGAGAGACAGAGAGAGAGAGCTGCTGAGCTCAGGAGCTCGAGGACTGAGCGTAAACCGTGGCTTGCGTCACTTCTTCAGCAGCAGTAGCAGCAGCAGCAGTAGCATGAGCAGCATGAGCAGCAGTAGCATGAGCAGCAGCCATCTTACCGAGGGGAGGAGGGTCCCAGCGACTCACCAATCACCGAGCTCTCCCTCTGTTATTATTATTATGATTATTATGATGATGATGATGATGATGATGATTAGCAGAGCAGACTGTGTTTCACTGCAGTCTCACGTCACTCTTCACTCTTCACTCACACCAAACATACTAGACTCAGGTTCACATGACATTTGACCCCAGGAAGAAGTTCTACATTTAAACTTGGAGTAGATGCATCAATGTTTTCAGTAACATTGTGAGATGATAATGATGATGATGATGATGATGCTTTGGTGGAGATACAGTCTGTGCTCCCAGGAGAATATTTACTTCTGTATTTCTGTATATATTTAAACCAGGGGCAGGGCCGGCCCAAGCCTTTATCGGGACCTGAGCAGAATTTGATTGTGGGCCCCTTCCCACCACCCCAGAGTAGCCAGTGCTTGACGAATATTGATACAAATGTAACACTATAAATTGCATGAATTATAGCTGTGTTATTTACACTAAAACTGAAGTGAACTGAAAGTGAGTTTTGTTTCTTTTCTAACTTTAGAGGGCAGAACATTTGCATTTTCTTAGCTCTAAAGACTCTGGTATACTTCTGTGCACATGCCAGGTCACCAGGTCACCAGGTCGAGGCTCGGATGACTATCATTGGCGACAACTTCTTCTGTTGTTGAAATGTTTTTTCTGCTTGGTGGGCGGGGCTTATAGGCTGCTTTGTTTGCGCATGTGCTGTCGATGCGCACCCAACGCACTCTTTGCGTGTGGTTCCAAAATCTGAGCTGCACATGCAGCCTGTGTGTTGTGCATTGATGACGGTGTTCACGTCATGCTCACCGTACTTCCATGGATTTGAATAAATAAGATAAGATAAGATAAGATAGCTTTATTTATCTCACAGTGGAGAGAAAACAGCGTTACAGCAGCTCAACGATAGATAAAAAACAAACAAACAATAAGTAAACCAGTTTAATGATTTTTAAAACTTTAAACAATTGTGCACAAAGTGAGCAATTTCCCACTGCACAATAAAACCAAATAACACAATTTAGATTAGATCTAAACACACCAGGTTCCAGTTGATCACCTGAACAAAATGATCCACCCACGTATGTTTAGAATGTTATAAAGTCACATTGTATTATTATAATTATATTATATAATGCATACAGTACTGTATATATATTAAACAATACAATATGCTAAGAAATAATAGCAATAATTTCATTTGATTTTTAGCATTTTACCAATACTGTTATTACTGCAATATTTATTATGGTTATTTTTGTTTTCATTTATTTAAATATTACTGCTTTCATGATGGTGTACTTTTATTTGTATGTATGTTTATACATTATACATGGTCTTTTTACTTAAAAAAAATAACACTAAACAGCAATGTAAAGCTACAAATGATTTGTAAATTATATTACTGTCATAATAAAATAATATCTTGATACAATACATTTTTTTAAGTGTTTTTGCATCATGAAAAATATAGATTTACTTATTCCATTAATCAGATTGACTGTGACGCTGTGTAGAGAATTTTCCAGTCGTAGATGCGAGTCACCTTATTGACGTCCACCCACTGTTTACAGAAACAGGTGTGCTGAAAAATAACCTCGCACCTCTAACTCATTTATTCCATGTTCCTGTAAAAGTGAAAGTTGTCACGCATTACCTCTGAAACTCCACAGGCAACGTCATATGATGTGATCTTTTTTTGTTTTTGAACATTTATGTCTAAACCAGTGATTCCCAAACTGGTACACACAGACAAGTGTGGGAGTGGGGGGTACATGGCTGGAGGTCAGTTGTGTGAAGGGTTACGGGACTGTGAAATGTTTGGAACCACTGATCTAAACCAAACATCCAGCATGAATTCAAAGAATGAAGCGCAGTCTTCACCATTTTCCTCTCATATTTTAAATTTAATTTCATCAAGTTCATTTTATTGGCTTTTGACATTGTTGCTCCTTCCGTTCTGCCAGCGTGTTACATCATGACAGATCATACAGTGCCCCCTTGTGGCAGTCTGTGGATGCTGCTGAGGGTGTGACCGCTCCACCCGATGTGGTCCAGAGGTTGTTGGCTGAGGAGAACCAGAACCTGAGTGAACAGCACTAATAGTCTTTCAGTCCATATATATCTTGACAATTACATATTTACATTTGACTTCATGTATCTCAAAGACAGACAGAGAGAGAGAGTTGGTGTTAAGTTCTTCTAACATAAAGCCATTAAAAAAATCCTGCAGCTTATTTTTCGTCCCTGCATGAGTCTTCAGGTCACATCATTGTGTACATACGATAAGACTCGAGACCATGAGGGACAGCACGTAATTATATCATCACAATTCATCATCACCTTTAAATAAATTGGTCAAGGGATTAAATTCATTAATCACAACGTGGCTGTTGGACCAGTGCTCAGTTGAGAGGAAAATAAAAGAGCCAGAAATGCATAGAGACCAAGCAAAAATGTGAGAAAGTGAGGTAAGAGCCCTGATCTCTCAACTATTATCTACCAGGCTTGAGAGACGTTTGTCATGGTCCAGAGACACAGATACAGTATGTGGTCTGCCTTGGCACGAAGTACCACCTCCCCACTTTCCTTTAAAGTTCTTCAGATTGAGGTTGGTGAGAAGAAGCACTCCCCTGGTGGGATTTCTTCACACTGTGGGCTCAAACCGCAGTCACAGGCAACGACTACTGTCAGAGCTCGTCCTTCTCCATCTGCTGGAAAGCCTCCAAGTCTTCCCGCCAGTCAGCCAGCAGCTCATCCACCGACTGGCTGCTGGAGTCTGTGTCGCCCTCCGAGTCCTCTGTCCTGTCAGAGTCTCTTTCCTCCTCGGGCTGAGCCAGATCAGGCTCCGCCTCTGCGGGACCAGCTTCCTCTTCAGGTGGACTGGTGTCCTCTGCGGGACTGGTTTCCGGTGACGGTGTAACCTCCGGCGAGACAGACTCATCCAGCTCCACCGCACTCGTTTGGGTGGTGGATTCAAATGAGGAGGGAGTCGTTGCCTCCGTTACGCAGTCCTCCTCTGCTTCTTGCACATCCACACCTGAAAAGGAAGCAGGGGCGTTGAGACGGAACAGCTTGATACAAGAAAAATGTGCCAGGAAACAAACACACACAATTTTCCCTCCTCTGCACTCGGTAATCTATACAACATGCCCCGTGGCGACCATTCTCAGGCAAAAATAGAACAGTTTTCATCAAGAGGCTGTCAACCATAACAGCACGATGCTGATGGTGAGTCATGTTTCCCACAGGACTAAGCCTCTCTCACACATAACCGCACAGCCAGAAACAACCGAGCAAACAAATCTGGCAAAAATGTGAATTCTGCAGTCATCTGGTTAAAACAAGTCACTTTAATCTGTTACATCCGTTACTAAAAACGGACCTGCTGCCTTTACTGTGAATGTGTTAAGGAACAAGTCTGAGCTTTTTAATGATACAAAGGAATAGACCCAGTGGTATGTAATGACTGTAGACACACTACTGTGTCACAGTGGCTTTGTGGCCACAGAGAAAACCTATAGACCACAGAGATTGTTGTCATGAGGCCTTTTTAGAAATCCAAATTGTATTAGAGCAATGTTGATTTTCATTATAACAGTCGCTCTTTTTTTAAGATGGAACAATAGTAACTAATTGTTGAGTCACATCCATCGCGATTAAAGACTAATGTTGTGGGATGAAGGTTCTCGGTCCTGAGCTCCTGCTGCTAGATAAGCACGACTAAATGCATGCACTTTACTTCAGACACGTCACTCGAGGCAATCTCTCCATCTTTGAAATGCCAATACTGACACCTGTTTAACGTCTCGCTCTCTTAGACTTCCCAACAAAGGGATGCGTGCATGCAGGTGTTTGGCAGAACAGCCAAGGGGAGCGCGCTCCCTCTCTGAACCGCCCTGTGATTGGTCAAACTCTCCTATCACCAGGCAGATTGGGATTGGATTGAAGGTTGGAAACAGCCTGATAGTGGTGTGGAAGTCTCATGCTCTCAAGAATCACTAGATTTACATTAAGCTGAAAGGTTATTATTGAATTTTTGATAAGGAATGACAAAAACATGCTGATTAACGCAGCGTCCACATTACTTATTAGGTGGTTTGGTTCATGTCACGGTTTTGGGGTCATTGTTTTCAGATGGGTTTGGATTTAAAAAAACAAAAACTTAAATCTTTACACACACCAGCATCAGATCTATAGCTTAATCCTTCATTTACCGATTTCTTTACTCAGATATTCTTGAGGTCATGTCGTGCAATCATGCAAAAACTAACAATCTTAAATCAAAGAGGGGCGACATTGCTGCATTTGAACAGGTTAACAACCGTTTGCCTTCTAGGTAAGAATATAAACTGTTAAACTGACTCAATTTCTGACACTAGCGTAACAAATTTTAGATTTCGCGTTACCTACGATGCTGAAATAAAAAGTGGTCGATAAAACGGCAACACCGTGCAACACATGATGCATGCACGGTTGTCGTTTTATCGACCACTTTTTGCTGCCGCACAGTAAAATGGAACAATGATGCTGGCGCACCCTCGAGCTCCGCCCACCTCCTGTGTCGTCTCTCACCAATTCTACAACTGAGCTGCAGCACTCAACACTCCACCCCTTGGCTCGCCTCGTACCAAATGAAAAAATAAATGAAAAAACAACAACAACAACGACGTCACTGTGTTACTGGTGCAGGGTGTACTCCAGCTCTACATTTTCCATCGATATGTGTGTCTCAAACGTTATTTCCGTCACTTGCCTTCATGCCTCGGTGCACACATGCCCTGACCTGTTCCACCTTTATTACTTAAGAATAAACAGGACTTTTATAACTGCAACATTTAACAAGTAAATGTGGAAAAATTCAAGACAAGTAAGGCAACAATTCATCGACTCTGATTTCAGCTTCCTAAATATGAACAGTGGTATTTTGTGGTTTCTTTGGTCCTTTGTCAGAAAATGGTGAAAATATCCATTCCACATTCTGTGGACAAAAATATAATCGAGAAACTCGTCCACAATAAAGATAACCAATAGTTGCAGCCCTAAAAACAACCTGATTAAGAAATATGAGATTCAGTTGGTGCAAACTGTGCGGTGAAACACTGCTACACTGTCCAGCCTCACTCCAGGGGAAGAAAAAGGAAAGAAGAGACGGGGAAAAATAACAAATGACAAAACTGTGCCTGCACTAAGCTTCAGGACCTAACACACACAGAATCCTGTGGTTAAACAACAAAGTGTGGAAGAGAGAAATGGAGAAATGTAACACCAGGAGAGAAAACACTGGGATGGGGGGGGAACAAAAACTTTGTGTAACAGACAAAGAAAGGGGGGGAAAAAGGGAGATAATACTTACTGCCCTCGATCAGGCTGCCAGGAAGAGGTTTACCTTTAAATATGGCTGCTGCTTTTCCATACAGGTGAGGGTTATGACGACAGTAGAAAAACAAAGAAAGAGAGGAGAGGAAAGGCACTGTTACAGTCCACCACAGGGAAGAGAGGGATTTGGCAAATGGGGGAAAAGGAGGAAAATAGTGACAATGTCATAGTGATAAAGGTATAAATCTTCACCATACTCAATTTAAACCCCAGCTGGTGGTCGACTTTGGAATGAGTCACGATTATCTGAGATAATGTCCCCACACCTCATCTTTATTTCATAAAGCCAACCACGTAATGGGGCTCGGTCAGTCGAGAGTTGTTGGTATAATGACGTGATCCATCTCACCCAGAGAGATAAAGTGAAACAAATAGAAGAGCTAAAAAAAAACACATTATACAGGCATATGAGGGATTAATGTCACACCTCGGTCTCTGGCCTTATCACTCAGCAGCACCTCCACCTCCCTGTACACTTTCAGTGCCTCCAGCAGGATGTTTCCCTCCTTGTGGAAGACGAAGAGGAGCGGCATAGTGATGTCTTCTGTGTTCCGGCCGTCCCCGGCCATCTGAAACAGGGGAGCGGTGTCACTACTGCTGCCATCGTTGTCATCTGGAAGAGGAAAGAGAGATTTAATTAAGGATAATGAATAACCATAACCTTTAAAAAAAAGCTTTCTGTTTTTGGTCTGTAATAATCAACAATATACAATAAAAAAACAAACCTGATACTGTAAAGTCTACTCTATTAATAATGACTAATATTTTGACAAAGGATTTAAAAGGTTAATGAGGCAGAAGATCTGCCTTATTATTCAGGCATCATGTGACATGCAGGACCCTTGGACAGTCTGTCTTTGAGATAATCTGTTTATTGAGCACTAATCTAGTCAGTGAGCAGTCATCTTCCGTCTTTAACTTCGTTCACTCACCGATGACTATGCCTCCGATGGCGCCAGCCTTCTGTACGTGTCGAGCCTTTTCTGCAAACATGCACTGACCCCTCTGGAGAAGAGCGATGTGGCCCTGGACATACTCGGCATTGGTGATCTCAGAGCAGCCGCTGTAAGGTTCAGCCACAGTCACGAAACCTCGTACCTAAGGACAGGAGGGAAGTGTTGATTTTGACATGACGTGGTGTGAAGAACTGCAGTCTGATCCTTCATCATGTCCACCTCTGTGCTGAAACAGCAGAGTCGTCTTTCCTCCTGTTTAAATGTAGGAAAATATTCTGCAAGAGGAAGTTCCCTCTCAAAAACACAGCGGAAAAGTGAGTGGCACTCTTAGGAAAAACAAATGGGATGACAGTCAAGTGCCCATTTCCAGCCTGGCAGCTTGATGCAGCTATGAAAACCCACTTACCCCTGTGGAACTTTTGGACAAGTCTGTGCCAAACTGAGCTGGGCCGGCGGTCAGCACGACTCTGCCAAAGAACGGATGTGAGACAATCTGAATGGCTCTGGGAGGCAGCTGCTCTTTCTGCTGCTGGCTGGACAGCTCCATCATCTCCTGCATGAAACGTACGCCATCTTCTGCTGCGACAGCACTCACCGCCTAGGTGTGCAGAGGACGAAAGAGAGATGTTTGAAAGGACAGGACGGAAAGAATGACAGCTCACTGACGGCTCACTGTGTGTTTCCTTGCAGTTTTAACATTTAAAAGCAAGAAGCACATCATGTTTTGATGAATTTGTGTCATTTTGCATTTGTTTTTAATAGACCACAGTGAAGGAGAGACAGGTGAGTGAGAGATAACAAGTGAGACAAACAGTGAATGGTTTGGACTGGGAATTGATCCAGAAACCAGCTGCTCGAGGCAAATGCAACAACGTGATATGCAGTCTTTGTGTTTTCCAGAAGCAAGTTCATAATTCAACAATAATAATAATAATAATAATAATAATAATAATAATAATAATATATCACAATATTCTTAAATTTTCAAGTAGAGCTGGTGGAAATACGCCATAAGTGACCCTCCTAATGCCAGAGAGGACATTATCCCAGACCTGCAGTCACTCCACATCTTAAAATTATGATTAACGTTCCATTATTCTTCTCCTCCAAAGAACACATCACAATGGAAGTGTGTAAAACATACAAGATACTAAAGATATTTAGTGTTGGAATCCGTTACCTTTGGATTCCAATCACTTGGTCTTTTATGCTTGTTCTGAGCGGGTTTTGTGGTGTGATCCTGACATATTGTCATTCTTTGGCACCACCAGAGTAAAATGATACGATACAGTCAGGGTGGAGCTACACCGGCTTCACCCACGACAGTCGGCTGATTGGGTGACAGGAAAACGTCACTCGCTTGCGATCAATGTCAATATCCCATGGAAATCGAGTCAAATGCCTGCAGTCTATTCTCATTCAAAGCTTGACGACTTGTTGAGACAAACAGCCACAAACCGAGCAGGAAATAAAGAGCTGCTCCTCTATTATTGTCCGTTGTGTTGACGTCATATCAGTATGATGTCACACTACATACAGTATATCACCGACAAGGCCCACACCCCGTCTACCAAGTAAAGGTACTGTTCTCAGTCACAATGGAAACACAGAATAACACACTTTCTTTCTGCAAAAAAAGGTCATCTCTGTAGCAAAGAGATTGACATAATGAAAGTGGGGCAACACAAGGATCAACATAATTCAAATTTGTGAAATAGCAATTTAAGTCTATTTAAAAAAGCTGTCTGTTGCAGCTTTAAGAATTACTTTGTGTATTTTTGTTTATTTATCCTTGTTTCTCTATGGTTGTACCTGTGTAGCATGTTGCACCAGTTGCACCCTGCCATCCTTCAGGTGGATGAGACTGACTCCCATCCTCCTCAGCAGCTCCAGATGTTCGGGGTTGTTAGCCATAAAGTCCTGAGCCCTCAAAGGAGGACGACCGATACCAGGCTCCCTGAGACGAAGGCGAGGGGGAAGAAGAGGTTATGAAAGATGAAGAGGTACAGCAGTCAGGGGAAAATGGACAATAACGGATAATATAACCAGGTAATGTCTGTATTCATTTATACTGTATACCGGTTAGTAGGAGGACGTGGGCAGCTCTTGTCTACAGCACTTCGGATCGGGTCTCTCAGGTTACGAGGGAAGGCGGGGTCAGGAAACAGAAGGCGGGTGTTAGGGCAGGTCCAATCAAAGTTCGAGTCGTCCAGCTCCTCCTCTGACTGAAGTGTATGAAAGGTTTTGTTCAATACAGGAATGAATAATCACCTTCATCACTCTGACACTGAATCACATTGATTACCGTTCCGTTTGATGAGACAGATGAAGAGTGAGAGGCTGCGGCCGAGAGGGACAGAGGAAGCAAGTGTGCCTCAGTTGTGAAAACGTAGTCCTCCACATCGAAAGGTAGGTCCTCGGGTTCAGCAAACAGCAGGAACAGGTATTTGAACATCTCAGCGAGGAAGAACGAGTCCATCCTGAGAAAAAAACAACCCAAAAAAGGTTCTGTATAAGATATATATTTCTAAATGTAGCTGCGTTATAATGTAAATGTCAACACAAAAACCTTTACAACTAGAAAAAAACGGTTCAAAATTTGAATTCCCCAGATCATTAAATACTTGACATTTATCGTCTGACCTTTTTCATATTTCAGGTTGCAGCACAGGTTGTTGTTGTCAATGCTGGAAGAGCAACCTTTCCACTGATGTGACATGTACGGGCAGCTGCTTAGTAGAACAGCCAATGGGAGGCATCATCTTTCTCTGAGCTCCTTAAAGTCTCTTATTAAAGGAGGCGTGTAAGTCTAGTTCTCCCTCAGATCACTTGATTTACATTATGCTGAAAAGTCACTGTGGAATTAGTGATCAGCGATATCACAGCTTTAATTAACGACATTAAACAGAAATCTGTCGTGCTCTCATGTTTGTTGAATATTTATTTCTTAAATATAAGTCTTGAGATTTTAATATTAGCTGGTCTCAGGTCTTTTGTATCCAGTAATCAATAAACAACACTTCATCAATTCAATCAATTCATTTGCATATAAATAAAATGTTTTACATGTCATTATTTCTAGGACTGTGAATCTGATGCTACGGTACATCAAGCACATCTCAGTTGTATTTGAATTTATAAAGTTGCAGTTTAGTCTGTTGAGCAAGTCATAATCATATTTAACACTTGTACATACAAACTGAAAATAGGCCTATATATGTTTGTGGTAAAGTAATTTTTTTTAACTTATTTGTTTCAGTTTTTATGTCTTTTTTATGTGCAAGTACACCGAGTCATTTTCACCATATGTGCTCTCGTACCACCTGAACTCTGAATGTGATTTTATCTTCCAATAAATGATGTTGAGTTCTTGTTTTCTCACCGATCCTCGTGGCTGCCTGTGCGCACATCCTTCATTGCAGCAAAGCCGCAGGGAACACGAGCAAAGCGATTGAGGTTGTCCAGGATGGTGCGCCCTGCCTCCAGGTAATAAGAGTCTCCTGTGGCCTTGGAGAAAGAGAAGACAGACTGTGGTTGGAACAGAGGACAGTACATCAACTCTGAAGGGCACTAGACATATTATCACAGGGTTCCCCATGTTCCTCATTTAAATTTTTTACACAATTTTTTTTTTTTTAACAATTATGAATATTAATTAATCAGCCTGTTTGCTAGAGGGTGCTTAAAAGCAGTAAGACATTTTGAGATAGTGGAATGTGTTGATGAAAAGAGAAAAATCTGCTGTATGTGAAGCTTGCTTGATGGATTACCTTGTATAGGAAGTAGGTGCTCTCTGCAAACTCAGGTCTCAGGGGATGTTGGGCCCAGTGGACCCTGAAATCAGTAGTGAAAGCCTGGGGACAGATGGAGAAGAAAGATGGGGTGAAGACACGATCACAAGCGCTGTAATTACACCAGAAAGGCCAAGCGAAAACTGCATAAAACTCAGGCTTCAAAAAACAAGGAATATTTTAGTAAAAAAACAACATAATAAAAAGAGACAAAACACTTAACGAGGAAGACAGGCCTTCACCTTGGTGATAAGCCTTAGCTGTTAGACTTGACGACTGATGAGATCTGTTTATCACATTTAAAAGCACTGTCAAAGTGGACACCAAGGCTCTTAGCTGACAAGTGGATTTCTAGGGCTGAAGGACCCAACGCACCAACATCCACTCGATCAGGGTGTCCAAACACTATGACTTCTGTTTTATTCTCCTTGGACGTTTATAGTCATCTATGTTTTAATTTCACTGATACAGTCAAATAAGGGCTGGAGAGATTTTAGAGGCTGATAAATTTGCACATCATCAGCAAAACAATGGAAAGCGACTCCATAGGATGGGGCCTAAAAACCGAACCCAGGAGTTGTTGGGCAACTGTTGTCATTATTTATGTAGTTTTTTCCACTAAATGGTCCCAGCTCACCTCGCCTGGGCACGGCTCGTCTCTACACGGTTTGGTTGGTTTTCCATTACAATATAGTAGCTCAACATGGGCAGAATCATCACTGCACAGCTGCATGAAATTGCAGTTACTCTGTTTTACACGCAACACACACACACACTAGTGACTCGTGACTTGTAAAGCAGTTGTTTTCGGTGTGCTGAATCGTTAGAACGAGTTGATTAAAAAGGTTTGTTCAAAGAATTGTTCAGTACTTCGTCCACGACCAGAGCACAGACGCCGTCTGACACAGTCACGATCGCAGGCTTTCAGCAGTGCTGTCGCTAAATACACCAGACTTTGAGATTTTAGACATTTCCATGATAAATGTTGGAGATTAACACGTTTTCAGGATTTTTAAGTCTCTTTAACTGATCTACAGTTCGGCATTGGTCGTTCATTGTTTGATTCTTGCGTCGAGACTTTTGCTCATGCCTCTTCATGTGACGGCACTCTGACCAAACATGCAGCATTAGAGCAGCAACTCTTGTGTCTTGTGAGCTAAAATAAATTAGTTTGACAAAAGACTCGGGTGCTGGGGAGGTGAATGTTTTACAAAGGCTGTCTCACAACAAGGTAAAGCAATAAACATACTGTTGAGACACTTGACATAGATTTTAAACAGGTCAGCCTTTTGTTAAGTGGCTAAATACTTTTTTTCTCATTGTTCCTGGTCACAGAAATGTTGTATAAAACTCACACCCACACAAGGAACAGGCAGAGAACAATCACCTGTGTGGAAGAATTAAATGTGTAAGGGCCTCATACACCCTGCTCCGAAAGTCCTGAACTATCCTTTGAAGTCAAATAGTCCAACTCATTGTGGGGCAGGGAGAACATGAGACTTATTTTGTAAGAGTTTACCTCTGGGAGGAAGTTGTGCTTCTTGGTAACTTGATACAACATCTCATGGGTCTCGATCGCAGGACGGATATCTCCTTTCAGCACCTGGGACATGCAAAATATGAAATGTGAAAAAGATACTGGAGTCTTTGGGGACAGAAAGAGTGTCATCCAGGGTGAACCAGTTTTTACCTGCAGTCCAGGGAAGAAGGCCAGCAGAGAGTCCATCCAGGTCCGAGCAGGAAGCAGAGGTTTGTGAATGTGGACATCCAGAAGCAGAGGAGGCTGGCTGATGTACTTCATTATAGATGCATAGTGCTAAAATAAACGTATACAAGGATTTATCAGGGTTTGTGACATGAAGAGAAAATGTTTGTTCAATTAAGCTCTGAATGTAGAGTACATATTATGTTGTGTTTTTCAGGTTTTTCCTTTTTATTTACATTTCCAATAAAAATGCTCACATATATTAAATAAAATGCTCATCAGAATGGTATGGCAGTAGGGGTGCGTGGGATTTGCTATGGGAAATGATTCAATGCCACAACTTGTACATGTACTGAATATTTCAATTCAATAAAAATGACAGCCTTTATAAATACTATTCTATTAGCGCACCAAATGAAAATAATGAACCTGTAAAAAGACAGTCGTGTTCAGGTTCATGTGCTGTAAGACTACACAGAATCCTGTTGCACAAATGGAAATAGAGAACACTGCTTTATGAGGAGGTCGAATTACGAGCATTGTGTGTTCTTACGATATTGAACCGCTGCAGAAAGAGGTCGTCTCCCAAGAGGACATAGGCCTTTAGCAGGTATTCATAGTACGAGTCAATTCCCGCTCCGACTCCACTGTCTGCAGACGCAGGAACAAAAAATAAATAAATAAATAAATAAATAAATCACACATTACTTCATTGGATAAGACAAAAATAAATAATAAATGACAAAAAAATGTTGTTTGTTTGTTTTTACCCCCTCACTCCCTGTCTAGCCAAACAAGGACAATAACACAGATAACGTCTGCATTTTCACCTCTCATCTCCCTCACACCCTCCTTGTGCCCTCTCTCTCTCACTCTCTCACCTCGTCGGACCCACTCTCCATTATGTATGTTGATGGTGGTCCCAACCAGGTTGCTGTTCCGCTGTCTCTTCTCCCACAGGAAGTCCATGGCTCTCCGGGCATGGGCCTGTGTGTGTGTGTGTGTGTGTGTGTGAAAGGGAGGGAAGAAACTGTTTAAAAAAGTAAAAAAAAGTCAATCTGCAGTCGCTGGCCACAGTTAGAATGATTACTGTGATTAACTATATGCTTGTTCAGCAGTCTACTACTGCCAGAAAATAAATGAGTCCCACACTCTAATGCAGTAACACAGGGAGAAATATAAAAACACAGTTAGTTTTCATTAAATCCTCTTGAATAAAATGCACTCATTTAATTCATTTTAATTCAGGTTTGACACAAGGAAGCTTTTATATTTCAGTAGATGTTTTGACAAACGCTACATGATTGATGGTGGTCAAAGTCCATTGAGGTAATTGCAAGGCATTTTATTTTTGCTGGCAACTCATCATGGAAAGATATTGATACTAAGATATAAAATGTATAAAGAGTTCTGCTTCAAATCCGTATTTTAGAGTAAGGAATTACCAAGATAAAAATAGACAGACAGACTATAATTAATCTCATTATAAAACAACTGTCAGTGCTCAGTTACACAACACGTTATAAATATGTAAACAAAGACTAGACTTTTTGACTTGT
Organism: Solea solea; assembly: GCF_958295425.1. NCBI lineage: Eukaryota > Metazoa > Chordata > Actinopteri > Pleuronectiformes > Soleidae > Solea > Solea solea. The sequence continues at coordinate 1,744,120 of NC_081142.1, read as the reverse complement.
GGTCAAATTATCTATGTAAACCAGTGACACTGCAATTTGTCTGTCCAGATTAACATGGAAGTTTGCTGAAGGTTATTTGAAGTCTTTGAATAATGCTACCATAATTACCAATTCAATACTTGACTTAAATCATTTTTATAAAAGTACGGTGAGCTTTGACCACCAAACAAGAACAAAGGTTCTCAGAGAGAGATTTCACCTTTGTGAGAAAGAGACAAATAGACAACGTCTGTCAATGGTGTTCAAGTATAATAAAACAACAACGTGTAACCTGGACTACAGATAACATGGAGCAGATAAAAGTCTACTTTAAAAGCTGATTTAACAATTAACCAGTAAAAGCTTGTTGACAGTGGTGATAGGGAAATACCTTTCTGCAGAAGACATATTCCAGGAAACCCAATCTTTTATTTGTTTCAATATTTCAATAGTTCTGCTTATAAAAATGTAATCAAGTGGAAAAGAAAAAAGAATTAGAGAGAGTAATTGAATTGCAACTGAATGTAGCACTTTCCCTGACTAATTTCTAATAACAACTATATGCAGATCAGAGCTGAAGGACCCGACGGGTTCGGTCGTAAAGTGATAATACAGGACCTGCACAAGATCGCAACTCAGACAGGAATGCCGTACATGCTCATGCCCGCACTCTTCTGCAAGCCATGGCTGCAGGTGCACCAGATGTGGAGAGTTGAGACCCAGAGCTCTCCTCCTCCTAGGGCTATTTAGAATGCTGAGATGTTACGGCGTTAACAGAGGACTTATTTTATTTCTTGTTGGCCTATGTAAATGTATAAATGACTCATTCTTGACAAAAAGGCAAAAGAGTTGTGTGCGTGCGCACATTTGAATAATGTCGGGCTGAAAATAGCTTTGGGCTTTTAAAAAGCTGTCAATCAAAATGTACTTGTCAGGCTCGGGCCGAGTTCTGTTGGGCTTGGGCCTCGTCGGGTCTAACTTTCAAGGCCCGACTACAACTCTAATGCACATACATTTAAAACCAGATAACTGATGCATTTCAGGTCAATGTATTCTCTCAGCATTTTATTTTCACGCTACAACCAAAACCTGCAGTTTAAACATGATTGGTGAAACTAGAAAAGAAACAGAGAGATCTGGGATTCAGGATCTTGTCGCTTGCCTTAAAATTCTGCAGTTCATTGTAGGAGTGGGAATCACAGGGTACCTCACAATATGATACAATACTCGATACCAATAAGATCCAGATACGATTCTGTGATAATCAATATAAAGCAAGACAATCATATAGCGGTAAATCACAATATACGTCTAACTCAAGAAAACAAAACATCTGTGAAAAGTTAAAAGTGCAGGATTTCTCTATTTATTCACAACATGAAGAAAAAAGTGCATAAAGTCTAAATATTGAACGTGGATGGGGCTCAAAGTAGCTTTCTCCACCATTATCTGGCTGTAAACTCACCGCCACCACGAGGAGACATCAACTAGCAACGCCCGGCAAGTGAGACAAGCAGGGTCTGTGTGCGTTACTCTCACTCACTCATCTTCTACCACTTTATCCTCCACATGAGGCTCGCGGGGGCACTGTGCCAATCTCAGCTGACATACGGTGAAAGGCGGGGTACTCCCTGGAAAGTTTGCCAGTATAGAGACAAACAACCATTCACTGCCACACCTATGGTCAATTAAGAGTCCAATTTTACCTAATCCCCATATTGCATGTTTTTGGAAAACCCACACACACGGGAAGAACATGCAAACTCCATGCAGAAAGGCCCCTTTTTCCCTTTTTCTGTCTTTCCGTCTTTTTGCCGCAAAGGCAAGAGTGCCAACCATGACACTGTTTACTTTAGCGCTCATTCATTTGTTAATTAAAATATTGATATTTTACGGGGCATATCAATTATCATATTGAACACATATATAAATAACACAATGATGAAAGTATTTGCGATGACAAAAAATTTAAAAAACTAACACAAAATCATAAATGACAACAACATATTAACGTAGGTATGAGAGCAAAATGTACATACCTCAAACACTGGGTCCCCAGTAAAGCGACTTAAGGCAGCAAACTCAAGGATCATGGTTCCTGCACACGCAGTGCAAGTCTCCGTCTCTGTGCCCGTTCTAGTCTCAGGACCCCTCACACCGTATTTCAAATTCACCTGGTAATCAGACAGCAATAAAAGAAAAGTTTTAGAGATGCATTTGGACTGCCAAGAGATGATGTGTCTGAAAACTAGTCAGCCAAAAAAGCATTTAAAAGGTGGTGAGTGACAGCGTGTGTGCCGAGTAATGAAGCAGAAAATGGAAACATAGACACACTGCGAGCAAATGTCAACGCAAATGTGTAATATTTCAACTAACTGAATGAATTCATTCATATTCATTCAATTTCAATCATTTTCAACATACAGACTTGGGCTGTGTCTCAACAATACATCATAATATTTATCGTTCCTTACCAAGCAATGACTCAATCAGGGGTATGTTTCCTCTTCCAATCAGAACAATAAAGTAGTTTTATTACAGTATCACCTTAGACTTAGGACCTGGGCAAACATTTAATAACAATATAAGTCCCAATGACAATTTCTTCAATAGCAATATAATATAACAGAAGATAATGTTTTGGTCATAACATCCAGCAGCCCTAAATTGACTCTATATAAATATATAACTTTTTTCCCATAAATATTATTGTGCCATTTCAACCTTATTTACCTCTTTATATCGAACGCCATGTCCGACTCCAGTGCGACTAAGCGTATACATGCAGGAGTAATAGGACTATGAATCGCATTATCCAGGTTTGTTAGTCTGACTAAGACTAGCTCGATTTTAGTTGGACTAACGTGCTGATATGACATTGAGAAAACCAAATTATTGTCTTAGTCTGACTAAAATCAGACTTTTAACATGCATGTAAATGCTGATCTTGTATGTCTTTTTGTCCTTAGATTCTACCCCGAGAGTCCTGGTTTTTCATCACCCTCATTTCATTGTTATGTTCACAAGTTGCAAAGAAACAAAACTTGAAACCAGTGCTTGTGGGTGTGTCTCATTCTCACCCGAGGATACGGCAGGCCACTGCTGGTGTTGAAGGCCGGCAGCAGTCGAAGACCCATGTCTTTGGCCATATGCAGGAGCTCATCCTGGTACCACTGCATGCTCTGACCTCCTTCCTTCAGCATCACAGCCATGGAGTGGCCTCCTAACAAACCTCTGAAAACACACACAGACACACACACACACACACACACACACACACACACACAAGCAACAAAGTTAAACACAATGCACAGATTTCCTTTCTCTTTCGCTTAATTTTAACCTAAACAGTTTTGTTTAGTTCTTATCGGAAAACAAAGTTGACATACGCTGCAGCATATTTTGTTGACAGTACAGTCCAATCTTACCCAAGGACTCGAATGTTGGTTTCAAAGACTGACACAACAATGTCATTATCCAGCCTCACGTCCGACAGGACTCTCCTCACTGCAGCCTCAAACTCTGTCGTCTTATTTAAAAGCTGGTAAACATAAGCAAAACATGGTTTATTAACAATAAGCTCAATTATAAACCACTTCAGTCTGGAAAAAGAACAATGTACAGCGAGTAATGCTCACTGAAACTTTCATGGTCCTCGTCCTTTTTTTAAAAAGACATTTATCACAACATTCTTTTTTTTTTTTTTTTTTAAATGTAGCGCTACCAAGAGACAACAGCAATGACAACAAAATGCAAAACACTCACCACCAGAGTATCCAGAGTATCAATTAGGGTCAGTGAGAACCTAGAAAAGGACAGAGATGAACTATTTATAACTTAATAACTATAAAAGCATTTTGTCTATGAAAGTACTCAGTCATGCAGGTCATAAGTGTCAAAGGCAACTGTACCTGCCTGAGTTATAAAAGCATATTCTTACTTCTTTTTTTTTGTGTTGCATTGTTTTCCTATGTACTGTTTTTTTTAATTGTCTACGAGTCTGTAATTACTTAATGGAATGAATCATACACCAAAGGCTTTTTGGCATGGACATGTTGAACTGGCTTCCACCTTCCACAGAAGACATGAGTGTGGGAAAAAAGCTATAGCAGGTGTGGTCGTATTTGTGGTTTTAAACTCTCGTCACGGCTCTGTCAAACCATTACTTTAATTATTTCAATGCCACAAACGAGTATAGTTTGTCACTCACTTTCCCAAAGCGTCGTCTACGTCACCTCGACTGGGTTCAAGCCCACGTACTCTTCCTCTGCACGTCAGAGGCATCAGCTCATCTGCCGGGTACGCATGGTCCTGGGAAACACAAACAAACTCACAGTTCTTTACCGAGTTCTTCACTCTTCTTCGTCTGAGGAATTTCATCACAAACATTTTAATATATACATGATATGAGCAATCTGAAGGCTGACACAGCTGCAGTAAAACATATTTGCTGAGATTGACCTAGGGAATTGGGTGGAGCGGAGGGTCAGTGTTGGAGCCTCGAAATTTATCTTATATTTAAAGCTGTAATGTGTAACTGTGTCTGTTACATCTAAATCGTTGTCAAATGATTTCACACATTCTTGATTGAGACCATCAGCTCCACACGACTGTGTTTCTCAGTAGAGCAGTGTTTTGTTTTCGTGTCTGTGGTGACACAGAGGGTTGTTTTTTTACATTGGAAATGATCGAGGGAAGGCAGAAGCAAAAACGCTACACTGGGAAATGGTCTGTATTTTCTACTCTTGATGACCACTCAAAACGGCTTTACACTACAGTTTTTGCAATTCACCCATCCACTCACAGTTTTATACATCTACTGTATTTTCTATCACAAATCTTTCATACCAATTCACAGGAGCAACATAGGGTTAAGTGTCTTGCCCAAGGACACATCAGCATGAAGACGAGCAGAGGTGGGAACCCACAACCTTCCACTGAACTAACGTCTAAATAATGAATACTTGTGATTAGATGATTCGGTAACAGACCTAATACTAGCTTGAAAGACGCAAGGCCAGAAGAAAATCAAACAACTCAGTTTGACTTTGTTCAGGACAAGAGCTTACCATATAGTTTTGATACGCGTGGTCAAACATCTCAACAACTTGGTTCCTACGAGAAGGGAGCAGAAGATTAGATTAGTCAGCCTGTGTTGCATCATCACAGGAGGGAAAACATGTTTTTAAGTGCTGTGTTTGTGTTGAACTCACTTCAACTGTTGCTTCTCCTCCCGAGTCATGGACTGTCCAAGAGTGAACATCGCTCCGGACAGCACCAGTAAGAACAGTACCGGTGGCATTGTGGTAGGTAGACAGGGTCACAGCATACAACTACTTGGCTCTCAGTCAGTCACTGCGCTAATACCCACTCATTATTGCACTGGCTGCAATTAAAATGTTCTGTGCGCTACATCAGCTTAAACAAAACTAACATGTTGGAAACGAGTTTCACTTCTTTGCATTAGTGAGAAGAGTCTATTTTTAGATGCCTTGCATTAATGCCTCACCACCTGTTTCAATGTATAATGCACTGAATATTGAACTGACGTTTGTATTGTAAAGAAAATCACAAGATCGGAAAGATAGGAAAAATCCCTTTTCCTCTAAATGGTTCAGTCTTATTCATTAACCACTTACCACCGTAACCATACAGTACTAATGTTACACCAAAAGAACTCCCCTAAGGCAACCCATTTAAGCTATAATCCATCTACAGAGTTTACAAAACAATCCAAGACGAAAAAGCACAAACTTTGCCACTTACGCTTTAGCTGTTTCTCAGCTGACATAAAAATCTAAATCACAATTGAATATTCTCTAAAGGAATGTTGTGTTCAAGTAAGCAGATCATGTGTAAATGTAAGTAAGTGCAAATGAAGTTAACTGGCCCAGGATGTTCTGTCACACCTGTTTGCTTTTCCACGCTGTCACCCGGACCTTATCCACGACACAGGACATGTGACACGTTCACGTTCAAAACACGAATCACCCATATAACCAGAGCAGACCGGTTAGGTGCAATCACTCATCAGCTATGTAAACATGATAATTAAGATATCCATATTCTCTTCTTGTAGACTTCCGGTAACAAGAGTCAAACTATAAAACCAAAGCAGAGCAGCGTCGTGTGTTATCTTGTCTGTTGTGTCATCAGGTCATTGTCTACATCTACCACCTTCAGACATTTAAAACCAGAAGCCAACAAAGACAACAACCGTCATTAAGAAGTTCCCGATCATACTAGCTCCAGTTATCCGCCTGTTATGAGAAGAGAAAATCACGTTACGTATAAAGTTAATGATTTTCTCTTCTTACCACAGGTTTTTATCCCCCGTCACCTCTCGAGAGCACTTGTCAGTGTTTAATCGGCCAGTTAGCCCGCTGTGCTAACTAGTCGAGCTGATGCCCACGGACAGACCAATAACACGACACGAATCGACAAAAACCGCGGCCATTGTTTGGTAGCAGGCCCATTCTCTACCGCCGCCCTGTCCTTTCAGGTGTGAAGTGGATCATTTCACCGTAACAGCAGTTTGGTCAAGCTAGGCAGCTCTCAATTCCGGATGCTGCTACGATGATAACGACAACAACATCCGCTTCCGGTTAAAAGAATTGTCGCTATTTTGTCCTGAGCTGTGTTTCGCAGGTGACATTTTCTTGCACTGTCAAATCGCCTGTCCTTTGATAGATTGAATGTGAGCACGTAACTGTAACCACAGCGATAAACGTACAACCAGAATCCAATAAACCAGCTGTTATGTGGTCTTTCTGACATAGTTAAACGACAAGGGGGAGGTTTTACCTGCAAGACAACGCTTCGAAAACTAAAGCCCATTTACATCCGTCTATCCCATTTTTTTTACTCGTGTTGCCTTTTGTGTTCTTCGGGAAAGCTCGGAAAAATAAGTTACATAAGTGCTTACTTTTTTTATGACAGACGTGCAATCTTTCTATAATGTCACTAATATATCATTATTATACTTTTAAAAATTCATATGTTTTGTTTGTTTCTTCACATTGCACATTTTTATGCCTTAGTAATAACTGCCTTTTTTTCTTCTAAATCATGACTATGATACTAATTATTGTAGCTTTCTATATTAACACGTATTTATTTTATGCCTAACTATACCAAGGTAATGTTTATTAAGAAACAAACCTAATAAAGTGGTTAAAATTGTCAATTTGAGGGAACTACTTTTAAATTCAGTCCTATATCAGCGTTTACATATTGGCTTAAACTCACATTAATTGTATAACATACATAAAATATTTGATGGGCTTGGAACTTTTGTTACATTTTAGAAGTTTTTGCTGGGTTAGCAATATCATGTTGTTGTCATGTTGTCAGTTGCATTGTTTGTTAGAGTTTTGAAAGGTGCTCGATATGAAAAGATAAGATAATCTTTTATAAGCCCCACATTGGGTAAAATTTACAAAATAGTTGGTAAAGATATTGTTCAGATAACTATAAAATGTGGTTATCTTTTTGTAAAATTCTTAAATGTCAAATGTGAAGAGGAAAGAAATGTTGATGATCGAGGTAAACGTAAAGCACTTTGTTTAATTTGCTCATTCTTCAAACTGACACCAGGAGGGAGTACATGCTGTGAGCTTTAATAGAACGAAACACCTCAGCTCTTCTGTGTTGAGGTGAAACACATTTAGGCCAAAACCTTGTTTCCTATTTCTAACTTTAATTCATCAGCTCATTGCTTATGAACAATCTTTGTTTTACCATTTACCTATTCACACACACACCAGAATGTGAATGTCAGCTCATCAATCATACAGGTCTGAGTAAATACAAAGCTCATGGTTCACTTACATTATGTACATGTCCAGAAAAATAAGCATCTTTTTACACTGTGTTACACTTTATACAGAATGTGACAAATGCTGATCAGTCTTGGTGAGAGAATCTTTCTCTCTGGCAAAGAGCTACTCGACCTCGGCCACATGAGCCACCTCCACCTCCATGGTCTGAATAACCTCGGGTTCTTCTTCTTCTTCTTCTTCGACTTTGGTCCCCGTAAGCGCCTGCTGTGCCAGGACGTAGTTCACAACCTGCATGATGCCCTGATCGGACAGCGTGGCCACTGAGCCTTCGCTGGCGGCCTGAACAGCCTCCACCGCCTCGATCGTCTCCTCTGTGATCAGCACTGTTTCTATTTCCTCTGCGGGCGGCTGCTGTGCGGGGCGGAGCTCGGGGGGCAGGTCAGACGCCAGGATGCTGACGGCGTGCTCCACCTGTGTGCCCTGGTTGTGGAACTGTAGGGTGTCCTTCTCCAGCATGATCTTGCTGGGCAGGTTGTCACTGTGGTACTTGGCCATGTGTTTACGCAGAGTGCGCGCGTCGATGTGCGCCTCCTGGCACATGGGGCACACGTAGGGCCGCTCTCCCGTGTGCGTGCGGACGTGACGCTTTAGGGAGCGGGCGTCGGCCCAGGCGACGCCACAGGTCAGACATTCAAATGGCTTCACTCCTAGAGAGCGGGGCAAGAAAAATAATCAGCACCAAAAACAATTCTGATTAAGACCAGAACAAGACAATTATCAGATTAAGACGCTGCCATAAAAACAATTTCTCTGGCTGATCTGATCAATCCCAACAACACGATCTTCAGATTAGGTGATCACAGTAGATCCATACATTTGTGCCGTGACTTAACAAACAGACATGATGGACTCCAGGGTAGTACCTAACTTGAACAATCATCACAGTCAGTGGACAGAAGAACATGAATTGGTGTCAAAGGAATCATATACATTATACAATCTTTCAGCAGGTGAAGCCCCGGTGACACAGGAAGGATGTGCAAAACCAGGTGCATGATCTACAGGTCTACTGTTGAGCTTTTGTTATTGTAGCAGTGCTGTCTTTGACCTTTGTCCCATTGTTTATTTAATGTTGTATTTCTCTATTTCATTCTCACTCTTCTTAACCAGTGAACAAGTGTTGTATTCCTGCTGTTACCACATTCTGCTCTCTGATTGACAGGAGTGGCTGTGATCAGGCAGAGATCAAGTGTGTGTGACATGTCTGCATGTCTCTGCGAGACATGAACTTGTCTTAAATTTAATTATCATATCCAGCAATGAATTAAATGTAGAGTTATGAGTCCTAATCAGACTTTTCTCTGTGAGATGTAACGTGTATTATAGGAATAAGGTCAGTCGTCAGAAACAAAGGAAGTCAGAATCTTACCCTGGTGGTTGTTGATGTGGCGTCTGTACTCTCGGAGCTGAGTGAACTTTCTTCCACACTGCTCGCACTCTCTCTCCAGGTTCTGCTTGATTCGGCCCTTCTTCCCATGCGTGGCCTTTTTGACGTGTCTCCGGAACAGAGCCTTCTCAAAGAACTCCTTCCCACACACATTGCACCTGAAGACACCAGACATACATGTTTGATATTAAAGAGACGTTCTTGACTGACCACTCCAAGTGTAGAAGCACATGTATAGTGAACTTAAAAAGGTTTGATACAGGACTAATGGTATAGGATGTACATGAAGTGAAATTTGACAAAGTGACTTTTGCTTTCTCTCATACGACTGCTCCAGACAATCTCAAAAAACTAAATCTGGACTTCAGTGCATGTCCGTATGCATCTTGAGACTTACTTGTAGGGCTCAGCTACACTGTGGGACTTGACATGGGAGTACCAATCTTTCTTCCAGCTGTAGCACTTCCCACACACCTGGCACTGGAAGGGCTTCAGGCCCATGTGCTTGTTCATGTGCTGCTGGAGATCTTTGGCTTCATAGAATCTCTTATCACAGCTGCAGGAGGGGAATGAAGACGAATGAGTACAATACAGTTTTAAGCACATGGATGTGAAGCTGAAGCGTTACTCACTGAGCACACGCGAATGGACGGACGTCTGGTTTGGGCTGGTGCTTCTTCATGTGTTTGCTCAGAGCTGAGGCTCGGTGAAATGTTGCTCCACACGTGTTGCACAGGTACTTTGATTCACCTACAGATGAATTTCATGGAAAGCAATGAACGGTTTGACTCAACTGCAACCAAAAAAATCACCACTTTATCAGATAATTTGAATTAGTCCTTAAAAAAACAACAACACAGTGTGTAAGTACCTGTGTGAAGGGTGGTGTGCTCCTCCATGTTCCTCTTGCTCACAAAAGTCTTCAAACAGAATTCACACCGGAACTGTTTGGTGACGTCGTGCAGTGCCCGGTGCATCTTCAGACTGTGTTTGTGGGTGAACGTCTTCCCACAGACCTTACAGGAGTGAGGCCGCACGCCCGTGTGACTCAGCATGTGGATCCGCAGAGAGTACAGCTTAGGCAAGGTCTTGTTGCAGATGTCGCACACAAACTCTCTCCTGGTGGGCGTCGATGAAGTCTTATCATCCAAATTGCCGTCCACCTTCGCCTCGGAGCTCTGGTGTGCAGAAGTTATGGCCATGGAAGTTCGCTGGCTGCTCTGCTGCTTGTGCCGAGCCAGGTGGGCGCGGAGCGAGGCAGCATACTGGAACTCTTTACTACACAGCTGAAGGGACAAAAAAGAAATTACAGTGTGAATAAAGCGGTAGACACAAGGAGGAGCTCCATCAAGAAAAAGACCAAAAGCCAACCACATTTGCAAAGTTCCACTTTAGGAGTATTATAAACATGATATTTATATTACTTGTTATATTAGAATATAAATAATATGATGTTTGTACGTGTGTGAGTGAAATGATGGTATAGCGTGTCACATAATATTCATTCAAGTATTATTTTTGGAAAAAGTGAAAGCCCTATGACATGCTGCCAAATTCCGGTACTTACACTGCATTTGTATCCACGGGACTTTTCATGCTTTAACGTGTGCATGATCAGGGAGTAGCGTCTTTGAAAGGACATGCCACACTCGGAACACGTGTGCGCTCCATCAGCATTGCTCTCTGCAGGGAGCTGGTCGTGGCTCATTTCAGTCTCTGGCTCTGTCGACTTTGCTGCAGCCTCTTCTGTGATCACCTCTGCAGCCACCATGCTCTCCACGGCGTTGGCCTCTGGTTCCGCGCCAGAGTCAGACTGTCCTTCAGGTGGAATCTCGGCTGGTTGCTTTGGTGGTCTTCCTCTCTTCCCAGGCTTTGGACCGACCTGAAAATACATTCATGAAAATGTGATGATGTGTAAAAATGACTCTTTTACGCTGTGCTGGAGAAAAAAACGAAAACAACAACAGGAAGCTCACGCCAATAATCTGGAAGTTACTATTTTGTATTTTTTTTACTTCTGTCCCCATTTCAATTAACTTTTCAATTGATCTGCAGAACAAAACACAACATTGAGTAAATGGTAAGCGTATTATAGTGTAATTATGTACCTTAGGGGTTGTGGCACGAGGCAGGTTTGTGCTCATCTTCACCTCCTCTTCACCCTCCAGCCCCATATGGAGACGAGCATAACCACCCTCACCGATAGATCGCTGACGAAGCCGTCTTTTGTTTGGGTCATCTGACCCCGCCCCTTGTTTGTCTGCAAGGCCTTCGTTAGCAGAAGGGTCTTCCTCCTCCATGGGTACATACTCCTCAAACTCAACCTCCTTCTTGGCCTTGGCTGGACGACCTCGCTTGCGTTTCTGAGGGATCGGCGCTGAATCCACAATCTCTGGAGTCAATATTGCTGCCTCAGCTGCCAGTTTGATGACCTCTGAGGGGTTAACTTTGTCTGCCTCCACATTCAGTACAAAGGCTTCAGCTTCAGCGACCTGTGGCTGCTCCAGTGCCAGGCAGGCTGACACCATGGCGAGGGACTCGCTGGCTCCGGCCTGACCGCTGTGGGTGACCACAGTCATCGTCTCCCCCTCTGCTCCTTCTTCACTGCGTGAGATCAAAGTGACAGTCTCTCCCGGCTCGGCATGTCCACTGTGAGCAATCAGAGTCACTGTTTCGCCATCACCCGCCTCCCCTCCTTGTACTTTGCTTTCCTCTATCGCTTCCGTAACAACTGCCAGTGGCTGCTCGATGTAAGCCTCTTTGGAAGGTGTAACAAAAGCCAAGGACTCGCCAGTTACAGCAACAGCACTGTGGGTGACCACTCCACTGTCGTCAGTCTCTATAGCCACGACGTACGCACCAGACTCATCCTTAGCGCCCTCCTCAGGAGCCAGCTGGCTCGACACCACAGTATGCACGTCTCCTCTTTGATACACCGTCAGCTTCTGTTCCTCCACCTGCTTATGTACAGACTCGCAAATCTGGAGCACCTCAGTCATCAGCAAATGCCGGGCAAGGCTGGCAATCTCTGCCATATAGCAAAAATTAAACGTGAGCATGGAAGTGTATGCAAAGTCAAGCAGTGGGAGGAAGCTGGCTTTGGTGAAACCTGGAGAGAGAGAAAGGGCGGGAGTTTAAAAACTGAGCGGACAAACAGAAAAATCTGCACAGAATGAAACAAAGTGAAACTCACCAGAGAGGTCAACCACAGCTTCATGTGTGGTTGCAGCTCCCTTCTCAAAAAAGAGCTCGTGGAAGTATTCGCTGCATGCTGCCAGCACAGCTTTGTGCGCTCGGTACTCCTCACCCTCAATCAACAGGGTGATGTCGCAGAACTGATTGCTGAGACGTTGCTGGTTGAGTTTGCCTAATATGGTTTGACCATGTTTGGGCAGGAACTGATTCACCTCACCCTTACTGTCCACCTGGAAAGCACATAGCCCCACAACATTAACAAGAGACCTTTAAAAAAAGTCCCACCATTTTTGTTATTGGGGGAAAATAAATTTCTTACAAACACAAGTTCATGCTTGGCCGGCGTTTTCGACAACTTGGATCTCAGATGAGAGGAAGAGTCAGAGAAGACTAAAGCATCATCTGCGTCCTCTTCTTCTTCATCCTCGTCCTCTTCATTCATGTTGGCATTCCCTTTGTGTCTCCTCCCCTGGGAATAGAGTCGAGGTCCAGAACCGTCATCAGTCGTCCTCCTGCTCAGACACTGAGTGCACTCTCTGATGTAGTCTTTCACATGCTTCTGGATACCTGCATTATCACAAAAATGAATGTACCAATGAGTTTTACTGCATCCAGTATATATACAACATCAACAAAGGTCAACTAAATCATAGCAAGGCTTCGGGTTGGGCAAATGCAGAGAATCCAAAACCGGATCACCATCAAAGTCTACCAGTCTAGTTAACTATTCCCTCCTTGGCTTTATATCCCCATACATTTACATCCAAATCTGTCTTTCCTTTAGCGTTTACATGAAGCAACTCAAACGCTGCCAAAGCATAAACTTCTTGGTGGAGATAATAAAAATATTTATCCTGATATAATAAAAAAAATTAAATATGTGTTGATATACCATTTTTACAGTCTGAAAATACACTTTAATTCGCTTTAAAATGTGTCCCTTACTTAATTCAAGTTTTTTAACATGATAATCAATATTGGATCTAAATATTTCAAATCCATTCCTAGTGGGGCTGTAAAAGCTTTATCTTTGACATTATTAGTTTGAATTATTTGCTTGGTCTCTAAATGAAAGTAAGAAATAGGAAGTGGTTCGTTCACATGCAATTATGAAAAGGTAACACACAGAAAGAGCAAGCTTCACTTCAGCCACTAGATGGAGACCGAGAGAAGTTTAGTTTGTGATGGTGGAGATGCTGGTGGTCAACGTGTAAATGAATCCCTGACGTATGTAAACACCAGTTCACCAGTGGCTCTATCTGCCTCTCGGTGACAGCAGGTCCCGAACTCAGCCCCGGTGTGCCTCACCTCTCCACCAGTACTTCTGAGAGATGCACTCCCAGGTGAGTTGCTGGTTCAGATGCTCCCCTTCTTCCGTGATGTGCGCCTGGTTGATGAGTTCCTTCCTCCGGCCGTCCTGCAGCACCACCTCCAGCTCTGTGAAATCATTCTGGCCCTTCAAGCGCCTCTGATAAAACAGAGTTCCGTTCCTCACCACGTAGCAGGCCGCTGCTTTGCGTATTTTCCTCTTGGTGTTTCCCGGCGTCCCCGGCGCGTACGGCTCCCGCTCATCAGTCAGATAGCGAATGATAGCCAAGTAGCTTTCTTCACACGACATGTCTACGCCGCTCACACACGGGTTTTCCGTATAATAAGGGTTTATCTCAAAGAGGGGGGCCCTCTTCTGACATGTAAAATTGATATTTAAATTTTATGCTTTATTCAGATGAAATAAAGCGCAAACTGAGAAAGCGGCAACAACATTTAAAATTGTTTCTAAGGGTGGAACTCAGTTCGTTACCGTCGGGGTAGACTTACCCGAGCAGACAAAATGGCTGCATCACAACCGGATATTGCGTAAGCAATGGCGGAAGTACACTGCCATCACTGTCCACCACAAGAGGGCGCAATGTACAAACTAATTGGCCACAGAACGAGTCACTCTCTTGTGTTTTTTTCATTTCTCCTCCATTTTTTAAAATTATTTCATTATCATTATTTAGTTTTAGTTTTATTTTAACTCATTAATGTTTTATTTAAATTTAATTTAATTTAAATGCCGTTTTACTGTTCCCACTATTATTATAATAACAATAATAATATGCTATTATAATAAAAATAACAACATATTATTATCATTATTATTATACCCGTTTAAAGATGACCAAATTCTCAATATAGTGCATTGTGATAAGAGTACATTTGTGCATAATATGACCATTTTCACTGTAATTTTCATGGACATTTCTAAAGGATATATCTGTGTCCACTGAATTTCAACTTAATTGTATGCATATATGTTATTTCTTACATTTTAAAACGCTGGAAAACAAAGTCTCACGACCCAAAATTCCTGTGGGTCTCAGCCCAGTCATTGGAATGATTGGTCTAATTCATGGTGGCACTGTCACCACTGTGGCAGCCACATATACATGCGTGAGTTGAACAGAGAAACATGGAGTCATCTCTCCAACAGTGCACACATACAGTACACTCACACTAAATGTATGCTTATACAGTATGTGCACATTAAAGTTGCTTAACCTACAATAGAAAGACAAAGGTAATTGAATGTCAAACCACAGTGAATGTGTAGGCTACAGTAAGTAAGTAAGGAGGACGATTGAGTAAATTCACAGTGACTTTGCTCTGTGCAATCTTTTATTCAAAGTCATGTTCTTTAGTTTTTGTTTATTTTTCTGACCTCTTCAGCCAGCAATTTACCTCACGGACACTCTGCTGAAGTTTCTCCTTCTTGTTGTCCAAGTTAGAATCCAAGGACTAGGGAACATTTTCCATTGTTGCCCCCCTGCTGTGGAACAGTTTACATCACACTGTCAGGTTTTCCTGCACTGGTAGAAATTTAAATCCTGTCTATAACCAGGATTTTCAGCTCTCTCTCTCCCTCTCTCTCTCTCTCTCTCTCACACACACACACACACACACATACACACACACTTTTACCTTGTTACCTGACGTTAGAGGGTTTGATTCACAAGTTTTGTATCAGTCAACATGAAAGGAGGTCACATTCAACCCATCCCTTCATCTTAATGTTAGAGAAACACATACATTCAATTGATTGATAATTGTTTTATTAATTAATATTTCATAACAGGACTAGTAGTATAGTATATCTGCTCTGTGAAGCTGTAAAGCAGGGTTTTGGTTTAAAATGCTAATGTAGCATGAACATGCTATCATCCTCAACGCAGGGCTGTCAGTAATAAAATGAGTATTACTGTCAGCATGTGGTTCTTATATGTTCTGTCCACTAGAGGGCAAGTGGGAATAATATTTGTTTGCCATGTTTGCCTTGCTATTTCAGTGTTAGTATGCTAATGTTATAAAATGATATTCAGCTTATTATCATAAAATAGAGGTGGAAAAACATGTGAATAATAAAGTCAGAGAAGAAGGAAGTAGCAAATGTCTGGCATTTTTGCTCAATTTAATTAACCAAGGGAGTATGAATCAGCTTCACTTTTTCCATCTATTAGTCACACACAGATGCTACAGATGTGCAGAAAAAACATGACTGTTCTGCTTTTGCTAAAACTTCAAGGAACAACTGCGTGCAGTAGGTTTCCAGTAGGTTTGAGATTATTAATTTCTTCATCTCATTTTTCACTCAGATCTAGACAGGTGAATGAATGTCTAACACAAACCTGCCATCAAATACTGCATTATGAAAACATATTTATGTTTTTATTTACTGTTGCCTGGAATGAAAAGAGAAATCCTGATCACATGGAGACAGTCACTCTTGTGCAATCACTTCTCTGTCCAGTGTCCACTGTCTCAGAGTCAAACAAATGTCCACCTGTCGTCATGTCTTGTCAGCCAAAGTCTCCTAACTGCTCTTTTCAGCTGCTTCAGAATCTGCCACAGTGGCCTGAATTCAACCCTCGACCACAAATCTCTGACTCACTGAATAAACTTGCGGCTCGACACAGACGTCAGCCTTTAACTCCCACTTTACTGCTTTACTTCCTCCCTCAGTTCAATCATACTTGAATATGCAAAGGCAAAAAAAGTATTGTGAACATAATGTCTTCAGTCCTTCAGTTGGCAGACACTTCACCACGTGTCACTGAAGATTCAGTGCCGAGACAGATGTAGAGTATGTTTGATTCTGTCTCTGATGTTTCTAATGTTTAATCTAACCTATATACATTCAAATGTCCGACCAACAAAGCTGCCTCTGTTTCGTCTCACTGTCACTCGAAACAGCTCAGTAGCGACTCTGCACACCGCCTCACTTCCTCCCAAGGAAGTGTTTGGATTAACATTCATTTGCTCCGTCTTTTGTGCAGGTTTATTGGTCCAAGGTGACAGCATGTGTTCCTCAGTAACATAAGAGGGAAAAAAGTACACATTTACAAAGGTATTCAAGCGGAGGGTTTGAGGAACATGCAAAGAGGAGGAACATGTGACCGCCACACTGAAGGCAAACTGAAAGCATACTATTAGGACTGAGTATAAGTATGTTATGTATCACGATAAAGAGGGTGATTCAAATTACAACACACAGATAGATTAAAGAACAACCATAAGTACTGAGAAGTTACTACAATGTCTCATTTATTAACAATAACAGCAAGGTTCATGAAAATGTTGAAATAATGGTTGTATTACACTCTGCACAGTATAGGTGACGTTTATGTCACAAGCCATCATGGCATTTGCTATAATCAGACAGTGCTATATTTTTGACATCATTTACATTACATTACATTACATTACATGTCATTTAGCAGACGCTTTTATCCAAAGCGACTTACATTTACACCATGTGATGATGAATAATTGGTTTATCTCAATAAGAGCTTTAGATTATAGTTTGAAGTTTACACGGTACACTGTGCAACATCATTTTCTGACTTCATGGTGACTTCATGATGATGTCACACTGCCATCAACACATCATCACCAATCAATCCATCTAAACTTCAGGTTATCATGTCTATAGACCTGTAGCACACAGAGATACATGGAAAATGTGGCATATGAAAAGGATTTGTTTTCCCAGGTCAATGTAAGCTTTAGGTTGTCTATCATTGTCTATCATGGTCTAAAAAGTGCTTTTCAGACCATATTTATTGAGCAGCTCTAAAACTTCAATTATCTGGAGATAAAACAAACACACACACACACAGACAGAAACAACACCCTTCTATAGAGCACATGGGTAACATCTGTTTAAAGGTTTAGAGAAAAATAGTTAATAGACAGACAACGACATCAGGAGTAGAGGGGAACTAAAACTCTTATGTAGATCTACACAATCCAGATACTGAACAATGTTTCACAGAAAAACCACATCTATTATCCATGAGTAACACACGGTAAAATAACATTTTCTCTTATACTTATTATAAATAATCTCTTAACAGCACATTGTCACACTTGACCTACAGCAGGTCTGTGTGTAAGTGCTGGTTGTGATAAAGTGATTATCTGCAGACGTCGGTGGTGCCTCCTATATTCTAACGCAGCAATTCAAATTCTAAGAAAAACTTTATCATTTCTATTTGAGCAATTAATGGTGGCAAAACCAGTATGAAGTGACCTGTCCTGTATGCTCTACATATTTAGGTATTACAATATAGGATTTCTCCTGTTCTATATTGTTACTAACCTTTGTATCCGTCTCTAACAGTAGCTGTAACTTGTTCTGTGTTGTTTTCCCCATGCAGCAAACTCTCGTGTGCACACACACACGAGACACATTACCCACTTCAGCGTCCTCACCACTGACTCCATCACTCTCATGTTGGATTACAGAGAGGAAACGTTTCTCATAAAAAGACTCCCATAATTGCATTTCATGTGATATCCAACCACAGTCGTCCATTTTGAGTTGAAAGCCTGTATTAAAGCTCCCACTGCTGCCACACTCACTTGTTTTGTGACACCATCAAAGACATTATTGCAGTCTTTAATCGTCTGTCATGTTTATGTGACATATTGCAGCCAAAACATGGTTCAAAGTAATGTCCTCGTCATTCTCTAACCTTGAAATGAGAGCAAAGTGAACGTTGCCTCTGGCGCCTCAGAGTCAGAGAAATAGTACTGATCAGTGCCCCTATTACCCGCATGGTTGGCCATTTAGCCCGTCATTGTATATTTGCTGTTGAATCTTTTGTTTTCCCTCTCTCTTGCTGAAACAAGCCACCATTGAGTGTTCACAGAGCCTTTCTTTTATCTCCTAAGAATAAATCTTCAGCTGTTTATCCTGAAGCTTAAGTTTTGACCTTGAAATGAAACGATCAGATCTTGTCAGGCATCGTAAATTCACTGTCCTTGAATAAATAAAGACACCATTTGGAGATTCTGTGTCCACATTTCAGTAACTCCACTGGTCGAGGCAGGAAGCTGAACATTTTCTTTGGACATTCATATTCATTCATTCATTTATTGTTTACCGCTTTATCCTCCACATGAGGGTCGTGGAGGATACACCACTGGTGCCAATCTCAGCTGATATTGGGTGAAAGGTGGGGACACCCTGGACAGAGACAGACAAACAACCATTCACTTTCACTCTTTAGTGTCCAAGTAACCCCCCCCCCCCCCCCCATACACACACACACAGGGAGAACATGCAAACTCCATGCAGAAAGACCCTTGTCACAACCGGGTCATGAACCCCGTCCTTTTGCTGCAAAGGCAGCAGGTTTATATTTGTCTTAAATAAAAAAATTAAAATAGTTGCTGAAAATATTTAGGGGAACAAATGACAACAGTGAAGTAAAACAATTCTTTTATCAATTGATAAATAATCCATTAATTGTTGCCCCCGTATTAGTCAAGGGTCAGTTTATGTTGTTACCAGGACGAATGCATTAGGCCTCGGTCGAGATTTTCTGGTGAAAAATCCACATGATTGTTGTTGATGATCATTTTAACAGAGTGAATCGATAAGTGTGGCTCTTAGTCTTTCATCTCCTCTCAGCACTTAAAGCCAGCTTAGTATCTGTAATGTCTCTTCATATATAATCTATACTTTACTGCAAGTTATTTCTTGCACTTTATTTATGTGCACTAATTACTTATAATCAATTTTCTTTGGTATTTGGTGTCTTAAATGACGTCACGTCTCATCACCTGGTGCTTTTTAAAGCTGGTATGTCGCTGCTAGTTTTGATCCTCGTGTGCAGCTGTTTCTTCCTGTAGATACATGAAGACCTTGAGGGAGACATTTTGAATCATATTTGAATTATTCTAGTTTCTTGTTCAGCCCACAAGTCTGGATTTCCAAGTAAATTCAGGCAGAACCACAATATTTACCACTGTTTTTTTGTTTTTTGACAATCATCTTAGCAATACTTAAAATAGGAACAGAAATAACATTCATAATTACAATAAAATGATGAAATGAAGAGAATAATAAAAGGGAATAAAGGGTATGGATGTATACAGTATATATAAAATAAGATAAAGCGTCTTTGTAATAAGATAATCAGGCATTTTTCGATGATAATGATGCAATTATGTCAAACATGTGCACTGTCCATCATATGTGAACAATGCTGAAGAATGCAAAAATAAAAATAAATGCCAATATGAAACATTCCGTGTCTTTAAATATCAACATTAACTCATAATTAGTAAAAAAATAAATGATCACCTGTTGATGAATGTGTACCACGTTCTTCTATTGGTGCTTCTACTATGAGTGTTTGTTTTTATGCTGACAATATCGTCTTCTTCAACTAGAGCAACCGAGCCTTCTTCAGCTTCATTTAAAGCTCCTTATGAAAGCTCCAAAAACACAAAATGTGGGTAAATTACACATGCACATAACAAGGATGCTCCTACAAATACTTCTTGCTTACAAATTAAAAGTTAAAATTAAATTATTCATCAAACTTAAATGACCTGGGGGGCCAATGAGCATCTAGTCTGGTCAAAAACAAGGGAAAAAAACAGCTGGTCAGTGTGTGTGGGCAACATGAGCTTAAAACTACAACAATATATTTGATCATGACATCACAATTCAGCTATTCATGATGATATCTCACAGAATTTCAAGATTCGGTTGATATCAACAATAGGATGAAAAATAAATTAAATTATTACTTTAGTGGCGCTGTGTGTCTGTCTGTTTGTGTTTCCGCACTTGCACTAGCCAATATGACCAACAGAGGCCGACAGAGGCTTGTTGCGTGAATGCGGGGAAGTCTGCCATCTCTGATTTGCCTTGTTACTATTATTAAAATATTGCTGGTAAACATATTTAGTATCATATTCTGTCTATATTCTATCATCTCACTGGCAGCTGGGCCTCAGCCACACGTGCTGTGTTTAAAGGAAGAGGAGGTCGAGGGCCATGTTTTCATTATAACATGATTTTAAGTGGTGGGCCACATGTAACCGATTGAGGGGCCGCATGTGGCCCATGGGCCGCCACTTTGACACCTCTGATTTAACTGATTGTGAGCAATTGTAACAATTTGGAAAGAGAGACATAGAATGGACCAGTTGAGCAGCAAAGATACATGTTGCCAGTCCTACTGCTGAAACAACCTAACTACTGTGTGCAACCAAACCACATAAGTACACGATGCATATGGATGATCAGGAGGAACAATTACAAGTAGTAAATCACTGGCCTGAGGTTCAATCTGTAATCTACTGTCTGTCCTGTTACAGTAATTACTGTGAAGTGGAGCTCAGAGGCAGTCAGACCGATCTCGTGTCTGACCCAGACACCCGAACAAGATAAAAGTCGTCTGTGGGTCTGAGGACAAACACAGCAGCGGAACAAAGCGAGTGGAGACTGCCTTATCTTTCATTGTCTTGCTCTTGCTGTGCCCTCGGCCAGATATCGTGATAGAGAGCTTTCTGTGGCTCCTCTGGCACTGCAGTACTTTTCCATCGCACACCGACCTCGGTAGAGTCTCTGTGCCAGCTGTTACTATGGCACACACACACACACACACACACTGGCTTAATAATAGAGGTGAAATCATTTTTTAAATCATTAAGTATAATTTATTGTTTTCTCAAATCATTTTTGGATGCAGAAGAAGGGAAGTCAAACGTGGAGGAAGGACACAGGCTATCAGTAGAGTTTGTCAAGAGACAAGAGAGGCCATGAATGGATGACGAACGATGACGTAACAGCTCACAATCACTGCTCCACTTACATTTCCCTCAGACCTTTGTTGTCTGGCTGGCGAAGAGTCACTATTTTTTCATGGGTACTTCTTTAGCGACGTAAGTGTAACGTTACTGCTACACTTGTTTCTCAAAAGGCCTCAAAACACCCTGAACTCCTGAGGAAACATCATTGGAACATATCTTTTCTCCTTTAGAGATGAGTAGACTGATCGAACACATACCGACAGTAAGAATTAAAGCTCCAAAAAGTAGTTAGCTCATGGCTTTCCATTATACACTTCTAGCACTACTCGGCTCCGCTCTACTCGTTTTCTTGCTTTTCCTTTAGTAATAGTACCTGGTACCTGTTGCTTCTTTGGTACCTGCTCTGCTGAGCCGATACTAAACTGTGACGTCGACAGACTGCCGGCCACTGATTGGTCAAAGAGTGTCGTCACTGGAAGAGACACGAGCGCGACGTCCGACACAAGAATCAAAGCGAACAATGCTGAACTGTAGGTGAGTTAAAAAGACTGAATAATCCATTTGTTAATCTCCAACATTTAGCAAGGAAATGTCAAAAATCTCAATATTATAATATAATTCAGCACTGCTGAAAGCCAGAGATTATGAGTCGCATCACAACCCGTACTGAACAATTCTGTGAACTAATCTTTTTTTAATAAACTGGTTCTAATGATTCAGTCACACTGAAAACTATTGCTTTGCCTGACACTAGTTTGTGTGTTTGTGTGTTTGTGTCGCACATAAAGCAACGACACCGCAGTTTCATACAGCCGTGCTATGACCACCCTGAATGTTAAGGAGGTTCTATGAAGACATGCCTGATAACATGTAGAGTCTAGAGTAGTGCTAGAACTGTATGATGGAAAAGTGCCAAAACATCATAAAAGTCAATGATGATTTTCAGATCAACTGATTCTCTTCCAAATTGTTAAACATTATTTTATAGATAATTCCAAATATCCTTGTCCTAAAAGCAGGAGACTGAAGCTGAAAAAGACTTGGTTAGTTTGACAGTTGAGTTGAGAATTGTAGTTTTATTTATTTTTATCCACATTGTGATATTTTGAGGGTAAATAAACCACATTTTAACAGTCAGCACAACATATAACACAATAACACTTTTAAAGGCCACATATGCTGAAGCATTTCGACTGGTGGACACATTGTAAAGGAGCCAAAACAAATCAGTAAAACAATTTCAAGTTTGCTAAACAAGGCGAGATAAAGAAGAAGAGCAGATGTTGCTCTGATCTACCTGAGGCTTTGAAACTACATGGAAACAAACACGTTTTTTAGGTACAATAGGCAACAGAAACAAACCATGAGTATTCAGTTTTCTACACTTTACAAAGACTTCACATTTTCAGCATCAGTCATTTACACAAACACACATCTGCTAGAGTGAACGTGTGTAAATATTCCTTTTTCTACACATTCTTGAAGCAAAGTCATCGATGATGTCACCAGAGAGAATGTGGTTCGTCGTGTCGGTCCTCACAGAGCTCACAGCTGGTGACACACAAATATCTTTGTTTCCTGTCAGCAGTTAACAAATTGCTGAATTTAACGTTCATAATGCTCAAAGGCTGACAAGAGATGCATTGACCCCCCCTTGACAGAGGGTCAGCAACAAAGTAAAGAGAAATGAGTTGCCATTACTGTTATTTGCTGACATTAAACTTGAACAGAATATGATTATCTGACTGCAGTTCCCACACAGAGGCGATCCTAGACTCTGGAGGGTGGGTTGGGATGCCCTTCAGCATCCCAACCTCATTACCTGCACACCGAAAAGGCCCTGGTATACTTCCAGATATGCAATAAGGGTTGCATTGCATATCCAAAGCCTGGTCCAGCCTACTCGCACACAGGATCCTGCAGTATCCCATTTCACCATGCACTGTCCGTGTGCACCAACGTGCTTTCAGCACACGGTTCCAAAATCTGCCCTGCGCGTTGATGACTCATTTGGTGCCAAGTCTATCAGGACCTTAAGCCCTCATAAAAATGCAAATGCATTAATCATCATGACATTTATTTTTAAACATGAACAACACACACATAAAACAGTTGTTGGGTGGGTCTTAACACTGTCGCTGACCAGAAACAGTGGATCTAAATGTGCTGTTTTGGAGCTTTTTGCAGCAAAAGTCCAAAGATCTCTTGACCTCCTGTTCAACAGAGGTTCAAACCAGTCCTGAGAGTATTTCCTGGCCCATGGTGGACCTGAGGTAAGTCAGAAGGGGCCCCATTAAGGAGTTTTTGATGTAACAGTGGTGAGCTGCATATTAATGGGGTTTTAGGGGCTTCATGGATGTCACTGCAAAATATACAATTAGGACCGGCTCTCGGGGGCCCACTTGTTAGTGCCACTGCACTACACTCCTCCTAAAGAAGGGGCCTCTTTTTGGATGTAACAGTGGTGAGCTGCATATTGGTGGGCTTTGTTTTATTGAAAATGTACAGGGGGCTTTACATTGGTGGGGGGGGGGGCATTTGCCTGGTATGCCTGTCCTGTTGGGGCACCTCTGTTCCTGCATTTTACTCTTGTGGTTTGTATTCTCTATCGTCTCATTCCCTGAAGGTGTTGTGCTTCATCTTTTTATCAGAGTTGTCAACAGGTACTGGTAGGAATGGCTGGCACTGAAGATAAAGAAGATACCTATGGGCAATTTAGTGTGTCCAATTAACCTCTGCATGTTTTTGGACTATGGGATGAAACCGGAGAACCCAGAACATGGAAACTCCACGGAGAGATGGATACCTAGTATATATGTATATTATTACAATTATGAAATTTTCAATTTTATTTGTATAGCGTCAATTCATAACGTATATTAGGCACTTTCCATAGTAAGCAATTTTTATATGGAGACCCAAAAGGGACACAATGAGAAAACACTTGGTGACAGTGGAGAGAAAAAAAATCCCTTTTAACAGAAATAAATCTCTGACAGAATGAAGACTCATATGATGCTTTTGCATTATACAGTTCTAGCATGAGTTTTATTTTTGCTTTTCCATTAGTGATAGTACCTGGTACCTGGTGCTTTTTTTTAGTACCTGCTCTGGCGAGGTTCCAAATGAGCCAAAACTAAAATGTGACGTCGACAGACTGCCGGTCACTCATTGGTCAGAAAGTGTCACCATTGGAATAATCATGAGTGTGACATCTGACACAAGAATACAGCGAGTACACATGGCTGCTGTCCACAAAAATACACCGTGGTCCGTCCACAGACGGAGCAGCAAGTCCTCATCACCTCGATGTCCTCCATTGTTTGAGTCGTTTATAAGACGGCATTACATCTGTGTTATGACGAGCCCACCCACGCTGAGGAGGCTCTATGAAGTAATGGAAAACGACGTGCCTGATTCCAAACTGAGTCGAGTAGAGTAGAGCCACGTAGTCTTTGAACTGTAGAATGGAAAAGTGCCAAAAGTGTACGGCCACCTGCCTCGACAGGTTGGGGTAGGAGAGGAGAGAGAAGAAGGGGGGGCTGGGGGAGGAGATTAACTTGTGACTTTTCATAGGAGGAATGCATCATCGCTTCTTTTTTTAGAATTCGGCTATAAATATCATCCAGCAGATAAGAAGTGACCTGGACAGTAAATCCCGCGGCTCAGACATGAACGAACCAACATTCAATATCCATGATTCATAACCAGTGGTCATGCATGTGCTGGTGTTGGGCAGCCCGTGGCCAAGTGGAAAGGGAACTTGACTTGTAACCGGAAGGTCGCTGGTTCAAATCCCCACCCGGCCAAAAAAGGGCTGGGGTACCCCTGAGCAAGGTACCCAACTCCCAATGTTCCCCGCTACTCATTGCAGCAGCCCACTGCTCCTAATTCTAGGATGGGTCAAATGCAGAGAATATCAGTCAGTCTGAGACTGAGAGTAATTTCCCTAAGGGGATTAATAAAGTATCTAAAATAAAATAAAAAAAAAAATAAACAGGAAGTAGATTAACTTTATTACTACTAAGAATGAATTGAAGCAGCAGCTAAATGTGACCATGGCGCTCTTTATATATACCATCATGTCATGCCTTGTTATTCCTTGCTTATCTTTGTGAACTATGTGAAGCATAAATGTGCATTTCCTTTGCTCTTGTTCTGATTTACAGCGCTGACTCTTTTCACTTTGACAGTTTGTACAGTTAAAGGAAACTCATGAGTGAAATTGTCACGTCAAGAATGCCAGCATGTGTCCTGCATGCGAATTGTTCTGTACCTTGTGATGTATTTTCTATATCCTCAGACGCTGCAGGAGTGTATCTAAACTCTGGGTCACGGCTGGATTCCACTCTACTAAGACACGAGCATGTGCTCGATGGTGTGAGAAGAGCCTGTTATGTGTAACACAATGCTGTTTGAGTCCTGCTCTTCTCTCTGCCTGGGCCTCTGGCCAACAGACAGATTAAAACACCTACAAGGCCCAGTACATCTTTGACACTCACAGTCTTGACCTTTCACCTGCAGGCACATACAGTTGAGAAGCAGAATAAAGTCTGCCTCCAACAAACACTTTGCTCTTTGGGTGTCGTCCTCCAGGAAATGCAGCCACAAGCTAATCATGGCTAATGAGAGAGTCTGCCATTATAAATACTGTGGTGGAACAGTTCCTGCTAAGAGTCTGAATGAGTGGAAACACCAGATGTGATTTTTGATGGTGATGGATCCATTCAGCTCTCTCATCATCACAGACCATAAAGTATCTCATTTATTCAGTGCTGTTTCACTCACAAGAATCCACCAGTGAGGAATCCAAGAGTAATAATGATGCTTTTGTCTGGAGGTGAGCTGTAAGCACAGAGAGTGAGAAAGCCAAAGGGAAGGCTGGGAACCAGTAGGTCACTGAGCTCGCCTTACACCTCTCGTTCCCACAATGCATTGGCTGCCTTCCCAAATCACAAACTTTTTTTTGCCCCATAGAAAAAAAAAGGTGAATAAGCTTTTATTCTTAACTTTAAAACCCAACCAACTTCTTTTCATCTCACACCGTTCATTTAAGATCACAGGACGAACATGAGTTGACCATGTAAACAAGTGCAGAGCTCGAATCCTCGATGCAAGGAATATTTCCCAAGAGTCAATTATTCCGTGGTAGACTGACTGTACCGTACCATTTTACTCTGGTACCAAAAGGGAAGGGTGCCAAAGAATGGAACAGTTGGGATGGTTATTTTTGAAATATTCCTAATGGAAAATATGTGCAATACTGTACCAAGTTCTACATGGCTTTTTTATACAGCTAATTTGCATATGTGGAAACTAAAAGGCATACTTTATCATACTAACACATTATAGACAATAAGGAGACAACTATCAATACATATAATCACACAGAATACAAATCCTACAAATGCACAATGGGGATGTACATATGATGACATCTTTAGCTTTCATCTTTCACTTGTACAGTCTATGTACAAATTGCTAATTATGATACAAATTGCTTGAGTTGTTGTGGTGTGAGTCAGTCTATACATCACACACATGTCAGCAGAACAAAGAACATATAAGTCAATAAATAAGTCAATAAGTTATGTTTTTTTATGATAAAACAGTGATGGTAATTTCTTGGTTTAGTGAAATCTAATGAAGAAATTACAGAGTGCAACAATAGGTGGCCTTTACATACCAGAGAGGACTCTTGCACAACTGTCTCCACTCTCTTTATGCATCAGTCGGAGGATGGCCGCCTCTAAAAAGCCTAAAGTACATATAAAAGGCTACAAAAGGGGAACAAGTTTGATTTTAAAGCAATAATTCCCTCACTCAAACATACATGTAGGACGCATGTTCCATTTACTGCCAATATAAACCTTCCTAAATGTGACATACTGGAGCTTTAAAAGCGTGTTTACAGTTGGTGAGATATGACCTGGAGCAGAATCCCACCTGAGGACACACCTCACACTTGTAAACCTGAGCTGTGCCCAACATGCCACAGGTTTACACATGCTTTTTTTTTCTTCTGTGACTCTCCCACAAAAACCTCTGTATTTGTAAATCTTACTGCAGCAAACAAAGACAAAGAGATCTGTACAGAACACACAGTACTGTGCTGTGCATGTCGACACACGTGGCGCAGGTAAGGTCGGCTGGCAGCCATTAAATAAGAAACCCATTGTGGCCGCTGTTAAAGTCACATGGTGCAACTTTGTTTTTTAAGTCTGGAAAAGCTAGCAATAGCATTTTACTACTATGCCCCACCCCCTTTTGCCAGCCCCCTGAGTGAGACCTATAGAAATAGTCAAATTATTTACTTTCAGACTGTAATGTGCCCTAAAATGACCAAAAACTAAAACGAAACAGGCCAAAATAAGACATTTGTACGTATCACAAGCAAAGAAATTCTGTCATGTAAGAAATGTTTACTTAAAATGAGTCTTCCTTTACTTGATTAAGCTGAATTTAAGACTTTATGCCTTAGAATGTATTATATTTGCACACACATAATCAATGATGGGGGATTACATGCAAACCACTGTAATCCAAGATCAACGTAGGCTATTTCATCTTAGACAAAGTTAGACATTTTTTCTTTCTATTGCAAAATTTTTCTTTTTAGGCAAAAAAAAATTCACTGAGCGATTGTCCTGTGGATTATTTATTTATTTGTGAAAACCACGTCATCTTGCTTCAATGCGAAGCAATTAAATGTTCAAATCGTCAACTCCAGTGTTCTCTGCCCGTAGCTATAGGCAGTCAAAGGTTTTCACTTTCACGGCAAAGAAGACGATGAGCATGGACGCTTGCTTTTAAATAGAGGTTATGAGGAGGTTTGTCAGTACACACATCTGTTCAACCCTTTACCCAACGTCACTCCGAGAATACAAATGTGGGCACAATCCCAGCACGTGAGAATAGTCGACTACTGGAATGAAATTAAAAGATTAAGTACTCATGCATGGACCACAGCCATCTATGTGCAAGCGGAAATGCATAGCAGCTCTGCACGCATGGAACATGGCAAGTATGGAGGGGCCCTAGTAGCAAGGTCATTGTGAAAAAAATGTTGGGATTAAAGACATTAGAGCTTTAACCTTACACATAACATTCCACTCATAGTTTTGAGAAAGATAGCTTTGATTTGTTTACCCTTAAAATTCCCTCAAAAGTCTGATATACTTTACTGTGTAAATGCACGATGAAGTCGCACCACTACGGCGAACGTCTTCTTAGAAAAGCAGGATATTTGTGCAGTAAAAACTTGGTCAAACTGAGTTCTGCTGGGTCTCTCTTACACTGCGCCCCTTGTTGTCAGACATGAAAAGAGGCAGCTGTTTTTGTCCTCAAGTAAGAGCAGTGAGAGCGGGCAGAGGCTCCCTAAAATAAACAGGCTATCTGTGCAGCCCCAGGGCTGGGTCAGGGTCACACTCCATGGTGCACACTCACTTTGGTTCTCCCTGCCCACGTCCAAAACATGGCCCCTCATCACGTCTTCACTGGCTGAGAACAGATCACCTCCCTTGAGTTAAAACAGTGTTTTGGAAAAACTTGCTGTCCAGAAGTCTGAAAAATTACACTGCCTGATTCGATGTCTCTGAAGGGGGTCGCCATTCCAACTCCAAGCACCTCTTCCCATCTCATTTTAATGTCAAGTGAATCATTTTGGGAGGTGCAGTTCATATTCATCTCATGTTTGCATTGCAGTGTCAGACATCATTAGAAAACTCAAACCATGTGTGAAAGCAGAACAGAGTTCCTGTTATTCTCTCACTTAAGGATCCAGAATTGGTGCACAACACTCACTGTGTTTACATGCAGTTTAAAAGTCCATTTGTAGTCGGACTAAGACAATAATACAATAGAAAACTAAGATGGAGCTCGTCTTAGTCGCACTAACATACCTGGATAATGTGAAATTTCGTAATATTAAATACATTTGTTAGTAATCTTTTTTATAATAGTAATAATTTGGTTGGTAATTATCACTTTATTAAGTGCATTACGTTCAACATAAATATAAGCTTGTCATTATTTACTTAATTTTAGATGTATTTTGCATCATTACTAGGTTTTTACTGTGAAGTATACATCATCAAAAACAACACTTTTATTTTGAAATTCTGTGATTATCATCATGAATACCTTTATTCCGATATCATGATGGAATAGTGTGTTATAATGTTAAAATCATAGTGTCCACCCACGACTGAACAGTTGTTTTTTTCCTACTTTTTTACTTCTTTCCTTGAGTTTGACATTTCTACTTACAACCAGTACAACCAATCGGCTTCCTATTGTCTATAATAAACTTAAAGGAGGGTGGAAGCGCCACATGTACGGTAACTGCTGATTCTAATGATCTGTTTATTGTCATTTATCAACTGCACATTAAGTTCTGGGTCAGGTCACAATCTCTGCAAAACACGAGTATCAACCAAGTCTCTGCATTTATATTCAGCCATGAAAAGATAAGTGTAGTAAAATGCAGCAGTGAGTTCTGAGAACAGACCGAAGTTGTTTATGAGTGTCGTAGCCCTCTCACACTGTGAAGCTGTTATGGTCGTGGTTTTAGCTCTGGCTGCACAGAAGATTCACTGGATCACAGCTAATGAACTCAGGCATTTACTGCACCAGCTTTTCAGGGCTTGGCTGTGACTACAAAAACACCGTGTGCACTCTCATTAAATCAAAGATGATTTGTGTTTACAAAGAATTATTGCAACACGGGGGTTGTTATGTGTAATAATGTGTAAGCTCTATGATTCCTACAAGTGTTTTTCCTGTCAAACCAGCAAAAACTATTTTTAAATAAGAAATAGAAATATCATTCATTAAGTCATAAATCTCCACCCGGGAGTGGACCAGGGTATTGGAGGCAATTGTCTCCATCAATGAGAACCCCACCGCCAAGTCCGTCAGCCCTGGGCCCCTGAAGACTGGACATCATATCCGGGAGTGATACTTTTGAGTAAAATCACACAAATGGAGATCCAGCTGTGTTTCCAAATGTGGGTTTGGAAACTTGTGATTTGGCATCAGGTACAATGTGTTGTATGTTGTCAAAATTGTAGCAGCTGTTGCCCAATCCAGCCTGTAAACATCCATCCATGGTCCACTGCTTCATCCTCCCCCACGGACACTCCCCCCACTTGTTTTTAACAGAGTTCTGCCATGATGAACGTTGAAATAACGCTATCACTGCCTTGATCTTATAGCCGGTACGTGGCTATGGTGTTGTTTGTGTAGTGCCATGAAGAAGACTTCACAAGACCTCCTGATTCTGGGCTGCAAGGCTGATTTTCCACGAACAGACAGTAGGAGGGAGACAGAAAGACATTTAACCGTCACAGTGACTCTGGAGCTGTTAAATTAGGATCAAATCCTGCATAGTTCTGCTTTAAGTGTTATCTCTGTGTCAGTCCAGAGCTGGGAAAATAGTGAGGTTTGCATAAGGAAGGGTATTGATTGTAAAACATGTGGACAGGAGAGATGCTCGAAATTGAGAATAATCCACCGTGACATCCACTAATAGGGAGACTGACTTCCCTTTATTCTTTTTCTAAGAAGTCAACTTTCTCCTAAAGACTGGTGACCTTTAAGGAACACATTGCAATATCCTAACATGTAATCCACATCTACTGGGAATGTAGATCCACAACAGTGAAATCAGAATCTATTTAAACAGCTGAAGCAGCTCAGTGCTCAACAGGAGCCAGTTTTCGTCACAACTTAAATCCCTCATTACTATGGGACATTGTTGTCATAAATGTATCCTTAGCCCTTAATTATATGATAACCAACTACAGATTCCAAAGGTGATTGTAGCGAGGAGTTTGGCTCCTCTTCTGAACTATAATTACAGCCAGTGTGAATATTGTTTTGAAAGGATCACTTTTCATCCTGCAGTAATGAAAATGTGTTGGAGGGCGGAGATGATAGAGCGGAACAATGTATCCCCCTCTTTTCCAGCTCAGGAAATAGGCTTCCACCACAGGGACAGTGGATCCCTGTGGGCAGGAGGCCTCTGCAGGCGTGTGGCTCGCCACCGGTCACTGGCTCTGGGGACAGCTGTGTTACGCTGCTGTGTCTGGCCGTCTGCCCAGCGACAGCAGTTGCCATAAACAAACAGTGCTGAAAACTACTGGCCCAGTCCCCAGCTCTTTTCAAGACAGTACAGCAAGCCTGCTAACCTTCCACCCGTTCACTCCATTAGGTTTGAATAGATTCTAACAGCACTTTGGAGAGCACATAGAGTTGGAAAAGACATACTGCTTGTCCTTTCCAAAGTAAGTAGAATGAAAATGAAGTCAAAGTGGATGCTCGACGCTATATTTCTTTCCTCATTAGTGCAGAAGGCATAATAATCACATTTTGTCGCATTTTGGACGAAATCATAAACAAGTCATAGTTCATTATGTCGTCCAAAAAGTTACCAAATGTCATTGTCAGAATTTCCTGTTACTACTTACCTTGAATGTCCATGTTTTTAGGTGTACTGGAGAAAACATTTAATGCTGTTTATAGGAACCTTTTTTCATTTGGAAAACATTTGCTTCATCAATATAAACAATCCACAAAGTTCTCTTTTCCTCATTGCAAATTGAATTAACACATTTTTAAGTGCAAGCTCAGTGGCTGCTCTGACGGTCGCCACCAGAGCAATTTGTCTTCCAACTCGAAGGTTGTTGGTTTGATTCCCAGCTCCACATGCTGATGTGTCCTTGGGCAAGACACGTAACCCTGGCGGCAGCATGTCAAAGATGTGTGATAGAAAAGTCACTGCACAGATGTGTGAAGCCTCGATGTAAACATAGTTTTCTTTCTTTAAAAGGTTTAAAGATTGCTCACATGAAACTGTTGTTTATATAAACATCCACACTGTGTAGCAATACAAATATCAGGATATCACATAACTGATGAGCTGTTGATATGGTGATCCTTGATGTCAGGTCAGGTAAGCACACAAACACACGCTTTCTCCAAGGTTCTTGTTATGGCAACATGTAGAGTTCAGCTCACTTTCAGCCAGCAATAGCCCAGAGGGGTTGTTGACATCGTCACGGCTGAGCACATCTTCTTTTGGAAGGTTTACGCTCTCACATAGCAAGATTATCCTTCCTCCCACAATCTTTCCCTTGGAAATATTCTACACTATGTTATCCAGCACCTTGATTGCAAAATTCTACTGCAACATAAATAGCACAGTCATATGAGTTTCGGGACAGTATATAACTGAACTAGACCACAGTAGCAATGTGAGGTCAATTGAAAGCAGGTGAGACACATTTCATTTCCCTCTTATTACTTCCAACACATTCACAATTATTGGAGCATGTCCAATAATCAGTCACACGCAGCAGCTCTCTGAATACTTTTATTTCTTTTATGATCATCAACAAGAGGTCTTGCAGTACAGCCCAGCATAGTTCCCATCATCAAGTAATTGAGTTTGTTTAGTAAAAACCTCTTTCACGTGTTGCCAAAGGACGTCCCAGTTTCTCCTGCTACTAAAGAAAAAAACTCTTCAATCCTCAGTTACCTTCGATATGAGCAGTCATTTTTCATGCTTGACTAAAAAACGTGGCTAAAAACAGGAACTAGAGCAGTTCTGTGTAATATCAGTGGTATGTGTTTGCTTATAGGTTCCAGTAAATATGTTTTTGTAACTGTTTATAATTGAGGAAACATGCATAAACGACCTATAAATTCTCAAATTCACAGTCAAAATCTGTCATCCTGCACAGGGTGTACTTCCATTGTCGATCTCTGAAACACAGTCATACACAAAACGGTGTCAGTTCACATGTTATCAGTTGTATAGAAACAGAAACATAGACAAGCAGATGTTTCTGCACAAACCTCAGGACCCCACTGAAGGTGGTCTGGGCACCTCGGATGAAGTAGCCGTAAAATGGAATCACCATCTCTGCCTCTTCTCTGTAGTGTTCAGGAACATCACTGGTCAACCTGGTGAATAACAAACAACACATGACTGTAAAAACTATGACAATAATAAGTATTATTGTGTAAACCTTCAGCAGAACAGTTCGACATTTTGGGAAGCACACATATTCACTTTGATTTATTTTAATCTCAGAGGGCAGTAAAATCACAATAAAGGCCTTGTATTAATGTGTACTTAGTACAGGTGATGATACTGAATTCAACCAAATAAGTAAACCACTTTAATGACTTTGGGTTGAAAAACAGCACAAATGTGCACTAAATGAGCAATCTTTCACTCCAAAATAAAACCAAATCACTTAAGATAAACACTATTAAGATATTGATATCTATATTTCTTTAATATGTTAAAATGTTTTTTTTCTCCACACATCCCTGGTGATCAGGAGGCCCCAAGCAGCCGTCTATGCACTACCTAGCTTTGCTTTTCCATTAGAGATAGTTCCTGGTACCTGGTACCTGCTCTGTCGAGGTTCCAAGCGAGCATACATATATACATATATATACATATATATATATATATATATATATCTCAATTAACTGATTCTAATGATTCAGTACACTGAAAACAACTGTTTGTGTGTTTGTTTCTAGTGTAAAACAACATCATGGCAGTTTCACACAGTCGTGCTATGACAACCCTGCTCACGTTGTGGAGGAACTGTGAAGTAATGGAAAATGATGTACCTCACGCTGAGTCGAGTCGAGTCGTGCTTGAACTGTATAATGGAAAAGTGCCACTAGTGAGGTCCTGGTGTCATAGCTAAAGTGTGACATGTGACGTTTTTGTAACACCAGGAGGTGATTGTTATCAATTTTAAAGCATTTTTATAAATGTCTATATTTATAAACAAATGAACAAACTAAACTAAACACTAATGTACAGTTCAGCTTGCGTAAGGCTAGCCTGGATATTCCCTGCTTTGTAATTAGCTTTTGACCTGAAAGTGAATACGTGTATCTCCCCCCTTGAGAAACTGTTAAGCGCTTACATGTTTACATGCTTATATTCATGTGACATACATGCAGGAGTAAGGACAGCGTCGTTTGTAATAGCAGCAGTAGAATTGCCACTCCCGGTCGAGAACTGATTCAAAGTACTTGCTTTGTACCCCCGCTACCAGGCCGTTACGGGTACAACTTGAAGTCCTGCGAAGACACAAAAACATCATGGTTCATGAAAATTGCAAAGGGTAAAATGACACATGTAAGCGTACGCTAACAATGAATCCAACACGTCTAAGACTTACCAACGGGACCAATGTTTGGATGAGAAATGCAAGAGATATCGGCAGAAAGCTGCTTTTGCTCTGTCTCACATAAATGATGGATAAATAAATGGAGACAGACACTGGCCTCATCTTCCTTTCATCTGTATGTTGGTTACCGTGGCAACTATGCTGGTAAACCACAAACTTTGAGCGTTCACCAGTGTGTGCAGCGTCGACTTTGACTTTGTTTGAATAAGAAATGTGAGTGATGTTTGTCTTTTATCTGATCACTTGACAGACTTCAAACCAGTACAGTATGTTTTTTGTATTTCCATTAGGAATAGAACCAAAATAACTAGCCCCAACTGTTCCACCCTTCCCTTGACTAAAAATGGTACAGTCCACAACAGTCAGCCTGACTTCTTGTTGAGACAAATAGCCGCTGCTGGATGTCCTCCATTGTTGTCTGTTGTGTCGCGTCCAATGTTGTAGTTTGTTGCCACGCTACACACAGCCCACACACCCTGCACTACCAAGTAAAGGTCAAAAGGCATGCCTGACCTAAGGCTACACCATTCCAAACTGTATATTACTGTTCCAAACCAAACCATACCATGATGGAAACACAGCGTAAGAGCACCTGTGTGTTCAGTGGTGATTTTTGACATTGTTTGGATAAGAAATGCAGTAACTGGTGCTGTTTCCTCTATCTTTAGGAATCTTAAATAACATGGCAGAACTTCTCTGTGTGACATTATCGGGGCAAATACTTCTGAAGTAGTATAAAAAAAAAGAAGCAGTATAGAAGCGGGTACAGTTGCTCGTGAGTGAACGGTAAAGCACACTGAGGATTTATATATCATCAGAATTGGAGGAGGAGTTATGTTAACTTTGGTTCAGGTTTTAAACACGCCTAAAAAAATCAGATTGCCGCAGAGAAAGTGTTCAGTTTTAATCCCACAATTGTACATTTGCTTTGCATTTCTTCTGCATTTAAAGCCAGTTTATCTGAGGTAAATACTGGTATGTTGATTGTTGTTTGTTTATGGCCCTTACTCTTCACTGTCGCCACAACACATTCAAGAATACCAGGCCCAATCAGCAGGGGCTGCAGCATGTGTAGACTTTTGTCATGGCAACATGGGCACAGCCTTCAGCCATGCAACCAGTGGGGGTAGTTATCCTTCAGGGTAATGTCCTGGCCAGTGTAATTCAAACAGGCAGCAGGCGTGGCTGTGATAAAGAGTGTTCACAGTGTTTCTTGTCTTCGAATTAGTGAGCTGGCTGCAGTCGATTTCAACACAAAATAAAGCTCAAACCTAGTCGAGGTCATTTGAAGTAGAGATATAACACAGATATGTTTAAATTGTACGATTCAAGGTGCTGTTTACAAAGAGAGAGGCTACAATTCTCACTTGAAAACAGGAATTCTAAAGGTCGTCTTTTAATTAGATCAACCTTTTAGTGCAGCTGATGGTTAGTCAAACACGTTTATGGGAGCAGTGGCATTTGGAGTCGGTTAAAATTAGATTACCTTACAACATGGAACTCTTTTTTTCTCCCTTCTTGCAGAGGTTTTGTAGTTTCTCTCTTTTCTGAATGGCATTTAAAGACAGGGGGGCTATAAAATACTGTGACTCTGCCACTGACGGGGGATGTTGGATGAATCTTGTTTTGCGTGAGGTATGGTAGTTGTGTTCCAAGGAACAATCTGTTGGAGTTACATATTAATGATTACTGGAGTGGGACAGTGATTTGGGCCAAGAGGACCTGGCCTCCTCTGGATCAGTAGTGGACACAATTCAATTTTTTTATGGAAGAAACAGAAGAATACACATGTGGATTTTTGTTCAAGTCGAAGTTTTGCAACTAGACTCATAAGTGGTTTCAGACATAAAATTTGAATTATTAATACATCCTATATTCTTTTTAACTTTAATTTTCTGTATATTTACTATAACATTATAAGGAGGTGAAGGTGAAGGGGTGAGGGGAGCAGTACACCCCCCTCCCCCCTCCATTCACTCACTGTGGATCACCTGGGTTTTTTCCTGCTGCTTTCTCACTTTAGACTCACTCCATCTGCAGACTATACTTTGGGGCTGAAAGCAGCTTAAGAGATCCTCACAAAACCTGAAAAATCAGTTTGGGGTCTTTGACAACACTATAATTAGAAAAAGCTCGCTGAAAGGTCCGGGATGGGCTGAGGGCGGTAGGTGGAAACACCGGAACAGGAATATGCCTTGTGAAATATCTGACAATGCTATCCTGTCATTTAGGTATCATGTTATTTTTGTGGATTGAAGTTAAAGATGTTCTGACATGACACAATTATTAAACAGTGTGATCAACAGTGTGATCAATACGACTCCACAGTCATGTTAACAATCTAAAATGAGTTTTGTCATCTAAGCCAGTCGGTGCAATTACCTGCACGGCCACCAACCACAAGTTAACCTTCGTAGTGAAAGCAGTGTGTTAGCAGCAGCTTCTGTCCAAGAGTATTTTCTTGACGACGAGGAAGTTGTTCTTCAAACGTGATAAGTGATTGTACCGCACACGGTCTGCTGCACTGCACATCCACAGCTCACTGTTGTCTGTGTGGTCACAGTGTTCTTCTCTTCATGATAACTCTTCTTTTCTTTTCTTTCTTTAGTTCCCTTTCTTTCCCCTTGCTCGGATCATTCTGTCTGTGTCTCTCTGTGGCTATAATGTGCGTAACGTCTTCTTCTCTATTGTTGTCGTTGTAGCATTACAGCGTCACTTTTTGGGGGGGTGGGGTTTGTGATGGAGACATATCCTGAAACGATGCTGGAAAACATTTTCAAAATTGCAAAGAAAAAGATTATTTATTTTGTGCCGTTTCTGTGTGGATAGGGCCTTAGTAACAGATTATAGTTTATAGAATCAAGCTAATATATATTGTGTCATCTAAGCCTCATCTAGCTACACAGAAACTAACTAGCTGAAACCTGCTTTAATTCATATATAAATCTTAGTAAAACATTTTCCACAAGCTTGTGTGGTTGAGCAGCTTGTTAACATAACAACACCCTCAGGCCCAAATTCTAGTTTATACTATTATATTCTTCGTCAGCATGTATGTTTGTAATCTGGTCCTCAAACGACCAAAGACTGGTTGCAGCTGTATTATGTTTGTGCTCTTGATGAGCTTTGGAGTTCTTCCACGTTTGTGTATGTCACCCACTTGCCTGCAACATGGGGTTTTGTTCATACAACAGTTGGAGCAGTACACTGCACACAGGCCTTGTATGGGCCATTGTTGCCTGCCAGCGGTGACCTTTAAGAGCCTGTGTTTCTAGTCACAGTGTGCGTCAGGATAAAGGGCCATAACTTATTAGTTGAAAGCATTTTTTCCCCATCTTTGATGTGCACTTCCTTCTGCTTGATTGGATCAGTCACTGACTCAAAGATGTGCATAGTACGTGGCTATCATGGTTTTCCTCAGTTACACATGGCAATCGAAATACTTTTCATGCATATTTTAATATCGTATGTCAATTGAACTAACCCAAACAAAAAAAGTTCTTAGCTCTTTTTTTCATCTCCTTTCAGTATATTTTTGTATCACTAAAGTTGTACATCATTCAGTATTGTTGATTAATTACAGTAAACCTCTACTGGACACAACCAAACGCTGCTGCAGTTAGATTATAACAGTTAGGTTAACACTGTTAAAAAGTGAATTTTGTGCCCGAGGCTGGATTTCTCACCATGACAGCCAGTGAAACGATATTTCCTGGGATTGTTAATAATATAATAAATCCACCAGACAGGTTGCCTAAACTTTTAGTGTGCTCTGTATTCTATAAATGAAGGCGACTCCAGGCCAAGGTTTCTTTCGTAACCTTGAACAGATGTGACTGTCGTCCTGTGTGCCAGAGCCCACTCTTGTAAAAGTCAAGAGAAAGTAGATGAACAGGTGGTAACAAGTGAGTAAAAGGGTAAAACATGACTAGAGGACCCACCACTCTAACCCAGCGCGGTTGATGTCATCCCACCAGCAGTCAGTGGGCACCCCCAGACCCTCAGGTGTAGCCTGGCACTCAAAGCTCCACAGGCGGTCGTTGCCTTCCTCCTCGCTGAAGTAGCTCCTGATGGCTACGAGGACTTCTCCATGCGGGCACTGGAAGTTGAAGCCCTGGCGGTAGCGGTTGATCCAGCCCATGTCATGATGGTCGTGAGACTGAGCTGCGACTGTGACCAGCAGTGACCACACCGACAGTACCAGAGCAGGATTCATGTTGAAGGAATGAGTGGGACTGCTGCCTTCTCTCACAGCTGCCTCGGTTAAAACTCCTCTGAGCCTTTTGTTGTCCAGATGTTTTGTTTCCAGGAGTGATGTGTAATTTGCTGCTCAAATCCAGAGTCATTTGGCATTTTAAGGTGGACTTTGAGATGTAGTGCTCACAACATCATATCATAGACAACGGTGTTCCTTAAAACACAACTCTTACAAATGACATGTAATTCAAATATTTTTGGGATGCTTTATTTGACTCTGGAGAATGTGTTCATGTTTTTTTCATCTAATTGTTCAGCTTGTTAAACAACTCTTAAATGTTTAAACATTTAAAATTGTAAATTCTATTCTATTAACAAAACCAATAGCTTGGAGGCCCTTTTTGTTTTTGTTTTTTTAAATCTACCTCGATCTGTAGTGTAAAATCAGAGAGCTTCACTCAGCTAGTGAGTCCAAAAAAGTCTAAGTCTAAAGCATGTTCTTGCTTTAGAACATTCTGTATACATTCATGGGGGTTAGGGTTAGTGGAGTTTTATTAAATGAAATATTTTGTTAAATATTAATTAAGCACCTTGATTTTTCAAAATCTTAAATTCCTATTAAAACAGTGATTTCAACTAACTTCCAGTGCATTGCTGCCATTAGCCTTCATTTCATTCAGCCTAACCACATGAGAGAGGACTGCCTCTTTATGGAGTTCTGGCTCCTTATTTGGATTAAGTGTGGTGAGATACTTGAAAAGCTAATTCACGTAGTGAAATGAATGTATTTTACATAACGGATTGCACTGACCGTAATCGTACAATAAGCTAAAGGGTTGCTTTGTGAGACATGAATTGAGGGAAGAGAGAGAGCCATTTGATGACTGCATGCTTAAGAATCTGATCCCAACTAATGTATCATCCTGAAAGCATCTAAAAATATCTAACAGCACATGTTCAGGAACAGTGAGTCAGTCACTGCACCAGGAGCTCCACAAAAGTCAAAATGGAGCAGAACTCAAAGTTATTAATAGGCAGTATTGTCTATTTAAAAAAAATCTTTATTTAGAGCAGTGCTGTTGGCACTTAGAGAATGAGAACTGTGACATACAGTATACAGGCAGCAGTGTGCCAAAGATCACACAGCAGAGGCAGCTCGGCCTTTGACTGAAGCCTGAAACAAAATATCTCTCTTCAAAACAACACAATGAGATGTAAACTGCTTACAGATCATATGCAATTACATGATGCAGATTTTGCCAAACAAATGTCTATTTCTAATCTATCTCTACATAAATAAGACGCCTCAATTAAGATGTTCTAAATAATTTAGGAAAAACTTAAAATTAAAGCTGCAAGCAGCATTGTGTAGGCCCTCGCAGCCTCCGTGCAGCCGCCAGGTGGCGCTGTGCTCTTGACTTTTTTGACCGGGTCTCTTGTCTTACGTATGATGTTTTGTGCAGATCGGTCAATGTATGGCAAAGTTACAGGCCACTTCCTGTTTTGTGGCAAAATGGCAGTTCAATTCAAAATGGCTGACTTCCTGTTTGGTGTCATTTATGTCCATAAATATGTTCAGGGTCGAGTTCTCGGGCTTCCTTTTTTCCCCTCATAAAACACATTCCTTGCAGTTTGTAAATGTTGTTTGATGTGAATCATCGCTGTTCACGTGTGGTGAAGAGTAAATCTGGGCAGACCTGACGCTGCCCCTGCATGTGCACCGGTTTTGCGCACCACTCCACAAAGCTGCAACATTCCCGTGGCTGAAATTCAGCCAGTAGCGGATGCTGCTCGCTGACCAAAGGGCAAATGTACAACAGTATGTCAAGTCCCGCCCGTTAGATGCGCAGTAGCCGGTTCCAGAGGACCCAGATGGCGTCAACAGCAGCAGCAGCACCCACTCCCACTGCAAATAAAACACCGTGATTCGATCAATGAGGAAATGTATTTCGAGCCGGGTCGGGTTCGGGTGTAAAGACCCGCGGGCTGGGTCGGGTGGGGTTGTAATTTTTTAGGCCCGTTGAGAACTCTAGAGTAGATTACAGTAGTTACATGTACGGCATCTTGAGCCAGTGTTAAATGATTAATGCTTTGATAAATCAGGGACTTTGCTGAAAAGCTGAGGACAAAATAATGGCTTTAAAGTGGAACTATGAAGGATTTAACAGCTTCAGAGTCATTGTGATGGTTGAATTGCTTGTTGCAGGGAGATTGGGGGCTATTCCCCCCACCCCCCCACCGTCTTTTAGCTGACAAAAACAGCCTTGCAAGATCAGGCTGCTGAGCCGAGTAAACATTAGACTGTCTTTTTTCCAAAGGCCAGAATTGCCCAAAATAGATGCCGGGCAACCAGCATGGACATTGTTCCATGAGTTGTTGCTGAAACTGTTGAAAATAAATGCACATGGCCAGGAGAAGGGAAGAGGGGGGAACGCCAGCGGTGCTGCTGCTCCCTCCCTAGAGCCATATTTTGATCCTGGTTCGGTTTGGTACAGTACGGTATGGTTTGGAATGGTAATTTTGACTAAAAACAGTACTTGGTAGGGGTTAATGGATGTTGACGGTGGTGTACTCGGCAGAGAAAAAGGTGAAAAAGTGGCCAGATGCAAGCAAACTCACAGGTTATAGCGATTAACCTGGTATTCCTCTGTCTAGAGAAAATACAAACATCCAAGTTGTTGTACAGCAGTTGAGACATTAATTGTGGTAAAGTATGTGTTCAAATCATGCTGCAGGAGGAGTTGCCAAGTACATAGTGTCCCAATCAGAAATACAGTACGTCATCTTGAGATTGTATCCGTGAGGGAGCACAACAAGCTCCTACTATGAAACACATTGGACAACTCTCCTTTTTTCAATTTGTGTTTGGGGCATGTCATTATGGACGTGAATATATATAAAAGACAAATGCGAGACCAAAGTGAGACCAACACACAACACTTGCGTAGATTACTGAGCAGGTGCTGTTAACTTAAAAATATGTGTTAAAACTCAATATCCCAAGTGATGAATTCGGCCTTGTTTA
Source organism: Solea solea (assembly GCF_958295425.1). NCBI lineage: Eukaryota > Metazoa > Chordata > Actinopteri > Pleuronectiformes > Soleidae > Solea > Solea solea. The sequence goes on along the minus strand of NC_081142.1, from coordinate 1,702,180 downwards.
CACTGCAGCCCAAATCAGATTTTTAAGCATATCCAGATTGTATCTAGCTTGATTTTCTGGTAGTCTGAACAGCTATAAAACACATGCAATTTTCCCAAAGTTGATTCAAACCACACACGGAGGTGGTTTCAAATGTAGTTTTGATCATATTTTTACAGATCTGTTTCAATCTCAACATCTCGGTCCTTCAGATTGGATTTCAAAGTGTCTTCCAATGGGATTCTGTATCCGTCGTGTAGCGTCTCTGTCGTGGCATTGGAAGTGATACGCATCCACTTGTAACTATAGAAATCCATGTGGAAGACTAGACTATACAATGCAGATCGGATCTTATCACTTTAAAATGTAATGTGACAATTTATAATGTGAACAGTTGGTCAAGAAGATCCGATTCTGATCAGATATGCTTACTAATCCGATTTGGGCTGCAGTCTAAACAAGGTCTTGTCAATGTGCACTGAAGGTTACAACACAGGAGTATGTGCAGGTAAAAATGTATAGAGTTAATCTGGTAATGGAGGTTGAGAAAAATGAAGGAAGTAACAAAACCAGAGGAATAACAGGACATGAAGCACTAACCAGACAATCTGACCAAACACAAAAGGAAATGGGAGAGTTTCCTGTGGGAGAGACACAGGTGAAGCCAATTAGGGCGGAGCAGGTCATTATAGAGGCGGGGAAGAAGACAAAAACCAGGGAGTGGTGAAGTGACCTGAGACAAGCAGTGAGTAAACAAATCAGGAAGTGTCAAAATAAAACAGATAATCCACTGTTCTTTTTTATTTATTTACCATTTCGTGATTTTACTATTTTTACCATTTTACTTTTATCATGTTTTATGTTTTGTACCTTGTTGTTGTTGTACCTTTTATTTTGTAAAGCAGTTTGTTTCTAAATGTGCTTTGTTAATAAAGTTGACTTGACTTGATAAACTATATAAGGAGAAAACAAAAGCCTGTCTTGATTGCGGCTGATGATCAAAACACTCCTGTTACATTAAAGCCTTTTGCTTTTCACCAACTGCTATACACACATGCAATACCTGTTATTCTGTCCTGCCTGCTTTGAATAATATCTTTTGAATATAAATAACTTTTTTAAAAAGTATGAATATATATATGTGTAACAATTAATTTGCCACATCTGAGGCCCTAATTAAAAATGAATAGCTTAATATTTAACTAAAAATATGATTATCTCTGGTATGCAGGGTTATGCAACTGCCACTATGAGGATGTCAAAAGGTCTCTCAGCACGGTCCATTTTTCCCTTAGAGACCTTTGCTGCTTAATAGTGCTTCACTGATGAAATTAAGGGGGCCAGCAAAAAGGCCACCATAATAATACCTACTGCAAAACAAATCCCTTTGCTTCTGGCCGTAACCTCATTAGAACAATGTGTCGTAGTTGCTTGGAGGACGAGTTCGAGCCACGACTGGTGAGGCAGGCAGAGATAAGCCTCACAAACAACAGTGATAACAGTGGAGCAGGAATGAAAATAATCAAGGCCCAAGGGTTTCAGGTGGTGGTATGAGGTGCTGCCTCAGCAATGACTCTGTTTCAATCAGGAACACTGTTTTCATAATGAAACCATCCATCCATTGTCTACCGCTTTATCCTCCTCATGAGGGTCAAGGGGCTGTTGGTGCGAAAGACGGGACAGATCGCCAGTCCATCACAGGGCCACATATAGAGACAAACAACCATTCACTCACTCACTCACACCTACGGGCAATTGAGTGTCCATAATTAAACCATTTATTGCAATAAATGAAATTGCAGTTAGACCGAGCACAGGGAGCGCGATATAGGAAACTCCAATCACTACAAGTGTCCAAGCAGGACAATGAACAACATTTTAAACTGGTGAGCATGTCAAATTCTTTTTTAGAAAGGTGGAGTGTTGGCGAGGCAAGAAGTGAGTTTTACTGTTATTTAAATGTGATATCAGACTCAGAAAGACTTCAATGATTTAAACCCTATTGTACGCAATTCTAACCCTCATCCTTTATCCGGACTTTCAAATCTGACCCGGAAGAGACAGTTTGGTGGCGTTACTTAGGTTTTTTAATTTATTTTTTCTTTAGTTTTTAGTGCAGTGATTTGTTTAAGACAATATTTTAGAAAATGTTCCATTTACGCATTAGCCAGTGGTGGTTCCACGCAATTCATTTTGCAGTCTGGACGTGGAGGGGTGAATATCTCCTGCTTTTGAAGTGAGTGACCACAGGGGTCTGACTATACTGTCACTGAGTTAGCAACACTGATGAGCACAGTAAACACAACGAGAAACAGGTGAAACACATTAAAGAGGGAGGAGACAATCACAGAGGCGGGAAACTTGACAGGAAGTGAAAAGTAACAAGACAAGGGTTACCAAAATAAAGCAGGAAAGACAAAGTAAGCATGGATATAAATAAATAAGAATTCAGGGAGCTTGGTGAGAGTGTGGCTGTGACTGGAGCGTGAATAATAGATTACAGTCAGCTGACTGTCAGCTGATTACAGTATGACTACCATGTCCAAGGTGTGATTAAGTGCACACCTGTATCACCCTCTGCTCACCCTCTGCTCACCCCCTGGTCCGAGACACCAGTTTGAGACATGGATGCCAGGTCTCATGGAAAAGCAGGTTAAGGTATAAACTTGTTCTACATTAACTTAAGAATAGGTTTGTTGTTTTATCCCACTATTATACAGACTTTGACCCTGCGATGGACTGGTGACCTGTCCAGAGTGGATAGATTATCATATATATATATCCTTTAGATATTATTAAGTAAAGCAGGCACAAGAGGCTTGTGTTGCCATTAACAAATATGCAACTATGTAATAGGGTTGCTGAGAATTCTGTGTCCTTCACTCTACGATTAAGGCTTAATCATCAGTGTCATTTCATGGAATGTGTCTCCAAACAGGCATGGCATCTGTAATCTAATCTGCCGCAGAGAGCATTGGGCTGTTTGTGATCATAAATCACACCGTGGAGAGGGAAAATGTACAAAAGGACACTAATTCAGTACTGAGTAAGAAAAATGGTGGCCCATCGTGAAAGATTCAAGATTATCTAGATTATCACTGTTTACACAAAAATGGAAACATGATCCCATCTCGTAGTTCCATTACAAAACACACTTCACACATTGAAATGAATCTAAATGATGCACCTGCACCACATACTGTATTAATAACTTCACAGGGAATCAGAGCTGACAGTTTATGAACTGTACACTGTAATCTGCTGCAGGTGAGTCTTTAAATAACAAGACACAACATGTCAAATGACAGTTTAAATTTAAGTATGCATGAAAACAAAACAGAGAAAAACACAGCGAGAATGTGATCAGGTGGGATTTATCAGCCCAAACACTCACTGGATATCCATCCATCACCCATGTCACTCAGCCTTTGAAGGTCAAAGGGCAGCTGGAGCCACTTCCAACTGTCATTGCGTGAGATTCAGCTCAGTCTATTACAGAGCCACATACACTTTAATGATCAATTTAGAATCTTCAGTTCGCCTGACTTCAATCTTTATTGGCACTTTTCCATTATACAGCTCTAGCAAAGAGAAAGGAAAGGATCTTTATTGTCATGATAGAACTGAAATTGCACAACAAGATTGCAAGGTCAGATGATCAGAGCCACTGCGACTGAGCGCGCCGCCACAGGGGACCACACTGGCCCAATGTTTTCGGGTGGAGTCAAGCTCTACTCGGCTCTCATTAGAATCAGTGAATTAAAAAGTTATATTTACCGAATCATTTAGTAAATAAGTACTTCCTGCATGACCAGAGTAGTGTTAGAACTATATAATGGATATAATAATATCCACAGGACCAGGAATCGAGCCAGGACAGTTGTTAATAACATGAGGATAAGCAGTGTAGAATGAGAGACTGACTGTCTTTTAAGTTGGTAACTATGAAGCTGGTTTCATTGCTGCAGGTGATAGCTCTATTAAACTTAAACTATTAAAAAAAACAAAACTTTAAACCTTGCACCTTCAAAATTTTTTAATAAATAATCCAGGTCCAGGCACTCAAGATGGTTTATAAAAACATAAAAGGCCTTTAATTTAGGACTCGTATCGGCTTGTACCTTCTTCAGGGTGAAGAGACACACTGAGACAAACAGTGAGTGTAATGTTAATTATACTGTCAGCGAATGTACTTTGTAACTAAAAATGTTGTTTTATCTAACGTCTGACCATATTTATTATGCATAACATATTTAACAGAACACAAGTATACTGGAGCTGTACAGTGTAGTGATGTGGAATCGAACCATGTTGATAAAAATAAAAACAAGACAAATTATCCTCTTACAGCATCAGCTCTTACTGTGGTCACAGTGGAAAATGATGTGACGTGTTGTTTATTGATTTAGCCATGTAACCCTAACCCTGCAGGGCATACGCTCCATCAGCAGGCTCAACAAACATCCCCTCCTTCCTACGCTGCCTCTGCCACATAGTGAGAATCTCTTTAGCCAATGCTTACCGATTAAATAGACATACTTCACATATTTTAAATATTAAAGGTTTGTAAAGTTTAGGAGTGGTTGCTGGCATGAATTGCTACCCATGAGTCAGTAATCCCTTTCAATACTCCTTGGAGCTTGTGCAGTCACCACGTACGGTTCACGCAGACTCAAACATGTGCTCTCATTCATCCCTGCAGAAACTAAGCCTCATGAGTACTTTAGGCAAGGGCCTTGTTTTAAAGAGGTTGCCCTCTTGCACTGCCATATTTGTACAGCAGCATAGTGATGCAGTGGTTGGCATTGTTGCCTCACAACAAGCAGGGTTAAGGTTAGTGTTAGGGTCTTCTGTGTGGAGTTTGTATGTTCTCTCCTGGGTACCACGGCTTTCTCCCACAGTCCAAAAAGCTGTTTTGCATTTACATTAGGAATAGTACCAAAATAACCAGCCCCTTCCGTTCCATTTCTTGGCACCCTTCCCTTGGGGTACCAGAGTAAAATGGTATGGTACGTTTGACCCTAACCCGAACCCAGTCAGCTCATTGAGTGACAGAAAAACATCACTCCCTTGTGTCTTCAACGCCTGCAGTCTCATACAAAGTTGACGTCTTGTTGAGACCAATGTCACTTGTCCATCATACAGTTCTCACACTACTCGGCTCGACTCGACTCTACTTGTTGTTGTTTTTGCCTTCCATTAGGGATAGTACCTGGTGCCTGGTGCTTTTCTTGGTACCTGCTCTGGCGAGGTTCCATGCAAGCTGATCCAAGACCAAAATGTGACGTCAATAGACTTAAAAATATTATGTAAGTATTTCAGTTTAGGGCCACAAACCAATGTGGTTTCGATAGGTTCGATGTCGTCGCTTGTTGTCGCACCGTTGCGACGTCACACTTTGTATCTTTCTGACACGGCAGAGCACACACTCCGCCTACCAAGTAAAAGTTCTGTTCTCAGTCGAAATGCAAGCCTGACCAAGGGCTTGAACATTCCAAACCGTACCGAAGTGTACTAAACTGTTCCATTTTTTGGCACCCTTTCCTTGGGGTACCAGGGTAAAATGGCACATAAGGTCAAGCTGGAGCTAGACCAGCTCCTCCCACGGCTGATTGACATAAAAATTTCACTCCCTTGCGACTGGTGCAAATATTCTATAGAAATTGAGTTCTACCACTAAGAAGAAGAAAAAAGACAAAAAGAAGAAAATGGCAGCAAACACCAGCCAGCCATTGTTGTCTGTTGTGTCACGTTGTGTCACGTTCGCCATGCCAGTGAGCATGGCGTCCACATGCGCTACACAAATGAAATATTACACTGACATTTACCCTCATTTGAGTATGAATGGAACTGCCGGCTCTTTGGGGACACTGAAGACGGTAAATATGACCCCGTGTGTGCTGAAGGGTAGTGCACTGAAGGGTTGTGTGCTGAAAGGGCGTGCCAACCTCTCCCAGAATAATGCTTGAAATACGGAATTCATGTAAACTTTTCCAGGCGGGAACACGACCACAAGGTATTTTATTTGCAGGCTCTTAACAAAGATGTGTTTGTACTAGACAGCACAGGGAAAGAATATGGTCAAATCCAACGATGAGCTAAAACTTTTCTTCCACTAAATGACAGTTAAGGACAAACACTGACTCCCTATTTGACACATTTTTGTAAATATTGAAGAACAGTATGATATTATCCATGTCATATCCTCTTTGATGATATTATAATCTTTGTGACTTGGAACAGAATGAGCAACGAGTGTGTAAGCTTCAAGGTTAACTCTAAAAAAAAGCTTGATAAGTTGTTTTTTTTATCGTATAATGTGACATACACTACGCACTGACACTTGTTACCATGACAACAGTCTCTGATATTCAGAGTCTGTGTGAGTGACATGAACCCAGGGGCAGCTCCTCAAGAGACACAGGCAGTAAAAACTTCATGCCTGGGATTTGTACAGGTATTCCTTATGGCAACTGCAACACTGGGTCCACTGTTATGATTCCCTCCCAGTTTTGAATACACCAGTCCCAAGCCCTTGCACCACCACTCCCACTAACGCATACAGTGCAAGCATTAACTCGTATGTCCAACGGTAAGCAGCTACCAGGCTCACTCTCACTCATGTTTCATTAATCAAATGATATGGATGTGAAAAACGAGCTATTTTAAGCTTTTGCAGCTCGACACGATCAACTACTGGTGGAGGAATAACTTTTAAGCCGATCCGGCCTGCTGAGGTTTCTCTCTGCCAACATTTCTACTCAAAGCAAGTTTTGACAAGAAAACAACCGTCTCAGTTACACATAACAAGGATTGTTGTGAATTTTAAAGTCCCTGTTTCTAATATTGATTTGAACTGAAGTGTTTGGCCCTATATCAGTATGTATCCCCACTGTCACAGAGCCTGCACAGGAGGACACTTTCAGACCTTTTACCACATAGACATGCTGTTGTTGATGTGCTGCTCAAGTCCAGCTGATATGCTGCATACCAGATTTCATCCACAACCTATCTCAGAATGCTGCACCTCTTGGCAATCTTGGCAAACCCTTGATCTACGCAAACATTGGGCTGCTATGTTATCACTTCAGAATCAATAGTCTCACAATGGAGTGTATTCCACTGTTTGCCCTCTATGGTGTGAAAACAGACTGTGCAGCACATAACATGGGCTGTTGTTTTGGCACTTTCAGACACACTTATTTCAATGAGGGAAACAAGTTGTGGTTTATAAGTTTGACTTGGATCCAATCTGAGTGTCAAATATTTTTGAGTTGGCCTCTTTTTCTTTTTTTACCTTGCACTTGTTTTTCCTCTCATTTCCTGAACATACCTTTTGAGAATTTCTGTCTTTTGTTTATAATTCACTGTAGTTGTCATGGAAAAGGTTTTGGCAGTTAAGTCTGTGGTCTTCGCTTTTCCCCAAATCAACATGAAAAACTTTTTATTTCTTTTTGTATGTGTGTGTGTTTATCTCGTGGCAGCCATGGGTGCTCATGATGACAGAGGTATTCTTATATTCTGTATATTAGCCGGTAAGTTGCTTTGTTCCTGTAGCTTGCAGAATACAGTAGCATTGGCACTATTTTTATTATATAACAGATTAATAAGAAATAATGGCAATAAAGGCAACATATGTAACTTTTGGCCTCCACTGCATTTGAAGCAATGGTCCAGAAACTTTAGCTTGTAGCACCGCGTAAGCAAGAGACCAAACCAGTTTACTGTCTTTTGTCAGCGACTTATGAGTTCATTGATCAGAATAAATATGGAACAGCTGAAACCAGTCTGACCAGTCTGGTCTCGTTTTTATTTACATCACTATCCACATCCTTAGCTCAAGTGGAAAGGGAACTTGTAATCAATGGGTTGCCGGTTTGAGCAAAGGACCCCGCTAGGTCAAGGGCTGGGGTACCCCTGAGCAATGTATCAAATTCCCTTTGCTCACTGTTAATTGGACACTGAAGATTGACCCCAGACACAGGGGGGAACATCCAGTGTAGTCCTTGTGCCAGTACCAAGGTCGAGTAAATGGGAGGGTTGCATCAGGAATGGCATCTGGTGTAAAAAAATCAAACATGCGGATCATCCAATGTGGCGACCCCTAGAGAGGGAGCAGCCAGAAGGGAGAGGGAAAAAATGTATCCACGGCACTGGAAAGGCCAGTCTTCATTCTCAGAATGCGCCTCACGGAACGCCCTCCATGATTCAAATCAGTTAGACTTTAAGAGCAGACACCCTCCTCCTCCCCCTTATTATCTGTAACAGAAGCCTTTAATGGGAACTAGAGCTGCAGCTCAGTCCATGGTACTTATCATGCTGGACCCATCTGCAGCCTTTCATACAGTGATCGCCTGCATCCGGATATTTCCTTTGCTCTGTGTTACGGGCATCTTGGGAAATTGCTATCTGGGTTTGAATCCTGTCTCGCTCAGTACGTTTCCATGCAAAGTTAAGTCCCGTCAATCGCCATTCCGAGTTTTCCTACCATCCATTACCTTAAAAATATCACTACTACATATACTGGTCTGAATTTCCCCATGTTTTTGTCTCTGTTTTATTCTTCTGTGTACCATCTTCCTCTATTACGTCTGGGTATTAGCATGAGCAGAGCGACAGGGCCAGCTTGAGTCTGACTCAACTTCCAGTCACTTTATCTGGGTCTGACTTTGAGAAATTCAAATTTAGTAAAAATTCCTATTCTCAAAAATTCCTCTTTTTTTCCAAAGTCATGAAAATGTACTGACTGGGTGCTGGTTCAAAGCTACGGCCCCAGAGGGGCTGCTTTGTGATGTGCACTATTTCCTTTTCCTTTTCTGTGATGTAAAGGGTCAACAGGAAACGGATTCAATACACACTAGCCCATAGAGAGATCAGATGTACACGGCCAATAAAACGATTTTCTCCTCCGCATGTATGTATACTCGGACTCGGAAAGTTGTCCAATGGCCTGTTTTAGTCGGACAACGGCCTTAGCTAATCTGGTATCATTCCCACCAGATCACCCCCATATTCTGTTTGCCTCTCACATGGGTAAGGGAATCTCACCTTCAACTACACTTCTTTAAACCTGAAATATTTATCATCCCACCTAAACAATTTCTCCAAAGCAACATCGAAATAAAAGCTGCAACCTGTGTTAAACAGACCCTCAACGTCCCACGATGTCGGGTGTGTATGCTGAATGGCTATACTGCAGATGTATGCTATCACTAACTAAGGAAGCTGGACAGATACAATTATAAATGTCAGAAAAAGTTGAATACAATGTTTCTAGTTTCTGTAGTTTGAGCACACTAACATACATTGTTTGTAGTTAGGGTAGCAGAATAAAGATAATAACAAAAAATGATAATAATAGATAGACTAATAGATACGTCTTCAGTATCTCTCTGCCATCCAAGGTTGGGAGAAACCTAAGTGTAATCTTATCCTCATTTGACCATGTTGCCTATTTTATTCCACTGCTCAGTCTTGGCTCCTGCATTTCTCCAAGAGACGTCATCTGACACGACCATCTGCACACAAGGCACTCTCAGTGCCGAGTGGTTCCCTGAGAGTGAAACACGCTACCAGAGTCTATCAGAGCAGGAGCGTCAAGCTCTTCTGTGACCTCCCAACTGCACCTACTGTGCACTTCTGGTCCACTATGTCTTATTTATTATGTCCCTTGGATAAAAATCAACCATAAAAATGGTTGCCAAAAAGACTGCAGTGGTAGGAACCACACACACATTCACATTTGTTTGTGGTTCTCTGTGATTTCTCGGCACAGTGTCATCATTTTAGTGACAATGAGCAGGAGATCTGAAATGTTCTTCAAATCATCTATGTGTACTTTAAAAAGGTTTAAAGACTGGATAACATACATTTAGAAAGGTAGTTGGTTTCCATGCTGTAGTTACTGTGCTATTTACCCTTACTTACTAACTTTGTGCTATTAGAAGTTTTCCTTTATTACATAGTAGTGGAAGGTATTTGTTTTTAATGAAAACAGAGCCGTGTGGGTGTAGCCTTAGCTGAATGTTGCCCTGCAGTTATTATGGTGGACATTCACTCAACAATTTTAATTTAATACTGACCAAATGCAAACGGGAGTTCTTGTTGTTTCACTCCAACTGTGTATGAGTAAATCATCTGCAATGTAAAGACAGAGCTCACAACACTGCTCGGCTTGACTCAACTCGACGCTACTCGAACCTTTTTGATTTTCCACGAGTGATATTACCTGGTGCTTTTTTTAGTACCTGCTCTGACGAGGTTCCGAGCGAGCTGAGCCGATAAAATGTGCACAAATTGATTGGTCAGAGAGTGATGTCACTGGAAAAGTCACGAGCGAGAATGAAAGCGCACAATGCCAAACTGTAGATCATGTTTTCAGAATAAACATTTAGCAAGGGAATTTCTAAAATCTCAATATTTGCCAGAGGAGTCTGGTGTATTTAGTGACAGCACTGCTCAACGCTGGTGATGGTGAGCTGAATTACAACCACGTTCAGCTGTATTTCAGTGTCAGTGTCATACAGGAAGTACACAACTATTTTGTGAAGAAACAGTGTAATTAACACATTCTTATGATTCAGTACACCGAAAAGACCTTCACTAGTTTGTATCTAGAACTGTATCATAGAAAAGCGTCATAAATGATAAAGGCTGCACATACACTGCTACATTTTCATTTGAAAACTTGAACACAATCTGCGTTCATATCAACATTTCAATTGCCTATATGCATTGACTATATATATATACTTACATTACTTGTCATTAAGGGGATTCAATTAGTGTTGGTTTTAGCAGTTAGGGATTCAAAATGGCCTAAAAGGTAAAAGGTGGAGCTCTGCTGCATCAGTGTATACAGCCTCTGCTAAATTCATCACTAAACACTCTTGGTAACTTTTACCAGAGTTTAATGGCTTAATGAATACCAGGAAGAGGCTGTTGTGTATCAACACATCTTAACACATATTACACAGTACAGAGAATTAGACAGAATTAAAAAGTGATGTGTACGTGTACAGCACATTTCATTTTGCGTCCATGTAAACAGTGATTGGTGAGTTGAGTTGTGGCCGCTAAGACCAAACCAAGAAGCAAATTCAGATTATTGTTTTTGGAGCTTTGCAACACAAACTATGACAGCAGCATTTTTACACGTCTCTATTGTTGGGCCTGTAAAACCTCTAAAACCTCTAAACCTGTAAAACACAGACATCCTGAGCACATTTGAAATGACAATAAAGAAGTGTTGATGTAGCACAGTCTTCATGCCTTTCATCTTGACTTTGATCGTACGTTAAAAACCTTATATCGTGACTAACGTCGTTGCTATGACATTGTCAACTGTTTTTCTGTGGACCCTCCTGCAGTGTGTGTGTGCGTGCGTGCGTGCGTGAGTGAGAGTGTTCATTGTTGTGCATGCCTGTAACAACCGGCAACAACCAACAACCCCCATCTGCCCTCCCCCTTCCTTTTTGCCTCTTACGCAAAAAGCATTGGAAGATTGTGATTTGTTGAAGTCACCCCCTCCCACTTGGGGGGGTTTCACTTATTACGGCAGCTCGCAGGCGGAGTCGGTTTCCCTGAGAGATAAATTGTGTGTGGTACAATTGGTCGAGACGGGTACGAGTGTGTCCTTTCGCGTTTCCTGTGAGGGACAAGCCAACAGTCTCTAACCCGCCACCACCACCGGACTCCAAAACCACCACAACACACACTATCCTTTTGTTTTTGACCTGAGACAACGAGAACATGGCGGGAAATAAAGACAGTGACGGCGGATGGGGGAAATTTGTGTGGAATTCAGAGAAGAGAGAGTTTCTTGGACGCACTGGATGCAGTTGGTGTAAGTAAACCTTCTTCTTCTTCATGTTCGACCGATAACTGTCAAGAACCGTCGAGTTGAACATGTTTCAATGTAGCCAGCGAGGCGTCAGTAAAGTCAGTAAAACGCTGGTGGTGTTTTCTTGATAATTTTATTCACATTTCTCCTCTGACTGTGAGTCAGGCGACACCTGTTAGAGCTCAGTGGCCGCGACACGCTGCGTCGTGACTCCGGCGTTTTTAAATGGAGGCTGCGCGTGAAGGAAGGGGCAGAAAGACGGAGGCAAAAAGTTGAGTCGGTTAAATCACAAACTCCTCCCGTGAAACATGAAACCATGAGTTCCGCTGACTGCACATGCTACAGGTCGCGTGCTTGGCATCAATCAACGACGAATTCAGCGTTTTCTCCATTTCGCTGCTCGGTCAATGTTCGGTAATGTCGGGGAAACGGTGTAAAACATGTTGACCGGTGTTTCCTTTTCCTCTAAATGACGTCGTGCTCAAATGAGAAGGCTGTGGTGTCAACATGAAGGACGTCATCTGCCTTAAAAACATCACAACCGTCCGTGTTTTTGTGTCTGCAAAAACCACAAGATACTCCGTTTAGTTTGATTGTGTTGTTTAAATATCGGATCACATTTTAAATGGACACGTTCACACCATTGGAAATAAAATCTCATCTTAAACGATTACTCAACAAGCGAAACAGTGCATGTTGTAGTTGATTAATAATCGAGTAATAGTTGCAGCACGTGAAATGAGCATTAAGAGGAAAGATGGAGCAAAAATGTATAAGTCGCACTGTAAATGAATGGGTCTGGCTCCGTTCTACATGTATATATATATATATGTATATATATATACGTATATATGCTGTTTAAAGCTAACATCAAACACAGTGTGGAGTCAAATGAAAAGGTGTTTTTTTCCACTCTTCTCGAGCCTTTGATTAATAAACGTCCTTTGTGAAAAGGTCACCCTGAAGGACAGTGAGTGTGGTGGGCAGGAGGGAAAGTTGTTGTCTGACCACTCTGCTAATGTCGCCTCTCTGTTAGAGGAGCACAGCTTAATAAACATGATAAATATCTTGTATTTCTTATTATTATTATTCCTCTGTGTTAATGAGCCTCATAGCTCATGTGGGGCCTGCTTTAGTCTTTCACTCAAACCTCAGATCATCGTTTTAAAGACTTTGAAGACGATGTTGATTTGATGGTATAACTGCACAGCGTTCCAATCCATAGAAACCGTTTTACTTCTTACCAATAAAACGGGCTTTTTTTGCCCCCCCCGTGTTAGAGACAGTCGACAGACAGACCGACACCACGGTGCAGGAGCAGATCACGACTCACATGTCTCCAGGGCCGCACCTCCACCCCCCCCCCCCCCCCCCCCCCCCCCCCACCGTTCATATTCATACAATGAATGCACGACACGAATGAAAAGTTTAAAATCTTCCTTTAAATCAAACATCGTGTTTCCCGGTGAATGTTGCTATTAACCGGTCATTAAACAGGAGTCGTGCCGCGCTCGTGTTCGCCACCGACAAACACCAAAGCTGGGCTTTTATTTTCTTTCCATCGATTGAAGTGTTTCTTGTAATATCAGCAGCTGTGTTGTTGTTGTTTCTCTGACAGTGAGCATGTGTTATTACTGTGTTTGTGCGTTAGTCGTGACAGACTGATGTCGCACTATGTAAAAAAAAAAAAAAAAAAAATGAGAAAGTGCTCTAAAAAGCAACAGGTTATTATGGTGTGTCTGTGTCTGTGTGTGTGTGTGTGTGTCATTGAGTTGTTGGCTCATGGTCAATGTAAGAGCTTTAAAATCACATTAAAAAGCTAAATAGTGACGTGAAACCGTGGCTGTTAATGAGTTGTGTTAAAAAAAAGGAAATCAGGAAACGTGTGTTTTTAATGTGTTTTTTTATGACGCAGCTGCTGTTTTTTTTGTTTTTTTTTGTCTGTGTGGAAATGTATTGTAAAAGCTGCTGCTGTTAGACCTTTGGTTGCTTTGGGGAAAAAACAGTCACATACATGTGGCGTGAACGTGGGGACTGTGCTGCAGCAGAAGTGTGGTGGGGGAGGTGCTCTCCATTCAAACTCTCACCACTAGTGGGCCAAGCTTCTGTGCTATTTACATCTGTGGGCAGCACAGTTGATATGTGGCCTTCACTGACTACAAAATGGTGTTGCTGCGTCGCACTGACTCAGAGTTGAGCTTGTGTTCTCAAATCTCAGGTGACTGATTTTACCACAGCTCGTGTTCCACATTTATGAGCTAACGCATGGAAAAACAACTATTATCTATTATTATCTCTCATATACTCATTTATCAATGCATTACTTGGTTGTGAAACGTCAGGTTACAGTTTATTTATAGAGCATGTTTCGTACGACCACTGTTGACCAAAGTGGGGAAACAGACTTCAAATGCAAATTATAAAAATGAGACAATACAAAAACTTAACATGCAGCACAGTAACTAAAACTTTAAACTTCACTACACACGACTCTGTTTTGGTTCATGAACACATTTAGCCCCATATCCACTTGTCCATATCCTCGCTACGCCTACATTTTTAACCCTAAAGATGAAGAACTTCAAAAACACTGCTGAAAACTATGGGACTTCATTTTAGTGTGGACCTCTGAAAACGATGACGCAGTGTTTCACCTCCTCGTCAGAGTTGTAACAGAAATCTTTGCTCCACAGAACGTCAGAAAACGGTCATCGTTCTTGATACATTTTTAAAATAGTTGCTGACTAATTGAGCAAAAGATTAATAATCAATTCATTATTGCAGCCCTAAAAAAACAAATATCTGCAAATGAAAGAATGGGCCCCATGATTGCATCGACACACACACACACACACACACACACACACACACACACACACACACACACACACACATCTAGTGTACCTGAATACTCACATGATGTATCTTTCAGATGTTTTAGCGTGGATAGGATGTAGCATGGATGTAGCTTCAAACTCAATGTCTCGAGGCAGTTGAACAGTCAGAAAATGATGATCCACAATTGTCTCAAACCACATGAATAGAATATTAAAAAGAGTGATTCATGTTGTAATCAATTACCACTTCATTATAATTGCAGCCTGGATAACAGTCATTGAGCACAATGGTCTAATAGAAGTGAACAGTCTGTCACACTTCCCTTCACATGCATCCAAAAATCCTGTCTTTGAGACAAATCTCACACCAAAGTTTGAATCACACAGAAATGGTGCAGTCGTGCTCCACAGGAAAAACATTGGTGTAACAATGTTAGCAGGTGTGGTCATATCTCAACATCAAATCAAGAGTTTCTAACGTTTAACATTTCCCCTACGCTTTACTCGTGCATTCAGAAAAGGTGAGCATGACAATGCCTCCGCTGGGTGCTTTTGCTGTTGTGGTACAAGAGAAACTGCCTCTTGTGCACCGTGTGCACCGTGTGCAGAGTAAAGGATGTTGCTCTGGATCTCGTGCTGGAAACACTGCTCACGTGTTTGTAGCGTAGCTATGGCATGGACTGAGTAGGCCGAGCGAGCTGACTGAATTTCCTCCCCACAGTTTGACTGTCTGTGGCAGGAAATAACGAGGCTTTGGCGCTGAACCCGCCAAACTGGTTTCACAGTGGCTGGTCTGAAAAGGTGGAGGAAGTAACTACTGCACCAACAGCAAATAACGTCAGGAACACTGATAGTCAACTAGCACGGCTCTCTGTTTGGACATGAAGGAACCTGACAACAAGCAACAGTCTGTCACTGACATTGTTGGCCGATCTTATCTGTTTTTATATCACAATTGTTCTCAAAGACGTCATAGAGTTAGTGACTTTTTACCATTGTTCCATCCCCACCACCCCCCCCCCCCCCCCGGCTATGCTCATTGACCAGTATCACGTGACACATCTGAAGTCAAGTCAATATGAGCTGGCTTCATAGTAGATGAGGAGCTGCCGCTAAATAAGGACTCAAAATCTGCCTTTGACGAAAGTACATATAAAAGTCTTATTCTGAAGCTATGAATCCAAACAACTTCAATTTTAAATATTCATGAGAATAATATTCCGTTTCTGTCTAAATGTACCCTCTGGATCTCGCTGTTGACAGTATTGAACAATAGGCCAGAGTTTTTAAATGCAATAGTGTGTTTTAAAATGGCTCAAATAGGAAAAATAAATGTTGATAGGCTGGATATTTTCACCAGTATGTGTTACAATCATGAACTAAACACTAAATAATGAATGAGATTTAATATTGACCTAATAAAACCAAGTATTTTTTTCACTGATTTTCTAATACTAACAGTGCTATACTGCATATATTAACATACTGTATGTTCATAACTCTCCCAAGAGTTTCATGTTTACGTCAGATGATCTCTTAAGTGCAGAGAATAAAGTATAGTTATGTGTGTGTGTTGCTCTATTATAGGATTAGATTAGATTAGATTAGAGAACGGTGAATTTGAACCATAGCCATATGTTGTTTGTGGAGACGTTAAATACCATTTCAGTGTAACATGTCAGAGTTGTGGAACAGTAACAGTATCACTGGAGAGAAACAACAATAGAAGGAAACATATAACACAAAAGCCAGTGAGAGGACAGACCCTCATTTGTAGAGCGTCTTCTCCTTTAATAACCTAAATGGGAAAGAAAGAGACAAACAACGTTGGCAAATGGGAATGTTTTGTGTGAAGTGATCACAGATGAAGCCAGAGACGTAGAAACCCAAGGCTGCTTTTGTTCATTTATGCGTCTGACTGATGGAAGTGGCGACATAATGGGGGAAGGATCTCGTGTGACTGGAATGATGACTGACTCACCCTGTTGTACTGGAACTGTAGCCCTCCCACTGTTGCATAATTAGGGTACAACTTAAATTGGGTTTTTGAAGAAAAAAACCCAAACAACCTTCATTGTTCTTCGATGTTTTTGTCTTTAAGAGAAATAAAGAGATCAAACTGTGTGGAGTTCATTTATGGAAGATCTATTTAATGCAGTTCTCTTTTGTCCACATTGAACTCTTCAAAGATCAGGTCTCTCTTACAGAGACTTGGATTGACCATTTGTTTTTCAGCACTCAATATGAGATTTAAAGTTTCACATCAACAACACACAATGTCAAATATGTTACATTAACGTACGTAACGTAGCAGGATAATCAGAAAAGGTTGTTTTTGGTCTCTGCTATCATTGGAGACGTTCTGTTTTCAGCTTGTCCATATCTCTAGAACACTTTGAGACTCAAGGATAATCTTAGTAGATTTTGGTCATTTCTGGTCAAGGTGACTGTGACCTCACAGTAACTCAAGGATTCATACACTAATTATTAGAAAATACATTTGGAATAGTTGTTCAGTTGTAATTATTTTCACGTTTCCTTTTTTCCTCCCACAGTTAAAATCTTCACGTTCTACTTGGTTTTCTACGGATGTTTGGCTGGAATCTTCATCGGGACCATTCAGGCTTTGCTGCTGACTTTAAGTAACTACAAGCCCACCTACCAGGACAGAGTCGCTCCTCCAGGTAAATGAAATCTTTTTAAAATGAGCTTATTATGTGACGGTGAAGAGATGGAGGATTTAGTTTTTGGCTCCGTCACCTTGACGATGTGATAGTGGAGAGTGTGTTGGGGTGTGCCTTTAAGCTGTTACTCTATCAGAAGTCTGTCTGACCTTAGATAGGTTTTCAGCCATTTTGTCCTTCACTCCTCTCAGCCTGTCAATGTTTCTCCCCTCAGGCTACAGGGGAACGGTGGAAGCTTTTACACCCACTGTGACTGAAACAATGATTATGTGTCACAGCCTACATGTTTACGTACTTAAGAACAGAAGCCAGAAGTTTGTAAAAGAAAAAGATTGTGTTTGGTCAGAGTTTACAGAGGCCGCTAATCCCGTTCTTCTGAGAGTTATTCCACTCTCTGCTCCAGTAACAACCATCATTTACTGTCTTGTTTTTGCTTGAATAGCACATGCTGCAGCCTTGCTGGTATTTTTAGCAGGCATTGTAAGCGACCGGCCGCATGTACACGAGTTTTGTCCGTCACTTGTTAACAATCAAAGAGCAGCCCGGCACAGCTACAAAGTAAGTGCCCAGCGCTTTGAGCTGAAGTGAGTTTCCAGCAGTGGCACGATAAGGGAAGCAGAGAGTAGTTAGGCGTTTTTTTTTTGTTTTTTTTTTCCCTCTGAGCTGCCTCTCACTCTGGGGCTAAAAGTTTCCATTGTGAGAGAGAGAGAGACACACATGTGAGTGTGGATGGGTGGGGGCAGGGGACTGGTGAACTTTCACAAGCCTCCACCAGCAAACTCGAATAACGAGATGGTAGTTCTCTCCCGCGCTCTGCTGCACATCTTACTTCAACCTTGCTGCTAATCTACAACAACAAATGAACAGAACCGTGAGCCTGATAAACGTTCATAATTGTTGTGGTGTTGATTTTTTCTCTCTCCACGCCTCTCACTCATCTTATTCTCCCCATGCCACGCCTCACTGAGGTCTGTGGAAAAGTACTGCCGTAAAGAGCTGACGGAGACTGTCTGAGGAAATCCCCAAGACCCTACAGTGTGCGGTCCTAAGATAATAGAGCAGGGACCCATGGTGTCTCTGGGCTCTATAAAGAAAAGCTCACATGATAAACAGGAACTTTACTACTTACATTTTTGTTTATACAAAACAGATTCAACTTCATTTAAAATGCTGTCAGTGAAATATTTGTGGTGAAACTTAGGTCTTGACTTTTTTCTTGATGTTGGTGTTTTTTTTGTGTTTGTCAGATTTTTCACTTTCTTAAATGCAAATATGTTGTGCTTAATTTAAAATAAATAGAATTGCTCCGTGTAACAAAGAAATCATTCAATCTAAATCATTTTAGTTCCGTGGACAAATGATCTCAAATGATTTTTAACATTTAATGACATTTTATGGACCAAACGACTAATTTAATAATGAGATGAATTAAGAAAATCAAGATTTGCTGCAGCATTTGATTTGACCACTGTCCTTGTCGCAGTGTTGAATTTATTGTATAAAGTGTGTTCGTCTCCACTACGCTAGGTGGTGCTACGCCCCCTTTCACCTTGTTAGTATTAAGCGCCATTCCGTGTCCAGTATTTTATGTATTATTCAATTCTGTAAGCAAACAGAGCATAAACTCAGTCACAGTCATTTTAATTCCAATATCTGAGTATGTTATATGTTATGTTAAGATTTTATCCTAGCATCATGTAAACATGTGAGAACACAGTAGCAAGTGAATGTTCTGTTTCAGACAATTCTCCTGCTGCTTGCGAACGTCACATATTCATTTTAAACTCGGGAAAATATCGCATTTTATTGACATTTTCTGAAGTTGAATATCTGAAAACTGCTTCAGAGATCTGCAGGTGCCCAAGAAAATCTATTAGAAACCGTTCCAGTGTCTACGACACTCGATCCAATCCTTTCCACTCGTGAGATTAGGCTGTTTGTCGGTAAATAAGTGGCAACCTTCGCCACTAGATGTGTTTATGAGTTGAAGGGGAGTGCTGACAGCAGCAATAGACAGGAAGTAAGCCAAAAACAATATCTATAGTCAATACATTACCTTTTGTATCGTTGAATCAAAACAATGGTCTCTGTCTTTCAGGTCTGTCACACACCCCACGCTCAGAGAAATCTGAAATCGCTTACACTCGGACTGAACCGAGTACATACATGCCGTATGTTAGCAGCATGAAGAAACTCCTCGAACCGTATGAGGCTGGCGTTCAGACTGATGCCATGAGATTTGAAGACTGTGGAGGCAAGTATAAGCCAATCATCAATCAGGGATCGTCATACACTCTGGCTGATCCCTGATGGGTATGTAACTACCGTCAATTGCAATTTGATTTGTTAAATGATCAGTCCTCAGAAGAAAGTTGAATATTTCCCAGTGTTTTATCTCGTCCTAATGCGTCTGTCTGTACCACGCAGGCGTTCCTAACACGTACACTGACCGTGGAAGTCTGGATAATGACCTAGGACAGAGGATGGCCTGTCGTTTCAGCAAGTCTTGGCTCGGCAGTTGCTCCGGGGAGAGTGATGACACTTTTGGGTTCAGGGAGGGAAACCCCTGCCTTATTGTCAAGCTCAACAGGATTGTCAACTTCAGACCAAGGGTAGGTTTACAGCACGACTCTGCACAGCTGTTCAAGTCCATTAAAGATTCTTTAAAAATGTTTGGACCATTGAAGTGAAACATGTCCGGTCGCTATTTTTCCGTACAGAGCTCCCCCTACTGTTTTGGAGGACATATTTTTACAACATCACTGTAAACATTGTCTCCCGCTTTATTCTCATTAGCAACTTGCACCAATTTGGTATAAGTCTCTGCTAAATTCAGGATTTGGTAATTACTTAACCACTAGTACAGCTTAAGGAAATAAGAGCGAGTTTGCTGCTAGCTGATTGTTAGCTAACTTTGGTTACCCAGACCAATTCACACAATCTAGTCGTCGGTATATCGCATTAGCCCAGCACCACCAAAGCATTCCCACAAAAGCTGTTTGGAACATTTAGTCAACGCAAGAAACAGTTAAGGAGTCATCGTTAAAGAAAATGGTGGATTGTAACTTTCAGAACCCTTTCTTGTCCTGTAGTGGTATCATCCTCTATATACAAGCTATTTAACTCTGTGTGTTAGAGTTAAATAGGGAAGGTGTGAACATTTAGTAATTACTAAAGTCATGTAATTGCTAGTAAAGGTGGTGCAACCTATTTTAATTTAGGAGTAACTTAAAGCTGATACTGTTTGACCTTAAATGCATAAATGTGAATGGATTTGTTGGTTCACACCTGTGCGCTAATGTTTGGATAATGCATGATATGATTGGCTGGTTCTCCCACTGCCACTTGCCCCCACAAACAAAGCCAATGCGCGATGCTGCCCCACTCAAAGTGAATGAGCTGCGTTTTGTGTTGAAGCCTTCGCCACGTACCTGTGAATGCTACATAACCGTCACCCACTCCATTATTCAGCCACCCTCTCTATCTTTCAGGTTCCTACTAACAATGACTCACTGCCAGCGGCTCTGCAGATGAACCAAAATCCCAACGTGATCCCCATTTACTGCAAGAACAAGGTATGTTTGATAGGACAGCATCTGGGTGTGATTTCCTCAGCGTGAACACTGTAAAGATTTCATTCAACCATTGTGTTCGCAGAGAGAGGAGGACGTGAACAAGCTCGGACCGATCAATTACTTTGGCTTAGGCGGTGGCTTCCCCCTGCATTATTACCCGTACTACGGCAAAATGCTGCATCCCCAGTACCTGCAGCCCCTGGTGGCCATTCAGTTCACCAACCTCACACTGGACGAGGAGATCCGCATCGAGTGCAAAGTATACGGAGAAAACATTGACTACAGCGAGAAGGACCGCTATCAAGGACGTTTCGATGTCAAGTTCACAATCAAATCGTGACCTCAGCCGCGACAAGCGTTCTCATTTTAGAAACAAATAAAATGTAGAGAGAATTCAGAGAGTTGAGAAAAAAACAAAAAAACACCACTAGTCTTTTGAACATTCATAATATACAGGACCTACACTTAATCTGTGTGCTTTACACTAGGCTTTTCTGTGTGTTTGTCGAGGGTTAGAATGTAAAATACAAAAAGTAGCAATAGCAAATATTTATTCTACTGTAAATGAAAATATTCCTTGAGCCATGGGATGTGTTCATCTATTACTGTAAAACCGCAATTCCACTACTGACGTGTAGCGTGTTTCTGTCCCCAAAACTATTTCATCCTGATGTGGTTTCTTTATATATTTTTGGAGTGTCCAGTGCCGTAGTCTTGTCCTGTTGTAATCTCCACTTGTCTTATGTCAGCTTCGATGGTCCAAGGTGTGTGTGCGCGCGCGTGCTCGTATCTGTGTGCAGATGTGTTAAGTGTATGTGAGCGAGTGGAGTGTGCGTTAATGTGCTCTGATTCATTCAAATACAAGCATGGTACTCTGAACCTTGAAGGCCCATGTGTGAGTAAATAACAGCGCTTCATGGAATCTTTTTGTTCTGTTTTGTTTTTGCGTCCGTGTGTGTTTCTTTATCCGACTTGTTCAGGTTGACTGTGCATTATTGTTCACCGTTACTTTGCCGTTCACTTCAGCTGTAGGATTTGATTTGACGTTTGTGTTTGATGCGCTTACATCTGTTCATTCTTAATTCATAGTGTAGAGCTTTGTGGGTCCAGCCTAGACGACTGTCACCTCCATGGAATAACAGTGGCAACTCAGTGCTTTGAAATCTGTTTTGCTGGCGACATCACATGAGGTGATGTCACTTACTATTGAATGTTTTAGCCATTTTCATGGTGGAAGAATTTTATATTTATGCAGTTGTACATTTTTTTTCTTTCAAAGTGTAATGTATGAATCCAATACCAAAGTCGCTGGTCAAAAGGATTGAGAATATCAGAGGCAATGCAGTATCCCGTGTAATGAGATGTTTAGTTGGTGTGAAAATACTTATTTCAGTGTTGAAGATCAAAAACACTTGTCAGGAGTCTGCTCTTGTCACTTTATTTAATCTGCAAAAGGCTGAAACAAATAAACAGAAAAATGAGACAACTGTTAAGTCCATGAGTTTGACGTCTTCTTCGCGCTCATCCGTCCAAAATCCTGAAGAAATACTTCACCTGGAAAAGACAAAAAAAAGAAACTTAACAGCAGCTGCATTCACTCATGGGCCACATTGTTAGGTACACAGGGTAGGAGACTTATTTGCTGCTGCTGTAGACCATCTGCTTTGAGGTTAAGCTCGTGCCTTCAAAGACGGTCTTCTGCATCACTTGGTGCCGAGTCGCGATTCGATATGCTGTTGTCAATAACCCATTTGTTTCAGTAATCTCCAAAACGTGTTTTGACTAGGTCTACGTGTCAGTCATCACAGAGATACTAATGTCAATTTAACCTTCTCGTACATTAGAGGTTAAATACAAAGAGAAATTCAAACTAGTCTCTCAAACATGTCTGTGAAGGTTCTCAGTCATGCAGGTCAGTGGAGATGCAGACTACTGGACCTGCTCTTTGGTTCTGATCAATCTCAGAAATGAATTAGCTTCTTCAATAATCAACAATAACACTCTGCCATTCTCTGTAAACCCTTAAGATCATTGTGGGTGAAAGTCTCAGTAGATGAGCAGTTTTTAAAAGACCAGCCAACAAACATGATGCAACATTCAATGTCACTTAGATCATCTTTCCTCCTTTTTCCTCTTTTCTTTTTCTGATGTTCTCACTTTGAACATTTGGACCAGGACTACATGCCTAATACAGTGCGTTGCTCCCAGTGATTTGACATTTTTGCTGTTAGCCTTGTGTTGCTCTCGGCTAACGTGGTGGCACCGCTCGTCCAGTTCATGCATATGCTCGTCCTGCAGATTCACTTGCTCTGTCACCATAGCTTGCATTTGCTCCAGTTTTGGAAATGGTGGAAATGCTAGCTCTGTAGCCACACAGCCATTGTGAGCAGTAAAGGAGTAATATCTCTTTTTTTCATGCCGTGCACTATAAAACTGTCATGGTTAATAAAAAGTAAGCTTCTGAGACACACGCTCACCCAACCACAAGTCCAGCCGATTAGATATTTGCAATAGCAATTAGTTGAACAGGTGTACTTAATAAAGTGACCAGTGATTGTGAGTAATAAAGGAGTACTTCCTCCTCTTTCAAAGCCCCTTCTTGGCCACTATGTCTTAGTCTTGGGAAAATGGCAGCTCAGTCAGTCACAGGCTAATGATTAACAAGGAGGCATTTGTCCAGGCCACAGATCAGGAGTTTTCCTGAACAATGACGCTGAACGGGTCAGACCCCACTCTCTGTAAAACAATGGGTTTGTTTCAAATCCCTCTGTCATTCTTGTTCCTCAACACCAGTGTGATCTGAGGTGGCCCCAGCCCACAGAGCGGAGTCATGGGACTCGGCTTCACACGAGTTGAGGGGGTTTTGTTCTTGGCGAGACGCAAGGTAGCGACTTATGCACGAGCTGAGAGACAATGAGGGGGGAACACATGCACACACCAGAGGAAGTGGGTGTGCTGAGTAGCACACATGTGTCAGTGAGACACCACCCACCTCCAGAACCCCGTCCTCGGGGAGGTCCGTACAGTGAACCGCGTTCTTCACCCTGTCTTTGCCGTAACGAGCGCGCAGCGTGGTCGGGCGGAGATGCCGAGCAATTTCCTGTTAAATGACAAACATAAAAAATAAAACATTAAACATGATGATAAATGAAACCTCTTCAATCCAACAGTTTGTGAACAAATGAACATCGTGTTCAGCACGAGGGTGATGACTCGGCAGCTCAACATGTGATCATGTAGAGGAAGTGACTTCATGCTGACACTTAACAAAACTTACACTCTGAATATCAGGAGTATAAGGAACATGTTAAACTGTAAAAACAATGCAATGGGTGAAAAAGCCTTCATTTATTTATTCACTAAAACATTTAACGTTTTGTGACTTTTTCAAGGAACAACATTTGATCGTGATCACATTATTTTTGAACGTGACGACCAAATACAGACTGATGAGAATAGCAGGAAAACTAGAAACATGTGTTGTGGAAACAATAGTCTGACTATTATTCACCGTAAGTGTTGTCGTTACTTTCCCCTGTGAGAGTGAACACACAACATTCCACACTTTTCACTCTCACTTTTCTGTGGTTGTTTATTTTTGCACTGACATAAACGCAGACAAGCCACGACACAAAGACACAACTGGTACTTCAGGTTTCAGTGTAGTGAGGTTGTATGACACACTGACACACAGTCACACCATAGTTGCTTATTAAAAGGAAAACAAAAGGATTACGAAATACGAGATAAAGAAAATCTACTCCTTCCTAAGTTTACAATATGTTCAACTTTATCTCACAGTTGACTGCATGGAAGTCCACTGGGAACACTGGGAAACTTGGTGTTTTAAAATGGCAGGGACACAAGAGCCGGTGGTTTCCTGCTGCCACTGACGTCCATCCACACAAAAGACTTAGAAAAGAACACTTTTCAAGTTTCTGATGGAGGATGGAGTGGATTTACAACTCCTTTACACCATGATGTCAAACTGAGGGGAGGGAGAGAGACATAGAGTGAGGGAGTGAGTGAGTGAGGGGGGGAGAGAGAGAGAGACAGAGAGAGAGAGGACGAGAGAGTGAGGGAGAGGGGGAAGAGAGAGAGAGTGAGGGAGAGGATGAGAGAGAGAGACAGAGAAAGGGTGAGAGAGAGACAGAGAGAGAGAGGATGAGAGTGAGGGAGAGGGGGAAGAGAGAGAGAGTGAGGGAGAGGATGAAAGAGAGACAGAGAAAGGGTGAGAGAGAGACAGAGAGAAAGGGTGCGAGAGAGAGAGGAGAGAGGGGGAGAGAGAGAGAGAGGGAGGGAGACTTAAAGCGTAAACTAAACAACGCCTCTTCTTCAACTAACTCCACCCCAATGCCAGAATATGTAAAATATGGGCTGAGACGTGAGTGAGGGGGAGTGGTCTGGTAGTGAAATCTGACACCAAGTTGCAGCTCGCTGTGCTTCACTTGGTGGAGAGAGATGGGGGGGGGCCTCACAGGGCCTCACGGGGCCTCACGGGGCCTCACGCTGATTAGACAAGAGAGTGATGACAGAGTGTAACAGTGGTCTAAAATAACCAATGATAGCTGGTGTTTGAGCAGAGAGATGAAGAGTAAGAGTAAGCAGATCAATATCACAATATGTAGAATTTACATGAGAGGTTCTCAAACCTTTTCTACTCAAAGCAACAACATTATCACCAACGTTAAAATACAGTGGTGGAATACAGACAGAGGCAGATTTATTCTTAATAAGATCATTTAATCATCCTCCTCTTCCTCACATATACTTCACACACTGGTATAGTGAAATTAGATTAAGATGGAACGAGAAATAAGGTGACTCTATTTATTATTATTATTATTATTATTATTATTTTCACAAACCCTGGTATCAACAGTAGAACAGTAGTTCTGTTAGATGGCAGCAGCTGTTGAGTTTTGATTTAAATGTCTTGTTACTTTTAAATCCTGTAAATATCATGTATTTGTTTATGTACCACACGTCCATGAGGTACAAAATGACAACTTAATTAATTGCATTTAGTCCAGTTTTAAGGATTATACACTGGTTTTCAACTGAAAACAGTGGTTAAAGTTTCTCTTTACGTAGATTTAATCTGGACGCCTGTGGATGCTGATTGACTGACGTATTGAATTACAGCGTTTGAGTCACGTATTTGAATTCAGGGTCATTGCTATATTCTAAGCTGCTTCCAAACAAACCAACAGACACAATTCCCTCAGCTTTTCAAGCATCTTCTCATCACTACACAATATAAATAACACAAACACACACTCTTGGAGCACTTGTTTGTCAAAGCAGCCGCGTGTTTCCTTTTAACATGAGACACTCCCAAGGTCAGACCTGGGCTTTTCTTGCCCTTTCATCCTCTGTGTCTCCAGGAAACACAACCCTCCCACAGGGTCCACCTTAAAGTGAGGGACAATGTGTGAATAATTCATTCACAGGGACGACGATTAACTCGAAAGGAATGTTAATATTGTGTAACATACATAGTGAAAATCATGTGACCTTTTAAACTTTGTTGTTTTTTTGACTTCACGATTACACTGAAAGTATCTCTCCCGTGCCTGGATTTGTGGCAGCGGAAAATCTCATTTAACTAGATCGTTATTCTCCAGTGGTTTATGAGAGTGCACACAAAGGGCAGGGAGAAGTTTAGAGGTCACAAATCAACGGAATCTTCTCATCAAAGCCTCGCATTGTCTTTAAAGAGACAAAAACAAATGTGGGAAAACAACTTTTCTACTTGAAATCATTACAAACTACACACACATTGAGTTTGAACATTAAAGGATCACAGGAACTGGAGATCACTGAGGAACTTTCATTATAGTTTCAAGGTTTTACTCTTTCATCTTTCAGAGCGGCCTTCCACACACTGGATGCCTACGAGTAGGAGACTTCAAGGGGTAGTTTAGGATTTTCTGAAGTGTGGTTGTATGAGGTCACTGCTGACTTTACTGTGTACACTGCCAGGGTGCTGCTGTCGCTGGGTAAGTTACAGACATACTGCATTCCTGCCACTTCGCATGCCTGCATGTGTGAACAAGCCCACGGTTCCATTCATATATTAATGAATGACCGCGTCAGTGTAGCGTTCCACACGTTAAGTCGCAGTGATTTCTCCCCTTTTCAAGGTGTGGAATCAAACCAGAGGCTCTGAGAGAACCAGTGTCAGCAGGGACACTGAGAAAACATAGAGTTAAGCAACTACACTGATAAATCTACCCCTGTTTGAGTCTAATATTTTAAGAAGTCATCTTTAGATGTCCTATTTACAGACTGGAAATGTAAGCTTGCCTTATGTTGTAAACCCTTCACTTTCCCGCACCAAAGTCCACAAAGAAAAGCAGCGATTTGACATCACAGCAAACAGGAGAAGCTGATCGACTGCTGTCACCAGCAGTAAGTTCTAATGTGCCCGTTGTGACTTTGGTGTTCGACCTCTTTTATTTGGATTTGACTATGTGGGAAAAAAATGACACGCAGCTCGTGTCCTTGTGAGTTAAAAATGTGACCGTGAGTGGTTTATTAACTTCATTATAATAACTACAGCCAGTTAAAGACATTGGAAACAAAAGCAGGTTTAAGGTGTATTAGGTGTGAATCTAGTGTCACTGCCGTCAGCCATGTTTTCAAGTGAGAGTGAGAGTGTGAGTCAGCCACAGTGTGTCAGTCTATTTTCATTCGTTGAGACAGAGATCTTGGAATTTGCATTTCCCAGACATCACTTTACTCTCTGGTTGAGAGAGAGAGAGTAATTATGACTCCACGTTTGTTCTACGTACATCAAGCAATGCAGGGCGCATGAAACAGTAGGTGTAACAAGGAAGACGTTTATCTAAATATAAACTGAACGTCTTTCTTGCACAAAATTCAAGAACTTTTAAAGAACCTATGTCCATTTATTTAAAGAAAAACTTTTTTCAAATTCACATTTCAAGGATGTCAAGGACCAGTGTGAGATATTTCCAGAGATAAAAGAAGTCTTTATAGAGCGCTGTTCTCTCTAATAACATCAGTGACCTGCTGTCACATAAACCAAGTAGTCCGAGTACAGGTAAGTACTTTACACGACAGTTTTGCATTCATCCATTCACTCACCCATTCATACGTTGCATCTATGTGCAGCACATTTGTCTATCTCACATCTTTCACTCAGAGACAGACATCGAACCCTCCATCTTCCAGTTGAAAGGCGACTCGCTCTACCACCGAACCACTGGAGTGAGTATGTCATCAGACACACGGCACATGGCCACTAAGACTTTCTGTCCCACTGGGAAAACATGTTTATTATCATTTTGTTTGATATAAAAACATTTTATTCCCCAAACCCACATTTGAGTCTGTTGGCTACTTTATAGAATGTCTCCCAGGGGGCAACAGACATTTTAAACTGAGTTTTGATGACTGGATGAAAGAGTCGGTGGTTGTTTTGGAGACATTTCCTTTTCTCCACTTTCCCAAAGTCATAAACAACATCTTTAAGTATATTATTTATTTCAGTATTATTATTCTATTTATTAGATTATCTTCAGTAGATGCAGTGTCTGTGGGGAAAACAATAATAATCAACACTGCATAGGCTTGAAGTAAGCAAGAAAACAGAGTTAAGGGAGATTTTTTACCCAGGCATTGACTGAGGGATTAATAGAGAGTAATTGACTTAGCTTTTGTGCTTTTTTGACCTTTATACTGCCTTTTATTACTTTATTACACCACTGCTACAACTACTGCTACTGTCTTTTACTGTCCCACTATAGTTGCTTTATGACATGTAATGAATTGTGGACATTTTCCTGACATAGTTCATGTATGAACAAAATGTCCATAAAAGGTGAGAGAGTACAGAAGTTCAAACGACCCAGACTCTAAACATTCCTTGATGTCGTGAGCACACCTGCTCCACAATCTTCCAAAAATGTCAAATTTCCAACCATTTAAAGACCCTTTTCCAGGCCACTTAAGTCAAACGTAAGAGCATCCATTCATGTAATAAAGGTTGTTGGTAGCACAGCGTGACGGTCTTGTCAAACCTTATTCCATGACACGTTTGACAGAGAGCAGATGAAAACACGAGTGAGCAGTCAAACTAAAGTGAAAGTGAAAACACGGAGACATTAAATCGACCTTCATATCTGCGCTCTATCAACTTATACGATTGTAGTAAAGGGTTTATAGCTTATTCTTACCGCTCTGTTTGTTTTTACACATTCCTTCTGCTAGTTTATATTCTGTGTGTGCTCACATAATAAAGACAGACAAATGCTAAACACTAATTTATAAAACTGCCAAATTCTAGACAAAGAAAATTAAATAAAATATATTTTTTGTGTGTGTCTGTGGCATTTTTAAGATTTTTTATTTTTTCTAGGGTACCTGAGGCCATAACCTTTGATCTGTGGACATACAGGATTAAGTAAATAAAATAATCTAAGACAGGAGGGCAAAACAAACCAAATATAGACGTAAGCCATCGATTTCTCCACATATGAAGAATGCTTTGAGATATTTTCTGGGTTAGACAACTTTACAAAAGCAGTGTCCAGGCAAACGTGTGGTGTCTGTCTTGAGCATGCAGGACGCAGGACGCAGGACACTTGCTCGTCCATTCATTTGCTGTGGGATCTGTGGAGTTTGTCGTGCTGCATGCTCACATGACTTCATTCAGACATTAACCAGAGGATGGAAAAGAGAGCTGGCAGGGTGACTGACGCAGATATTTGCGTTCACACATAAAATAAAACCCTTCTGGAATCTGTCTAAGAGCAGCGCTAGTTCCTCTGAATCTGTGTTATTGTTATTCTGTGAATTATATGTCCTTTGTAAACGGTTCTGCAGCTGTTGGAGCACCTTTGTCCAAGAATCCAGAATAAGTTAAACTACATTCCTGACACTGACATAGAAAAGCAGAGGTGGATCGAGGAAGTGAAGTGTGGGAAGCGTCGACCTATTTCTTCACCTATTTAAGAGAGAAGTGCACACATGTGTAGACGGAGAGAAAATACAGGACTCAACAAGAGGGGTGGAGAGTACAGACTCAGTCAGGACAATCCAACAACAGAGGACTGTTGTGTCCGTCCACTCTCATATCAGGACACATCACAAGACAGAGCACAACCTCATGCCTGTGTGAGTGTCAGACAAAGACAGCTGAGGGTGTGGAGGTGTGAATACATGCTGGTGCTTTACTGTAAGAAGTCACGTGACACTGGATTTTATATATATATATACATATATATATATATATATATATATATATACATATATATATATATATATATATATATATATATATATGAAAGTATTTATCAGTATTATCTGCTATTGGGGTTTTGCTTTCATCATTTGACTTATATTTTTTGGAGCTCTTACTAAGTAAACATTGAGGAGGCAAATGTTGTACTTGATTGGCCTGACTGTATTTATTTTATTATTAGCAGGGGCAGCTATAAATGGAACAGTTAACTTGAAGAAATGGAATGTGACAGTTGTCCATTTTGTGTACAGCCATCCCATTGACTTAAGATAAATGTCAGACTGACTGACTTGACATGTGATGTACATTGATTTTGAAAATATGACTCATGGGTTCTTTGTCTCAAGGAATGTAAACATTCAATTTTGGTTTTGGGGGAAAAACAGAATCACAATACAAAGTGAATGGGCACCAAGGTACCGTGATGTAATTGAATTGTGACAAAGAGCATATTGCCCCAGGCCTATGGTACATGTACAAACAGTGTTTGAGGTCATTTAAAGCAGCCACCCATCTGTTCAGGTCATTCCAAGACTGATTTACACAAGACCTATGTTGTTTATAGATCAGTCTTCAGTCGATTGGAATCAATCAATATCCTGTTCTAATCACAAACGAGTATTAATGTACATTCTGCCCTCTGCACACAGTCTGGGGTCAAACTGACGGTCCAGTTTAATCTCTTGGAGTGATAATAGCGTCTGGATTCTGTACTTTGGTACTTTGTCAGAACAATGTTACATGGAGTGACACACACACACACACACACACACACACACACTCATGTGCCCTGCTGATGACCTCATCACCTCGCTTCCAACACACTGATCTAGTTTAGCACTTTCCTTCAGGGTCGTTGCGACTTCCCACTTATCTCATGTATCAAATGACTGAGCTCCACTGAAGAATGACTGTGCTAATGTTGAGGTTGTTTGTCAGATAACGGCGAGGTGAGTCTGAGGTCACGAGGTGACGAAACTCCTACGTCTTTCAGTTACACGGAAAAGTCTGGAGCAACCCAAGAGGCTACAGATGAACTGCAGCAGCTGAGGCCGAGGACACATGGTACAAATTTAAACATAAAACACCGCAATTTCTACTTCAATTAAAGAGGCAGTGACAGACAACGTTCCTGTCTTTGGCATTTCCTGTTTTGTCTCTGTCCTAAAGATGCCAGTGGGAACACAAGATACTTGTCTTCTGAGCTGGGACTTGTTTTGGTGTCATTATAAACACTAACTCTGTCAAAACAACAAGGCCAAGGCTGTTCTCTCCATTGTTGTGGATATTAAATAAAAGCAGTTCCTTTGTACAAACTAAATTTTTTGTGCCATTGAGGCAAAGAGAATAACAGTGAAAGTGAGACATAGGGAACTGATATAAACACTGATGGGTTTTATTTTTCTGCTAATGTGTTCTAACCAAGTGGCAACCTGTCGTCACGTTAGCGTATAAATCTGAATGTCCGGTTTGAAGCCGTGTTGATGATCTGCAAAAGCTGCAGCCATGCTCCCATTGGACGACACCAGCTGTCAATCAGACTGGTGTCCTCACATATGTGCTGTAGTTTATCACCTATTTTCCAGAGTGGCTATTTCCTTTTATATTTCCCCATGTGACTGTGTCCATTTTTTATGTTTGGTCTATGGTTGTAACATCATAATGACGAGTTAAAGCAAAAGTTTTGATAATGCAGCTTTAAATAAATACATATAGTATTAGTAGTAATAACCCCAGAGATGTTAGATATTACTTGTTGTTGCCTTATAAAAATGAACCAATAGGAGTCTTTAAAAATGTTCTTATCTGTGTTTATATTTACTAACATGATAAAAATGCTTAATGCATTGGAAATCATTTTTAGTAATATTATGCAATACAGAAAATGTGTATTTGTTTACAGTTGACATTTTCAATGTTTAAATTGTAATACAGCAAAGCTCATTTATATTTCAGTCAATATATCGTTATTTCTCACTAATACCAGCCTTGAAATTAAGTCTTAAAAAACTTTCATTGTGACTATTAGATTGATTTTTTTTCTTTGGTAACACTTTATATTAGGGAACACATATTCACCATTAACTAGGTGCTTATTAACATGCATATAAGTAGCACACTAGCCCTTTAATAGTAAATATTAAGCACGTATTAACACCTTATTTAGGAAAAATCTTAATTCATATAGAGGTAGAATAAGGTTATGTAGAATAAGGTGTTACTATGTGCTTAATAATGACTAATAAAGGGCTAGTGTGCGACTTATATGCATGTTAGTGAGCACCTAGTTAAGGGTGAATATGTGTTCCCTAATATAAAGTGTTACCGTTTAGGTTTATTTTTTCTACATGAATCCTTTTAAAGTGTTGAATAGTAAAGAACCAAACCAGAGGAAAATCTGCACATGCAAAAAAAAATAGAATTACAGACGGTGCATTCACATGTGTCCTGGAAATCATTAGCTAATTAACAAGACCTTCTCCAGCTCTGCAGCATCTCTGTCAGTCACACGTTGACTGTGGACCGGAGGTTCGGCACAACATTTATATTAAACTACATAAAGTAAATAATAAAAAACAATTACAAGCAGAGGACAAACTCTGAACTTGTAGGGGACAAGTGCAGGTGTGTGTGGGTGTGTGTGTGTGTGTGTATGGTAACAACACAATGATTACAGGCAAAGCCTCTTATCATTAGCTTTCACATCACGCACCAGCACAGCCCTGCAGCACTGGTTCCACAAGAGCCAGGTACACACATGTGCTCATGCACACGAGCAAACACTCAATTTTATTTTCACAAGCCAACTCTTATCTAACTGCATAACAATCTATTCAACCCACATGGCAGCAAATTAAAAATCAGTTCTTTTTCTTCTTCCCACGTGATCAGTTTTGAATTCATCAGACGAGACAGAGGAGGGCACGTTCACATTCAGAAGTAAATAAATAAATCTCTAAATGTCAGAAAACAATCAGGAACATGTCCAGTGTGTAAGAAATAATGATATCTAATAAGACTTTATGAAGGTAAGCTCTTGTATTGGGATTGCATTGGTTTTACCTACATGTATGTGAAGATATTTTCTTTGACAACAAGGGTGTTTGAAAAACTGGGTGGTGGATGATGGAAAAACAATCCATACATATTGATTTTTACCTCATTTTACTCAACATTTTATAGATTAGCTTGCACTGGGGGGTAAAAACAGGAAATGCTCTGGGAGACTGTTTTAAATGTGTTTTGACTTACGGGATCAGCTGGTCCGCAGAAGTCCCTGAATGTCTGAGGCGTGTTGGTGCTCTGGATCTCCAGAACCATGCAGGGGCCAGATAACAGCTCAGTCACCATACTCTGCGGGGAGAGAGTGCACTTACAGTCAACAAATATAACCAAAAATAATGCTTTAAACCTTTATTTTTATCACAACAGAGACGGCTGCCATGTTTAAGCAGAAAAATATTCATAAATCATTCAATAATAAGAACAAATGCGGCATAAACACAAGGATGGATTACTGAACGGGACTACCGGGCCCAGGTCCAGGAGCCCAAGCCTCTGTGTTACTACTACTATATATTTAAATGGGGCCTTGAAGCCACATAGGACGGGTTATGTTATGTGACATATCTTAATAAATCCCCTTAATCAAAAAAGGTTTATGTTATTCTCCACTTATATCTGAAAGGGGCCGCTCAGCCAAATAATATTGGTTATTATGTGATGTTTTTATACGGCCCCATGGGCTATGTTATCCATCCCTGATGTCTTGATGGGAACCTCAGTCAAATAACGAAGGTTAAGTCATGTCATATGTCTAATAGAGCCCCTCAATCATACTATTATTATTATCATCATCATAATACATTACACATTGTAGACAGGATAATTACAATGTCCTGTCTATTGTACTTATGATTGTACAAAGTGGAAAAGAATTGTGTCTCTGTGACTCTGGTAGATCCTGGTGTGAGATTAGACAGTGTTTGTGTTTTTGTTGTCATCAAATGTAGCAGTTTTCTGGTCCTTTACGTGATGGCATAACAATGTAATGTTTATACTCACAGAATAGTCTGTAACAATTCCTTTGTAAACTTCGTAGAATTCCTCTGCGTTTACACGGTCCATGTTGAACTATGGGAAAACATTCAAATGAAGGTAGTTCTTTAATAAATAACAGGAGATTACATCATTTATACTCACATTCACGTTGTTGTACTAAAATGTGTGTAATTATTTGTGCTATCAGTCACCTTTTGTTTAATTAGTGCTATATTAAGTTTTGATTGACTGAGAATACTTAGTGTATGTTTTGAATTGTCACAAAACACCTTTATAATTTATAAAAACCAAAATTCCAACTAATGCATTTGAGGTCATACATTGTTCCCGTTACTGCACGTCACACTGTGCATGTGCCACAGTGATTGATTGATTTTTGTCCAGACGCCAAGACTGTGCATCACATCTGAAAAACTAATGGACTGCGAGAGGTCACACAGAAGAGTGACGCCCACTTTAATTATAGGTCAGGCAGGATCAATCAACACACAGCTCATGTCCTGGTTACATCATCACTGTGGCTGACATACAGCACATAAGGGACATATGAGCAAACCACTTAACCTTAAATCTAAATTAACACAGAGGGGGCAATAGAGAGAGACAGTGAAAAGATATCAACCTCTGCAATGATGAGAATTTACCATTTGAAGAGCTGAGATTTCATATCCAGCTGCAGATATGAAGTTCAGGATCTTCCCGCTCAGACCTGTGAACACAACATCATATCTTTGTCTCAGAGTTTACACAGACTGACAGGTAAAACAGTTTAGTGCTGCAAGCAACTCTGCACGAAACAGCCACACAATCAATATTGTGTATACTATATTTAGCCATAAAACTATCAAGATTATGTCACCAGACAGACATTGAAACACTTGCTTCAGTGGCTCAGTTTATGTTTTGATGTGTTGGTTTGTTGCTCCACCTACTGCCAACCACCCAATAACAAAGCTTGTGGCACTCTGACACCCAGGTTGCCAGCAGAATTACTCCCACGCACCGAGCTGCAGCTACGGGTTGGAAGTGCCAAACACTAGCAAACCTAAAAAGTCTCAGTACCCTTCTCAAAACCAGAGAAAGTAAAATGAGGTTAAAATATATGTTAATGATAATATAAACAGCTGAAAGCAGAGAGGTAATTGAAGACATGATGTCATTTTTCTCAAAACACGGAGCCTCATCCAAGGTTAGCCAACACACACTCTGTCCATCTATCATTCATGTTAGTGTATATTTATTATTGCATAAAATCTTTTTACAGCCTTATCGTCTCCTCTCATCATGTGATTAGTCTCAATCCCACTCGGTATAACATGGTATAAATGCAGCTCTGCGTTTTCGTGGTTTTTGGAAACTTTGTCGACCACATTTATAATGTTTTGAACTGGGATTGCAGTAACTGGCTTAATCTCTAAAGGTTGCTGTAACACTTTTTTTTTTTAATTTAAGGGCTGGAGCAATGATCGGCGTCTCCTTTGGACTAATGAGATTGTCTTACAGATGTCCTGTCTATCAGAGGAGACATTATTTTTGTCCAGACTGTTGCTATGCATCGATAAGACAACGGTCTGGTACAGCCGCACAGACGCAGGTTCTGTATATCAGTGCTATTGAAGGTCAGACTGCAGCAGAGACGCACAGTCTAACTGAAAGAGGTAGCTTGTCTTTTAATCTCATTGTGATAAAAAAGCGACACGCGTGCTCGTCGTGCGCTCGTCGTGCAGGATAATAATTTCATAGGCCGCTTCTGTGGGTAATTGCGGTGCTGCACCAGTGCTGATGAGTGTCTCTTATTTTAGGTAATGGTTCAGTCACAGTTCCAGCTCCCTGAGTATTAGGTGAGTATTCACCTCCTGAGTCCTCTGTGCCCTCCACAGCCAGCAGCCTGACTAAGACAGACACACACCCAACGCAGCTCCCAAAAGCAGCTGGTGCTGTTGCTAGGCGATCCTATTCTGGGTGCCTGGCAACAGAAGCTTCTCTATTCCAGGCATGTCTGATTGCATTTTCAGTCAAAACTTCCTTTGTCATCGTCGTGATTGGCTGTGCCGTGTACTCAGGAGGTACAGCACACATTAGCCTCTTAAGTGATCCTCGAGGGTAATCATAGCAAGCTCTCTCGTTCTGTCGCTCTTTGAATTGACTCACGATCTCCGTTGAGCTCAGTTTGACAAACCTCACACGAGATCCTATTTTTAGATCAGGCCACAGGTGTCTGCTGAAGGTAAACACCATGCGGTCACACTAAAATATTCAATATACTATAATCTGGCCCACAAATCTGACCCAGATATCTAAAAATGTTAATCATATTTTATCACAAAGCCGGCGTTATTACTCATGAGATCAGTTTATGCGTCATGAAAATAAATTAAAAATCAACCGTCTGGCAGAGAGCTTCACGCTGCCTCTCTACATTTTCTGTTTAAAAGAGGTGTTACAGACATAAAGTACAGCTTTCTCCACCTTAAATAGCAATTTAATGTTTGGTTTGAGAACAAGTTTAGATCAGCATGTAAGTGTTAAAGAAGGTGTCAGAAACATGTTGCAATGAGAACAGACAGACACATCAGCCAGCTGAGGTGGAGGATAATGTATTATTAATCCATATTGTGGCGTGTCCGTCTGTCCTGGGAGAGGAATCTGAACAGGATCTCCTGTACAGACTGTAAAGCCTTTCAAGGCAAACTGTGTTTGTGATGTTGGGCTATGTAAATAGAACTATTGTAATAAACTGTACTTAAACATCAAAGGTGAAGTATGAAATACTCCAGCATCACTAGTTGCCTCAGGAAAATGCAATAGCTTAAATTTCATGATAGTTAAACTTGTATTGTAAACTTTAAGTGACTATTTAGAGAGACACATTTGTTTTGCTTTGACTGTTCCAAAGAAAAAAGAGGAAAAAAGGGACTAGAAAAGTGACATCATTCTACACCCTTTTCAGCACTGAATGGTTATTACTTTGTTGTTTATCTCAAGAAATCTTGCTTTCATTTATATGTTGTTCTATTTCGCTGTATTATACTTTGTTATTTAACTAAATGAAAGGTCCTAGATCTTAATTAAAACAGCCTCACTGCACACTGATACAACTAATATTAATCGAGGTATATTTACATACAGTGCGTACGTAATGTTTTGGAGGATTTTATTATTGTACAGATTATGAATCTAATGGTTGCTCAATCGTTCCCTGCAGCTAAAAAAACAAAAAAACAACACGTCTATACATGTGTGGGTTTTTTAACGGTTCCTTTCTCAGAGCAAACGTTTTAACTTGTCACAGCAGGAAGAGCATAGGTGTCAACCAATAACATCTATCATGATACTGCATTTAGGTGTGGCGGAGAGTCACGTCAGTTTGCCCAGTGTTGGGGTCCTGGCACAGCTTTATACAGCACATGGTGGAATAAAGATTTACGTTGTATGTTTCTCTCTTTGAGTTGAACCTGCTGAATCAATATTCTAAGCACAGACACGCATCTTCTAATCAAGATTTCTAAAAAATGACGTGATGTTGACAAGAATGAGAAAGCGCTGTGATTTTGAGAGAAATGAAATATAAACCAAGTTTAAATCACACACAGAACAAATGACTGCTGGGGATAATATTGAATGAAGTCCACAGACGATATTAATTTAAATGTGACCAGCGTGCATTTGCTCTCAAAACTGTAGTGCGTGTGTCCTGTTTCCTGAGCCGGTGCAGTCAACAGCGTTTGTGTGTGCATACTTGAGCAGAGCTCACATGGAGGGACATTCGCATTTCACAGGTCACAGATCTTGAGGTATGCTCCATGAACAGGGATCAGGGCGGGGATTTGGAAAAATCCAAGGTGAATTTTGGTGCCCATATCGTGCCTTTGTGTGGCCGGAAAAAGCCGTAGGTGGAAGGGGCTTAGAGGAGTCAGTGGAATTCTTTTCAGAACAACTCCACAAATTATAGGCGTATCAACAGAAAAATAGAGGTAGACACGCAATTACATGACGCTGGTGTTGTATTAATGATAGTCAGATTGTGAAATTCAGGGCAGATAATAGTAGCAATGTTCAAAATTATAATTTGACTGATGGCTGATACTGATGCTATATATACACATATATATACATATACATATATACACTCACATATATGTATATATATACACTCACATATATAGGTATATATATATATATATATACACACATATATGTGTATATGTATATATACACATATATACATATATACTGGATACTTACATACATACAGTTACTGCAAATATATGCAATAACCTTTAAAAGGTACAGTGGGTAACATTTACAAAAGGTGTTTTTGTCAGAAAGTGAATATACTACTCATTCAAATGTTTTAAGAGTGTATAATCTCTTTACAATAAAATTGTCTGCTTTACGTCACCTCAGAGTAAGTTTTTTTATATGTACTTTAAGTAAGGACATCCTACGTTGACAGTTTTCTTGAGCATCCCAAATGAACGTGCGTTTCACATATTAGAGCTGGTACTTACTACGTAAATGGTGACAATTGGCTTCGCAAACATAAATCTGAGGCATAAACTAATGAGGAGGAAAAAGGAAATGGCAGAGAGTGGAGAAGGTTACGAAAGATGAGGGTGGGGCATAGTTCCTTGACGTGAATGGGGAAGGAAGCAGAGTCCTCTGTTTGTTGCACTCGGTTGCTATGTTATTGTTATGATGTTATTATTTCTCACCAATTCTTACACGCTGGACTGAAACGGCAAAATAAGAGTCTAAGAGCCTTTTTAGCCACTAATTCCAAACGATTATTTTCATAATTGATTAATCTGTCAATAATTTTGGTCCATTGAATGTCAGTTTTTGTCCACAAACCGAAACTATTCAGTTTTCCATTACATTACGTCATTTAGCAGAGGCTTTTACCCAAAGCGACTTACAAGGGAATTGAGTACAACCTGCCAGGGGTGGAGCTGAACTTGTGACCATGATGTCTCTGCACACAGGGGTACCAGTCTGAACCACTGAGCCACCCCACCCCGTTTTAATGATTTCTTTGTTATATGGAGCAGAAAATATTCAGATTTAAGAGGCTGAAAAATCTGAAAACTTGTTTCATTTCTTTAAGAAACACTCAAACCAATGAATCAATTATCAAAAAGGTTGACAATTCATTTAATAATCTATTAATCGAGTAATTGTTTCGGCCTTAAATTTCATTACTTTTTCAATTCTTTTCAGCCCAGACAAACATTGATGTCTGACATGTTTCTTTTCTGACAATTGGCTGATACTGGTGTACAGCCATTAAATCAGCCACTGAGTAGATCTGTGTCTTACCTTCTGATATAGCATGAGGTTTGATGATGCAGCATGTGCAGTCTGTACACACAGCTGTATTTAAGGGACCGTGGCCAATTGTGGATGGGAAAAAAAACTCAAGTTCCTAGTAAAAAAAAATACAGAATAAATTAAAATATGATATTTAGATATGTGGTCTGGCACAAGGGTAAAGGTCAGAGACACATGTACAACAAACAACACCCTTACTCTTGCTGCTGCAGCATGTGAGTCAGAGCCGTGTCCAACATTTTTGACGCCATCTGTTCCAAACCTGGCACGCGCACTTTGTGGTGCCTCCCTCTGTGCCACAGCAGAGTCTGTGGGTCCCAGGAGCCTCCTCCAGGTAGACATGGCCTCATCACCCATCAGCTCCATGGCAACAACGGGCCCCGAGGACATAAACTGCACAAGGTTACTGCAAAGTGGAGTGTTTATTTAAATGGAGGAGCAACCAGCGGTAGGTCATTAAATGTCACTACAATGTCAAGACGTTGGTTGCAACAGGAAAATCATTTACACAGCCACTCACTTGAAGAATGGCTTTGAGTGATGTTCCGCGTAAAAGTCTGCCGCTTGGCTCCTGTAATGTAAGAAAACCACGAGACAGAGGTTAACGAGTAACCAAATTATTTAACGTCGTCAGCTCTGTGCCAAACTAATAAGAAAGTCCTTTGTCTCAAGTTCTCTGACCACTTTGATATAAGTGTCCATGTGTTTGTACACGCCCAACACTTCAGAAACAGTTCACCTTTCATGTGTCAGGGTGTCGTTGGGGTTTTAATCTTTTTATTACCTTGTTTTTAAGGTT
This sequence comes from Solea solea, assembly GCF_958295425.1. Lineage (NCBI taxonomy): Eukaryota > Metazoa > Chordata > Actinopteri > Pleuronectiformes > Soleidae > Solea > Solea solea. The sequence continues at coordinate 1,661,800 of NC_081142.1, read as the reverse complement.
TTCAAGTTTGATTCTTGTGAAGCAATCAGTGAATTTTATTTCTGTGAAAGGGACTTTACTAAATAAAGCAATTATAATTATGTTTGGTCTTTTTTTAGTTGCTAAGATTTTACCTTTTTAATTGTCTGAGGTGACTGTATTAAAATGAGTTGACATTTTCTTTGGCACAACTCAGGACGTTGAGGTTATGTCTTTATCATAATTTGTTAGGGGCAGAGTTTGGTTCTGCAGTTTATCTGGGACCTGATATTTTTAACAGTTCTGGCGGATTATCAAGAAATGATTGATTTTCAGAGACATTCCTGCAAAAAAACTGAGGAGTATGGATATGAATGGTTACAGTGATAATACAGAAACAGTAGAAATAACCAAAACCTGCATGCTGGAAAAAAACCCCAACATAAATAAGAAAGATTTGAGCGTACAAAGTGTCCACAACCTGAAAACCTGAATACATAAGATCTTTATTCATCTTCTAAATAAATCTAAAGAGCAAAAAGTGCTCATTATAGTCATTCCTATATCAGAGACCTTGACGTGTCATACTATGAATGAGGACTTGATAAAACGGTTGAGAGTTAATTAAAAGCAGACATTATCTGACCCTTTGACTGCCATCTGTTCCTCATGTGTGTGAGAAAGCAGAGACGCCTCTACGTCCTTAAACAGACCTGCTAATAACATCCGTCCTGAGTGATCCACTACGTGTGGACAGCATTAGGTATCGGTGTGAACACCCTCAGTGTTCTCAGATCTGATCACAAAAAAATCCTTTTGGACGTGGTTTGAATAAACGTGGCCACATTCCTGAGCTGCATGGATTAGGGACCGCCTCCATAGCTGATGTCGTTTGCAGATTCACAGTGAACTTGTTTTCTTTTTTACTCATTTGTAGGCACCAGCACAATATTGGTACTGATCAACACTTAATAATTATTAATTCTACTTGCTAAAGCCTTATTTCATGTTACAGGTGCATGAATGATGCTTAAATTTACTCAGCTGCTCCCAAATACTTCTCTCTCTACCTGTCACTTGTGCTGCTACAACAGACACAGACACAGACACAGACACAGACCCATCCATGCAGCCAGACTCATCTGTTAAGGTGAACAGCGATTTAGCTGCAGGAGACGCCTCCAGGACCAATTTTAATGCAAGGTGTGAGCAGTCGTACTCGGCACTGTCCACTCGTAAATGGATTTCTTAGGATGGATGTTCATACCAGGTCTGAACCGGGTGTTAGACACAACTTTGACTGCAACATCACCAGAATAGGACTGCATTAGCAGATATGAATCAATACTGTAATCGTCACTCTCTTTCTTGAGGCCGTAACCTTACCATGTGAGCTTTGTCATTTTGGCTTTGGTAACAATCAGGTTAGAGGAGTAAATCAATTCAAGAACGTCTCCAATCTTGGTCACTACATCTGGCTTTACCAAAGCAAGAGTTCTGGAAAAACGAGAGACAAGAGAAAAGAAGAATTAATTAATTAATATGTACAGGGCGGAACATTTTCGGTAAATTTCCACCACGAGTGGTACTGCAACAAACCACGGGGGGGGGGGGGGTATTCTTGTTCTCGTGAGAGATCCATGGCATGAGATGGAGAAAGCAAAGTGCATGTAAGGGGTGTGGTAGTGTGGCCTCAATAGCCATGCACTAAGTAGTGAGCTGAAGAATAGCATTGATATTCAACTGTATTTGCATCAAATCAGATTTTATTTATGTTACAATATCTTATTTAAGTTCCCACCTTCAAAATTCCAGTTCATATGTAAAGTTTCCACTTTTGAAAATCCCCCTGGATTTTACAACCTACATATGAACAGAAATGATGTCTAAGATCACAGCCTGAACTTTAAGACAACTTTAAGATGATTATTTTATAACTAACTATTACGTATTTGTAAGTGAGTTTGCAATAAAGCTGTGAAACAAAAGTACGTGTCTTTTGTATAATAGTCAGAAGTTCAGTATTTCTGTGGCAACAATCTTCAATCAAAAATATCATTTAATGTAATAAAATGACAAAATATGAACTCATATACTGTTAGTTGGTTGAATATACTGTACATTAGAAACATCAACAACAACAATAACCCATTTTCTATCTAATACTGCTAGACTATGTTGTCAATACTGTATCTAACACAATCTCTCCCTAAGAAGAAAATAATAAGGCAAGTAAATAATAATAATTTAACAAAATGTGTAATAAATACAAGTAACTCCGAGTGCTGTGTGACAGGGAATATTATGTGTGAGAAATCTGAGATAATAGAACATGTGTAAAATGTTTGAATGAAGGTTATGAGCCACACTTAAATGACTCAATTACACACACAAAGCACGAGGCAAGAATAACGCTGACTTTTCCCATGACGTAAAACAATAATACCTTTCTTTTTTGCTGCCAAGTTTGTTGGCTGTGTACTGATCCCCATATCCGACCAGATTAAGCTGCCGTGAAAACACATTCACTCGACTCCCAACGAACAGGTCGTCCTGGTGGAGGCCTTCGTATCTGGTCCTTCTCAAAAAGGTCCGCTGGTTCTTAAGATCAAACTGCAAATAAATAAATAAATATCAAGCAGGTTAGTTGGTTGTATACAAAATATATATAACTGTACTTACAACCATGACATGTTCCAAAATCTAAATTTCATCCACTTGATGTCAGTGTTGTGCACTTGAAGAAAACATGAGTTTTGAAAAGCTTGTCATGTTTTAATGTGTGTAGCTCTGCCTTTTTAAGTCACAACAACAAAAATGAAGCATCCAATGTAACAGTGATTTGTTATTAATATACTGCAGTAGTAGATATCTACCATTTCTACTGAGCAATCTTTGGGGTAGTAGAACAGTTGGTAGCGTCGCAGGAGACTGGCATTAGTGTCATGCCACTCGGCGAGAAAGGCAAAGCGATCCTCCTAAAAAAAAGAGAAAAGAACAGATTCAATCAGATGAATAGAAAATAAACCCTACCAGGGTTTAAACTTTCAGTATGTAAATTTGAAGTCAATGCAACACAAAGCATGCATGTGTTATAGAATAGAATAGAATAGAATAGAATAGAATAGAAATACTTTATTCATCCCCAAGGGGAAATTGTTTTAACATAGCAGCAATACAAACAATATTATAAACATAAAATGTAAAATGTGCAACAGTGAGAAAAGAAAAAAGTGCAATAATAAAGGAGTGGCATAATGGAGTGCAATGTCATACTGTAGAAAATGTGCATTGTGCAAATGAGCAGTATTTTTTTTTGTACTATTACAGAGAGTTATTGTAAGTTTTGATGGCTGGTTATGACAAAACCTGATCAGATGTTCTCATTAACAATAAATCCAAATGGCTGTCTCAACTTCCAGTGTGAGTTTGGCATAAACTTAATTGTTTATTGTGGCTGGCAGTTTAATTATTATCACTGTCCCCTCACAGCAACAAAAGCTTGTGTTTAGCTTCTGTGCAGACAATCTCCATGGGAGCGCTGATGTAGTTTCCTCCCACAGTCTCAAGTCACGCCACTCAGGTGAATAGGGGACTTTACTCTGATCCTAGCGTGAGTATGGTTGTGTCTGTAAGGGACAGCGTGTCCAAGGTGCTTCCTCGTATTCTGTCCATTGTTAACTTGAAGAAGCTCATTGAAGTGTCATTGACTGAGGCAAATTAAGTAAACAACCATCTCCTTTACAGAAAATATACAAATCATATAAACCAGTGGATCTCACTGGGGTTCGGTGGCAAATCATAATTATGATATATATATATATATATATATATATATATCTTTAGTTCTTGTTTCTACTTTTAACAAAACTAACTAAATAGTTAGATATTAGTGGATGAAATAATTGCATCACACTAGTTATCCAGGAATGGATAACTAGTTTGGCACACACACATTTACAACTTTGTAACTAGACTTTGAGCAACTTTTTTGTCTCGTTTCACTATAATCACAGCCACAGACCACATAATCACTGTCTTAATGCAGAACATCTTTATACTCAACTGTTACTAAATACAATAAGGCACTGCGGTCAAGCCATCTGACACTCATTTCTCTGTGGCCAAACTATCTGACACTAGATTTTTAACACCCTCCTTACAAAGGCTTATGATAAAAAGCCTGTGAACCAATACATCAAGCTGATTTGTAAGGATATTGGTGATAAAATAGCTTTATAAAGTGAAAGGTTGAAATTATAGTTTTTATTTGGGTGATACTGACTTCTAATTATCCAGTAGTGTCTGATTGGGTTTGCACAAATATAATTATATTAACCTCACAAACTCAGAGCAGTCAAAGTTCTGCGCACATCCATGTGATCTCTGGCGCCCCCCTAAGGGGGGCTTGGACCCCAGGTTGGGAACCATGGTACCAGTGAATTGGAAATACTGTACAGTTTTAGAAAAATTTCAAATTAAACGTCACATTAGCACTAAAAATCGAAATTTTCCATAAATTATGGACACAACTGATGAGGTTGTGTTGTGTAGTCAGGATATCCAGACTACTAGCACACTGGAATTCAGACATGTTTACTGTAAAGTTTTACAGACATTTCAAGTTGAACGTCCCACGTTCACCCTTCTAAAACCAAAAGATTATCAACTTTGAGATACAATAAAGATTTGTGTTCCCCATAGGTTCTGGACAAAACTTTATACAAGTGAATAATCCACCTGTGTAAATGAGCTACTCATTGAAAACCACGAAAACTAACTATAATAGTAATAATAATAATAATAACAATAATAATAAATAACAATAATTCTGGACATTTAAAACAATAAACTAAAACACTGCTTCTCACAGTATGTGTGTTTCTTGGTAATGATGACAGACCATAATATTAGCAACAAAATAACTTTGACGAGATCACATATGAAGTTACTAGCACTGGCTCTTTAGATTATTCACCAGCTATTTAAAAGGTGAACATAAATACTGTGTTACTTCATGTGGTTACAGCCAAATGTGAATATTAATAAAAACGTGAGGCAGCAGATTCTTCTTTGCTAGCTAAGAACATTCACGTAAATGCTATCTCCTAGTTGTTATGCTAACGTTAGCAAACAACTGTCCACATGTAGTGGACGTTCTACTGGTTCCGTTAAACGCGTCCACGCTATAATTTAACAAAACTTTATGTTAACTTACCATTTTAATGATTTTGCATTACTCGAGAAAATGGTAGTTGGGTTTGTTGAATACTATCGCCGTTTCCTTTGAACTACGGAGTATTCATACCGTTGCAGAATACGCAATAGTCATGTCGTTGCCTTTGATAACAATAATTAACACTAGTTACAAAATTGTGACCAAGCATTCCCAACTAATAAAACTGAAACTACTCCATGACCAGCCACAGTCAGCTCGCTAACGTTAGCTATCCAGAACTGTCTCTCGTTACTATAGTAACTGCAGCCAAGTGAAGGTGCGTTCAAGAGCCTCTATTTGAAAGCGATGCAAAACAAATACCACAACGTTATCGATATGGTATTCACTGAGGTTTGTTTATGGAGTCAAATAAAATGTAATAGTAAATAAAATGACAGTGAATAAGTTTCACTTTTATTTGATGTTTTTCTTTTTTTCTTTTTAAGTAACAGTACTTTTTAAAAATTAAATAATAAAATAAAACATCAAGTAAATATATTTCACAAAATGATTCATGTATTTGAAGCAGATTGTGAAATAAACGCTTTAAAGTTAGTATACACAGGGAAATACTCTAACTCTAACAATTCTGCACCACACGTACTGTTGCATTCCCCGGCTTTTTACCGCAGTCTTTGTGTAATGCGCCATCTAGTGGTGGCACAGTCGAATTTTGGACTCACTCTGATTATTAAATTTCCGAGTTGCTCTAAACCCAACCTGTGGAATCAAGGTGCCTTCAAATACAGTCGGATTACACTTTATTTAAATTATTATCATTACTGGATTTAGTTTTTGTTATTATCATTACTGGATTTAGTTTTGTTATTATCATTACTGGATTTAGTTTTTGTTATTATCATTACTGGATGTAGTTTTTGTTATTATAATTACTGGATGTAGTTTTTGTTAATATCATTACTGGATTTAGCTTTTGTTATTATAATTACTGGATATAGTTTTTGTTATTATAATTACTGGATATAGTTTTTGTTATTATCATTACTGGATTTAGCTTTTGTTATTATAATTACTGGATATAGTTTTTGTTATTATCATTACTGGATTTAGTTTTTTTCATTATCATTACTGGATTTAGCTTTTGTTATTATCATTACTGGATGTAGTTTTTGTTATTATAATTACTGGGTTTAGTTTTTGTTATTATAATTACTGGATTTAGTTTTTGTTATTATCATTACTGGATTTAGTTGTGGGTTGTGAAGAAGGGGGCGGGGCCTAATGAGGACATGATTTTTTGACAAGCCCGCGCTGCATGCTGGGAAACATGGCGCCGTTGTTTACAGGACGGCAGATGAGGGTGATTTTGCAGTAACTTCAAACTGAAAGTCTTGTGACTTGTTAATGTTGTCACGTCACGGCTTCATTTACCTGTGCTTCATAAACACTGACGAATTAAACCCGAGCGACGGAAAGCGAAAACAGACGCTGACAGAGTGAACGAAAAGAGAGGCTTTGTTTTTGCACCGTCACTGACACACACGACTTTGCTTCAAATCACAGGTCAGTCACTCTCACTCAACATCTGACTCTTACAAATACGTATTCAAAGTAAATACATTCGTGATAATATGAGATTAAAACACAACTTTAGCAGTTTTAGTTAAATGTGTTCAAACCTGGCAGCTCGTGGTGGATAAGTCCCCCATAATATTGTAAAGGTGGGAAGAAGGCTCTAAATAATGACATTTCAGCAGCGAGTAGAACGATTTCAACAGTGTTGAATAAAAATGATGTATCGTTCAACTTATCTGTGGTTAAATATACAGGGTTTTTGGTTTCCATGGTCATAAATGTTTCCACACGTTTTAAGTGCAGAAGCAGAATTTCTGTTTCACCACATTTGTGATAAATGTGTCATTTAGGTTAGAGTTTCTCTAAATGTCCTCACCAAAGGACCCACTACATAATAACAAACAGTATTTGAGGGAATTATTTGATAATTTATTATTGAAGTAGAAAGTAATCCAAGTACTTCTGCAGATTACAAAATGAAAAGCCCATTCGAGAACTCATTTAGGTAAAACCTTTAAAATCTCTCATGATTTTCATCATATTTCTAAAAAAAAGAAAAGAAAGGTTTTGTCTTCCTGTAATCTCAAATCTCTATATCTTAACTAGTATTTTCCCCCCTTAAAACTCCCTTTTTGTTTATGTGAATGTAAGTAACAATATGTAATATTCAACATGTCTACACACTCACATGTTCACAATAACATACATATTCATACACCCTCATTACATTTACATTATTTTAACTGTTATGTTTCTTTTTTGTTGACAGATTATATTGCTGCTTGTGTCTAGTTTTATGAATCACTGCACTTTTGTGTTTGCTGATATTTGACATTGAAGAGAGATTCCCCTCATAAGCCCAAATGGTTTTCTGAATCTCTCCAGTGTGTGTTTTTTGTTGTTGTTGAAAAATCAATAAACCGAAATCCATTTACCAAACATGTATAATAGGAGGGAACTCGTTAGATGGTAATCATTTGACTAACTACAAAATGTCAACTCTTAAAATAATGACATTAACAATTTCTTTCAGAGGATCTTCCTTTTTGACCTGTAGGAAGATACTTGGATCCAGCCGAATGTAAGTCACTCAGTTAGTTCAATGCACTAAGATAGTCAAACTAAACTAATTACAGTATGTGCTTGTTAAATATTTAGCTCTGTAGGGTTGCAGAGTATGGGCGTTGCAAGTATGTGTTTTTATGCTTGATGCTTCCCAGGCTAATTTCCCGTTTGAATATCATATTCAGGAACAAAGCGACTGCAAAGCTTCTCATTGAGCGCTACTTTCGGCAGTTAACCGAGGGCTGTGGAAATGGCAACTGCACGAATAGGTTTTGCGCATCATGTTGTGACTTCCAACCATTGGATAACAATTCAGCCGCTGCCAAAGCGCTTGAGTTGTTTAAGAATAACGCCAAACTCTGTCCTCACCCCTCCAAGAAAGATTCTGACATTTCCAACCCAGACTCCGGTGCTGACGAAAAGATGAGTGATATGGACGTTTGTTCCCCCAAAGAGGATTTTGCAGGTACTGTGAGACAGACCCTGACTTCAGGCATGTTGATTTTGATTCAGCACACCCTCTTACCCACTTAACTCATTTATTTTGTTGTTGTCTTGCAGATGTTCATCATCTCACAGAGAATAATGTGTCTATGATCCTGAGCTTCTGTGAGGAGGAGGGTGACTACTCTGCTCTGATCCGTGTCATTGGCAGAGTTTTCTCCAATTCAGAAGCTCTGATGAAGAGTTTTAGGAAGGATGAATCAAATGTAACCAATGACCTGGACTCAACAGATGTGGACAAACATGAAAAGCAGAGTGATCAACCCTCGGAGACAATGGGTGCTTCCTCTGCTGCTGCTCGACCAGATGAGTGTAAGGGAATGCTCCACTCCTGTGAGATCACTGTGGACGTGGATGCTGTGAGACGGGTGTATGACAGACTTACAACCATCGACCAGGTGCAGGCAGCTCTTGTGAACGCACTTGTTTACCTCACCCCAAATATGGAACTTGACCTAGATTACCTTGATGTGTATGAAAATAACCCTGATTACCTGAACATCTTCATCATTGTGATGGAGAACAACAACCTCCACAGTCCAGAGTACCTTGAAGTGGCTTTGCCACAGTTCTGCAAGGTGATGAGCAAACTGCCGGTGACTGGGCTCGCGAGACTGTCAAAGCACTGGTCAACATACGATATCCCACACATCCGACGTATGATGGAGACCTTCCAGCAGATCATCACTTTCACAGTCGTCAGCAATGAATACGATGCAGAAAATCTGGTCAACGATGATGAGACCGTGGTGGCTGCCACCCAGTGTTTAAAGGTTGTTTTCTATGCAAGTATCCTTGGTGGTGACGTGGACGTCGAGCACAATGAGGAGGAGGTCGAGGAGGATGAGGATGATTCTGATGAGCTCACTCTACATGAGCTGCTGGGTGAGGACAGGCTCTACAAGAAGGGTCCTCCGATTGACCCTCTGGAGAAAGAGCTGGGAGTTCGGCCTCTGGACTGCATCCAACCCGTCATCCCATTTGAGGACTTTGTAAACGAGTCGCTCAATGACGTCGTTGAGATGGACAAAGATTTCACCTTCTTCAAGGTCAACGCCGAGACCAAGTTCTCTTTTCAGAGTTGCCCTTTCATCCTCAGTGTCATCACCAAGAGCCAAGGACTTTACTACGACAACAGGATCAGAATGTACAGCGAGCGACGCCTCACCGCCCTCTACAGCATGGTTCAGGGCCACCAGCCCAACCCATACCTCAAGCTCAAAGTTCGCAGAGATCACATCATCGACGATGCCCTCGTCAGAGTGAGTCACAGCACGCTACACTACGTTACGGTTGACTCTGTTGTCAGATACTGAAATCCCTGTGAGGGCTGATTGGTTTGAGGAAAATATCTAATTTAGATAATAAATTATAAAAATTATAAGATATTATGATTTGATTTGTGTCATAAATATTTATGTCAAACTTGAGGAACAATTTTATTGTATAATAGATTTAAAAGAATAGTTTTTGGAAGTGTAATTGTGCTCTGCTGTTTCTGTGCACCAGCATGGACACTCGCTCTCACTGAAAATGGTGGAAGGAGCATATTTAGCTCACAGGGTCAGAGGAGCTGCTGTCTCCTGCTACCTTGTTTCATTCAATTTGAATTCATTAAAAATATTTCAAATACCCAGGTCACAAAATAACAAAATAACACGTTTGAACTCACTAATTGATTGTGTGCAATGATGTAAAACTTTGGTGCAGTGAGAGAGTGGAACTTAAACATACTAATAACATACTGTTTTACTGTTAGTACATTTTTATTGACAAAGAAACAATGGAACACTGGAAAACAGAACCATTAAATTGCAGCATTTGCTTAGAGAAGTGTTTCAAATGTTTGATTTCCATTTGAAAATGATTAATGATTTAATCCTTAATCCCCTGGGTTGCAGCTAGAGATGATCTCCATGGAGAACCCGTCTGACCTGAAGAAGCAGCTGTTTGTTGAGTTTGAGGGGGAGCAAGGTGTTGACGAAGGAGGGGTGTCAAAAGAGTTCTTCCAGTTGGTCCTGGAGGAAATTTTCAATCTTGACATCGGTGAGATAATTAAGTACAGTGTTTTTTATCTGCTTTAAATCTCATCCAAAAAAGATGAGTTGACTGATGTCACACAGGTACAAACTGAGGCTAAGAGAAACAGAAAAGAGACTTGAAAAGGTAGAAACAGCGTGTCTCTCAATTTCCATGAGCTCTCAAAAGCAAAATGGAAGAAGAACAGTTTCTGGTTTTTACGAGGGAACATTTGTTGAAGTATTTCCAAACAATGACTTCTTGGTCTATGTTGGTTGCCAGGGAACACAAACATACACAGGACTGCGCAGTGTTTTTTCCAGATCATGTTTTTATCCTCTTTTATTACTTGCAAAAATGTTTTTTTAAAGGTCTGGATTATAAAAATAAGAAAAACATCTTGAATCTTGAAAATGTTATCAGCTTTAGACGAGTGTTTGGATATTCTACTCACAAACTAAATAAAGATCTTTTTTTTCCTTTGAACAGGAATGTTCACCTATGACAACATCACCAAACTTTTCTGGTTTAATTCTTCGTCACTTGAGACTGAAGCACAGTACACTCTCATTGGCATCGTGCTGGGGCTCGCCATTTACAACAACTGCATCCTGGACGTCCACTTCCCTATGGTCGTCTACAGGAAACTAGTGGGAAAGAAGGGGACCTATTTGGACCTGTCAGACTCACATCCAGTATAGTAACTTTCTCTAAAGTTAATAGAAATGAAAACTTTGCTGCTATACCCAAACTTTCTATTTGGAGACCCACTTTTTTAAGAAGGCAAACGATCATGTATCAAATCACAGTATCAGTCATGTTGTTGTGACTCATTTACAGCCATATCTGTAATACATACTATCATTTTTATTTGGTTAATTAATCATTTCCAAAAGATGTTTTGGTAAATTCATTGTAACTTACATTTATAACTCAACTAGAAGGTCTCCTGTGATACATTTTACTGCTACAACCAAGACAAACATGAAACATTGTTAAATCCTCTGCTGTATGTATAATTCACACCAGTCCAAAAAGGCTTCTCTTGTTGCAGGTTCTCTACCAGAGTCTGAAAGGTTTGCTTGAATACACCGGTAACGTGGAAGAAGACATGATGCTCACCTTCCAGATATCCCACACAGACCTTTTTGGAAATCCAGTATTATACGATCTGAAGGAGAAGGCAGACCAGATCCCTGTTACCAAAGAGAATAGACAGGTGATGTGTTCGGTTTGTTATCTTGTCGTTAGACAGCCGTTCCTACAGGAAAGTGACGTTTTTGTTGCTTTGTAAATCACACACTTCTCCACACCAGAGTCCATTGACAAAAACAACAATTTAACGTCACAGATCACAGGAGTTGTTTGTCTATTTCTGCCTCTGTTTGTAAGTTCACTTGTGTTATTTGGCCACTTTGGTTTTTGAAAGCGTTTGTTCAAATATAATTTAAGCGACACAAAGTTACTGCTCATTAAGGCTGCACCTCCTGTCCTGTGAGTTTAAATAGCTGCTTTTGTCAATGGACTTTGGTGTGTGTGTGTGTGTGTGTGTGTGTGTGTGTGTGTGTGTGTGAGACACAAAATGAAGCCTTACGTTAGTTCAAGCAGGACACAGCAGTCGAACACCCCCAGTTGTGATCGGTTGACTGAAATGTATTAGTCACGCTCCAGACAAGGCCATTGTCACACCATGGCAGTCCATTTAAATAAGACTCCTCCCCCCTCGCTCATTTCTTGATACACCAGTACTGCGTCACAAAGGTTTGAAACATTGTTCAGTTTGCTTGGACTTGCTCTTTTGTGTTTTCCTGGATTGTGCTCAACATCTGAAAGAGTAGAACCATCTACTCTAACCGTCTAACTGCATTTCCATTTGTTGCAGTGATTCAATTATAACACAAGTGTCAGTATTCAGTCAGGAGAGACTGTCCAACTGTACGGTAAAGCAGTGAGCACAGTTAAGGTAATAAAGAGCTAATTAGATGAGTCTATTTTTCTTAATTAAAAATCTCAAACTATTAATTATAGTAGAACAATGTGACACTAAGCTTAGCTACCTGCCTGACTTTCTCCACCATGATCATTGTAGTGTAGTGTTTCGGTGCAGCAGCCAGATCCTGACTGCTGATGTAAGTACAAAATGTGTTTTAACTTCTTTGGAAGTGATGTAGTCTTGCTTTAAAGTCAGTGGACAGATGTTTCTGAATGAAAAACATTAGTTGATATTCAGTTTGTACCTCTTTTGATGTATTCTGCAACAACTTACTTACGTTACTTCCTTAACGTCTGTTTTCAGTTATAAAATGATACACTTGTATGCTGCGTATTAAAAAGGTGTGTTTTTATTTGTTCTTTACAGGAGTTTGTGGATCTGTATGCTGAATACATACTGAACAAGAGCGTGGAAAGACAATTCAGAGCCTTTAAAAAAGGTTTCCTAATGGTCACAAACGAGTCCCCACTGAAGTATTTGTTTAGACCGGAGGAAGTGGAGCTGCTCATCTGTGGGAGCAGGGTGAGGAAGTTAACCTCTTACCATTGTGTTTTTATTGTAACCAGTGTTTGACGACTTACACGACAACCCTGTGTGATTTCATAGAAACTTGACTTTGAAGCTCTTGAAAAGGCCACGGAATATGACGGAGGTTATAGCAAAGACAGTCCAATAATAAAGTAAGTCTCTGCAGTTATAATCTGATGTTTTTCAGAACTGACCAACATTTGCAAGAAACATTTCTTCCTTTTTCTACCACAGATATTTCTGGGAAATAATTCACTCATTTGGAGAGGAGCAGAAGAGGTTGTTCCTTCAGTTCACCACCGGCACAGACCGAGCCCCAGTCGGCGGACTGGGCAAGTTAAAGATGATCATCACCAAGAACGGCACAGACACAGACAGGTACGTGAGACTGAGGGACAGGTTTTTCTTTTTTCTGTCTCTAAAAAGACAACAAATCAGGTTATTTCAAATTAAATTTGAAAAAAGTTTGTCTCTTGCATGTGGCAATAATTTTGAACTCCTATTTTGAAGCCTCAAGATTCCCAAATGTGATATTTCCACACCCATAGACTTGAGCTTTGAGTATTTTGAATAAAAACCCTTTTATGCCATTTCTTTTCCTCCTCTCCTGCAGGCTGCCGACCTCTCACACCTGCTTCAACGCACTGCTGCTCCCAGAATACTCCTCCAAAGAAAAACTGAAAGAGAGGCTCCTGAAGGCCATCACTTACGCTAAAGGCTTTGGGATGCTGTGACAGATTAGGACAGGAACGTTTTCTCACTGTGTTTTAACAAACAAAGGGAGTATCTCTAAAATAAATCAAAACAAAATGCTGAGGGAAAAGCCATGAAACAAAATGCTGCAGTGACCCTGTGCCTAACTCATCAGCCTGTCACTCACCGAGGCCTCATAAGTTTCCCAGTGTCAGTGTGTCTCACTCGTGGTCCTTGGGATCCACTGTCCTGCATGTTTTAGGAATGCCCCTGCACCAACACACCTGATTCACATAAATGGCTTTGAATCAGGTGTGTTGGAGCAGGGAAACAGGAGCAGGGCAGTGGATCCTGAGGACCACGGTTGAGAAACACTGGCCTACGTTTTAACATGGCACGTGAAAAGGTTTTTAGTTTTTTTTCATGTGTGTTTTGTTTCTGAAAACACTTGGAAAGTGCACTTACACACAGTATTCTCATGAATGCCAGCATATGCCTTTCTTTTTTTAAATGTAGTTTGATTTGACTTAGAATTGTGCAGTTGTTCATAACGTAGCAGGAGTTAGTCCTCACCCACATCTGAGTAGACGGCTGATAATGGTGCTCTTCGGTTATGATTATCAGTGTGGTATGTACATGTATGACTGCTGAGCCACTGAGTCTCACTGCCGAGCTTGAGTTCCACAGTTTGCTGCCAGTGTGAGAGCCACCTCACCTCTAACCTGACGGTTATTTTAAAGTATTTGTGTTGTGCCAGTTATTTTGCGTTTGAAAAAGGACACTGTGTGTTGTGTTGTGATGTCATGGATCTGAGCAGATGATTTGCTTTCGTTAGCTCTGGGGAGTTTCAGAATGTGTTTACTGACTGGTCTGTTCAGACTTTCACATCCTGAAAAAGGTTCCTGTATTTGGTTAGTTTGCTGTAAAGTGCTGTTCATTGCACATGCGTTAATGTCTGTCTGAGTTGTAGAGTCACATGTTAACAGCTGTTTTATTTGGCCAAATATCTCAGGTACATAAATTATGTGCAGATAATGTGAAACTCGTGAATTAACAATTATGCAAAAGAAATAAAACCTATTGAAACTTTTAAATGTTGTCCAAAATATTGAACTCATGTTATTACTAATAAGACAGCTGTGAGTGCTTAACTGTAAGATTAAATGTGTCATTTTGTGACTTTGGTATTTAAAAATCCTTTGTTGTGATTGACCCAAGAGACAAACTCACCAAACGAGTAACCCTGTGTTCCCACAAGCTTAAAATACTGATTTTCTCTTTCTCTGGACTCTGAGTGTGTGGTTTCCAGTTGGAAAATGCAGTCTAACAACAAACCTATTCATAAGACTCCATAGAATCAGTTTTTCCTCGTGTCACTGTAAGGGACAGCCTCCGTCTAATGCTAATTCTTGGCACAGGGGGCGCTCACAGCTCTGGGAGCTCTGACTACGTGTCTGTAAGTGCTATCATACAACTGCACTTGAGGAATTCAGAAAACGTGGAACTATCCCTTTAGGATAAAGTTGTGAGGCACTTCACATTCAGAAGCAACATTTTATTTCACTTGTAAAAATGACAGTATGAACATTAAGACGTGATATTTCTTATATGAACATTTTAATTTTAATGTTTACTCACATAAACGACATTAAAGTTTACAACTGATAGCATATGCTGCTAACACAACTGGCATTCATTTATTTCTTTTTTATTTATTACATTCATACGGTATCATTCAGAAGATCAAACTGATGTTGAAGTTGTAATGTTGAGTTTTTCCATTCACACTTTAGAAATAAAAATGTGCATACTGATCAGGAACAGGAAACAATCCTCATTTTTCTAAGGCTATTTCTTTAAAAAAGAAAAGAAAAAGCTGCTTCTGAGCAAAATGGTGAAGCATAACAACATGAAACACTCGCAGCAAGTGCGCAGAAATATATATTTGCTGCACAGTTTGACACATTATGATGAATAAACATGATGTGTAAATGGATAGAAACACAAGATTTAAAAAAAGAAAAAAGAAAAGTGTCACTGCACTACTCCTGAGTTAAAAATCCCTTTCATTTTCTGTCACTTTATTGGACTTTTTTGTCTTTGTCGGCCACCACTTCAGAAAGGTCCTCCGGCTGTATAGATTTCACTCTGGACTCCATGGTGGTGATTCTCTGCTTCATCCTCGTCTGGCTGGAGGTGAACTGCGCCATCAACTGGGCAAACTTTGTCTGCATGGTGTCCAGGTTGCTCTGCAGTTGGACGATCTTTTCTTCCAGGTCTTTGGGGTCAGCACCGGCGTTAGCGACTGACTCATCGATCAGATTGTCTTTCATCAGGATGGCTTTCCCCTTCTCCTCCAAAGCCTTCTTGGCGTCTGGATACTCAGTGAGAGCTTCCACCAAATCGTCTTTGGACAAAGCAAAGAGATCAGAGTAGCCCACACTTCTGATGTTGGCAGTTCTCCTGTTGCCTGCCTTACTTCCCTTGATTCCTAGGATACTAATTTCCCCAAAGTATGCGCCGTCACTGAGCACTACAAACTGCGTGATTCCGTCATCGGCCACCACAGCTAGCTTCCCCTCCTTGATGATGTACATCTCCCTGCCAATATCCCCCTTCTTACAGATGTAATCTCCAGGACTGAACACCTGCGGCTGCAGCTTGAGCACCAGTTCAATCAGGAGACCGGCTTCACAGTCCTGGAAAATTCGCACTTTTTTCAACGTATCCAAATGGACGTTGATGGCGATCTCCGCCTTGAGCTTGTCGGGGAGGTGCTTCAGCACTTCCTTCTCATCGCAGGTCTTCTTCTCTGTCCAAAGGTAGTCAAACCACTTGATGACCCTGGCCTCCAGCTCTTTGGTGACCTTTCGAAACTGCATGTACTGCTTTATGGAGTCAATCTTTGCCTGGAACTCGGCACGAGAAGCGTTCATGTTGGAGATCATAGCACCGACGTTACCGACGATACTGGCAAAGATCAGGACACCAGTGAGGAAGTCGGCGATGACAAAGAGGAATTCAATGTCCTTGACTGGTGGAGGGGTCTCTCCAATGGTGGTGAGGGTCAGTGTGGACCAGTACAGGGAGTAGATATACTTCCTGGCCAAGCGGCCGTGCTCCGGGTGGCTGATATTGGGATACACCCAAGTGTCAGATCCAAAACCAATGGTTTTTGAAAGTGCAAAGAACATACAAGCATTCCAGTGGATAATAATAAGGATATAAAGCACAAGGTTGCTGATTCGAAATATGTTCGGGAAGCTGGTTCTGGTCTCAGTCCGTTCGAAGAACTCAAAAAGCCTCGAAATTTTGCAAAGACGGTTGAATCTAAACTCTGGGTTGTTGTATCCGAACCTCAGGAACAGCAGATCGGTCGGTATCATTGAAATCATATCGTACTTGAACTGAGGTGTTGTTCTGTATTTATCCCTCAGTTTCTTGCTGTCTTTCACCAGCAAGCCTTGTTCCAAGTAACCTGGGGGACAAGAAAATGGTAAGCAGCCAAATCCACGATCAACAATGGACACGGATACAAAAGGTGCATGCGTAGAAGCCACAGAATTCAACTATTTTAAAGGTTCAGTCTGTCAGACATCTAATAATCCTCCATACAAGAAAGGATATTGTGGTAAACGTTTGC
Source organism: Solea solea (assembly GCF_958295425.1). NCBI lineage: Eukaryota > Metazoa > Chordata > Actinopteri > Pleuronectiformes > Soleidae > Solea > Solea solea. The sequence goes on along the minus strand of NC_081142.1, from coordinate 1,644,643 downwards.
TTCAAAATGTGAAATACAAGCTCTAAATGTTTAGACTGCTGTAGAAACATCGGAGCACAAGATGGCAGACTGTGTGAAGCAAGGCCCAAATAAGAGGCTTATTTTAAAACCACATTTTTATTTTAGTAAGGAAAACTGTGCTTTTTCATTCTCAGTCTGTCTGTGAGTCTCAGACGGACAAATCAGTCAAAGCCAGTGTTCATCACTGACACTGAGGAAACCTTTGACGTATCAATTATAAAATATTAAGAATTATAAATGTTAAACATTTTGAAGAATCCAACCTGTTCTCGATCTGACAAACGTGTCCATGTAGTAGACGATGTCTGCGGTGTAATCCAAGAATAGCCAGAGTTTTGTGTAAGTGTTCTGGAGTTCGTTAAAACAGGCTCTAAAACAAAGACACACGTTTTTGTTTTTTTGTTTTTTTAAATAAATGGTGTGAACATCCACTAGGAATTAGTTTTAATGCGTGTTAAAATAAAATAAAAATACCTTGTTACGATCATCATTAGATTATAAAATACTGGGCCTGCGATGACAGTCAGCCATTTGTAGTATGCATCTGCAGCTGGATCCATAATCCAGATTTCTTTCCTACAAAAACAAAAACAAATCCAGTTAAACGTAATATCTTTACATGAATATGACACTGACAGACGTGTTTTCTGTTATAACCCAGTCTCAATAGTCTACAGCTGATTGTTTACTTACGGGGGCGCCTCTTTCTTTTTATCATCTTTCTTATCATCCTTTTTCTCATCCTTCTTCTCGTCCTTCTTCTCGTCCTTCTTCTCGTCCTTCTTCTCGTCCTTCTTCTCCTCCTTCTTGTCCCCGTCTTTCTTCTCGTCTTTCTTCTCCTCATCCTTTTTCTCGTCTTTTTTAATCTCATCTTTTTTGTCCTCTTTTTTGCTATGGATCACAAGTTTACTTTTGGACACCAGTGAAAGGAGGACGATGGTCTACGAGGGACTGTCCTACCTGACGACATCTACTCTACGTGCGGGAGGACTACACTCCTACTGGAGGGTTAGGCTGGAGGGCATTGTTGGAAGATTTGGTGCAGGTCATACATTTGTCCAACAGATGGCACCATGATGTTTCTCTCAGTTTTTCCACTTTCAAACCTAAGTCACTCACTCTCTCTCTCACTCACTCACTCACTCACTCACACACTCACTCACCTTCTGCCGCTTTATCCTCCACATGAGGGGGCGCTTGTGCCAATCCCAGCTGACAGGTCACCAGTCCATCACAGGACCACATATAAAGACAAACAACCATTCACTCTCACACTCATGTTCAATTTAGAGTGTCCAGTTTGCCTAATCTCCAAATCTGCATGTTTTTGGACTGTGGGAGGAAACCAGAGAACCTGGAGAAAACATGCAAACTCCATGCAGAGAGACCCTTGTTCCAACCAGGTTGCAAATCTGGGTGTTCTTGCTGCAAATGACTTGCAACAATAAATCCCTCAAACATGTAAAGGTTTATTTTGATCGAATGCAGAAGGAAATGGGGAAGATGGAAGGTTTGTTTTGAAGGAGTTCTGTACAAACAGGAAGATAGAATATCTACAAATCTACGTCTACTGTTTAGCAGCGGAGCACACACTTACTCGTCTGTGTTGTTGCAGTTATTCATGTTGTAAGTAGCCAGTGGCCACTTACTGGGAAGGCTTTGGAGAAAGATACACAGCCTGGTGAACTTTGTGGAAGTGACTGTTAAATGGACCTGTTTGGTGTCCACTGCTGTCACTGTGAATTCAAACTCGCTCCGCAGTCTTAAGACTTACTTTGTTTTGTGGAGTGTGTCGCTGTGACCCACAGACTGGGCGTTGCTCTCTCGCCCGGCCATGTCTTTGAGCTCGGGGCCTCTGAAGCGATCCAGGAACGAGTCGCGCCGCTCCGTCTGAGGGTTAACTCGGTGAGAAAACCATTTACGCAGCATGTAGAAGTAGGAGAACCTGCAGGGTCAGAGGGAGGTGAAGAGGAGAGTCCAATAATTCACATCCATAAATGTGACTGAACATGAACTGGATACATTATTCAATTGTTGCATCATATTGTATAATATTTGTACAGCTGTTTTAAAGGTCCAGTGTGTAAAATATAGGCAGAAATTAAGATTACAAGATTAAGATTAAGAATACATTTCACACACTGTACCTTTAACAGTTTGCGTTTTTTACACTTAAGTTTTTTAATCCAGAGGTTCCCAACCTAGGGATCAGTCCTCTCCAAATAGATGGAAGATGTACAAAGAAAAGAAAGATTTACTTTATGTATTTATTTATTTATTTTCAACTTTGACATCAGTCTTAACTCTTTTGGGGGGCATTACTGATACATGTTTCTCTGTTGACCATTACCAGTTATTTAAATTAAACAAATAAAGTTCACACAAAGCAAATGAAACACTGTATGCTGCACTTTTAGCTGATTTTAACCAATTTCTACCCGTGGATGAGTAAAGTGTTCACTCTGTGATTCTGATTCTGATGTTTACATGGTGTGTAAATATACACAAAAACTAAATTTGTGCCGTTCTGTCAGATCTTAATGCTGTAGAGAACCTTGGAGAAAAAACAAAGGTCCTTCATCTTTAGGTAAAGGTATATATCCATTTATTCCTTAAGCATATACAACAAACAGACCACTGTGTATGGACTCTTAGTCGTCATCAGGGCTCACGTTCGTCAGCGTTTGTCTGCAGTATTAACATCCAGCAGAACTTCTTGGATTTTGTTTTTGTGTAAAAAACACTGTTTCTTAGTCTTAAGGTTTGAAACCTAAATTATTAACACAAACTTAAGTTGCCCAATCAAGTTAAAAAAATGTTACAGGCATTACTGGCATTATACAGGTAACCAGTACACGCCACAAGTTGCTCTTATGGTAGAATCAGCTACAGGAACTTAGGTTAGGGAACTAGATGTCTTCCATCTAAAAACTCTAAAATCTACTCCAGATGTTTACCTGGCCACTGCCTGAGCAGCTGTGTGTGAGTCTCTGTAAGACGATGATAACGATGAATTGTCATCGCAGAGGGAGTGAGCTCTGGAAGACAGTGGGACAAGGACACGATCAAATCACAGCATGATTATTGTCCAAGAGGCTAATTCCAGTGAATCTGATGCAGAACACAGGTAATGTTGGTGCTTTTTGCTCAATTCAAAACCCTTTAAAAAGTCCAGGAGCAACGTAAATGAAGGTGTGTTATTTAATGGTTTCTTGTATGTTACTTGGAGCTGCATGGTGAAGGAAACAGCAGCAGCTGTTATAGTCAGAGAGCACTTGATTGCTGGTGGATACTTGAGTAAAAGTAGTAAGTATCTTACCAGAATATGACTTTGGTTGATGTTGAAGTTACTTTTTTACAAAATTACCTAAGTAAACGTTTTAAAGTATATTGCATTTACTGTACTTAAGTATCAAAAGTATCTAAAATTTTATTTGAACTTGTAAAAATATTTCAATTAGAATTGAGTCACGCTAGCTCATTGGTAAAGCAAGTTGTCTTTCAACTGGAAGGTTGCTCGCATCGCACCTGACGGGTATGGGAATGAAAGATATGTGATAGAGTGAGTGCTGTGTGAATGGGTGAATAGCAAAACTCTAGTGTAAAACAGCTCTGAGTGTTCATCAAGACTAGAAAAGCGCTACATAAATACTGATTTTATTTGGTAGTAACGAGTAACAAAGGTCAATCAACCCTCCTGAATGTTACAAACTGGACCTTTAACTGAGCGGCGGTGTCACACCTGCTGTCTCCATTTTCAACAACCGCAAGTTGATCAACAGGTGTGATTGTGGACAGTCGCAGTCTGGTTGAGTCGGGACTTCTGCTGCAGTGTTCTGCCATGTTGTTGTGAGAGGCTGTGGAAGCCTGAAGCACACACACACACACACACACAAACACACAAACACACAGTCCATACATCAATAATCATACATTAAAACCATGAATTTGACAACTTTTGATTCTATACATATTCTAAATAGAAAGCATAATTTGGGGTATAAAAAAAAGGTAAATCTTCAGGGCCTTGATTATGTTTTAAATGTTTTTGCTTAATGCATAAGGTGGTAAATAAACTTTATAATTCTCAAAATTCTTACATGACCTTTCAGTTGATGTTGTGTGGTTGTATGTGCTGCTGACTTAGTGTACAATATGAATATGTTTGCCATTTTATCTTATCTTCTGTTACAAAGTCTTTCATGGCTGTAAACTGAAGTTAAACCTTTCCCACACAATCTAGGTTTTTAGCCCACAGGGACACAGGAGATCCAGGTCTGCTGCTGTGTCAAGTTTGTGTTCCTTAAATCTGAACAAAGGAAACACAACACAACACATAACACAAGTGACTGATGGAGGCAGCAGTGAATCAACAACACCTGTGCACTGAGATCTGAAATCACAGATTATCTCCATGGACTTTGGTGTGAAGAGAGAATGGTTTACAAACAGTTTCCAGTCCGTCATACAGCGAGATCACACATTATCACACATTTAAGCATTGATTTTATTAGTCTTTTCATAGATGAAAGGACTAAAATCAGTTATGTAATTACATAATGTCACATACTCATACTCATAAGTACATATACTGTCCTTCTCTACTATACCTACTTATATACTGATAGTATTAAGACTTTTACCCAAGTAGTATTCTGATAGTTGACTTTATGGTCTCAGGTGAGGTGTAGTTTAATAGTTCAGCGCACTACAGTTGTGTTGTCCATGACTTTTCTCTGTCTGTCTTGGAGACGCCTAAAAATACACGCTCATTATGTCCTTAACATTAAACAGGATCAGTGGCCTCTTCTCTGGGAACCAAAATAACTAAGCTCTGGCTTACAGGTAGACTATACTGTACTGTAGTCGCTATGTTTGGTTGTGTGTACAGCGGGTTAAGACTATTAGGGTTTCACTTAGAGAGAACAGGTAACCAGGGCCATGTTCTCAGAGGCCCCGAGCTCACAGCGGGGCCCCTGCAACAGCATGTTCACTTTTATATTCTGTTATTATATTCAATATTAATGTGGCTTAATCTGGCAAATCCCTTGTGCCCGTTGAACATGTTTAAAAATTCTGTCTCCTTTGACTTAAATAATCACATTTATTATAAGCAGACAATTTTCCTGAATATGTGTATGGTTTTATTTGTTTGAGTTATCATGCACTATATATCATCAATTCAACAGTGATTTGCTCCACATGAAAATGTTGCTCAATGTGCTTTATTATTTGAATTTAAAAGAAAACAGAGTAAATGAGAAGCAGAAGTTGATGAAGTTTTGTTTAAAATTGTGATTAAATTCACTTTCCTTTTTTTGTTTGTTGTTGTTTAGTGATGTAATGCTTGTTCTTTCTGGAGTTTGTTATCATTATGGTTTGGAGAGGGCTTTCTGCATTAAAGTAATAATGAGTGACACTATTGTTAGAAACCTCTTGTCAAGCCCCCCCCCACCATCAGTCTCTGTTGCCTGGTAACCCAAAGTCTCTTGAATCGCCCCTGAATAAGCATGTACATGACTGAGGACAGTGACTCTCTTCAGTTGTGGATAAATAAAATCTCATATTTTTATAATTTGGTGCAGTTCAGGTTCATTTTAACGCCTCGTAAAAGATCCAAAGTCAATATCTCAGCAACAATCTTTCTTTGCCTCGTGTAATAGTTGCTAGTAAATAATGACTCGCTGATCTCTGGGGAAACACCAATGGTTGTAACACGTGCACACGTGTAGATTAGAGCTAATACCAGGGAGTTAACCAACCCCCACTCAACTAAATCACTCTGACAGGTTCACAGAGAAGCTCAGTGTCTGATGGCTGATGGAGGGTGAAGCCCATAGTGTGTCTGTACATCATCATCATCACCACCATCATCATCATCACCAACCCACGCAGCTGTTTTAATGATCCAGGCAAAACAACAGCAGCACTATATGAACCAGCATGTCTTTGCTTTAAATCATGACAACCATATTGGAATCATACACTCACAGATGATGGTGCTGTTATTCCAGCTCATTCATGTTGTTGTAAAAAGGTTTAACCTCTTTCAAAAAGCTTTATTTGTCCCCAAAGCCACAATTCCACACACAAAACAGTCAACTATGGGTTATTTTGAGTTATAAATAAGAGTCAAAATAGAAGTATTTACGTAAGGTGCAGCGGTTTGAGGTATACCATCATCAGTTTGATGTATACAATAAACACACCAGCAGTGTTAAATGGAACTATCATATAAAGTAACACTACGTTCCAATTAGGACCAAATAAACTCTAGAATTGTGTTAAATTGAACTCTTTCAGTTTCAAAGCAACACTAAAAGAGTCACTTTAAGTGTGTATTTGGTCATAATTGGAATATTTACTGTTGGAAAAAGTCTGAATTTGAATATATAGAAAGACAAAACCACTCTTTTAATAACCTGCGCCTGCTGAGAGCTTCTTGGACTATGAACAAACAGAAAACATGTCTGCACTTACGACACTTGTTTACCTGCGTGTGTGTAACAAAGAGCGATTCACAGCCACTGTTTCACACTTTGTTTCTGGAGATTAGTCGCTCTGTAGCACCAGCGGGTCAGGACCCACTAAGAAGCTTGTCGCTTGCAGCGAAGGTGCACCAACTCATCGCCATCCAAACATCTCCATTCCCTAATAATATAGGTTTTATTTCAAAATCTCATTATAGAGCAGTTAAATTAACAATTGCAATTTTCTTATTATGTCTTTTATGTGTTAAACTAAAAGAGCCGTGCACTGTGTAGCTGATGAATTACTTATTTACAGGAAACATGACATGGAAATGATCTTATTACAGCCAATGATTTTCAAATGAGACTTTAGTTTTTGCATCTGCCACTCAATATGTCCTCACTGAAGACTCCAGTATGTCGTGCCTGGATTTCATTGAATTCAAAATGCATGTTTGGACATTTTTAATAGTGTTATTAACTTTCTTTACTTCAAAAAACAAAACACACACACAGGAGACCAGGAACACATGGTTACATTCATTGCTTTTCATAGTGTATTTTACACGACTTCACTTATTTTACTGCTGTTTTCATCTATTTACTCATGTGTACATTTCATTTGTTTCTTCTTCTTTTTTTAATCAGGTTTTAATTTACATGAACGGTCTGCCAAAGAAGGTGTTAAAAACGGTAAACATAATTATCATTATATAAATAAATAAACAAATAAATAGAAGAACAGTAAACCCTTCTTTTTCAGCTTGTTTTAAAAATGAAATGAAAAGCTCTTCGACGTCCTTAAATGTGCTATGTGAAGTAAATCTGTCTAAGTCTCTTGGTGTTGTTGATCAACACGCATATATTACTTATGTTGAAATGTTGTCAACCCCTCCCCCATCATTGTTGTTCTCTCTCATCTCTTCTTGTTTCTGATTTTCATATTCTTTGTTTTTGTTACTTCCGGTTATTTCACAATGTGGTTGACGTGTGTGTGCGCGTGTGTGTCTATTAGTGCTGCAACTAACGATTATTTTCACAAGCTAATTTGTGAAACTAGTTTGGTCCATGAAATGAAAAATGTTGATCAGTGTACCAAACCTGGAAATGATGAAGAAAATATTAACATTTAAGAAGCTGGAAAATCAGAAATCTTGTTTTAATTATTGAAAAAAAAAAAACCTCAAACCAGTTATCAAAATAGTTTTAATTAAAACGATTAATTTAGTAATCGATTAATAATAAATAAGCGATTGCAGCTCTAGTGTCTGACATACAGAATATGTTTATGTACATACGTACGTGTGTGTTTATATATATATTTATATATATATACATAAACAAACCAAAATAGAGTTTCGCAAATTGAATTCTTCAAATAAACTTTTAAAAAGTGCATTTTATTTATTTAAGATGAGCCGCTTCAGTTTGAGTAAAATGACAATAAAGGTTTTTATGATTCTGTTTTTTTTTTACTCTGAAAAACAAAACAATGAACTCTTTCAGTGGGAATTTATTTTTGCGTCTTCATCACTTTATGATCATTAATACTTTATGATCATGAATATATACAGGAATATTTAAAGAGCCTGTTGGTGAATTATAAGAGAGACAAACCTGGTGCGTTTTGACGCGTCACTCACCAAGTGTGAAGCCTTTTTACGCGCGGAGTGAACACGCTGTGCCCCACGCTGTGTGGTCGCCTCCTGATATTATTTCCATCTTCATAAAAGCAAAGAGAAAAAAAAATATTTGACTTCCAGTGAAATGTTGTCGATGGCACAGCGTCACCAAACACATCGATGCCGGCTGCGAGTCATTGGTGCCAGCGGCTCTGCTGGATGAGGAGAGAGGAGAGAGGAGACAAGAGGAGGAGGACGGATCCCAGATCAGAGGAGGGGAGGAGTCCTGCTGTCCATCACTACAACACTGCGCTGTACTCCAGCACGTGCACGTACAGGTTGTACAGGTACACGGTGGTCATGTACTTTTACATCTAAGCTACTGTGTAACAATAATTACTCATTCTGCAATAATCACCAGGAAATATTCAAACTTTGGTCAATGTAAGCGAAGGGGGTTGTTTTCTTTTCTCAGATTGTCATTGATTGTCCACTTGTTGCTTATTTCATTTATATTATATACTGTATATCAGTTCCATGTTTGAAATAAACTACTACTATTACTATTATAAAAATATTTCAATTAAATCAGATTTGAATTATGTTCCCTAAAGGACCAGTCCAAGCAAACATCTCAATTCAGTTCAATTCAATTTTCATAGGATGATTTGACTTAATTCCATTCAAAATATGTCCATGTGCCATTTCAATGCAGGTCTCGTTGAAATCTCATCCACATACAAGGACAAGACTGAACCTCATGTGACAATATTACACGTGTATCCTTTTAATTCAACTCAATGTTTTATTTGTCGTACAATGGCCAATTCAAGGCGAGCAGGTCTACCTAATATCATATATTCAAATGTCATGGTGGAGGATTAGAGGATAACTCACTCGAGGTTGGGTTAGTGCATATCTGTCAAATAAAAATAAAAATAATAACAACCCCCCGTTTATTTCCCTTGGAATAATGTGACTACAGATTGTGCAGTTGCATTTGATGCTATTTCAGATAGCAACATATTTTTATTTTTGATTTATTTTGCTTTTAGAGTGGAAATGGAACTTTGTGTCAACTGTAGCAAAACTAAAGGAACAGTCCGTGCAGCTTTAACAAACACACTGCTTTACCAAAAATGATGTTTGATGTAAGTGATTAAAAAAAAGAAAATGAAATGTCAGTATTAGACTTAGATGAAGTGATTCTGAAGTGAATCACTCCATGAGCAATAACGAAGGTAATTAGGTTCAGAGAGAGAGAGAGAGAGATAGAGAGAGAGAGAGAGAGAGAGAGAGAGAGAGAGGCATCATTGGGCTGAACTCCTTCATCAGTCACTCACTCATCTGCCACAGTGAGGCTCCGCCCCCCTTCCCCATGACTCTAAAGTATAAGGTTAAAAGAGAAATCCCCTTGGCAGTGTGTGGGGCTGCACTGCTAATCCCAGCTTAGACTTCAGAACCTGTTTCACTTATCTAATGCTCCTTCACTCCAAAGAAAATATGTCACTTTTTTGTTGTTTTAATATTTCCACAATTTCATAATCACACTTGGGCATTATGAATTATGTTTGATTTCATACATGCATATTAATTAATGCTTCATAATTAAATGAATTAAAGGCCCAAAATAAGGTCATGTGTAATACTTGATGCAAACAATGCAGTAAAAGTGACACTGTTTTTTTGTTGTTGTTTGTTTGTTGTTTGCTTGTTTGTTGTTGTTTGTGTCGCCGTCTGCAGCAGATTGGAGGCAGCCATATTATTTACTTAAGGATTTTAGGATTGTCCTCAGTGAGAGTGGGTTCACGACAATCCATTAATAGACACACAGTGCACTGGATGTACAGAGACAGTGCTTATGCTGTCAACAGAGACACCAACACAGCCTGAAATAACATGTCTCCAAATAGAGTGTGTGATTGTACACATTTATTGTATTTTTTTATTATTCCTAATTCCTCCTTAACCTCTGGGTTCACTGCTCCTACCAGGATTTAACATGTGGCCATGGAATAATCCTAATTATGTTTTATTTATTTGGACTCTGGGATGGAAAGAGAAAATCAGACAGCAGTTTGACCAATAACTCTGCAATTCTCTGAACCTCATTAGGGTTTAGGGCCGTCTGCAGGTGCACTGAGATCCATTGAAAGCCTCTTTACATCTCTGCCAGAAGGCACATGGTAATTACTGCATCCTAAAGCCTGGCTTTTCCCAGAGTGCACCGTGACACAGGCAAACATTGTCTCCGCCTCCTCCTCCTCCTCCTCCTCCTCCTCCTCCTCCTCCTCCTCCTCCTCCATGGCTGCCCCTGCATTTCCAAGTCAATCAGACTCTGCGTCGACTGCGTTTGTGACCACTGAGTCAAATCCACACTGATGTGATGGGTCTGTAATCAGGCCTGATCAACAACAGTGAAGCCAAACACACAGCAGATTGTGTTTGTCTGCTTTGTCTGTGTTTGTCTGCTAAATGACATGTAATGTAATGTAATGTTTGTGTAGGTGTATAATGGACTGTGTTGACGCTATATATTCACTTACTTTATCACTTAACGTTTCCTATATCATTAGAAAATGTTAACCTTGTCTTTTTAGTGGTTGTTTAAGTGGTTATCCCTCATTCAACTTGGCCTAAACGTGAAAAGGGTTCTATTTCAGCACTGCTGCATCCTTCTGTGTACAGGCATTTACACCTTTTATCAATCCTGAGGCAGAATATAAATATACACCATGTCACAAAGGATTGGGATGTCCGACTATTTCACTAACAGGGACCGTGTAACGATGTATTCAAGTACATATACAGGACTTTAATATGAAGTTCTTGGAAGGTTTTGAAGTGTTTGTCCTTCATTGGATTTAAGGGGCGGAGCCCAAAGCCTGACTGACTTTCATTTCCCTGATTTGTTTGCAGTTTTTTTGTGCGTCTCTTTATGGTGTTGTGTGTTTGTTATCTTGACACATCCTCTTGTCCTGTCTTGTCACCTCATCACACCTTTGTCTGCTTTTCAACCTTTTAGATTATCTGCCCCGCCCTCATGTGTTTCACCTGTTGTCTCTACCTTCCTTGTATGTAGTATATAGACTTGCTTTGCTGCTATGACTCTGGTTTTACTCCTCATGATTTACCCCCTGTGCCCTCTGCTTTCCTTATTTTAGTTCTTGGTCTGTTTTTGCTTGTTTTACACATTACATTGTCTTTATGTTTCGTCACTTACTCAGGTGCAAATATCATCTGTGTTTATGACCTAATGTTTGTCCAGTAACGTGATGAGCAAACACAAGACGTTGTTGTGGTGTGAACTGGGAGATGCTTTGAAATATTGGTACAAACCTTTTTTTTTGTACATTTCTAATTCTCAACACAAGAGAAAAAAAAAGAAAATACAAGATGCATCAGGAGTCCAGTTGCCTGTATCTGCACTCCTTTGTCAGATATGGGGTATAATCTATGCTAAATATAACCCTGAATAACCTGAACTTGTTTTTAATAAAATAAAGTCAGAAAACATGCTGCACATACCAGTAAAACAGAGCTGCATCATAAGCAGGTCCTCAGGTGTGTCCTGGCAGCCAGTGAGAGCATAAGTGTTCATGCCCGTGCTGCGAGTCCTCTTGTGTTGATGAGTTTTGTGCTGTTCATCAGATGCTGGAGATGATTAGCTGTACCTTGTCATAATTTTATCCCACACAGAGACGGGGATTTATCCTCAGCCAAGCACTTACACGGGGTTGCTATGACAACCTCAAGGGCATTTTTAAGGGCTTAGACCAGAAAAAGAGTCGCAATTAAGGAGGAAAATGGAAGTCTTGTCTCTCTGTGGTCAGTGTGTGAGTCTGTCTGTCTGTCTGTCTGTCTGTCTGTCTGTCTGTCTGTCTGTCTGTTTGTGTTTCTGTCTGTTCTGTAATCCTTCAGTGGTCGGCGTCTTTTTAGCTACACTGTTCCCACTTGTAATCACTTGACAGCACAAGTGTGTGTGTGTGTGTGTGTGTGTATGTGTGTTTTCTTGTATGGGTGTCTTTGTGAGGACCAAACAAACCTAAAAACCATATTGAGTGAGGATATTAAACGGGCTTTTTGAGGGTTAAGACTTGAAAAGGGTTTAGGTTTGGGTTTGGCATTTATCATGATGGTTAAGGTTAAGGTTAAGGTAAGGGGTTAGGGACTGCATTATGTCTATGAGTGTCCTCACTATGAATGCTGTGCAAAAGTGTGTGTGTGTGTGTGTGTTGATAACTTCCTCTCCCAATCAGATGTGAATGACTTGATTTTAATGAGGTGAGTCCGGCTGATTGACTCGTCTGCTGAGCTCATTCACATTTCTGATTTTTGTGACTGAGGCTCAGAGATTGGTCTGCGCCGATCAGAGGTGGAAAGTAATGAATTACGTTTACTCGCGTTACTGTAATTGAGTAGGTTATTAGTTTACTTGTCCTTAGTTTAAAAGTCATTTTTAAAAACTTCACTATTAAATCACAATATAATAACCACTATCATTGACAGTTAATGATGTGGACAGGTGAATGATGAATGATGAGGACAGGTGAATGATGAATGATGAGGACAGGTGAATGATGAATGATGAGTACAGGTGAATGATGAGGACAGGTGAATGATGAATGATGAGGACAGGTGAATGATGAATGATGATGACAGTCTAATTGGCGCTGATACATTCAGTGTTTACATTTTATTTTGTCAGCACATTCATTTTCAAGGTTTGTCTTTAATTAAAAACAATTCATGTGAGTTTTGTGTCCCTTTTTTGAAAGTGTTTGTTTTGATATGGAACGATGTACTCTTCAAAATAAAAGCATATACATGATGCAAAATGAATCTATGATTCTATGATCTAGGGCCCTGTAAAGACTTGGCCCTGGTCACATTTAATTGATCGTGGGGCTGCAAGTGTTAGAGGCTTCTTTGCTCAAACAACACACCTGATTCAAATGTTATCTGGCTTCTGCAGTGTTTGCTGAGCTGATTATGTGAATCAGGTGTGTAAGAACAGGGAAACATCTAAAACATGTACTGCAGTTGGTTACGAGGACCAGGATTGAGAAACACTGTGTCAGAGGAGTCAGCTCCACAGAAAACAACAATTAAATATGTTTTGACAAGTGATTCTATTGTAGACTTCTTTTGCTCGACATCTCGTCCTATTAATAATTTATTATTGGGGTATGTTATTACATCTTCATTCTGATTAGGTTTACCCGGACACCAGGGATTGCAAACATGTCAATCAGTGTGCATGACCTTTGTAATGGCATATTACATGCACACAGATGTGGGTCACACAAGGTTTAGCAGATACTTGTTTCCTTGGGTCACACAAGGTTTAGCGGATAGTGTTATATTGTGTGTGCATATGTTGGTGAATCTATTATTTTATTGGTTGTTTTTCTCTTCCTCGTTTATCCTTGAGGATAAAAAGGAGGGAAATGTAATGGCATATTACATGCACACAGATGTTTCTTTAGGTCACACAAGGTTCAGTGGATAGTTGTTTCCTTGGGTCACACAAGGTTTAGCGGACAGTTACGAGTTTCCTGTTCTTATTTCAAAGGTCCCTGTCCTCCCAAGAAACTCCCTGTTCTCTACAGACATCTGCTAGTTTTCACAATACCTTATTGGCATCATATCAGACAACTACTCTATCTGACGAACATCCCGTTTTTCTATATCACGTACACATATTGTTGAAGATATGCTCAGTGTCCTCACTTTGCAGACTCTTCGACTCTGTAAACTGTGTACCACTGGTTGCAACTCAGATTAAATTAACTTGCTTGTATTCATCCGACTCAGTTCTCGTGCTTCATCTCACTCACAAAAGTTCCCACAACACCTTTAATTCATAATAATTTCATAGTACACAGTTTCTTTTTTCTTTTATTTTCTAACTTAATTTATTTCGTTTCACAAGAAAATGCAAATGCACCACCCATGCGTTATATATATATAAAATATACACAACAGGTGTATGAATATGTACACGTACAATATAATATAATAGTATTATTAATTAATTTTAATAAAAATCAGTCCATCAGGCAGCAAACAGAAGTGTCACTACTAGACAATAAGTCAGTATAGTACAAGTAACAGTTAAAAAGCACCGAGCCAAACATCCATACAACCATAAAAGATGCAGATGTCAGTCCAGGTTGTGCAAATATTCTGTTTTGTATTTGGCAGGAGATCAGTTTTTATTTTACACACAGATTTTATGCCTCGCACCATGTCTCACAAAATGGAAGATTTGTGGACTCTCCACCCACGTCTACTCTGATATTGCCGTAGAAGACAGATTTGGCCATAGATATGTGAGATAGAGCCTAGTATACAGTTTCTAACTGAAAGTGTCAAAAGCTCAAGTACAAAAAATGTAATGTGCAAAGTTTGACTGTGTCAATTAATAAATTGGTTTCATAGATGCCCTTCAATGTACTTTGAAACTGTGCAGTATTTTTAGTAAATGTGCTAGGTTACTGTCCATCACTGTTGTGAATGCCACAGACATTATACAGGCACAGTTTTCATGTAAATAGGAATGGCTCTGTTTATAATAATGTCATTATGGCATTAAAAGCACAGGATAAACAGATCTAACACTTATTTTTGAGAGTCAATCCCATGACTATTGGTAAGAGACAGTAATAAATTTAATTTGCAAAGGAGAAATTATGTTAGTTGATTAATTTAGTGGTTTGTACCAATTACAGTACACACCAATCAGACACATTATTAAAACAGGTCACTTTTTAAAATATTGTGGCTGATGTGTGTGTGTGTATTTGGCTTTGTGGAGCCATGAAAAACAAGTGAATGTTCAAAATAGGTTTTAAAGGAGGGGTAGGCAGGAGAGCGAGACTTCCTCACCTCCTCTACATTCTCTACATCAACTAATTAATTCTGTCCCAACTATTTTTGACCATGATCAGCATGTTCATGCATTATTCCTACATATCTGCCCTCTGCAGGACACTTAACACATTACACCCATGATGATTCTCTCCCACGTTTTCACAACTGACGCTTGGACTTAACACAACAGGATCAGTGGCATTCATAGTGGTTTACTGTTGACACAGCATTCACCGTAACATAATGATAATCCTGAAAGTGGGGCAACTATGTAAAGAGCTGGTTATTAGTGATAATGACACCTGCGTCAAAAATCAACATGTCTGTCATTAGGCAACCACTTCATTCAAACGTATCATTATAGTACTTATGTTTCCTTGATATTATTGTTAATTAAATGTGAGATGATTTGCATCATGTGTGGCATCATAGCAGGTTGTTTAAGGCTATAGAAACGAAGTTTAATGATCAGCTTTTTCAGATTTTTCTCAACAAACTGAAACTGTAGTTCTTCTTTCAGTTGATCTGTGTTCTCTCCGTATGTTGATATCATCCTCAGCCATTTTACAGCCTGTTGTTAAACATTGTTTGTTACATTTTGATCAAGTTCTGCTCGCAGTATATTTTAAAAAGTACAACAAATCTTTACTTTAACTACTTGAGCCCATATCATGTGATTAAAAGTACCAACAAAGATCACCAGTATCATACACTGCCACTCTATGTGACTGTATTGTATGTAGAAAATGCATATTGATAATTACATTTTTAACTGATTTAGATATTTTGTAAAGTATTATCTATGAATGCAGCCATTCCTCAGCTTCCAGTGTTAAGCCTAAATCGGTTTCCGAATATCTTTTAACTTACTTGTTTTTTCTTTTTTTTCTTGTTCGACAGGTCTACTCTAGTTTAGCTCTACGTACGATTCTGCATGGTTGGAAAGTCGCTAACTAGGCCCACTGTCATTTGCTTTGGTTTGATGTAAAGGGCCCACAGATGCTCTAAAATGACACCTAACTAAGTGGCAGGAGTGGCACCTGGTGTGGAGTCTTCTGCACCTGCTGTAGCTCATCTGCTTGAACAATGGAGCTGGTAATCTGATTGCAGCCTTACATGCAGTACATTAGTTGTAATGAGTGGTGATTTGAATTTTGGCATTGACAATGAGTGGAAGATTAGTCACTTAATGCACACATAGATAGTCTCTAACACACTCACACTAGTCTGGTATCAACTTTCAAAGACACTTAAATCACTTTTCTTCCTCAGCCTGACCTTTGACCTCTATAACATAGCCGTGTCGACCAATGTTCCTAATACAGTGATCAGTGAGTGTATATTTACCTACAGTATGAAGGGCTTGGCCGTTTATATTTATACAGTATTCTTTATATTTCTTTAGCAGTACAAACGCTCCTGCACTGTTTGCTCTAATTGAGATGATATTAAACACTTGAATAAATAAACCAGAACAATACTAGGTTGCATGCAACCTGGTTTTGCAAGATAATGACAGTGTCATTTGGGCGGTTCTTTTTTTCTGACACTGTCAACAGCAAAAGCTCAGGGTGGAGAAAGTGGAAAAGTAGCCTGAGCCGGTTTTGTGAGTTTGTCTCTCACATAAACATCTGACATGCGATGGTTCTTCTCCAAACTGTCCTCGTACTGATTGATTTAGAATGTGCAAACCACTCTCACTGCTCATTGTGAGGCAAAGCCCCAACTCACATGTGTCAAGTGGTTTGCACAAAGAACATGTCTTGCCTCGGGGTATTCTGCTCAGCAGATGTTTCTTTAACTTCACAGTGAACATTTCCAGTTTACAGACGTTGTTGGCTGTAAGATCAAATATGCTGCTTTGAAATTTGACTCAAACTAAATTGTGAAAGAAGTTGTGTTTTTTTCTGGCTTACAAACTTTTGTGAAAGAATGCCTGGACACTGGCTTCCATCAGGTCTCACTGGCTGTTGTTAATTAAAATAAATGAATGTTACTATTACTAGGCAGATGATAGTGTTACATTACATCAGTTTTATCCTTCTTTTGTGCTGGTTGCACATCCATTGGCGTCATCTATTGTGAGTAAACACTTAGTAGCATCCACTTCAAGAAAATTAAAGGCATTGCTCGACAAGAAGTAGACAAAAGATGAACTTAGTTGCATTAACTTAATATGTTAATACAAATGTAAATGTTATTAATTATAGTTGTTATTTACACCAAACGCAGATCTGGGCTTATATTAATTTGCCCTTTCGTATTCACAGTGAAGCACTAAGTGTGGTGATACTGAACTTGAATTAAACAAGTTCAGCGTTACAATGTGCAAACGTGCACTAAATAAAACCAAATAACTTAAGATCAACACTATTTAGATATCTAAAGATATCTAGATTTTTTAATACAATATTGGGGTTCCCTTGGTGATCAGGGGGCCCTCAAGCAGCTGCTTAGTTAGTTAGTCTGGGCCGGCTCTGCATTACATTATAATAAAGTAATTGTTGATTTTTCTTTTCTGTTTAAGTTGAGGCAATCCTTCCTTCCTGCAATCCTACAGTTGGTGTAACAGACGAGGGCACAAGATAGAGGACAAGATGATTATCTGTGGTGATACCTAAAGGGAGAAGCTATGTTACAAATAAAAAGAATAGAATTTGCAGTATACACAATGTACACCAGGAGTTTGATGAATGGTGGTGCTGAATGGGGTTAAGTGTCTTGCCCAAGGAAAAACTGGCATGTAGACTATAGTGGAGCCAGGAATCAAACACTCAACCTTCCAGATGAAAGAAGACTCACTCTACCACTGAGCTGCTGTTGCCCAACGCCGTAGTCTACAGCAGATTCTTTCCCTCAGACATTTCGGATGCCTCAGTCTGTCACTGAAGGAGTTCCCAGTTCTGTGATGGTGACCCACTTCCACTGGGTCAAGTGAGTGTTGAAATACCACAGCAGACCACTCCAAAAAAAGATAGCTGATGCCACCACAGAGTCACAGAAGGTCTTCAGGAGTGCTCCCTGCAAAAAGCCACAGCCCGCCCAAGGCATAAGCAAACTAAGCAGGGCCCCCTGATGACCAGGGGGCTCCCAATAGTGTGTGGAGAAAAAAAAGACATTTTAACATAAAGATAATCTAAATATCAATCAAATTCTTCTTAGGGCCCCATAATGGCTTGGGCCAGCACTAGCAACTGGATTTTTTTTTCATCATTTTCATTTTTTGTTCATCTTGGCTATACACCATTTTTAAACAAAGGTTCAAATCTGAATAACTTTTATACCTTAAAGGATTTCTTTGTTTTGTCTACATGTTTCCATAACATAAAAATACAGAGGAGCTGTATAAAAACTTTGAATGTGCCTTTGAACACTTTTTGTGACACATTTAAGGGTAAAGCATTCAAACAATTAAGTGTTTTGTCCGGAAAAAAACAAACAGACCATTATATAGATATATACATTGCACACTTGTAGCATTGCTAGTGACACAATTGTAATTCAATATAAAATGTTATTTACTGGGCAATAGTAACAGTATGAATGAACAGCAACAGTATGAATGTATGAATGTTACATTCATATGAATGTTACATTCATACTGTTGCCAAAAGTTAAGTTTTGAGGCCACTTCATTTGTCAGAGATGAAAGGATCCAGCCATAATGCAGAGCTACAAAGGGTTAAATAAAATGTAATAACATTTTGTAGACAAAAACTCTGCTTGTTATTTTATTGGTCGGGGGAGGTGTTATCTGCGCTATTCGCTTGTAATAAAACAAAATAGCTTGGTCACTTTATTAGATTATACCCAAATAAGGTGACAGTGCTCTGAAGGAATATTTAGTATCTATACAGCACGATGCTCTATTGTGGATTCATTTGAAGCTTTACTGCAAATCCTAGTGTTTACCTGTTGATCGAATAATTCACTGCAGTTTAGTGTTGTGCATTTTCAGTCACACATGGGAAAATATTGGTATGATTGTGATTTATCATCTGTTACTTTCACTCTCTGCTTGTACTCATTACTCATACATGAACTGAAACCACATGAACTGCTGCTTTTTACTGCCACTATTTCTGAAAATAACTTTTGAACCTGGGGCTTTCAGAAAATTCAGATTTATTCACATGGCCTTTCAGTTATGGACAACATGGTCATTTAAATTATTTGTAATAACCCTCAGACGTCATTTGTCCATTTGGGCAAATCTTAATGGCACATTTTTTTGTTACAAAATCTCTCTCTTGACAAATTTTGGAATTCAACTTAAATATTTCCTAATAGATCAATAGAATAATGTCATTAGATGACAAAAATGTGAACTTCCTGTAATAAAAACATTACTGCATAAATCGCTTAAAACTATAAACATTCAATTTAAACCTCAACCTGGCATTTAAAGGGTTCAACGATTTAAACCCCTCCAAAAAAGCAGAAAGAATGTCCTTGTTTTGTCTTTTATAACTTTGACATTTTCCTGACACATGAAAGTCAATATTTGGGCTAAACTTTGATATATCCAAGAATGAAAATATCCAGCCACCCAACATTTGTTGTAGAGAAAATGAATGACTTAAGAAGTCCGTTCAACTGAAGCCTGAATACTTAATGATCCTTTGTGCGATTATTCATACGCAATGTGGTAATATCTCGGAACCTTTGATACATGTAAGGAATACTGGGACGCCTGGAGTACGTTCTCCACATCGCTTGGCGGCAGCACACGCCGCGGTGCATGCAACGGAAGAAAAGGAGGAGGAGAAGAAGAGGAAGAAGAAGAAGCATCAGTTCGCTGCAGCCGCTGCTCAGACGGGAGTTGAGTTTTTTCTCTCGGCTATGATTGACAGAGTCAGCAGAGGTTTACACGGGCATGTCCGCTCACTCGCTCGGTTGTTATCGTAACAGGAAGATTTGCGGCATGGCGAGTCAAGAAAGAGCACAGAGCTGTCGCCACTCACACTCAACAACCAGAGCGCCATGTGTTGGATTACTGAGGATGTTATTTATTGCTTTTATCCACGCGACGCGGGCAAATAAACAAGGTTTGTAACTTGGCTGCTGCCGACGTCCGCGTTAGCTCGCGCTAACTTCCGCAGACATTTCCACCCAGAGTCGGTCGAGGTTACCTTTGAGGGCCAACTTTAACACAGCTAACCTGGCTAACATTAGCGCCGCTCCCTCCAGCGCCGCTCTAATGTACTTATATGTATTTAATGTTATTAAAGCCGGGAGCGGTTGACAGTTTAAGTGTAAACATACATTTCAGAATAGAAGTGTTGTCGCGAGTGAGCTGCTGTGTGGGCCTTTAAACGTTAGAGTGTGTGCTAGCTTGCTTTGTAGCTTGTTGTCATGTCATTTCATCGCTTCCTTTTATGGCTAAGTTGAGCTAACACTCCACCTAGCAAACACAGAAAGGTAACGGTTAGTTTTAGTATGATAGCTAGTGCTAACGTTAGCGCACACCCGCACACACTGTGATGAAGTGATGTCAGCTTGACAGCGTTATTGTCAGGGGCAGGTTCCCTGATACTGACCTTGCTGTGTGCTCCTGTCAGATGACAGTTATATTGTCAACGTGGCTGAGCGTTTTGATTCGAACCTTGGTTGCTTGGCTTCAGCTTGGCGCTATTCAGGCACGTTGTTTATCCAGGGGACTAAAGTTTCTTGTAGTCAGATCCCCCAATCATATCAATGTTCAAAGATAAGTCCACTGCAGCTGCAGCCCATGTTCCCGAGATAAGCTGTCAACTCCAACAACGTGCCAGCTTCTTAGGAATCACCGGGTTCTTGAAACTTGCCACACAGTCCACAGTCATTCTGATAGAGGGAACATTGACATTGATAGCACCGCAAATGCAATCTGGTGAAGTCTCTAAAATGAAATTGGTGTGATGCGTCAGTCTTTGTCATCACTGACAATCCTCTTGGACTTGGTTAACTGAGTTAGAGTTAAATCAACACTATGCAACTTAAAATGAGAGAAACAACCTATCACCACATTATTTTTAATTAAGAATTATTCACTGACTTGTATTTTATATTAGGGCTGGGCCAAATGGAAAAAAATCTTATAAAGGTTTTTATATCATTCGATATTGATATATATCACAAAATACACCACATCAATATTTCTGTCAAGCTTAAAGTTCCACTTTATTCTAAACTTATGTAAACCTTCATGTGGTGTCTTTTTCTTTGTCAAGTTAAAAATAGGTTTAATTGTTGGCAAACAAACCCAGCAAAAAACAAACACATGTGACTCGAGCAAAGTATGGCACACTTTGCAGCTCTTCTTCGATTCTCTCGCTGCAATCCGGGATTAGCAAAGAAGAAATGTCTGAAATAAATATTTACAGCCAGGGAGTTGGTAAAAATGGCTAATTACTTTTATGAGCTGCTTAAATCTGTTATTTTTTGACGTGCTTAATTGCACAATGTCTTTGGCAATAAAGTCAGCAATTGCGTTTTTGAAAGCACTGAAAACAGTGTCTTCATTTATGTTGAGACAGAAGACACTGGTGTGCTGTTGTGGTGCAGGCATCATGTTAGCTTTAAAGTGGCCGTGGTCATGAAAACATTACCATACGTGCCTCCCCCTGCTTGTCTTTTGCTGTGTGTGTGTCGACCTAATGTGACGTGGCTGACGCCATTCCACCTACATGACTCAAGAACTGTTTCTATCAATGTCATTGGCTGTTTGGATTGTCTGTCAAAACAGGATGAGTTCCATCAAAGTTATATTGAGTGTATCTTGTTTTTATATTGAGGAAAAGTTATATCGCAGTAGAGCTGCACCTAGCGATTAATCTGTCGATTATTTTCTCGATTAATCGATTAATAGTTTGGTCCATAAAATATCAGAAAACCTTGAAAAATCGGTGTTCATCAAACCCGGATTTCCCTAACCTGAAAGTAACAACTGTAAAAAAGTTGTTGGTTACTGACTTGTGACTAATGGTGACTAATGGTTCCCCTTTCCTTAACTCACAGTATGTTTACATTAGTTTCGAAAATGTAATTATTGTGTTAGTCCGTCTATAACAGACATGCATGCTAAGGGGTTAGCCAAATAACTAACTGTGGTAGTAATTGTAGCAATGAGCACTTTACCCTCCTTGGCAGAAAACACGTGTTAGAAAACCAAGAATATGCAGTTATGTTAAAACACACACACACACACACACACACACACACACACACACACACACACACACACACACACACAACTGCACCGCTCCCTCTCTTGTCAACCACTTGCTCAATACGAGCACACACACACACACACACACACACTCACTCTCAACTGCTCCCCCCTCTCACTGGCGCACCCATTCATGCTCATGCTTAAAAGATACTGTTGTATACTGTGAAACCATTGAGATTTTGAAAAATACAGTGGTATTAAGTTTTGCTCACACTGCCCAGCACTTATGCTGAAACATGGCAGGATACATTCACATGGCAGGATACATTCAAAGTAAGTTATTGTAGAAGTGAAACTTAATAAGGAACCTACAACTGTGGCTTGTTTCCTCAAATGATTAGATCACCTGCATCTGCTCTAACATTGAAAGAGAATGTGTTCATTGCACATGACCTGGAAAGTTTGATCTTGCAACACAAACAGTAGTAGTGTCAGATGAAAAGATCCACTATAGAGTATCGGCAGCATAAACGCTGAGTAGTGAGTGTAGTGTCAAGTTCTCCAAACTTTGCATGGGTCATATGAGAGTCAGTGGTTGAAACAACCAGTCCTGTTAATCCTGTTAATGAGCATGTAATAACTAACCCTTTACTGCCATTTTAAAAGCCTACTGCATGAACAAACGGCACAAAATTATGAATAACTCAAGGGTGAATTTTCCATGCACCACCCACTCTTCACATTAAATATGTAAATAATGGACCAGGAAATTTGTTTCACTGGAATAAATGGGTAGAGTCAGCATCTAGTGATGCTGAGCTGATAAAATAAAAACACTACCTTGATACAGCCAGCATAGTGCTGGGTGGCAGGAGCAAAACGTTATTTGTATGTTTATTTTGTACGGTATTTTTCAAAATGTCACTGTTTTCCTGGTATACAATGTGTGTGTTTGTTCACACAAGTATTTGAGTGTATGTCTGTTAAAGTAACTGAAATCATTCTTGTTACTCTCAGGCATGTTTTCTGCTAAGGTGGTGGAGTAATGTGATCATTCCTGCAATTACTACCACAGTCACATTACTATACTGCATGTGTGGTGCAGCAGCGAAAAAGGGTCCTCTGTCGAACAGTGTTTAGCTGAACCACATTCCATTTTTCATATACCTGTGTTGCTGCACAAAATCCCTGACTTAAAGAAAAAAAGAAAAACCAGATTGAAGTGCTCAGATGTAACACAGTTACATAATAGTTATGGAAAACTGAAAAGGATTGCATGCTTCATTAAGGAATAAATGAGTATGTCTTGGGGCAATCTTTAATTTTTTTAATTTAAGATGATCAAAAGCACCCCACACCCAATGATGGTACAATGGCAGAGAGACAACATTCAAGTTCAACAGACAGACTTGTAGAACACTTAGACTACACCATATAAGGCTGTCAGTCGATTGGAATGAACACAAGTATTAATAATGTTAGAAAAGCATTTGAAAATTTGTCCCAAAAAAAGAGTAAAAAGAGTCAGAGTGGAAAGCTGTTTTTGATTTACAATGGAGGACAAGTTGAATCATAATCAAGGAAAACATGTCCCCCTGGATCAAAAGGTCCGGTGTACAATTTCAACTGGATGAGGCTGTGTTTGGAGTTTATGGATGAGGAATAATTTCTGTTTATAATGTTTCAAAATCATTCATTCAGACATATGTTGAATTAATTCCCCCCAGAGAGATTGTAATGGCCCTAAAGGAGGCGAGTTTGACAGAAGATTTGAGAAAGAGCGTGTCTGTCTGTGACACTGTGAGCTGTGTGCATTGGCTGATTTGAATATTTTTCATTTCCTGTCATCAGTTACACACAAACTGATTGTTAGATGTATACACTGCAAAAACATGATAGTGGTCCAAAATGTTTTTGTTGCTGATATGAAAGTTGCATTGATTGGATACAGCTTTAATAAATATTATTAACGCACAATTATCTTGCTTTTGAAAAATATGTCTAAAAACTAGTGGATAACTATTAAATAGAGACATTTAAATACTTGTTGAATTAGTTCACACAACGCTGATTCTCTATCAGCTCCATGTGACTTCCTCTGTTTTTCTTACTATAGCAGCACACAGGAAGTGTTTTATTATATTTCAAGACACGGAGGCAACAGCAACATTGTGCAAATTAAGTGAGACAACTGTAAACAGGTTGGGAGCATGACTGACAAGTTAATACTGCTGCTCAAAGGCCCAGTCGTTCTGCTGTTTCATGGGATAAATGCCTCTTGTCCCCACCAACAATTTCACTGGTGGCGTATGCACACACACGCTCCCTCAGTCAGGTCTGATAAGGATGCAGCATACAAATATTGTTACGTCATTTCTGTTCGTGAAGAATAATAATAAGAGCTATGCACTGCAGCTTTAACACTGCTCAAGAATGTAAGGTTGACTTATTTCTGATCAATAGTTTGAGCCAGGTTAGACAGTTTAAGACCTGATGGGCTGACACCTTGTGATGTCCAGAAATAGACACGTGTGTTACATGTTCATAGTGAAAGATGTAATGGTTATATCTTAACATGAGCTAGTAAACATCCACACCAAGTGGAGTGGCGTTTCACTGAAGTCTGCTTAGAAAGTACAGAGATTAAAGTTCAAACGGAGAGTTATCTTAACCAGTATATTACTCAGTGGTGTAGGAAGATATGATAACTGCTAACGTATGACCTTGCTTTTTATTTGATGATGACAGTGGTTGAGATCATACTGACGCCTTTTCCTCTTATTTTTTTCAGCATTCATTCAGTCAGACACAATTCTAGAAGTTCTACATTTTGGCGAGGGAAGCCTTTTACAGGTAAGTTGTCACTTAACAATGTTCACTTTTCACTTGTCACCTTGTTAACAGACACCTTTTGATGCATTGTATAGAAAAGTTAAAAGGTCAATTTGACAGACTGCTCAGTCACGCTTAAGTAATTACTCACTTTGTCTATTTTTTTTTTTTACAGGCAGAATCGGACATTGATTTTAGTTTATATCATCAACAAAGGTAAGTTTGAATTTATCACCTTAGAAATATCCTCCTCTTTTTCTCTGTCGATGTTTATGTATCTGAATGATGTCCTGGTCATCATAGTGAGGCAGTAGTTGAGAAGGCTGTATTTCACACCAGGGGTCATGACCTTTTCGAGGCAGAGAGCTATCTGAAGGGTGCACGATAATATGGGGGGCTGCCATGTTGGTGTAGTCGAGAATAATACAAATGTGCTCATTTCACCATTTATATTTTGAACATTATACATTTGCGTATACTTTAAGGTCCAGTTTGTAAAATTCAGGTAACATAAATTTTATGTGACATAAATTGAAGATAAAACAATTATACTTCGTTTTTATGAAGTGTACCATCACCTCATTGTTTGAATTTTTGTTTTATATTTATGTCAGAAGTGGTTTCACCTCTACTGAGGCTGCCATTTTGGACCACAATGATTTACAATAGCCCATAATGGACAAACTAAACAGCTTTTTGTATTGATGCTAACTGAAGGCTACAGAGAGTCTCCAACACACTTGGAAGGGAATGGAGAGCAGAAAGATATTCAGCTGCAACATGAAACTTTTCAAATACTTGGAGTTAACACATGATCATATGAAATCATGATTTTTGTGTCATAATAACAGTTACATGTTTCACCATCTGAAAGTCATACATACAAATACAAAGTCATATTTGAAAATCCGATCAGATGACCTGTATTGGGTCTAAAGTGAATTCCTATGCAAAGTTCTGCTTTAGTAAGTATTGCACTCGGTCAGACGCACACCCATTATATCATGTTTTATTAACAACCTAATTATTTTTCATTTTGGCATAAAACCCATTGGCTAATTTTATGTATCACCTGTTGTACCTATTGTATCATAAAGTTAATGGTTTAACATACCAGAGACTTATGTGAGTGGTCTGACCAGTTATAAACTGAAAGTGTCAGTTCAGAGCAGCAGCTGAGTCACCTCACAGAGAAGTGGAGTCTGGTCACATGACGAAAGGCGAGTCGACTGACGAGGCAGAAGATTTGGTGTCAGATGATGGACATTTTGATGGGCCAATAGACTGAGTCAACGTGTTCTAAACAGGGCGAGAGGGACATGGTGCAAGCGCAGTGCTTCCTTATGTCTGCTATACAAGGGGTGGATTGGGGCTAGGGGTCTTTCACTCGATTCCAAAATGGTGTTTGTTTTGTTAAAGGTGTCGTATTTCACGTGTCTTTCAACAGTTAAACAGAGACACAGCTTAAGTTACACTCATTACGTTTCCATGCACAGTCAAGTCAAGCTTGACCAAACCGTTCAGCTGGGCTCCAGCCTTTGTCTCGGTGTGCTAGCACGATTTGATAATCGACGTAGTGACTGAAGTTTGTTCGCCTCTGCTGTGATGGAGGGTAAAGCGCCCTCATTCAGCTTGTTATCGTCTTGGTTTAGCATGTGGCTAATTGTTAGCCCATTGAGCGCCATTCAGAGTCTTCTGACAATCCATTATCATAAGCTCCATTAATTTAAGATCACACCTCACCTCAGAATGAGGTAGCGTGGTGCTAACGGCTAGCTCGTGTTTGCTGTGTGGCTTCGTAGCCTCTGATTTCAGAGGTTAAAGAAAATGTTTAACCTCTGAAATAGCAGTAGCACACACACGCTGTTGTGATCATGTGGGCTCTACAAGCATCCAACACGCAGAGCCCACGCGATCACAACGGGTGCTGCTGGATAGAAGTGCTGGAGCGGAATTGACTGCTTGTATCGGAGCGCTTATATCAACGATTTTAGAGGCAGTCCGATATAATCCAATACTCGTTTTTTGGCTGATATCGGACCAATATCCGATATCAATATCGGCTTGGGACATCCCTAGTTCTGAGTCCAAGTCATCAAGGTTGAGTCTAGAGCTGAATGATTATTTTTCAGTTAAATTTGGTGTTGCTAATCTGAGCTGACCAAGCAAACAACCAGTGCAGAGAAACACAAAGGAGCAAACAATGAAGATGTTCTTGAAAATACACTGTAACAAATTGGTAAATGCCTTATCAGACACCAAGGTCATGTGAACAAATACAAAAAAGCATTTTTGTTGAGCCTAACACACCCGCGCAGGAATTTTATCACATCTTGTTGGCAACAAGTATAAGAAAAGCTTGAGCAGTATCATCCTGAGTTGTCATAGCAGCACAGTATAAGGCCACGGTGCACTGTGAATGAAGCCATACTAACTTGACACAAATGTTTTCAGGAAAACAACTCTTATTTTCTTTGAACTTTAGCATAGGAACATTGAACCCTGGTAAAACATTCAGATGTCCTACTGCAGTGTAGTAGTAATAGTAACACTATTATCGCCAGCGTCAGATACAGTGGTGTAAATAGGCCGGGAGGTGCGGCAGGGAGGATGCTAGCAAGAGGTCATGTGATCACATAGGCCCATTCGTGGTCATGTGACATTGAATCCTGCTCACTGCTGCAGCAAGGAGGGCTCTACGCCTTCAGGGCTCTTCTTCAACATGTGCTATTGAAGAAGAGCTAAAACTAGTGTTTGAGATCATTAACTCCCTAAGATAAGTGCTTTTTGCAACTAGTGGAGTCGTCGTTATTCAAAACTTGCTTGATTGGCCAATGCTTGTGCTGCTGCTTAGAATTTCTCCACTTGACACACGCAATGGGTGAAAAGCAGAGCGATGGGCCCGCAATGCAGCTCGGTAACACCTGATACTGCTCCATTCAAAGTGACTGGGAGCGTTTCATGTGACGCCTCCACCGTGTGCATGTGAATCAGGCGTAATGCCCTATGATCAAAAGTATGAAGTACTTTTAGATAAAGAAAGAACAGGAGTATTTTTCCCCTGAGGTCAACCTCTCTTTACTCGGCTTAGTGTCTGTTACCTGTGGTTTTGACTTACCAGCCTCTGTCCTGCCACATCTACACTGGGTTGTGTTGACCAGGGCAGGCTAATGCAGGCCAACTTGAGCATGTTATCACTCTGACAAGGCAGGGTGAAGGAGACAGCCAGATGTTTGCTTTTTTTTTTTTTTTTACTTCTGCTACAGACAATTGCCCGTAGTTAGGTTGTTCCCTTGTTTTTAATTATCCACAAATACTTTGTCCGGATGCAATGTACAGTGAGCCTTTCACTATTCACACAGTGTCTTCTGATCCATAACAGGGTTATTTTGCTCTGGCATAGCCTGGCCACTCCCTTCAGTGAGGGAGGAAGGTTTGACTCTGTTGTTTCAGGCTGTAGGAATGGTGAATTTCTCATTTGTTCACGTGTGTGCTTTGTTTGGATTCCTTTATCTTTATTACTCTTAAAAAGTTAATAAAACTTTTCACTTCCACCTTGTCACTTCCAAAGGAATTAAAATGCTTTTTTTTGTGTGCTTGTCGTCTTAATGTTGCTGTGACACTGGACATATGCAGATCTTGAGGCCACGAGGCCACAATCTCCCTTGCTTCTCCAGTTACATACTGAAATTCAACACATTAGCTCCGAAGTGGCGAGCGAAAAGGCCACTCAGAATTCACAGCCAGGATCCATCTCATCATCAATCCCATAAGAATTTTGTCAGTAGTTGTTATATTAATCAGAAATGGGACAACTGGCTCCACAGATGACAGATTATCCCAGAGGAGCATGGTGGAAGATTCGGTGTGGATTGCTGTACACCTCAGGGGATGGAAATCCATCCAGTCTATAGCAAGCTCCACCATTGTAGGTTCCTGTACACGTAGGCATAGTAGTAAATAGGTGAAACTGATCTCTGGTCAATTGTCAGACTGTGGGGTAATGTTAAGAGTCATTACATTTAAGTAGTTAAAGGCACCAGTTATTGGACCAGTTATTCAGACTTTCTAAGGGTGCTCGAAGTTCTTGAATGCTGAAACAATTAATCGATTATTAATCGACAACTATTTTGATAAGATTAATCGATTATGCAAATAATCGTTAGTTACAGCTCTATTCCACAGCCATCTGACTGAGTAGTTTGCATATGTGAGAAATTAAAACAAGTTGTAGAATGAGCACAACTGCTCTGCCTGGCTCTCACTTGCTCTGTAAGTCCACTTTCTGTCATTTCTTTTATCCCCCTACTATTACAAATTATGAATTTTGTAGCTTGTAGCATAACACTGTCTCTTGTAATGTGATTTTAAAAAGTGAAATAATAATTTTGCGTGTATATACTATATGTATTCGTAACAATGTGTAATTAACTGTAAGGGGCTGAAAGTTACAAGTGTACTTCAGATTAGAGAGACAGACCGTGTTTTTCAATAAATGTTAAGCAGTTTTGTGGTATCATTTATGATTAAACTTTTTTAAAAGTCAAATATGTAAAAAAGAAAAATTAAAAATCGATCACATATCACCATTGGCTGCCCTAATTCCTGCAGATTGGCATTGGCCATAGAACCCATATTGTTAGGCCTATAATCTTTTTGTTATATCCACCAATTGTAAAGAGTAGTCCCAGGTTAAAAAGAACATGTCATGTCTAGGTATTCGGTACTTTTCAACCATTATGTGACTCAAAGCCCAGTTATGCACCACACCTGCATCTAACTGTTTTCATGAGATGTTTATGGATGTTCTCATTACATTGTTCTGTTCCGCTAAATAAGAGTTAACTCTTTGTAGGGCCAACCTTGTTTATTGTTAAGATACACCTGTTGTTGAACAGGTTTGGTGAGTCTGCTTTCTACGACCAGTTTGATGCAACAGATGCTCAGAAGTTATTGACTGTGTGAGCGAAGGTGACAGGAAGGCTTTTTAAAGGAGTCATTTCTTTCCGTCCTCTTTGGATTTTTCTTTTTTGATCAGTCAATGGATTTTGCATATGGAAATAGAGCACATTGCTAATGGGAGTGGTCCAATATCCAGCATAATGCATTTAAAAAAAAGACCAGGACATTGAGTGTGGGGACTGTGCATGTTTCGGGCCTCATTTGTTTGAAATGCACACAACAATGGATACTATTTTTCCAAGTCTTCTGCTGCTACTATCAAGTCTTCTTGTCTCCTGCAGCACGTCCCCGCACCGTGGGAATTGCCGACCTATACAGTTTGAACCCCCAATGTTGGACTTTCACGAACAGTGAGTGTCTTAATATGTATTTTTTGTATTTTGCTGCTATGGGATCTGTGTTTTTATTACTATTTCTCATTGTGTGGGGAAAAAAAGCAAAGCACAAAGAGTGTAACAAAAAATTTAACATTTTCCATGCCACATGGACAGATTGCAGACTGCTACTAAGCTACCTTGTACAAAAGTGTAACAAAACACTATAAATGTTTAGCCTGTAAATGAACACAGAAGATGCATTTCAAACATCTATAGAATACACACTAAAGCACATATTTGAACTCAAGCACCAGCCCTTACCTTCCCTCATCGTTCCACTTATGAGCTCACATTCCACTCTGACAGTAGGTGCACACCCATGTGGTATGACCTAACCTTAAGTGTAGCTTATAATGCATTAACTGGGTGTAGACAAAGCACATATGATTCAGGGTCCGTTGACATGAAAATGAGGTTAGGAGAATCGGCAAAGTTTTTGTTCTATCAGATTTTAATCCAAATGGAACCAGTGTTTTGTTAGCCCTAAAATGCTATTTTGATCCAACAGTTACAAACACCCTTGTGTTTTTGTCCATGCAACCAGTTTGCATCGATGAGATGTCATGGACCAAACCCCGCTTACGCCGCAGCAACTCAATGTGCTTTACATGAAAACAAAACATTTAAAATTTGGACAAAGCCCAATTATTAAAAGAGTACAGAATAATATAAAAAGAGAGGAAGAAAACAAAAGGTTAAACTAAAATGAAGCATAACATTTGATAGTGCAGCATAAAGCAATAATTTACTCTAAAAATAAATGTACAGTGCTGAAAAAGATTAAAATGTAAAGTACTTTAAAGGAGTTCATTTATAAGCACATGAGAAAAGAAATGTTTTCGATAGGGATTCAGTAATATTCCCATTAATGCTCCACATCTTCTATGTTTTTGTTGCATTGCTGTGGTGACATTACAGTGCCACATACAGGCCTGGCATATACAGTGCTGTGAAAATGTATTTGCCTCCTTCCTGATTTCTTATTTTTGTGCATGTTTGTCACGCTTAAATGTTTCAGATAATCAAACAAATTTAAACATTAGACAAAGATAACCCAAGTAAACACAAAATGCAGTTTTTTAGTGATGATTTTATTTATTATGGGCAAAAACACTATCCAAACCCACATGGCCCCATGTGAAAAAGTAATTGCCCCCCTTGTAAAATCATGAGGTAACTGTGGTTAGTCACATTTTTGGAAAATTTCACTTGCCACACCCAGGCCTGATTACTGCCAGACCTATTGAATCAAGAGATCACTTATATAGAACTTGTCAGACAAAGTGAAGTCGGCCAAAAGATCCCGAGAAAGGAAGACATCATGCCGCGATCTGAAGAGATTCAGGAACAAATGAGAAACAAAGTAATTTACATCTATCTGTCTGGAAAAGGTTACAAAGACGTTTCTAAAGCTTTGGGGCTCTAGTGAACTATGGTGAGGGCCATTATTCACAAATGGAGAAAACATGGAACAGTGGGCAACCTTCCCATGAGTGGCCAGCCGACAAGAATTACCCCAATAGCGCAGTGACGACTCATCTAAGAGGTTACAAAAAAAACCAGAACAACATCTAAAGAACTGCAGGCCTCACTTGTGTTCATGACTCCACCATAAGAAAGACTGGGCAAGAATGGGCAAGAATGGCGTAACACCACAGTTCAGAAAAAGAACATCATACCAACAGTCAAATATGGTGGTGGTAGTGTGATGGTGTGGGGCTGTTTTGCTGCTTCAGGACCTGGAAGACTTGCTGTGATAAATTAAACCATGAATTCTGCTGTCTACCGTAAAATCCTGAAGGAGAATGTGCGGCCATCTGTTCCTGACCTCAGGCTGAAACGAACTTGAGGTCTGCAGCAATACAATGATCCGAAGCACACCAGCAAGTCCACTTCTGAATGGCTAAAGAATAACAAAATGAAAACTTTGGAGTGGCCTAGTCAAAGTCCTGACCTGAATCCTATTGAGATGCTGTGGCATGACCTTTAAAAGGCGGTTCATGCTCAAAACCATCCAATGTTGCTGAATTACAACAATTCTGCAAAGATGAGTGGGCCAAAGTTCCTCCACAGCGCTGTAAAAGACTCATGGCAAGTTATCGCAAAAGCTTGATTGCACTTGTTGCTGCAAAGGGCGGCCCAACCAGTTATTAGGTCATGTAGGCCATGTAGGTTTGGATTTTTTTCCCTCCCTTAATAATAAAAACCTTCACTTAAAATCTGCTTTGTGTTTACTTGTGTTGTCTTTGACTAATATTTAAATTTGTTTGATGATCTGAAACATTTAAGTGACAAACGTGACAATTCTGCTCCCCCACACACACCCACACCCATCTTGCTATAACAAAAAACAATCCACTTATCAGCTGTGAATGTTTTGAAGTCATGAAAGCGAAACCTTGAGAAATTCTTACCCAATCTCTGAAACACATGAAATGATGGCAGGATGTCAAAATGACTTCTGCAGAAGCTCAGCCACAGGTGAACTGTGCATAATAATATAGGGAAAATATTCTGTGGGAAAAACCCTTGCCTCTTTATCTGCTTTGTTTCAAGGACTGCGTGTGTGATAGTTCAGGTTTAATCATTTGAATGTCAAAGAAATTTACAGTATCACAATATTAGTTGGCTTACCCTGTTAAAATAATTTCATCTTGCATGACTGCATTCACAGCGAGTGGAATCGTGAAAACCCAAGATTCGAGTCTCTGCGAGTGATTTTCATACCGCATTGAAATGAAAGAAACCACATGCTGTAGGCAATCAAAGATGTATGCTATACTTTGGATGATGATTGGCGACAGTGCAAACTGGGGTTAGAGCATGCAAAACACTGGTGTGGTCCTTTTTAACCAAATCAAGCTTTTAAAGATGGTAACCCAAAGGTTGTCTTCCATGGATCACCAAATGGAGGGTTTGTTTGTCTAAAAATGAATTAAGTGTACTTACTTAAAAGAGCGGTTTAATTGTAAAATATCAATTACATTTCTTTGTCCTAAGGGTTTGATCATGACAATTTAGGAATAATTGCTTATTATCAGTATGCGCATCAAGCAAAAAGCATAAAAAATCATTAGAATTGTGCTTTTATTTGTTGTATCCATTTTCCTCTATAATGAGCTTTAAATTTCTTTGAAATTATTATTTACTTTCTCTTAAATTTGTTTGTTTCCTCTTTTACAGGCCTGTTGGGATGCCAAAAATGGAGAAAGTTTATTTACATAATCCAAGCTCAGAGGAAATAAGTTTGATATCAATATCAGCAACAACAGCACATTTTCACGCATCCTTTTTCCAGAATAGGGTAAGTGCTCCCATGTTTATGACTCTCATTGTGTTTGTCCGCAGCTGAACTGTCACAAGAATTGTGATCATTGTTGGAAATGCGTGTTATTTGATCATCGGGTTTTGTAAGCGATTTCTAAGACAGTAATTAGGCAGTGGCATAATTATTGTAAACGATCCACTTGATAAGACACACAATGACAAACTGTTTGTATTGCTGGTGTGCCCAACTTTTTCATTTAGGTGCATCCTAATTGACTGTACTGCTCTGCATTCACAGTATCCCTTGCTGTAGCAAAAAATAAATTCAGTACACATAAACCTAAACTGGCGTATTTCCACCGGCTCTCCTCTCCTCGCCACGCCACAACACGGTTTTAAGTTTCCACTAGTATAGTACCAGGTACTATTTTTAGTACCTGCTCTGGCGAGGTTCCAAGCGTGCTTAAGCAGGTACTATGCGATGATTGGTCAGACTGCCGATCACTGACTGGCCAGAGTGCCGTCACAGGAAGAGACGTCCCACACACAAATCAAGCCAAACAGCGCCGAATTCCCACCTCGCTTATCTCATTCATAGCTGTTCTCAAACATGATGACAATGACAATTGACCACGACATCATCCTTCCTTGAGTTTGAGTTCAGACAATTGCCGATTGAGAACACAGTTTTCCCAGATAGACATTGCGAAAGATGAATGTCCAAAGTGTAGGCATTTGAGACGTTAGGTGCACCTGTGCTACCTGGAAAAAATGTTGCACTCAAAATTTGCGACCACTTGTGATGTATCGTCCCGTCTTTTAGGTGGAGTTTGAGTCGTTTTTCTTTGCTTTGTACTCCATTAGACTTGAATGTTTGGTTTGGTGTGGTGTTGTTAGCTTTATCATTTAAGTATAACACCAAACAATTAACTAACTGCATTAAGATACTGACAATAATGTTGTCAAGTCCTGATGGAAACCACATGAACCACTTAAACATGTGACCACACCAAGGTACTCAGATGGGCTTGGATTGTCTAACTGTTCCATGTCATAGATGAGTTACAGCTGTAAACGCGTTCAAAACACATCCTTGCATGCAACGAAAGGCAAACAGCAATAGTATCAAGTCATGTGAAGGATCTGGCACACATAGTCTAAACAAACCATGCAAACTATGAGTAGGAGTACTAATATTACCATCAAAACACAGGATTCATTGTAGGGATATTGAACTTTTTTGTTGATATGCAATATAAGATAAGACCTACTTTATTAATCCTTGTAAGGAAATTCAGTCATCAAGCAGCTTATAAAATACACAAGACTGCAGATAAAATATATAAATTGGTCAATAAATGCATAAATGGTGCAATCAACAATGGGAGTGCTTCGTCTGAAAACAGATTTCAATATCAATGTTTTTCCCCTGTGCTGAAGTGAAATGAACATAATAGTTTGCATACTTTATACCTGTCCCTTCAGTGGAAAGGTTGCTAATTTAGCATGGGAAACATTTTCCTTTGCTGCACGGTCACCTTATAAAAGGAGAGAGTCTGAAAAAAGTGTGCCACAATAAACACAATGAAATGTGTGTCAATATGGGTGGAATATTCCAGAGATGATGTTTCCTCAGTTCATATGTCATGTATGAAGTTGGTGGGAGGGGCTTGAGACAGCGTGACTCCATCACATAATGTTAGTATTTAATGACCTGGAAATGAGACAAAGCATAGTACTACAGCCTTAACTTGGCAAACAAAACCAACTTTCTCAGTTAACCTTGCTAAGATGAATGTGTTGTGATCTTTATTCTTCCATATTAAGCTTTACATAGTGTACTCTTCTAATAAGAGAAACCTTTTTGTTTGTATAAAAGCTTTGTACATTTCCACATTTCCTGTTTATTTTTCCATAGTTGATTAAGTTGATTCTCATTTGATGTTGCCGTCAGTTACTACCCTGCAATCAGAGCAATAAAGATGAGTAGCAGGGTTTTTTTGTGTTTTTGTAAACCTTGGTTTAATCTTCCAGGCTGGAGTGTGTAGTCTGTTTACCTTGCAGATTCAGGTTATCTGATGAAGCCTAAAGGGAGCCCCAGCAGGCACAAATTGAGAGAAAAACAAACAAACAAACAAACAAACAAACTTGTTTTCAAACTTACCAGTCTCACAAAAACAATTGAATTGTACAGTAGAACATAATTTAGGTTTCTATCGTCTCTCTGTGATTGGAGTTAGTGCATTAATATAAGAGAGATTACTGTTATATCTGTTTTACTTATTATTTGCTTTACTACAGTTATTATGGAAAGTGTGGTAAACATTAAAATCTCTTCCTTAAAAGCAGAGGAGCTCGAATGATTAACATTTCATATTTTATCCTTCTTTGCGTCAGCACCTGTTTTATCTGCTGACTTTCTCACACTGATTTGGATATTTTCTAAATTCCAGCTTCCTCTCAGTCTCACAGCTCCCCTATCTACAACACAAGAAGATCTGTTCTGTTATGTGTTGTTACAGGAGGAGCTGCCCTAGGCTGCTTCTGTCTTTGTTACTCAGTTTACTGTTTCTGTAGCACCATAATGTTACTACTATTTGACAAGACAAAAATGGAGGAGTATTTGCTGCAAAAACGTTTGGGAGTCACCACTTTGTAGCACAGTCACCACTGTAATGCTAAATAGAGTGTATCTGTAATGTTTTCGTAGCAGTTGACCTTTAAGGTCAGGTGTTGTGTATGCCAGTGTTAAGATCTTTGTTGTTATTAGACAAACCCTTTCATGTTTAATACAGTTGTGAGGGCAAAATATGCTCCTTGTTTGAAAAGTAAAAGAAATATAATTTACTGTATCATTTGTTTTCTCTACAGATAATTCCACCAGGAGGAAACACATCGTTTGATGTGGTATTTCTCGCTCGAGTGGTTGGGAATGTAGAAAACACTTTATTTATTAATACATCACATCATGGAGTGTTTACATACCAGGTACAGACTCAAGTAGACATCTTTTTTTAAAAACATGTTAAGTTTCATCTCTAACTTTCTTTAATTACCTTCTGTGTCTTGAAGGTTTTTGGGGTGGGCATTCCAAACCCCTACAGACTGAGGCCCTTCATCGGGGCTCGAGTCCCAGTGAACAGTAGCTTTTCACCTCTAATAAACATCCACAACCCGTACAGCGAACCACTGCAGGTAACTTACAAAGAAAAATTTACACTTTGTATTAGTCCTTTAATGCTAGATGCATTTTTTGATTGTTGATTTGCATTATCCCAGGTTGTTGAGATGTACTCAAGTGGTGGGGATCTACATCTGGAGCTTCCCACAGGTCAACAGGGAGGCACTGGAAAATTATGGGTTGGTTTCATGTCACAGTGTCTGTGATTTGTATTGAATCTTGGTTTGAGTTGAAGAAAGTGATGTGGACAGTCAGTGGAGACGTAGTGACCGACACCTTCTTTCTCCAGGAGATTCCCCCGTTTGAGACGAAAGGCGTGATGAGAGCGAGCTTCTCTTCTAGAGATGCAGACAATCACACAGCTTTCATCAGGATTAAAACCAACGCCCCCAATGAAGAACAGTTCATCATTCTGCCTGTGGAGGTGGAGGTCACATCAGGTGTGTTTAATCAACAGGGTTGTACTGTCTGAAGCTCTGAGTGTTTAATGTTTTTTCCATTGTTGACATGGTGTTTTCCTTTACTGCATGCAGCCCCTGGTATATACTCCTCCACAGAGATGCTTGACTTTGGTACACTGCGTTCACAAGGTACAAACTATAGCAAAGATGTTTCAATTTTGAATTACACAGTGTTTTTCTTCCCTTTGTTTCTTTCTTATCATCCTGTTCTGGTTTGCTTCCCAAATGCTTTGTTACAGATCGGCCAAAGCTGCTGAATCTACACTTATTAAATTCAGGGACAAAAGATGTTCCAATAACAGTAGGTGTCTTTGGCAGACTCTTTTAAATCTATAACCTTAAATCGTTTGTCTGACAATTTATTTATTTATTTTTTTACTTCAGAGTGTTCGAACAACACCATCAAATGAAGCCGTCACAGTGGACTTCAAAGCAGTCACACTAAAAGCTGGAGAGAGCAGATATACCAAAGTTGCAAGTATTAGTTTTGACGGTAAGTTGTTTTACAATATTTCTAAATTAGATTTAAAAATAGATTTAGATTAGATTTTAAAATTAATTTGATTTTAAGGATAAATGGATTAAATTATATTCCTTGAAATACTTCATGACATTTGAGCATCATTATTGGAGTCAAACTGAGAAGTAAAACTGTTTTTAGACCTAATTTTAACAGGGATGATGGTTCATGAAGGTTAAAAAAACAAAACAAACTCCCTCCACTCCATGCTGTGTAATATGATGTGGGCACAAAATAAAAATGTTCTGAGGAAGTACATTTTCCACTGAACACATTCTCCCTAACGCAGAACCAAGTCACTGTGTCAGATTCCAGTTTACTCCTTTGTGTCTTGACTGGTATGCAGAAAAGGAAAAAAAAAATCATATTGTAGAAGCCAACAGGCAGTTTTTTGTTATCCTTGTAACTTCTAGAGTTACTGGTTTCCTTTTCTCGGCTTCTTTATCTGCTTCTTGTATATTATCCTCACTGTTCTTATACATTTTGGTTTAGTGTTGCACACCATCCTCATGTGAGTGCTTGTATTCTTTAGCAGCACTTTTATCTGCTCTCTCTATTATGTTTTTTCTTACTTTATTTTCTTTTCGTTTCAGCCTCAAAAGCGAGAAGACCATATCAATTTTCTGGTAAAATAACTGTTAAAGCAAAAGAAAAGAGCTACTCCAAGCTTGAAATCCCATACCAGGCAGAAGTTTTAGAAGGGTGAGTTTTTTTGTTACTCAGGGGAGGGGAGATGGTGGCTCAGTGAATTGCAATGCATTTCTGAAAGGTGTTACACCGGTATATCTTGTCTTCCTGCAGCTATCTGGGCTTTGACCACACAGCCACTTTGTTCCACATCAGAGACAGTCCTGTAGACCCAGTGGACAAACCCATCTTCCTGACAAATGCCTTTAACTTTGCAGTCCAGATACATAATGTGTCCCTGCCTGAAGAGGCCAAAATTATGTTTCGAGTAAGTGTTATTGCAGGTCATTTTAACAGTGAAGTTAAATATAGAGGGAAGGAAATGACATCGCCTTTTCTTTCTCTGCTTTAGGTATACAACTTCAGCGCGCCCATCGTCATCCCCCAACGCGAGTCGCGGTACATTTTCTCCCTCCTCTTCCGGCCGGTGCGACCATCTATTCACATCGACAACAACATTCTGCTCCTCACCAACGCATCCAAGTTCCACCTGCCTGTTCGAGCTTACACAGGCTTCCTGGAGGTTGTTATAACTTATTTTATGCATTGCATAATTTCATATTCACTGATTGTTTCACCTTAAAAGATTATTTCCACGTATCTTCCATGAAAAAACAACATACATTTCTCTTACTTTAATATACAAGAAACCACATTGTATCTACCTATGAATAAAAGCTTTTCTGCTGTTACTAATAGCTCAAAATTAATTTTTATTAAAATAACAATAATAATTTATATATTTAAATGAATCGAAACTACCTTCATTTATGTAAATGGGAAAAAAGGAAACATTTAAGTAGTACATTTTGTTGTGTTTCCATATGTTGTTGCCTTCTCACTGGCTATATTTTACTTTATATAGCTTTGACCATTTTTCTATGGAAAGTGAGTAGCTTCACAGTTTACCAAGCCTGAGATTACTTAATCTAGAGTATAGTTATGACAGTAACAAGTGCATTTATACACACTTAACTAGCTGTTGAAACAAAAATGACACATTTCCATGTCATAAAGTTTTGTGTGTGATGTATATCATCTGCAACAGTATCATCACTGTTTTAACGATGTGCAATCTGAAGTTATAGAGTATGCTGACTTAACAGACTCCACACATTCACTGCCTGTTGTGCAGAACGCTGAATGCAGCAAGCGAGGCTTGTGGTCACATGACCACTAGGTAGTTTTGCATCATCTGCTGAGTGAGTTAAGTGGAGTAGAAAAGGAAAAAATGCAGACACTACCCACTTTGCTATCTGTAAGATGTGATATGTCTCAAGAGGCAAGAAGCCGAGATAAAAATTGGAGATAACAGACGCTGCCCGTGCAGCTGGTGGAGAAAGATTGCATCACAGTATATACTCTGACTGAACTGCAACTTCCTGAATATGAGCCATGTTGCCTAACACTGACAGTTATAGACTTGTTTAACTCCAATACATTGTTTTAAGTATTATAGTCAACACGCTTTTAGATTTTATGCAAAATATTGGGTATTATCATCATTGCCAATGTCCCTTTGTGTAATGGTATATAAATGATGTATTTGTTTGTATGTATTTATTTGGACAAATTAGAAGAAAAGCATTAGAAAAAGTATATGTGTGTGTGTGTGTGTGTGTGTGCGTGTGCAAGAATAATCAATAACATGAAGAAATATTCAGCATCTGCAACAGCACAACAAAATGAAGTGATCTAACTCGTGAAAAAGTGAAAACATGATAACATCTCCATTGTTATGTGTCAGAAAGCAGATGGAAAAAAAGCTACATTTTCTTTACGTTTTGTCTTTAACCTCAACTGTTTAGCAACAACCATTTGAAGCTCTTTGCTTCGGTTACCATATTCATATGAGCTACCAAACAAATCAAAGAACAAGTACATATCAGAAAGTCAGTAGCATGTAGTTTCTTTGTTTTGCTTTTGACTAAATATCATCATTTCTGGTGAGGATGTCTCCTTATATAACCTGGTGTTTGCTCTTTGTGTTCTGGTGTAAACAGCCCCTGGTGTTGCCTCCCAGTCTGAAGGAGAACCTTCTGGACTTTGGCATCCGCAGTGCAACAGACACCAGCAGCATCACGTTTGTGGTGGTCAACAGTAACCCCATAGAGGTACAAACCAAACCTGCAGTTGTTGGTCAGGGTTTAGTCATTGTCTTTCCTATTGTACAATGAAATGTTCAATCCACTGTATAAGTAATGTTTACACACTCTGAATATGCTGACTTTGTGCTTCACTAAAAACTTATGTTGCAATATCCTTAATACATTAATTTCTGCAGTAGCCGAATAGTATTTAGCATAGCAATTTAAATTCATTCATCTTTATACTATGTTCTATCCTCCAGTTGGAGATCAAGTCCTGGCTGGTCACTGGAGACAGTCTGTCCATGGAGCTGCTGAAGACGGAGAAAGGAAACACAACAGTGGCCCAGAGTCGCCTGAAAGAGCTGCAGAACACTTCAGCCTCCCATCACAAAACTGTAAGACCTCCACAAAGCTGATGTTGAAATGACAATCTTCTCTGACAGGTTTTTCACATATTGTGTTGGTTTTGATAAAACCTATGATATTTGAAGAAAGAAATGACTCTTTATGTGACACTGGTTGGTGGAGGTACACAGGAGGGAGCAGTGTAGTTCCTTTTCTCCACTGAGCTGAAGAAAACCACATGATTTTCTATCAGCAGATGCTTTAAATCTCCTAATATCAAAAGCTACCATGCTGGACAGGTTGCTTGCTCATATTAGGAACACAATTCCTATATTAAGTAAATATTTTATTATCAATTGTAACCCAGCAATGAAAGGAGAATTATTATTTGTATAGTCTGAGGTTAGTTTGTTGCCGCTAAACACAGTGAAGCCAACTTTCATGCAGCAGATGGACAACTTTGAGAAGTAGTGGTGCTGCAGTGTAAACACCTACATCACACAACTGGAACATTTGAAAAATACAATCAGAAGCAAGGTTAGACACAGAATATTAACAAGACACAGAGGTAGAAAAGACAGTGCTATATTACTGCCCTTGTTTGGTATACAAGCACAAGTGGGGAATTTATTTTATTGCATGAAGCATGTCTGCCTCCTCTCCACTACATGAAATATAAACATTACAAGAAATAGATATGACCTTTTAACTTCTAGTGTGAACTCATGTTTCCAATCTTCTCTCTGTGAAGGTGATATTAGCATCTGGCTATTACGCAGCATTCAGAGTGACACTTGTGGCCAAGGCACTGGAGGGAACGTACGATGGAGCCATACACATGACCACGGATTTTGAGGTGAGACGCCAGTCATGTTGTTTTAGCCTTTCCTTTTTTTTTCAGGGCCACGTGGCCATTCTTCAGTCTTAACACTGATGGGATTTGTGCTTTTCCCTCAGATATTAACCATCCCAGTAAAAGCTCTGATTGCAGTGGGCACATTAACCAGCTCTCCCAAACACATCGTTTTACCACCCTCATTTCCAGTAAGTCACTTTAAGGATGGTTATTGTGATTACATCAAATGTGATATGAATCTTGTTATGTATGTTTTTTGATTGTTTGCTTAGGGGAAA
Organism: Solea solea; assembly: GCF_958295425.1. Taxonomy (NCBI): domain Eukaryota; kingdom Metazoa; phylum Chordata; class Actinopteri; order Pleuronectiformes; family Soleidae; genus Solea; species Solea solea. Next base: position 1,602,648 of record NC_081142.1, on the reverse strand, counting down.
ATCATTCATCAGAGCTTTAGCATACAGAGCTCTTTTACACAGAAAGTGAGGCTTCAGCAGATCCGTTCGCTGACGGAAGACATTCGTTTTTACTACAAACGGCTGAGAAACAACAAAGACGAGCTGGAGCCCAGACGAAAATCAAAGGTAGCTAATCCTCTCTCAGTGAGCCAGGTTTGTGCTTACAGACATAAAACTTATTTAATTTCTCCATCTTTTTCAGGTGGCAAATATTTATTTTGACGCCAGCTTGCAGTGTGGTGATCACTGTTATGTGGGGCTGCCATTTGTGCTTAAATGTAAGTTGTGTATTTTTTTGTGGGGGTAAAGCTTGTGTTTACATTCAAATCTCACAAACCTTTAAAGTACATTTAAGTAGATTTATTTCTCTGCAGAAGTTGGGATGATTTGTTTTATCGTCATCTGCCCTCATCAGTGTTTTCTTTTTATTTAAAGGTTTTTATACATTATAAAAAAGTTGTTTTGGTAATCTTTCACCCCCCAACCCTGGTTATAATTACAGCCAACTACTACACTACTTTCATGAAAGAATGAGGACCAAAAGATCTATTTCATTTTTAATTGGCACTGAACATAGAGCAATCAAAAATAGAACAATATTAAAGTAGAGCCGTTGCAATTTAATGTGTTCTCTCAAACTGAGATTTCAATTTGAAAACAATTCATCTTTCACCCCTAACTCGCCGGTCTCGGGATTTAAATAATGTCTGGTCCAGTGATGTCCAGTGAAATGTTTTCCACATGAAAATCTGCGTGTCTTCATTTTCTTTACTTAATCGTGAAGTGTGAAATTAAAGCAAGCCAAAAAACTTTTTGATAACTGACTTTTAATCTTTTTCCACCAATAACAAAGTATGCACTTTCCAACGTGAGCGATATCGTTCATCAGAGCTTTTGTTCTGTGGTGCTGTTTTCTCAGTATGTCTGATAATATGAGAGATGTAAACATCAACTAAACTAATTAGTGAAATTCATTTTAAAATGGAAACACACGGCTAATGGATGATTAAAATAGCATTAAGATTGCTGTTAATTACTGAACACCACATGGGATATTTTAGTCCCTTCACTTCTCCCCCTGTATTATAATAATCCCTTCTGAATTAAATAGACGATGCATTTTTCTTCCCTAGCTGAGTCCAAGCCTCATGGGCTGGCGTTACAGGAAGATATATGGGACGCTGATGTGGATCTTCATCAGAAACTTCTCAGACGATGGAAAGAGCTGAAAGAGCGTGCAGGACACAAGTAAGTGTGTCAAGGATTCAGTGGGCTGTGGTTCTCAGATCTAGCTCTTAAATTGCTTATTCCTCATTGGTCAAGTGTAAGAAGAGTGCCACAAAGTGTTTCTTTTCTCACCAAAGGATTGAAGCCGTCTTTGAAGTCAACACAGACCTTCAAAAAAATGTGCAAGCTAAAATAACGGCACACTTGACCTGGCCCTCACTGGTCAACTCTTCACATCGAATTACATTCCCTCTGACCAACACAAACAGTTCCTCTGTGAGTAGAAACACTCCACCTCTTGTTGTTACATGTTTAAAACGCACATAGGAATTCTTGCTTGAAACTGAGGGGGAGATGTCTTTTGATTTTTCTGCAGAATGAGGAGGTGATTCTTCAGAATCCCGCTGATGTCCCCGTCTACGTCCAAGTTCTCCCCTTGGCACTGTTACCCAACCCCTCAGTGTTTTCTGGAAAATTGGCTGACAGGTAAAAAAAATAAATTCTCAATCCTCACATTTTGCCTGTGTTTTTCTTCATCTTGCTCTTGGGTGCAATCCTCACTCACTTTATTTTGCAGGTTTCCTCTAGGAAATGTTTCCAACATCAACATTGACACAAACACCTTTGAGTTCCAGGTTCACAGAAATCAAGTGAGTGTTATGTTAGTGACCACTGACATCAACATTCGTCAAACATGTAGAGAATCAGCTGGATCTCTTGGGTCCGGTCTGTAGCTGAGGCAGCACGTGGGAGATGTTTGACTCTAACAGGCCCTCTGTTTGTTCGACAGTCATCCCTAATGAGAACCAGCACTGGGTTCATAGAGGGCTCAACCAGACCCTTTGTGTACAACCTCCTCCTGCTACCGGGTGAAGTGAAGTCATTCAGTGTGCGATTCACTCCCATCAGCAACCACAGTGTCTCCTCCCTCCTCATAGTCAGGTATTGTCAGTTTCATACATTCCTTTAAGTAAAAGGTTTTTCTGTTCTCATTCTCTCTATTTCATTTGAAATCTGTGAAGGAATAATCTGACTGTAATCGACACAATCATCCTTCATGGGCGAGGTACAACGGAGAGTCTGAAAGTTGCCGGGAAGCCGCCGGGACAAGGCAGCTCGCTCAGGTTTAAGATGACGGAGGCGCTTCTGAAAGACTGCACAGAGAGTGAGTTTGTGTTTGTGGCCATATGTGAGTCCCTTAAAGGTCCACTGTGTAAGAATAAGTGACATCTAATGGTGAAAGAGTTCTAACCCCTCCCTCTCCCAAGTGTGTTAGGGAATAATGGTTTGCCTTATATAGCAGAAAGGATGGACTCATCTCTCTCTCTCTCTCTCTCCACTCTCCCAGCATCTGCCATTTCCTCTTTCGTCTTTGTTATTTTATGCAACAGGTTTTTGTAACTCAAAACACGAAAGGCAAGTTTCCCACATGCCGCAATAGAAACACGACAGCACAACATTGAGGCGTTTATGTGGATTGTGTCGACTACACACACACCCCCTAGCCATCTTGTAAAACAAGCCCCTTACCTTAAGTACATGTAAAAGCCTTACTGTAAAGCTACAAAAGCTAAAAGCCTTTTGTTAACAAGTGATCGTGCACCTATACAAACTTACCTATTGTAGTACATAAAATTGCGATACTGTCGCTGCACTGCCCTACTGTTCATGTTAATATTGCATTCTGCTGATGTGTCCATTTAATTAACAACTGACGCAAAGCAAGTATATCCCTGGCTAAGTCATTGTTGCGTTGTGGACAGTGCAGCGTGCAGTGTTACACAGCATCAGAAGCTTTCACAGTGTCTCACTTTCATTAATGCTTTCAGTTTGTTTCCTGGAAAAAGCCCCACATTAACAGAAAACATGTGAGAACTTCATATGAAAGTCTCATTAAACGCTCAAGTCAGGAAAATACTTCTACAATATTATATATAACAGCTAAAGCTTAACACACACAAGGTCTCTATAGGTCTAACCAATAGTCTGAAGGTACACACATGCCACTGCAACTTTTCATACATTAGTGTGTATGCAGAGGGAAGAAAACTGTAACCTTAGTCTGTCACAAAAACAGGAAGTATCAGTTGGTAGAGTAAATATTGTGCTTCCTGTTAAAACACAAAATGCCGTCTCTTATAGGAAATGTTTCACTTCCGCATTTGTGTGAATTTAATCTGATGATAACATTGATCTATATACAATAAAATGTCACAATAGTGGATCCTCAATCTCAAGTGTGTTGAATCTACATAGGCTCATGAAGAACGTTTTCATGGCTTGAGCAACAGCATACTTGTCACTTGTCACCCACAAAAGTTAAAATGAATTGTATTAAATGTAGTACAAACCCAGTTAATGTGGATGTTGAATATGTTGCGTTATTGTGTCCTTCTCTTTTGTGCATTCTTAGCCATTATTCCATTAATTATTAACCTTTGTTTATTGCAGAGACAAAAGATAGAGAGCCAAACTTCACTCTGAAAAGAACATTCAGAGTGGAGAACACGGGCCTGCTTCCGATCACCATCCGATCAGCTGAAATCAATGGACAAGCCTGTGAAGGATATGGATTCAAAGTTCTTAACTGTCAAGAGTTTGCACTTAAACCAAATGCTTCGAAAGACCTCATCATACTGTAAGTGTGTGCGCTCTTCTATTTGTTTCCTCTTGAAGACCTTTACTGGCTTAAACTGACCTTGTCAGCATGCTCTATAAGCTAACCTTGTCAGGACCAGGAGTCCTCATGGAGACCAAAACCTGTTCCTCATGAGGCAGAACCTAATTTCTGAGTAACTGGTTAAGTTTAGGACTAAGATTTAAATTGTTGAAATGGTTCAATTTATGCTTGGGCAACACTTTGGTTAGCCTGTTCAAATGAATGGATGTCACTGCAAAGAAGAAGAGCTGCACAATTGTGCATGTGAGTACGTCTTTAGTAGCTTTGGAGGACAAATATTGATTGAAACTGATCTGTGGGTGAACATTTTGGCTGGTCCTCACATCATAAAAACGCTAGGGGATAAGAACCGATTACAGCTAGAATTGGGTTTAGTTTAGTTTAGGGTTAGGTGAAGGGTTTAGGTGAGACATTTAGTTGTGATATTGAAGTTTAGGGAATGCAATGCATTAGATCTATGAGTGTCCCTGCTAAGAATGCTAGTATATGCTGGTGTGTGTGTGTGTGTGCATACTCTCACATCCATACACCCATGCTCTATAAATACTCAGTCTCTCTTCCTGAGAGAGGTTTGAGTAAGAGGATGAATCGACCCTCTGTCTCTGCTGGTTTCTCCCCCCAGGGTTGAGCTTTTTTTGTCATCACTTAACATCAAATAGCATGGCTGGACAGACCCGCTCTTATATTTGTTTTGCAAATAAAAAAAAAATACTTATACTTATGTAAGTATTATTATGCCAGGGTGTTTTTCTTTAAACAGGTTTTATTCAAAAGTCAATGACAACAGCACAGTGTCTAATGTCACTTTAATTAAAAGAGACCATGTCGTCAAATGCATTGTGGTGCCCCTACCCATACTAAGTAAGTGGATGTGAAAGCACCTGTGTTTTTCTGTGATTATGTCTGCTCCTAGTCACAGTTTGCATTAGACCTTCTCATTGTCTGTAGGTTCTGTAAAAAGTCAGTCCTGCCCCATTAATATGGGAAATGTAGCTTGAAGGTTCGTTTAAAAAAAAAAAAAAAGAAGAAGAAAAACAGACCACAGCTGTCATTCTTTCTCTTTCTGTGTGCAAGTCACATTCCACGGAGCAGTAGCTTGCATTAGCTCTCTTTGAGACGAACAATAAAAAATAAAATATTCAACTCACGTAGCTAAAGCTGCTAAACCTTTACCTTGAAACGTGGGCTAATAGATTGTTTCTGTCCATTGTCCCTTCAGTTGCTGATCAATCCTAGAAAAGCTGTAACAATTTATTGGTTATTAAACTAGTATTTGCGTCTAGTACTGCGAAAGTATTTGCCAACTAAAGTGCATTTTCTAAAACAGGTTCTCCTTCTTTCTGGTTTCCTTCTTCCTGTGACAGTAAACTTGAATCTTTTCATTTGTGGACAAAATAATTGATTTGAGTTTGAGTAACACCAATCAATGCTTTTCACAGTTTTCTGATATGTTTATGGACTAAACAGCTAATCAGTTGTTTGGGAAAGCAAATTATTGATAGGTTAATCACAGCCTTAGATAACAGTTGCAGATTTATTGTTGGTACAACCTTGGGCATAACATTTGTTCAGGAAATGTGTCTACATGTTTATATCTCAGTTTACAACCTTCCAGGGAATCCTCACATGCTCACATTCCCCACCTAATTATAACTAAACCATGCAAACAATGTATTAATTGCTATTATTATTATTATTATTATTATCATCATAATTATGATAAACACTAATTATTCCACCTTTTAATGATAAATGTTAGCACCAAAAATGTTTTTGTTTTTTAATGAACTCTGGCTTTTTGGAATTTTACAAGCACATTTTCTGTTTAGTTCCACTGTGTCATTGACTTTTCTCCATGCAAGACATTTGGTCTCATCACAGCAAGAGAAGCACAGGTGAAGACAAACAAACAGTTGTGAGGGCGTTGATCTGTCTTGGTGTCTCTGACTTGAATGAATCCATTGTACAATAATAGCACTGACACTCCGAAGTGGAATGTAGCCATCGATGGTATCGACTGCACCTACTTTTTCCCGTCTGTCACTGTCACAACATGTGTGCACTGACTAACTGATCTTAAAGCATCACACCTGACTGAATTTCTGAAACTTTTCAAGGACACTGTCACACTCGCTGTCTCGTTGTGCTAGTGTGTTACAAGTGCAAATCTAATGTTGCAGGCACAACGTTAAACACCACTGAACTAACAGAGTTGTGTGGAGCTGATGAGATAAGGGATATACTGTACACATATATAGATGTATATGTATATATATATAATGTATTCAACTTGTTGCTTGGCAATGAAACAATGAATGCAGTGTCTTTTATGACAACCCGGAACAGTTAGGGACATTTGCCTATTTTAAGGTCCGGTGTGTAAGAATTAGTGACATCTAATGGTGAGACTGCAGATTGTAACAAAAGGCAAAACTCAAACTCTGCTCACACTCCCGTTTCACAAGCTGGTCAGGGAACTATGGTGGCCTTGACACACACATATTTAACATACAACACACATATAGTAGTAGTATATTCAACGTATCCTAGATGTTACACACTAGACCTTTTAATATCAGCTTCTCGATTGCATTGATGGTAAAACCTTTCTGTACAATTTCTTCTTGCCCTAATTTTGAACAACCTGGTTTGAATAAACTTTGCCAAAGAATTTGACTAAACTAACACACACACAAACACACACATACACTTTGCATGCTGACTACATTAGAATACAGTGAGACGTGTGAAACAGGTGTGAAACAGGTGTGCCACACTGCATGCCTCCCTCAGGTATCTACATTTAAGCAGTGGTTTGTCTCTCATGCACAGACATATACTGACTTTGTCTAGACCAAACACATTTGTGACCTGCATGTACACACAGCAGTAACTATGGCAACATTTGAACAGCAGGGACAGGACATACTCAGTGCAGTTTACATTAGCTGCGTTGGACGCGTGTTGGGTTTCGACTGAAAAATGCAGCCTGAGCCGCTCTCTTGTTTGAATGGGATTACCATGTGGACAAGCATTGTATGAATGTGTAAGTGGAAGGGTGTGTTGTACTGTAATGTCATATGTTTTGAGTGGTTGTTACGGCTGCAGCCATGTTGATAAACCACAGGTCGGGCGTCTTGTTTTGAGAGAGTGAGTGAGTGAGTGATTTTAATATGTCGTTTCCCTTCTCCTCTCACAGGTTTACACCTGACTTCACTTCATCTCGAGTGATCCGGGAGCTGAAGTTGATCACATGCGGAGGCTCCGAGTTTGTGTTTGTGCTGAACGCCTCGTTGCCCTACCACATGTTAGCTGCCTGTGCAGAGACCTTGCCTAGACCAAGCTGGGAGCTGGAGCTCTACATCATAGTGTCTCTCATTATGAGGTGAGTGTGGCTCTGTAAAGTAAAGGCTCTCAAATTACAAGATGGAGAAAAAAATCTGCAGTTTCTGAAACTTATCTGACAAACCATGTGATTGGCTGATTATTATTGAACAGTTAAACGGGTGTGCCAAAGTGGCTTGTTGGTGAACTTTATAATTTGACTGGATACATTTGGAAACCTTTCGTGGACCCCCTGGCAGTGTGCAGCAGACCTCCATTTGAGAACCACTGCTGTAAAGCACTGTCACATGAAGGCCTTGCTGTTCAAATTGTATTTGTAAACACATCCAATCAGAATCTGATCTTCCTGACCAACTGTTCACATTATATATTGCATGTGATCTGTAGTGTGTGTGTGTGTGTGTCCATATTGACATAGTCTAGTCTTCCACATGGATTTCTATAGTTACAGAAGTCTGTGCCTGTTTCTGGCCCAAAATTCGCTTCTGATTTTTAAACTCTTGTCTTCCACTGTGTTGAGTGTTTGTTGTTGTTGTTGTTGTTGTTTGAGTCATGCTGCGAGTGACGCAGAAGACACTTTCAAATCCTATCTGAGTGACCGAGAAGTTTTAATCAGCTTTAGAAAAATCATGTTTTGCCAAAACATCAAGCTAGATACAATCTGGATATGCGTAAAAATCAGATTTGGGTGAATCTTCATTTCAATCTAACAGTTTCTGTTTGTGTCTCTGCAGTTCCATGTTTCTGTTGGTGATCGCCACAGCATACCTGGAGGCTCAGAGCATCTGGGAGCCTTTCAAGAGATGCGTGTCTGTGGAATCCAACTCCACCTTGGAGACTGGGAAACCATTTAATCTCAGGGACATAGTGCAAATTCATAGTGATTCAAAGTAAGTGGATTCAGTAGAAGAGTGTGAGTCATATCCTGAGCAAAGGTTGAAGTGAGAGACAAGTTTATCAGCCCATATATTGAAAGCTGTCAAGATCATTTTATTAATAAGCAATAATTCCATTATAATCTTTCATCTTCCCTAAAATAACAACTGCACTTCTGCACCTCCTCTTGACTCATATCCTATTCCAGCCACTAGTTAGTTACAGCTTTAACCTATAAATCAATCTAAATGGAAAAAGAGTGCGACAATAAATGCAACAACATGGGTCATCTGTCACGCATGTAGCACTTTTTCTTCATACCCTTATTTCTCTGTGTAGACTCATGTCAGGAATATCAGCGTAATTCTAAAGCAGCCTGATTCATCGGTTGTTAACTTAGATTAACAACCACATTTATCTGGTGGATTAAATTATCTCTGACCCACCGGTCAGTCGGTCAGCGGCTGCAGTGTTTGTGGTTAACCACTGTGTCTGTTGCTTTAACCGCAGGTTGACTCCTTTACATGTTTAATCTGAGGCTGACTGACAAGCACATCACTGACTTCATCCATTAATCATACAAGCGCAGAGATTCTACTACATGCAGCATGAAGACGAACCACAGACTTATACAGACTGCATTTAGTGAAGAACATACAGACCCTGATCATACTTCATTTATACAGTCTCACGGTGAAATGAACAAGCAATGTTAAAATTGTCTTTCAATCGCATTCAACTAATTTGGTCGAGAAAACTTGAAAAAGCACTAAAGAGCTCTTTATTATTTCTATGTAAAAGAGTTCAGGAATTAACTAAGTTCAGCTCTAACCGTCTTTTTGTTCTGGATCATGAAAACAGGCTCCATGTTTGTCAATTACAGTGGTTTTCATTTTTAAATTTCACAATTTTTATGAAGATTATCTACCGTGTGATGTAGTACTAACTGCGTTAAATTAAAATTGTCCATATTCAGGTTGAACGATTACAACGATTCAACCCAAAGCTCCAGAGGATTGTATAGCAACGGAGCAGCACGCGGAGGAGGTCGACCGAGTAACAACCGCACACTGTCTGACTCGGACAGCCAAGAGAAGAGGTCCAGGATCAGCTTTGGACGCTCACCTATGCAAGCGGCTTCCTCCCAGCTGACCAAAGGAAGTACAACCTCAGGCCATGAAGGTCCTCCAGCTGCCTGCCAGCTAACCAACCGCAAGGCTCGCAGCACCAAACAACTGGATCTCCAGAGTCAAAGTTTAGCCGGGTCATCGCTGCCTCACAGAGGCCTCTGCTCTGACGATGCAGAATTTGCCAATCTGATAGGAGCCATGGACAATGACTTGGACCGCCCCCCATCACTTGGTGCCGAGGCTCTACAAGAGCAGAGCTCTCAGTCTGTGCAAAACAAGGGTGCAAGCAATTTGGTTTTACCAGCAGAGAGTAGAAGGATGTTTTGTTGTTTTGTTTTGTTTTTTTTAATATTTGTGTTTCGTATCGTTTCCAGTGTTGGAATCCAAAGGGAAGCCGCGTGGAAAAACAAAAGCGCAGAGAAAGAAGGAAGAGAAAGAGAGAAAATCAGCGGCAAAGACTCAGGGAGACGAGCTTAAAGACAACATGGCTGACAACGACGATAGCTCCTCCACCACCACAGAGACCTCTAACCCAGATGTGGAGACAAACATGCGGGAGGTAAATGACAATCATCGGTCACATCCACTAAAACACGTCAAACGTCTGGCCCGCTGTGCAGTTGTCTTCAACCTGCTTGATACAATGTTTTCCATCTTTCCTGCTCCTCCATCAACACACTCATTAGATCCACACATAGAAGAAATAAACAAATGTGGACTTTGAAAACACAGAGCTAGAACCAGAGTGGGGTTATAATAATAATGATATATTTGTATTTTACGCCCTCTCTTTTATCTTTATACGTCTTATAAAACAATGATTGAGTACAGCAATGATTTGCTAAGATACATGTGACTACAGGCCGTACATGTGCGGTTCTCCTGGCAGACATCACTTCACTTCATCACTACTATACTGCTGAATTCAATGGAAAATCGTTAATTTCAACATTTTTATACATTTATGTACTTTTGTAAGTACTCCACCTGATATTTAGCAATTCTGAGACTATTGTGTTCATTAATGTATGAACATGGCAATACCAGCATTTCAAAATTGATCTCTGATTTGTTTCTTTATTTAATCTATAAGCTAGGTTTGTTCTGAGTTTTGAATACAGAGTTTGGCCTCCTCTGTAATTAACATATTTTCTAGAAATAAAAATATGAAAAGGTTTACAAATGCGTTTCCCATCATTTCCTCCAGGAACCAGTGACAAAGAAAGGAAGGACGACGACTTCTGTAAAAGTGAAAGAAGATTCAGCTGTCTTAAACAAGCCGAAAACTAAGAAACAAGGAAGCACAAAGAAAGAACCCCAAGCAGAGAAATCCAGGTTTGTATTTAGTTCAAAATCACCGGCACTTTTTATTATTTCCATCACCTTTTTTAGACAAATCTCTCTCCTGTCTTCAGTTCTCTGGAGCTGCCTTATGTAACACCACTGGAAACCAAACAGCGTAAGAGCTTCACACCAAAAGCTCTGCACCCTCTCACCATCCCAAAGATGAAACCTCTGCAGAAACAAAGATGTGAGTTTTGTTCGACTTTAACACCATAAAGCTCGTCCTTTGCTTCTCTACCAGCTGTGCTTAGAGACGTCTTTGTTTTGGCAGTAGACAGTAAGGTGGAGGAAGGGCGTCCCTCAATGTTGGCCAAACTCCTGTCCAGTGACTCTGCCCCCGAACAGGGCCACAGCAGCAGCTCTGAAGGCGAGAAGGACTTCGCTCCTCCAGAGTGGGATGTGCCTCTTTCGAAAAACAGCATCCGTAAGTGGAGACCCCGAAAAACCGTCCTGTGATGACCAGTGTCTCTTCTATTCTAAGTCACCAAGCGTTTCTCTGTCGCCCACAAGCAGAAGCAGATAGTCTTCAGCAGCTCTCCCTCCAGACCATAAACGCAGACCCTTTCCTGAAAAGATCAGCCACAGCTGGGACCTGCTCACCTCCACCGACGTCCCCCAGTTTACTGTCCCGAGGCACCTACAGCAGCGTACTCAACAGTAACAGGTATCCACGCAGCAGCTGTGGTAGCATCACATTCAAATGTATTTAATATAACAACATGACAGAAGAAGTCTTTTGACCACTCTCTCAATACTTTTCACTTTTGGTTTAGTTACTTAAGGAAGTGCATTTAGTATAAATAATGATTTTAATGACAAAAAGCCGAAACACATTTCAACTCATGCTCACTAACAAAGAGAGATTCATCAGAAAGTTTTACAATCTCACATTAAAGCTGCTGTCATGACGTTGTTTCACGTCCTGTCTGTTGCTGCCATGAGCATTCCTCTTCCTCTTCCTCTTCCATCCTTTGGTGACTGATGTCTGTTATTCACTGACAAACAGTCTAACCTGAGCAGCAGAGCAGAGAGAGCTGCCCCTTTCTGGAGTTCTTGATCCTGATTGGATTAAGTGTTTGGATATTGTAAAGGTTTCTCCTAGACCCCCTCACACTTCACTCATAAGTCACTGTCTCCATGGACACCAAGTCACTTTATCTGTTGTTTGACAGTAAAAAGACCATAATATATTCTCCCTGTTACGTCCTTGTTCGCCTCAGCACTGCACAGGTCACCTCTCTCTTTTTGACTGCAACTAAAACCTTTTGCTTGAGCGTAAAATAAAAATGTTTCATCGAGTGAAGAAGTATAAATCAGGCTTAAGTGTTATGGACCCACGCCATTTACCATATTCTCTAGATCAGTGACAGCTGTTAGAATACAGAGCTATTTATTTATTTAGCTTTTACAAACTGAGGTTTTTCTCCGGTAAAGTAGCTGAAATGTGACGTTATCTGTTGTGTTTTTTTTCCGGACACTTCTGCAGCGAGGGACACCAGAAGAAGGCCCCGGGAAACAAACTGTCTCCTGCTGCTCCACTCCCAGGCAAAAATGGCAACCCCACGTTTGCTGCTGTTGCTGCTGGTTATGATAAAAGCCCTGGTAAATATGTAACTATGGAAATGCATGACAATATAACTTATACTATTATGTGATAACATTATTGTGCAATGTGATTACACAGTGAGGTCATACAAATAAAAAGTAAGCTTCCAGTTTGAAAAGTGGAGCCCAGGGAGTATGATGGAAGTCGCAGTTAGCCACCAGGGGGCGACTCTGCCAACTGCAAAAATGAGTCAGTTTGAATGGAAGTCGATGAAGATTCTGAGTTTGTTTTGAAACTGGAAGATTCTGTTCATGTTTATATACATTTTATAATCCTACCATAGATACCTGCAAAAATCATTCTTTGACCTTTTGACCTTCTCATGCTGCGTTTCCATTATGGTATGTTTCGGTACAGTACAGTTTGGAATGGTAAAGCCCTGGTTCAGGCTTGTGTCTTGGGTGTGACGCATATCACAAGGGAGTGACGTTTTTCTGTCACTCCATCAGCTGACTGTTGTGGGTGGAGCCGCTCAAACAATGGTTATTTTGCTACTATTCCTAATGGAAATAAAATGCGTACCATAAGTTGTACCAAACTGATTTGGTACCATTCCACTCAATGGGAACACGACATTAATGACATCTTTAACATACACACACGTATTGGAGGTGAAAACAATAGAAAGTATGTTGACTGTTCTGTTGATGTTGATGTTGATGTTGATGTGCTGCATCATATTTGTGTCATCAGGCGGCTCAGGTCCAGGTAAATCAGACCACCAAGGGAAGAGTCTGGCTCACATGACCTCAGTGGAAAGTGACAGCTCTGACAGGTACGATGAGGCAAAGAGAAAGTACACAATCAGACATGACATCAGTACAATGCCAGCTGAACGCGTGTGTGTGTGTGTGTGTGTGTGTGTGTGTGTGTGTGTGTGTGTGTGTGTGTGTTTTCCCTCACAGCTCTGGATTATGGAGTCCCATTGACACTGCCAGCAGTCCAAACTACCATCCTGCCAACTCTTTCTCTGCCTTTGGGCCCAACAACTCCTTCAACCTGACAGGAGGTAACTTGAGTGGCTCTCAAGACGCCCTACAGACAAAGAGAAGAAACATGTGGTGTAACCATGGGACAGTGCAGCGAACTGAAGTGTGTCGTGTGTTTGTTTAGTTTTCAGTGGAATGAATCTCCCCAAACCGTCCGAGCCTCAGCAGAGCTGGCCTGACTTCACCACCGTGTCCTCGTCTATCTGGGACATACCAAGCAGCGACTCTCTGCACTCCTGGCCCAGCAGCTCCGGCTCACCCACTGCCCCGACCGCTGTAAGAGAACCTGGCATTAAGACTGTATGGAAAAAGGACATAGTCTTCTGCTTTGAAAGGTCTAGGGAGTAGGACAGAAGTAGCACTTAGGGTGAGGGTTGCCAGAAACCTGAAGAAAAGCCATTGCAAATGAGAATTGGTTCTCAATTGACTCGTTGAGTCAAACTTTTTGGTTCACCTTTGGTAAACCAAATGAAACTGAAAGTATTTCCGGCAGGTTTACATCACAGAAAAACAAACCACAACATCCAGCTCTGGTTCCGTATGTTTATATTAACTGTGATACAGATTAGATTAAGCCTTTTTTACTGCCTGTTCATACGTCGTCTCCTTCTACTTCCGGGTGAAAGACCGGGAAGGAAATGTTAGTGCATGCACAGAACTATCAGTCGCATTATCCAGTTATGTTAGTCCGACTAAGATTAGCTCGATTTGTAGTCACGTTAACGTGTGGACATGACATTAAGATAATGTAATTATTGTCTAACTTTGGCTGCTTGTGATTAGTCATGATGACAGTGTGTATTTGAATAAAGGGTGTGGGAAGCCACATCTGATGGTGTGCGGTCACAGGAGCCACATCCAGGAGGCACATGACAGCACTGAGGATGGATGTTTATACCAGGCTTAAGACGAGGCCATAGACCGACGTCCTGTTTATGACGCGACTGTGAAACTCCTCTTCTGTTTGTTTTCAGTCACTCCTTGGAAACACCCGCAGTCCCTGGTCTACAACCACGCCCTTCGGCAGCTCCATCTGGTCGACGAGCGCGGATTCAGCCTTGCACCCTTTTGTTCCAACGACGACCACAACAACTCTGACTGACCTGGTTAACAGCTCTGCCTCGCCGGCACCAGCTCCCACAGAGATGAGTCGGACCTACAACCCGTGGAGCATGTGGCGCCCCACGCTGAGCAGACGTAGCTCAGAACCGTGGCCCAGTTCCTCTGAAAACGGCAATTAGACGGCACTTAACAAGAAGCATGTCATAGGTTTGATGTACTCTGTACGCCAAATCAAAACCTTTTTATTTAAAACCGAGAACGCCAACAGAAAAAGCAATGTTACTTGAAATGTGTGGTAGCCCAGTGTTGTAGGTGACCAACACAGCAATTTAGTTCTCAGCTGTTTGTTTTTTTATTTCATGTTGCAGAAAAGCCATTTTATTCTTGGTTTTGTTTTAACAGGAAGTCCCTAAGTTAAACCTGTTGATGGTCATGCTAATGCCAGGGCAAACATTTTGTTCATATAGAAATGCAGAATCTCTAAAGATCAGTATTAAGTTGAAACAGACATCTTGTTTTAAGCCGCGTCCTCTTTATCAGAGTCAATATTGGTTTCTATAAAAACCTGGTTTGAATAGTAAAAATTTGGATTTAATCTGCGTTTAAATCAGCGTACCAGGCTTTTTGTTTGGCAGCAGAGATCTGTCGTAATCTGACGTGTGATTCTTAAGAAATGCAGCAGCCCAGAAAGCTTTCGTCGACATTCATGTTCCTCATTTTAAAGTTGGCTCTGCCCCAAAACTGACAAAGCCTTCTGTAAGAGTCATTTAAGGTTTGTATGGTACATCACTTTAAATAAAGGATTTCAGCAAAACACCTGCTTTTGTCTCCTTTTATTGTATTTTCACGAGTGTACTACTGTACTACTGCAGATATACTATACAATACACAACAGGACTACATTTTAAAAGTATCATGAAGCTCAGGAAAGTAATGAAGTCATTTTTATCATTTATTATCAACACTTTTATTGGATTATACATTTTTGTTTTATAGTACTAATTCATTTTGACATCGATTGTATTTAAGTAGAAACAAAGTTATGAAAATTCATTTAAAAAACAAACAAACTTGGATACAATTTAGTGTATTAGCTGTAAACAGCTTTCTGCTGTGACCCAGAACAGAAACATCTAGAATGATGCTCCATCAATCAATCCTGTGTAACATTAACAGTCTTTGAAAAATCACCTCACGTTGCACAATCAGAGCAATACTTTGGTACCTTTTTGCTGGGCAGTAGCGCCCCCTGCAGCCACAAGTTATTGTTACGTCCAAGTGGATGAACCTTTCTCGACCACAGACACTGAACTGAAACTAGAGGTAGACGATTACCTGCAAGGATTGTTTGGTTGTTTTCAGGTTGTTTTTTTTACCACTTGCTTCATGCGTTAGAAGTTATTTTATTTAAAATATATACGTCCAGTAAGTGTGAGTGGAAACAGACCTAATAGTGTGAAGCTATTTTGAATATCATTTATTATAAAACTGGCCAAACATATCTGACAGAAATAGACTATTCTAATCTGTGGACATGTATGGGTCAACCTCTGACTATATAACACCTGAGTTTGAGGCTTCTATTGTACACTAGTACAGTATTAGAATATTTAAACCTTACATACTGTACATAAATCTATTAGGGGGTTCTGAATTTTCTATCTTACAATAAGACGACACCATTAAAAAGTAGTTTGATTAGAAAGTAATGAACTATTTCAGACTACAAAATGAAAACTCATTTACTACATTGTTGTACTCTTGTGAAGTAAAAATATAGGCCTATTAAATACAGTGTACCAGTGTATCTTCTCATGTGGTCTGTGCTCTGACTCATTGATTTAAGAGACTGTTAAAGTACAGTGAGAACATCTGTGCTCGTCCTCTCTTCCTCTTGCTGTGATGATGACGACGATGCCGTCTTCCAAACCCAAACCAGTGTGAAAACTTGTGTTTCGGGGAAATGTACGAGCTCTAAATCCCTCTTCCATGAAAGCACCACAGGTTATTTAATCCCTGGTTGTTGCAGAGACTCCATCAGCATCTGACCAAATCTGGCAACATCACACTTGGAGAAGACAAACACGCTGTGGCTCTTCTTCAGCTCGTCCATGCGATCCAGCACCATCATGCCGCGTGCCATGGAGCCCTGCAGCTCCACGCGAACGGGACACTCCACGCTCTCCGTTACCACGCTGCCGTCAATGCAGGCTGCCATCGCGTAAGAGTCGTACGAGACGAAGCCGGGCCCGAAGTTAATGTCTCTCTTATTCTTCAAAGCCTCTTTGGAGTAAGCCCAGCACTTGGACGTTATCATCTTCATGAAGCGAGAGGCGGGCGTGTCCTGGTTCATCAGTTCTTCAAAGAACTCCTACACACAAGAGAGTTAAAGCAACAACATGTCATTTAAAGGGATAGTTTTTTTGTACAATACATGACACTGTGACCAGCTTATCAATCCTGTCGGCGCCAACACGATTTGACAATACTAACAGCCATAAAATCAATATAAATCCAGGTGGTCTGATTATCATGATGGTCGTACGAGGGTTAATGCCTTTCTGTGTTATGTTTGCATGTTTCCCCTGTGTGTGTGTGTGCGTGCGTGTCAGAGGTTTACTGGACACTCTAAATTGACCATGGGTTATGAGTGAGTGAGTAAACAGTTGTTGGTTTCTATATGTTCCCCGTGGTCTGTCCAGGGCGTACCCCGTCTTTCACTCTAAGTCGGTAGGAACCTAGAGCGGTGACCCTTGTATGGAGGATGAAGAAGAAGACAATGAATTGTGCTTTTGACGATATTTTAAAGCTCTGATCCGTCTTTAAGCGTGGCGTTAACGGTCCAGCCTGTGCAGCTCCACACATCTCACCCATGTCAGAGCATTTCTGCACGAGAACTCCCATGTCGCGATGTACGTCTGGCACAGAAATTGTTCAAGAACAACGTAGGCAGATTCCGGGTCCATTACGAAGTTAAACTCTCCACACAGTCTCACGTTTCCTTTTCCTGCAGAGACAAAGGTCACTTTTACAAGCCGGCGTAGGTCAAATACAAACACTGCAATCATGTGGAGGTGTTACCTTCCATGTTTCCTCCCATGATGTAAAGATCTTTCAGCTTTTGGGGAAAATGTGGATCCAGTCTGACAGCCAGCGCGAGATTAGTGAGCGGGCCAAGCGCCACCAGTGAGACCTAAGAGAAGCAGGTTTTAGCACCACTGCACCACCAGGTGGCAGCTACAGATCACAGAGGGGTTTCTCACCTGGTTCTGGTTCTCGGACACCAGTCTGACCATTGCGTTCACTGCATGCTCCTTCTGGATCTTCTCCTCCCACTTTGGATCTTTGTCTTTAATCACATCTCCCAATCCATCACTTCCAAAGTGGTCTTGAATGTGGTCATTGACTGTGACCAGAGGAACACCGGAACCTCGGAACACCGGGATCTGCAGAATTTAACAAAAAAAGAGAAGGTTTCATTTGGTTTTGTAGCATTTGATGAAACCTCATGGATGTACTTTACATGTATTATTACAGCAGCAGCAAACAAAGGAGAACGTCTTCTCTTGACGACAACTCAAAGCTGCTTTATGCTGAAGTTTTGCCAAACCTGACTACTCGCTCTACCAGAGTCTACTTGTGACTTTCCTGACATATATTGTGATTTGAATTGCCAAATAACTGTTTAAGTCAAGCTTTCATTTAATATTTACTGTATACTTTATCAACATAGTCTACAGCTTTATCCTCCACATGAGGGTCACAGCAGGTGCTGTGCAAATCTGAGCTGACAATCATTCACAGAAAGATAAACTCTTTTATTGACCGGAGTTTTGCAACATGGAGCTCGTCTATTGTTCATTAGCCATCGTTTGTTAACCTGTTAACACTGTTTTCTAACTTTGTGACGTAAACAGACTGAGGTCAGAGGTCAATCTCAAAGTAACTCAAGAGTGAGACAAGTTTATATTTGAATAGACGTAACTTAAGAGTGAGACAAGTTTATATTTGAATAGACGTAAGTTAGGAGTGAGACACGTTTATATTTGAATAGACGTAAGTTAGGAGTGAGACACGTTTATATTTGAATAGACGTAAGTTAAGAGTGAGACACGTTTATATTTGAATAGACTGTCAGTTAAGAGTGAGACACGTTTATATTAGGACATAAGACATACCCCCTGGCGCTGACAGACAGAAAGCACCGTGAGGACGTTCTGACACACGTTGTCCACCGCTGCGTTTCCAAACACACAGGTGACGGCCAGGATGTGGACGTTGGGAGCAGCCAGTGCCATCATGATGGCCTGAGCGTCGTCGATGCCACAGTCTGTGTCGATGATCATCAGTTTCTTTGCCATGATTCTCTGGAACAATCAAACAGAGTCTTTCTAAAACAACACTTGTCATGTGGTATATTCATATCTCTCATAATAACCATCACATGTTTCTCCCTTACATTAAAATGGCAACAGGTTTCTCTGAAGAGTCAATGTGCAAATGTTATTTTTACATGTTTATTAACAACAAATATGAATGTACTATTTGTACCCTTTCCCTGCCTTCCTCCTCATCTCACCTTCCTCTTCTTATACTCCTTCTTTACCTTCTCCTACTTCCCTTCCTCTTTTCTTCTCTTTATTTTACTTGACTCCTCTTGCTCTTCACCTTCCACCTCGTCCACATGTCCTCCCTCTGTCTCTTCTCCAGATTAACGTCAATAAAGCGAGAACATTATTTTCCTTTCCTCCATTTCAATCGTACCCTCTGTTTTATGACACATGATCAGACGAAGTTCCTCTTCAATAAAACCATTTATTATTATTATTTAAATAACTCTAGAACTTTAACTAGACACGAGTGAGTGACGTCACGTGCTGTCAGAGGTTGTTTTGTTTTGTTATGTTTAATTTTTAATATTTAAGTGAATCAAACTTACCGTCAGCGTGTGAATGACGTGAACGCAGCACCGACGCCCGTAAACTGACTCTGGTCGTTTTCCTAACAAGGGGCGTGTTAATGCTGAGAAAACGACGGGAAATGTTCACATTTAAAAACAAACACGTGCTTCTACACAAGTACACACGTTTTTATTTATGATAGTTTATGATGTTAGCACTCACTTATGTGTTTTTTTTAAGTGACTTATTCTTGTTTACTGTATTTTCGTTATATTGGGACACCCCTCTTGCCTCTGAGAATGGTACAGTCCGTTGAACTTGCACAGGAAAACGACGCGGGGGTCAGGAGGAGCAGGAGCAGCAGCAGCAGCATCTATGGGAGACAACGGTCCAGGTCCGTCTCTGTGAAGTGTTTATGAACGGACACCGTGTTTCAGTGAGCCGTGTTTCTGCTCCACTGCGCCACAGCTCCACAGCTCCATGTCGTTGCCACACACATGTCCCGGTATGAAGGAGAATTAACGTAGCATCCGGCCGTGTTTACATAGCATCAGCGCCGATGTAGCAGTGTGCTCGTCACAGGTGAGATGTTAGTCAATTATCAACATAATTAACAACATACAGTCAACAGCAGACTGTTACAGGTGAGAGGTGATCACGTGATGACGTTAAAACAATGACAAAAACACAAGTAAAAAGAACAACCTGACTTTATGTTTGTGTTACAACTGAATCCCTACGTCTTTGCTGAGTCCTCGTCACGGGTTACATTAGGTGTAAATACATAAATGGACGATGGCTGAGTTCCATTTAGCTTTCTCTGTGTCCTCACAACTTGAACTAAACAGTGCTGTCTTTAAAGGTCCAGTATGTTTTAAGCAAGTAATCACATTAACAGAAAAAATCATTTGATTTTTGAATCTTTAAATCAGCCTTTTGTAGGAATTCAATGTAAGAACCTCCTTCATCTTGTGTCGCAGCCTGGATGTACAAACTAGCCAAAGCACCAGTTTCCTACTCTGCAAACCCATATGAAGACAAGCTTCCTGGTATGTAAAAGGCACTGTAGGGAATAATAAGCAAGGATTCTGCTATTTGCTACACAGTCTCATAATCAGATGAAACCTATTCTTACACACTGGGTATCTAACTTTCGTAATGTATGATATTTGTTGCAGAGTTTTATAAAGGGACAACAAAGACTGACATTCTTACACTTTTACTGAAATAAATGTTATTCAGTGATGAACAATCACTGTTCATATCAAGTCTCAGCTCCTGACCTTGTAAGTTTTATTTGTCTGCTCTGTTCTCATTTCTTGACACAAGGAAACGGAAACATTTCTACAAGTCGTGTTAAAAGCTGCTGGAGCGTCCACAACTTCAAACATCTGTGCTTTTTACTCCTTCATCACTAACACTGGCTTCAGCCATTTTTGTTGGACTAGGTCTTTAGACACAAAGGATGATGTGGACGATTGGGATGATGTTTACTATAGTTCTCATATAGTGATAATAGTTCTTTGCTACTGCAACAACATCACAAACATACATTTGTTTCGTGGAAGACGTTTTGATTTGATACTGCCACAGGTCCATGATTGGAATGGGTGTGATTCATACATAATAATCTAATCATTTGATCATAAAAAGCTTGTTCAGTTCTTGTAATTATTGTTTTATTGTTACAAACCCCCAGTGACTGTTGAACACAGAGTTAACAAGACAGTAAATGAGTAACATCTGTGCCATCTAAAGAGATCTGTGTGCTACTAAACGTGCCAACATTTCTGTGGTGATAAAGGCTCATTCCTCTGTGGTGTTTCTAAAACTGTCTGCCCTCTCCTCCGCAGAGGAGACAGCCATCACTTCAGCATCACAGTGGACCTCAATTTGTCCTCTCACCGTGACACACGTGGCTCTTCAATGCCAAATACATCAGACGTTCAGGGGCCAACCTTGTCTGGGCCAGCAGAGCCCTCGGCACTGCAGAGGTCCACTGATGGGGATGATGACCGCGGCCTGATCAGCTCCCTGACGCGGGATGCTGCCAGAGCGAGGAGAGCTTCCAGTGCCGAGCTCCACCTGCCTTGGACCTGCCCGGTCACTCACTCCAGAGAGAAGTTTTACACGGTCTGCTCCGATTATGCTCTCGTGGACCAGGCTGCTGCGGTGTACCGTCCTGTGAGCACAGCCAGGGATGTGGTCCAGAGCAAGCAGGGCGATGGTCCTCACCTGGTGAAGCCCAAATCCTCAGCTGACTACAGTCAGCCTGGAGGAGCCCATGTTGGATCAGACGGGGACTGTGACATGGAAGAGTTGCCCTCTGGCAACAAGAAGCCCATTTTGGCCTGGGAGATTGACACAACGGACTTCAACGCTGTACTAACCAGAAAAATAAGAACAAGTAAGAACTCATAATTCAATTCAGTCCGTCATGTGACATTATTAAACATTGTGTTATAATCTGTGATTTCGCACATAGCTGAAATAATAACATCTTACAGTTCATCTGCGTTTTGCCAAGCGTCAGCGCCCCCTGTAGACAACGGAGCGTACGGGATGTGAGAGTCGGAATTAACCACTTCATCCTGTCACCTCTGGATTTTGATAATACAAACTGTGAAGTCCAAACACATCTCAAAGCCTCACTATTGCTCTCTCAGATTTACTCCTGCTTGTTCTTCTTTTCTGAACAATGAAGAGGTTTAAGTTAACCTGCCACAATTACCTTGTATTACATATATAATACATTTGCAGGATTTTGGATTCCATAATCCCTCTAACAACATCTCT
The DNA here is from genome assembly GCF_958295425.1 of Solea solea. Lineage (NCBI taxonomy): Eukaryota > Metazoa > Chordata > Actinopteri > Pleuronectiformes > Soleidae > Solea > Solea solea. The sequence goes on along the minus strand of NC_081142.1, from coordinate 1,580,671 downwards.
GTTGACTTCTGTTCACATTGCCCTCATTCCTCTTACAAGTGCCACAGTGAGAAGCCATGACGTAGTGATACTGGACAGTCAAATTGGAGGGAAATCCCTTCAAATTGTCTTTTAAAATTCAAATGCATATTGAAAATTAAGTAACAGTGACTTCATTTAGGATTCTTGATATGTTAAAGTTTCCTCATCTAAAGTTGGAATTGAATGTTAGTTTTTCATCACTCTAGATGCATCGTTGTCCGAGCAGTTTTCAAGGTGAAATGATTGTGAAGTTTTCACTGCTGGACATTTTTTAACCCTGGTTTGTCCAACACGGACTAACCCTGAATTTCAGGCAATGGGAAGAAATGCGGCTCTAAGAAGATGAAGTCGTCCGACAGACTGAGCAGAAATCTGCAGGACGTCTCTCCTCACGTGTCCCAGGAGGAGATCAAACAGCGAAAGGTGTTCGACCTCAGAAGATGGTAAAGTTACAATAGGACTTTTATAAAGTTAATAAATAAATAACACGTTTAAATTGATGCAGGAAATCGTAAGGTAATTGAAATTGATTTAAGGGCAAAAAACGTCCATCGATCTCGCATCATATCATAAATGTGATTGAACAGCTTTTGTATTTGGATGGTTTTGCCTCTGCAGGTACTGCATCAGTCGGCCTCAGTACAAAACCTCATGTGGAATATCTTCTTTGATCTCCTGCTGGAACTTCCTCTACAGCACTCTGGGTGCAGGAAGGTGAGTAGAACATTAATGATGTGCTGTGATGATGTGAGCTCATTGTGATTGATACCAGCAATCTTAGAACAAATGCAAGTACATTCAAGGCTGTTTATTGACTCTGATTGTCTAACAAAGAGCTTGTTTAGTCCTGTATTTATTCAGTATAGTCTCTACATTCCTTCATTGAGCGATAATACGTTGCCATTTTCTCGCATGTTCAGCCAGGATTAGACGTCATCAGGTTTTTCAGCCATAAACTGTCAAAATATTCAACTATTAAATAGTAAGGGTGCAGATGTGGTTAATCTAGATTATATCATATTTCTGAGCACTTATCTTTGATGCTGGTTCTCTTCCAGTGTGTGCCATTTCCCTGAGGTTGCAGTCACTTCCTGATGTGTGCTTTTATGTTTTGTTTTTTTGCCAGTCTTCCACCTCTCTCTCAGGAAGAAGCTCTGCACATTCTGGGCTTTCAGCCACCGTTTGAAGAAATCAAGTTTGGTCCTTTCACAGGAAACGCCACTCTAATGCGGTAACACAAAGTGCTCTCTCAGCCTTTTCTCTCTCCCCTTAACGATCACTTCCACTCAGTAATCGGTGCGTTCTTCTCACAGGTGGTTCAGACAGATCAATGACCATTTCCGAATGCGAGGTTGCTCCTACATTCTGTACAAACCTCATGGGAAACACAAGACGGCAGGTGAAACAGGTGAGTCGCTCAGCCTCAGAAACTCTTCATACACCGTTCAATCCAAAGTGGTAACTGGGCTCGTCTTTCAGCTGAAGGAGCGCTCACCAAACTGACGCAGGGGCTGAAGGATGAGTCCATGGCCTACATTTACCACTGCCAGAACCACTACTTCTGCCCAGTGGGATTCGAGGCTACGCCGCTCAAAGCAGCAAAGGCTTACAGGTACATCACGTCACAGTGATTAGTTTTAGTACAGATGATTCATGTCTTCAGAGATTCATGCTGGCCCCTCCCTTTGCACCTAAAATACTCTTCGTTCTTGTGTTTATTGGATAATAATTGGATGTAAAAAGAAGGTGTGATGTTTTGCCACTTTGTGAATTAGAGAAAAAGGATCCAGGCCTTGAAAGTTTTTGGTATTGTTCACTGAAAGTACAGTAAATAGAAATGATATTTCTTTCATTAGTGGTTGCTTGTCTCTTTTGTCTGTGAGCTTCTGTATATTCTACTGCTTTTTATAAAACAGTAACTAAACACTAAGATATGTTGGGTCCTTGAACCTTGAAAAGTATTTAATGAGATTTTATAGAAAATTGCTTGGAAATGGTCAGAAGAAAAAAGATGAATCGATTTATAACATGCTTAGTATTTCTCTGTTGTCATATGACTGACTGTGTTAGTAAGTGAAAGATTGTTGTTGTGTTCCTGTTAAAGGGGCCATCTCCCTACACATGACATGGAACATTGGATCCTAATCGGGGAGCCCAGTAGGAAACATCCAGCAATTCACTGTAAAAAGTAAGTGTTTGTTCTGTTTTTTGTTTTTTTAAATGATTAGACTATTACACTGTCAGAGGTCCTGCAGTTTTATTATTGCTTTATTTATTGAACACAGTCTCAGATTTTGTGTAGTACTGTAGTTTTCTCATTTTCGGACCGGCCCGTCTGACACCAGACACTTTGTCATATTTTAAGTCCCTTAAACCACATTTCTTCCTCAATTGTTGTCGTTGTTGTCATTTTGAGTTACTACCACATAATTGTTAAACAAGTGAACCTGAAAGTCTCTGATGAGTGCACATGCAGAGTGATTAATATTTTCTCATGTTTTAAACCTGTTACACAATGAATACTGAACTAAAGATCAAATCAATAATATCTGTAATATCTGTAAAATTGCAATTAGATATTTTCACTGAATCAATAAGCAGTAAGTGATGGTGAGTGGAATGATGTGACTGCTCTTTCAGGTGGGTGGACATTGTGACTGACCTCAACACACAGAATCCAGAATACTTGGACATCCGTCACTCAGAGCGGGGGATCCAGCGCCGCAAAACCAAAAAGGTTGGTGCTCTTCTCACGTCCCCTCATTTTTAAAGCGGAACTTTACAGGTCGGGATGTGGTTCCTGCTTTTTCTCCACAAAGCTCCCTCTACAGTTTTGGAGTACATATGTTAGAGCCATATTCTATGTTAGTTTAAAATCTATATTATTTCAATATTAGTATAATATTATTATTATCGTTGATTCTGCCTTGATCTTACAGCTGTAAGTATAGTATATAAAGTATATAAATACCACGTCTTGAGGCAGAGCCTCACAGGTCAAGATCTCCTGACCCTTGTATAGAGAATTTATGAAATACAAGGTTACAAGTGTGAGTTTGTAAGTTATAGCTGGTCTATAATCAGGTGTGCATATAGGAATGTGTGAGTAATTCAACTTAAAGAAGGTCAAAGAGTAGAATTTTCTCTTAGGAAAGTAAAAACCTGAGCTGGTACTAAAAACACCTCTGCTGGCTCACAGGTGGGCGGTAACCTGCACTGCATCATGGCCTTCCAGAGGGTGAACTGGCAGAAGCTCGGCCCCTGGGCTCTGAATCTGGAGAACCTGCGCCACGAGTTCCACCACTCCAGCGTGGAGCGAACCCACGGTCACACCTCAGAGGAGACGGAGGAGAGGACGCCGAGCAAGCGCCAGTCGCACCTGGGACGCTCGCACAGTATGGGCAGTCAGAAAGACACGAGCTGGAAACGCCTGTCCAACACTACAGAGTTCAGACAGAAGGGCTGTCCTGACAGCGACCTCCAAGAAGACATCACAGACTGAACAGGTTTAACAGAACACACTGAGAGGGGAGGACAAAATAACACACATTATAACACAGTTCAGTAGCCTTAAGACTTTAAGTCTGCAATTATGTGTCTGTGTTTTACTCTCAGCAAACTTCAAACACAGTGTGACATATAACTCAAAGCTCTTCAGCTGTAAAAGACTTTTGGACAACACATAATTATAATTATAATAATTATATGGCTTCTTGGGGTGTATCAATAAATCCACAATGTATCAATAAAATAGGATATTAGTGCAGCTTAAATAATTAGGAGACTATTTTGAGCAGAGGATGAATGCTCAGTTAGTGCTTGAGTGAGTTCCCCCTATGGCTTAATGCGGTAATTCAGCCTTTTAGAGTAGGACAAATTCAATGTTTGCTCTGGTCTTTCTATGGGAGTTGTTAATAAGAACAAATATGATAATATCTCCAGACTTCTCCTTAAATCTTTCAGAAATAACGTGATTTTACGTAGCTGTTATTTTGAGTATTGATGCCGCATTATAACAACGTCTTATAACCGACTGATGCACCAGCAACTTCATCTAAATCACAGTAACACAGGCAGCTACACAAGGAGTACAGGGCGCCACCTTGTGGGCAAATGGAGGACTGTCGTCATTTGGATTGTTTGGAACGGTCAGTTGAAGGTGAACTGGAAATAGAATAATGAAAATGAAATGAAAACAGCTGAAATTGAATCAACACTTTACAGTTCCAGAGCTTCAAAGGGCTGCTGCACTGGGAGGTGTTTCTTTTATTTTGTCCACCCTTCTATCTTCTCAAAGTAGTCATCACTGATATGGACAAACTTATGTTCTTTTCCTCCCTATGTCACTTCCTGTCTGTGTGTGTGTGTGTGTGTGTGTGTGTTGGGGGTCATTGATGGGTCTTTTATCACAGCAGACATGTTGAGGTGTTGCAGGAAAAGCACAGGTGTTGCTAATGACCTAAACTTATACTTGTAAATGTGTTAAAGGTCCAGTGTGTAATTTGAAGATAAAATAATTAGACTTAATTTATTTCATACAGTCTTCTGGTTGTATGAAATGTTGTTTTTAATGATCCCAGAATTAGCCTTTGTTTTTACAGAAGCACACGATTGACAAACTAAACATCTTTTGAATTTTGATTGCTAACTGGAGGCTACATTAGCCTTGTTTAGACTGCAGCCTAAAGCATATCCAACTGTTCACATTATATATAGAAAATGATCAGATCAGAGCTTCATGTGTCCATATTGACAGTTGAGTGATGGTAAATGGTCTGTATATATAGTGCTTTTCTAGTCTTGATGACCACTCAAAGCTGCTTTACGCTACAGTTTTCTCATTCACTCATTCACACAGCGCATCTTTGTGCAGCACATTTTTCTATCACTCTTTCATACCCGTTCACACGCTGATGGCCGGCACAGCCATCAGAAACAACGTGAGCTTGCCCAAGGAGACATCGGCTCGTAGACAAGCGGAGCCAGGAATCAAACCCACAACCTTTCCCAAGTGAATCAGGGAACTACTGTGGCCTTCGCACAACAGAAAGGATATAAACACTCTTTCACTTCATAGATCATTTGTGCATCAGGTTTTTGAGGACGAAGCCGTCCACAATCGTTTGTGTAGTAACACGTAGTGAAACAGAAGCTGAAGATGACGGCCTCCACAAATCAACATGTAGAAAAGGCTTTTCTAAGGATATGAAAACCAAGTGTTTTCTTTTTGTTATTTTAAAGACAATTACACGCTCTTACAAACATACTTAAGGGTAAGTTCTATATGTTACACACTGGACCTCTGACGTGTATTTTGACATCTAGCAGCCCTCGTGTCAGTCACACTGCAGGATTAACTGAATATCATCCTCACACCGATCACAAATACATTTCTCCATATTTAAATCACATCATCACATAATCACTTTACCTCTCCTCATCACAATGTGAGAGTGAACGTTCTGTTCAACTATTGCTGCTAACGAAACATGACGATGACATGTGTCGCTGTAAATTCACCTGCAGACGCCATAGTAGAGGTGCAGTGAAGTGAGTGGGCTTGTGCTGTGCAGTTAGTTCAGTGGAAATGCCGTCCAGTCCACGTTTAGCCGTGCTTTATGAAAACTGACAGTGAGACAGACTGTTTTTTAAAGAAAAACTAAACTAAATGTAAACCATGGTAAGTGAAGAATGCATGGTGTATAATTTTGTTATTTTGCTTTGACCTCAAAGGTGCCATTTGTTCTTGACCCAACAGACATCATTGTGTACTCACATGGATCTGGTGTAGTGTTTTATTTATTTATGTCATTTACAATAAATTAAGATTTTTTACAAACTCCAGAAGAGACTTTCTTCTTTCAAAAGTCGCCGTAACATATTCAGTCCAGTTGAAGAGCAGAGGCTTGAGACGCGTCACTTCCTTTCAGCTGTCGTCGTATCTCAGCGATGTGAGTGGGACTGACGCGGCAGCAGCCGCCTGGTGGATAAAGAGGCTTTTCAGAGAAAATACTGGAGAAAAGAACAGAGGAAAAACTGTTGATCTCACCTATTAAAGAAGCACCTTGGTTCATCCACGTATTACAGAGCTCAGCTATTGATGCTGATGTTTTTCCTGATTTCAGCCACCTTAGTATGAAAAAAAACAGGCCTTAGCTCAGTGTCTGTGCATAAAAGGAACAGATATAAAAACAGCCTGATTTGAGGAAATGACTCCTGCAACATCTACAGCTGTATTTTTAGTTTTCCTCACAAAACACAAAAAAAGATTCAACACTTCCTTCAGTCTTCAGTGTCACAACTGCAAAGTCTGAAGTGGTTGTGCAGAAAACTGACGACGATGGAAAGAAACTGAGATTTTTGGTTGAAAATAGAATTTGCTTACACTTTTTTGTGGACATGTGTGTCAGTGTAGATCAGCTGTGGTGAGATTTTACTATCTCTTCTTCCCCAATGTGAACCAAACACCTATCTAGTTTGTTTTCAAGCAAAACGATTGAAACAGGGTTGTTAAGCTGCGGTGGTGAAGAAAGCCTGGACTTTTACATGTCTCCACACAGACACAGACACATAACATAACATTTTTATTCTTTTATTTAAAACTCACTATATGACGACAAACCATAATGTAAACCCTTACAACACAAAGACAACCAACTAGTTAAAGATGCAGTACTACGGTTTTGGAACACAGGCTTTCTGTCTCAAGCCCTTCCCAGTAGATTAACACAGATTACCAGAGGTAATATCTCCATCTCTGAAATGTCTTACTGACATGTTTTATTGCACACAACCTAAAAGAAGTTCAACTTTCCACTAAAGGGTCACGTATATACATCTGCTTCATGGAAAAGCCAATCAGATCAACTACCCCAGCTTTAAGTGGGTCAGGTTTTAAACCCTTTGTGACTAAATGAACAAATATACTGTGTAGTGAAGCAAAAGAATTTGACATAAGATTTTTATTTTCAGACTCACCCCTGCTGAGTGTCCCACTCTTCTCCACTGTTGGGGTAAACCACCCAGCTCATGTCTGGGCTCAACAGGGATCCTGCACAGTCCAGCAGCGGCTCCACGAAGGCCGGACAACAGCAGTTGACTCCCACAGCCACCAGCTGCGTGGATCTGTTGGCGATCTGCACTGCATCTGTGAACGGGCTGCCGTCTGATATACACCTCCCATCCTTTTGAGTTTTTCAATACAGAACGTTTGAGGGGGTATTTTGAAAACAAACAGATCAACGTACTCTTCAGCTGCAGCACGTTACCTTACAGGAGAAGGAGAGCCAGGCTTTAGAGTTTGGAAACTCTCTGAGCAGCTCCACCAGAGCCGACGCCTCTTTGAGACTCGGAATTGTCTCGAAAGCAATTAGATCAGCTCCTGCTGCGGCTAAACACTCCACCTGTGACCGATGCCAAACTTTAAGATCCTAGGAACAGAAAAAAAAAATTGAGCACAAACAGGTAAACAGCAGCAAGGTGAGCAGCAATAATACAAGTACCTTTCATTCTCTAATTATAAGACATTATTAGGTGGTGATTGTTTTTTTTCAACATTGTGTGGGGGGGGGTACCTGCAATCGCCCTCTGGCCTTAAGTACTTAAGTATTTTATTTTTAAATGAATGCACTTTTCTTTCCGCTCACCTCAACACTCATCTCCTCTGCATAAGCCCCAGTGTATTCTGAGCCATTGTGCAGAAAAGCCCCGTATGGTCCAACAGAGCCTGCCACCAAGGGACGTCTCTGCTCTTTAAAGAAAGGAAAGCACAGAGACTGTGGGTCAACACAGCATAGGAAATATCAGAGTGTATATGGGAGTGTTTACCTGTTGGACGACTGTCCGAAACAAACTGCGTCACTGAATCTTTGGCCAGTTGAACACCAGACATAAGCAGCTCTCTGGCACTTTCAGAGCTCACGTCCATGTGACGGATGAATCCTGGAATACTGGCCTGGTATGTAGCCGTGGTGACAACATCAGCACCACTGAGAAGAAACCTGTGGTGATTGTTACAGCTATTTTTCAATTCTTCACATACAAACACGAACTCTACTGTTAAATCCGAATATTCCACACAGACATAACCTGTAATGAGCATCACGTATGGCCTGGGGATTACTTTGCAAAAGTCTTGCGCTCCACAGTGGATCTCCCTAGACGTGTGAGACACACAAGACATTTTTTACAGCACGTAAAAACTATTATGTTGAATGAAAATATCAAATGTCTAGTTGCATGATATTGATGATGGGAAATTATATGCACATGCCCTTTTTATGGGGCATGTGCATATGCTTCTTGAAGGTGTAGGGTAACCTAAACATTTGTTTGTATATGTTTGTATATGGCCCTATAATGAAAATTAAAGGTTCTTTTATGCAATACCTCATTTATGTATTTGTTTTGTGAGTGTATTGAAATCATTTCAAGATATATTTGTTTGGGACGATTAACCAAACCTAAAAATATCAAAACAATTGAGGAGGCTATCGACTGGATTGAGATGCAAGTAACGATTATTTTCATAATCTTCTAATCTGTTGATTATTTTCTTAATTATTTGAGTACTTTTGTCCATAAACCAAAATTATTAAATGATTTATTTCTTATATGGAGCATAGAAACCAGATAAAATTCACATTTAAGAACGTATATGTTGCCCTCTTTCTATTGTTATTTTTTATATTTTATTACATTTAGCTGGTGCCCTTTTTACTGGAAGTAAATAGCACTACATTTCATTATAATCAGCATTTGTGTACTTTTGGAATCGTTTTATGGACCACGAGTCTGTAGTAAAGTGTAAATAAAGGGAGTGTGTTATTCTTAGTTCAGTTTTATTTTGTTTTCAGCTTCAGTATATTGTCTTGATTACATGTATATGCTATTGTAAAGACAAACTAAACAGCATTTGTCTCTTTTGTACATATTGTGGAAGAATAAACTAAAATGTTTTTACCTGTAAATGAGCTCCTTGCGCCTCCAGCTCTGTTGCTAGTCCACCGTCCAGAACCAACGGTCCATTATCACTCAGATAAGGTTTAAGATGTGACCCCATTGGAAACCACAGTCAATGAGAGACGATGTGTTTCAATAGACTTTTGTCCAAACTAAAGACAAACAGTGGAGAAAATAAAGCACATAAAACTATCTGATTATGTTACAGTATGATTATATTATGATAGTACTTCCTTCACTACTTTCCACGTCTGTTATTGTTCCGGGTACTTCTTCTTCGCTGGAGGTTTTCAGGCAGCTGTCGACTGATCACTGTGTTTATCTACTGCCACCTTCAGGCCACCTTCAGGTCAGGCAACTGTAGTTATCTGGTGGTTAACGTAATGCAAAGAGAGAAGGACGACCATGGAAGTGTGTTTTATTAAGTATTTCAAATATATATAAACCATCGAATACATGATTCTCAGTCGGCTCCGCCATTTTAAAAACAACGGCCAAAACGTCCACAATTCGTCGAGGGCCGTTGGTTTCATATACAACATGTACGTACACAGCAGGTTCGTACAAATACTTGGTTTAATGAGTAATATGTCGTCATGGTTGTAAAGTTTGAATATTAGCCGTTGTTGTTTTTTTACTTGTAGTTTGGAACTGTTAAACTTGACTTGCGAGCTAACGCAATTAACGCAGGTGCGTTGTTGAATACGTGCTTTCTGTGGCCCGTGTGTGTGTGTGTGTGTGTGTGACCTCTCTGTTCCTGTGTGTGTGTGTGTGACGAGCTCGTACAAATACAAATAAACGTGTCAAGATTAATGTGAGAGTATGATAGAAGTACTGATAACAGTCATTTTAATATGTTATCAGGATCTGTGACCTCATAGTAGGAAAGAAGTTTTAACTCACTATCTGACAACAGACCATAATGTACACCCGTGGTTCCCAACCTGGGGTCCAAGAGATCAGAGATCACATGGGGGGGGGGGGGGGCACAGAACTTTGACTGCTCTGAGTTTGTGAGGTTAATATAATTAAAAAAGTTTTATTCTTGTGATACTAATTAAACATTTTACTGGATAATCATCGTCAGTATCATCCAAATAAAAACTATCATTTGTTTGGTCCACCTTTCCATTTATTAACCTATTTGTCCTGATCACGTTCCTGTTGAGTGAGAAACGTAAAAGTACCAAAGACTCACCGGGATCAAAAAAAGAAAACAAGGCAATACCTTGGTTTTGATTTAACGGAAGCACAGGACAGTTTTTATCTATATACATATATATATATATATATATATATATATATGTGAGAATAGGAACAAAAACCTAAACTTTTTACTTTATTCTTTTTTGTTTGTGCGCCCTGGACAGGGGTTCAGGTCGGGGGGGGGGGGGGGGCTGGTTTGTCCTGGACACAAGCAAGGGGGGCTTTAAGGAAAAAAGGTTGGGGACCACTGATGTACACCATTACAAAATAAAGACAGCCAACTAATCAACGGTGCAGTACCAAGGTTTTGGTATGGTGGCTTTTAAAACAAACATGCTGCTGACAATGTACAAAATAATGCTATTGATATTCATGCAAGTAGACAAGTGTATACACGTTTTTGTGTTTGTGTGTACTGCTTTGTGCTGACACCTCCAATGAAATGTGCCACACATGACAAAAACTGATTGTACAAACACTGTCATTTTTCAACATTTTACCAAACGATTACTAGATTAATCAAGAAAATAATCGACAGATTCATCGATTATGAAAAAAATGATTAGTTTCAGCTCTACACAGATTATTTATTGAATGTTTTTTGTTTCTTTAAATTAATGTTCATTTGTTTTAGATGCATAATGTATGTAGTCACAATGAAGCTATAATTAAAAGATTGGGCTTGATAGAAACAAAATAAAATGACATAAAATAAATTGACAAGAGTGAACCAAAAATGTAAGTAAAGGGATGAATAATTAAATTAAAAGCTAAAATAAAAAGGTAGTTCTTGATGCTCTGTTCTGCTCTCAGGTTTTCAGGAAGGTTTGTGAGCTGTAGAGCCAGAAAGACGGCGAACCCACGTGGCTCTTTGTTCTAAGCATAATTGTCTGGCAGGGGCAGGAGCAGTAATGTGTGTGTAAATGTGTACAGATGTCTGTGAAATGGTCGACTGTCGGCCTCTCTCTCCTCCTCAGTCCCAGGAGAGATGCTAATGTCTCTCTGCTGGAGTCAAACTGAGGAGCAGGATCAGCTGCCTCCTCTGAGGAGAGATGACGATGCTCGAGGCTCGTCTCTGTCTCTTCTCTTCTTGATATAACAATGGTGAACTGCAGATGCTTCACAGTGACTCACGAACATTCATTTATGATATTTCTCCTACATGTAATAAAATCAGTCAATCTACTTCTATAGCTCCGATCCACATGCAGCCAAAGTCTATTCTCCAGGATTTCCCTCTTGGGCCTATTAACCCCCACCACTTCCATCCATCCTCCCTCCCTCCAGGTATAGCAGCCTGTGATTTGCCCCCCTCCCCCCTCCTCCTCCCCCATCCTCCCCCCATGACTCATCTCCTTTATTATATCAAAGAGAGCATCATCCCAGCATCAGCAGTGTTTTCCTGAGGAGTGTCCCTGTGAAGGGAGTGAACTGGATCTACAGAAACATAAACAATAAAACCAGGATCATCTCTTTTTTCATCCTCTTAGTTTTATTTATCCTCATGTTTAAAACTGATTTTCTTTTTTCCCTTTTTTGCTGTGAGGATTGTTGTGTTTTGACTTGGAGAATACATTTTGGAGCATCATGAAAAGGTGTGAAAACGATAAGTTGCTCTTTTCCACTGTAACTCACACATTTGCTACCAAACTGTCTGTTAATGATTTCCTCTTTGTCTATTTCATGCTGTTTTTTTTATCTAACCAACTGTTTGTTTTCTGGTTGACTGGCTGATACATAAACTCCCTGTGAAACACTGGCTGCATGTTTTTATGATTCTATGGCTGATTATTTCACCTGTGCTAACACACTTACTTTTTGTTGTTGTTTGTTGTTATTCACAGGTTTCCTATGTTGTTGAATGGCCGGGCGCGGCATCATCATAATCATCCTGAGGATTTATAAGAAGCAGAGAAGCTCAATAGAAGAGGAATAATTAAAGAAAACTACAAAGAGCGCGGTACAGAAAGCTGGATTACAGGGAGCAAAGCGAAAGTCGAGGAAGGGTGTGAAGAGGAGGCGTGGCAACTGAGAGAGAGAGAGAGAGGGAGAGACGGAGAGGAGAGTGGATGCTGCACACACCCTGAGATGCTGTGCTGGCTCAGAGAAGACGAGATGTCGGTCCAGGAGCTGCTACAGAGGGTGCAGTGTGTCATCACTCATGTCGGTAAGTCATACGTGCTTTCCACTTTGTGTTTTTCAGACGGCAAGAGGGTGAAGAGATTTTGTTTTGTCTCCTCTGGGGAAAATGATGAGACATAGAGACGGAGTGTTTTCTTCTCCGTAACTGTCCCCCTGTGGTTTGCTAGAGAGTGTTTAGTGGAGGACATACTGGAGGACATGGTTGTGCCTCCTTGAATTCAAAATGTGAGGGGAAGAGCAGAGCTGAGCAGATCAGAGAGCTGCAGGGAATCACGTCCTCTCATCAGGACCACTGCGTGAGGAGGCATGCACACAGAAGGATGCTCTGCACATGGGAACAGGAGCAAGAAACAATGTCTCCAGGACACAACAGAGGAAGCACTGATTTAAGTTTTATTCTTGTGATACTATATCTTTTATTAGTAGTGCTGGATATCGACTGGATTGTGATTTACAACGTCCAATTCAATATGATTTCTAAATGAATTTAAATATTTATTCATTTAGGGATATTTCAGTGTCCATACCACTTTTGCTTGGTTATGGAAGAGTTTTTCACAGAATGCATCACTTTTACCAAATGTGGTTCTCTCTAACCTGGTGCATTATTGTAATGTTAATGTTAAAGTTAAATTTAAACCTTGACCCCAAAGTAGTTATAGTAATGTACCTTTTATGACCACACAGTTCTGTACTGTACAGTTGTAGCGGATAATTCAAACTCTGTTCTTGTTCAAAATATAAAGCCTTAAGCACATCATCAGGCCGTTTGCATCCATACTCTTTTTGGTTAAAGAAGTCAGTGATAAGATGTTGTTGTGGGACAATGGAAGATACAAACAAATAAAATGTCCTCTTGAGTGGACAATTAGAATATTAAAGGTCTAGCGAGATTGGTGCAGAGCATATAGGAATGGCATATAAAAAAATACTGATCTAAGGATTCCCTTTAAAGATTGGAGTTAATGTATTTTGAATGACTAGATATAATTTATACTCTTTTTTTTTTATTATCTGCTTCAGTTCTATCCTTTTAATGTCACCTTGTCTCCACCTGTCTCCTGCTTCTTTCCTCCTGCTGCCACCTTTCCCTCCTACTCATCGCCCCCTCCTTCGTCTCTCATTCTCTCCCACTCGTCCTTTTCCCACCCTTCTGCCTCCCCATCGTCTCTTCATCTCCCTCTCCTCCCTCCATCTTCCTTCCTCCCCCCTGTCGTCTTCCTCCTCCTCTTCCCGTTCTGTGTCCGGGTCGTTTCCCGGCAGCTAGGGAAGTAGGTCAATGTGCCACGCTGGAGACTTTCGCTCAGCGTCCTCCATCACTGCACTTCCTGTTATAGCACTGCAGCTCTGTGAGGGTGGGTGGGTGTTGGGGGCACTGTGCAAACCGTCACCATGGAAACTGAGCTAGCTTTTGCTAAGCCCGAGTCCCTGAATTGATTTATTGGTTTTCTTCATTTCCTACCCAACATGGCTGCTGCTGCTGCTGCTGCTGCTGCTGTTTCTGTATGAATATAAATGCAATGTACTGTGATTGATCACTGCATAGAGTTGCACTGTGGCAATAAGATAACATGGAGCTGGAGCTGACATCAAACTATAGATGCTAACGTTTCACTTTTGTGTGAGCACTTCAATAACATGACCTCACCACATGGTCTATCCAACTGTTTCTCTTGTTGTTAAAGAGCCGTTCTGTTTCCATTTAAATTTTTACATTCGGAAAATGTTTCTTACTCAACGATGTTGAACGTATTGTGATCAGTTTTATGGCTTTTTACACATAGATCACATAGATCAGACATGTCCAAAGTCCGGCCTGCGGGTATGTAAATGTTTCTATTAAAAACATCTTCACATTATCAAGTATGGCCCTCGATTAGATGATTATGTGTGACTGCACTAAGACACGTATGTGATAAGACTAAAAGTCTATCCTAGTAAAAAATATTGTAATCAGTCAAATATTTAAAGATAAATACTTTTAGTAGTATTAGCTGATTTAACATTTTTGCTCATGAGTTAAAGTTAAAGGTTTAAAACACTTTTTGAAGAGTGAAACCTTTTACACATCTAAGGTTAAACATTCTCAGCGTTTATATGTGTCAACTATCCAAGTGTGTTTGTGCAATTGTGTACAAACATCATATCCATATACAGTCTGGTTAACAAGTGTTAAACAACCCTGAAGATACATCTCTGGAATCTGCTGGTGGTTAGTGACCGACTGTTAGTTCAATGTGGAGAAGCTTCAGGGGATATTTACCATCTTGTCTTATGGGTTAGGGTTAGTTTTAATAAACAAATATATTATCATTACTTATTGACTTCTTTTGTTTTTAGTGGAAACTATTATCACGTTCATGTAGAAGGTCATGGTTTTACCCATTACCGGCTGTTAATGAGTTAGTTAGTTTGTATTTTAGTAGAATTACAGATTAACCCCAGACCTAGAGTGATTGTGTATAAGCCAGTCAGTTAAACTGTGTGTGTGTGTGTGTGTGTGTGTGTGAGAGAGAGAGAGAACAGTGTGTGGTTGTAAACAAGTTCAGAGAGCAGAGTAAACATTGTGATGGTGGTGGTGGTGGTGGAGGTGGAGGATCAGATCAGTGTAGCTCACTAACCAGCAGAGAGCTGACTCGCTTCACTTTACAGGACCACAGCACCGACATGCTTTAAATGGAACTGTCACCCTGTAAACTAAATGTCTCCTGATGAGGTGATTTTATTTTATAAGGTATTAGTTTTATAAGGTAAAACAAGCACATTTCACAGACTGACCATTTAGCTCTAGATACAAATCAAATGAACATTGAAAGCTGACGTTAGTGACGTTTTAATTTGCTTCATATCCCAACAGCTATTACTAATGTTTCGTCAGTGACATGGGTCTCTCATACCTCTTGTACACCAAAATAAGCAGGAATAAATTGGTTATTAAACATAGGTCGACCCACCAAGAAGGTGAGTGACTCAAACAGAAACATTTTGGATTGCTGCTTCGATTTTGCACATCTGAAAAGGATGGACTTCATCCTTTATTTTATTCTTTATTATTTTTGTATTGTTAAGCACCGTGAGCTGCCTTTTATATATGAAAAGTGCAATATTATTTGTCATATTATTAAAAGGCATAATCAAAATAAAGCTAAAATAAACCTGTGTCTATTGCAGAGTCATTCAACCTGGGAGAGAATTTAATCTTTAATCTTAATCTTTAGATGATAGATACTTTATTCATCTCACAGATTTCACAGCTCTCCTCTCACATTGTGTAAAAGAACGTCTGTGAAATGTTCACTGTCATGTGTAATGATAGACCTCTCATGTGGAGGATAAAGTGGTAGAAGATAATAAGATAATACATACATCACAACAATTTATTCCAGCTCCTCACACAAATCCTCACTGCTACACTAACTCCGTCATTGATCGTAACATGACTCACTGCACTCACTGTCTCTGATATTGGTGGCCGGTGACGTCACAGCAAAAGCATGTCTTGTAATTTCCCAGAATTCTTGAGTTCAACTCATAAATAATTCACCCGCTTGAAAATGGCTTCTCATGTCTCACTGAAGCATGCCACTGTTGTAACGAGAAGCAACGAGCAGCACACACACACACACACACACAGAGAGTCAGGAACACACTGGTATCAAAGGAGTGATTGTTGAGATCTCTGAGATTTTCAGTTTTTAATTTTGATCTCTCCAAAAAAAAAGTTCAAAAAAATAGATTCTCAAAGCTCCATCTTTTCCCTTTACTCTATATATGTTGAAAAAAATACCAAATAAACCCATTATTATCCAGTTTCAAGAATTCCAAAGAGAAATTTTTTTTTGACAATCTTTAGTAATTCATTAACAGATAAATTGATGAATTGTAAAATATGTGGTAGCTTTTAGTCAGTTTTATATTTTAATCAAAGTAATAATTCATTGTCACATTTATTAATTAATACGGCCTCCTACAATTTTCAAATCGCAGGAGGCACGACAAATGTTGTTGTTGTTGTTTTAAACACATCTTTGTTTCTCATGCATAATCACACAGTAATCATTTTAAATATGTGATGTCGGATGAAAATAAGAATAATTCAATCACCATTCACTCTTATATTGCGAATCAAAAATAATTGCAATTGGATATTTATTAATAATCATTCAGCCCTAACAAACAGACATACATTTAAATACAAACCCTGACATTTTACTTATTAAGTTAAAGCCCATGTGATTTTGTTTTTTGTGGTTTCTTTCTTATTTCTTAATTGATCCTATTAATATATAAACTTTAGTCAGAAAGTTTCTAAAACACTCACTTTACCCATATCTGCTGTAGTAAACCCCAGATGAAACATCAGAGTGGGGAAGGAAATATTGAGTACTACTAGTTAGCCAGTGTGTTGTCTCAAGACAACAATTCCCATGATCCCAATGTCATATAACTAGCGTTTCTGTAGTTTTCACTGAGAGTGGCAGCAACTACATACTGTGCAAATAAAACAGAAGTGATTTATAAATTCTATTATTTGCTGTCTGTAACATGATCATAGAGGCTCTTAGGGTTGATTGGACACATAACATTGGCCCGGTGAGTAAATTACACACTGTCCGATAGCTGCTCTGGGTTTGTAATATTACCCAGAGGCCCCTCCCACCAACCCCCCCATTCTTTGTTGTCATGACGTCAGCGCTGTATTCTTTCTGCTTCCCCTTCCTGTCTCTGATACAAGGGTGTTGGTGGGGAGGGGTCGCTGTGTCCTTTGTCTTACTCTCTGTCAGCTGGAATCTGGCCAGCCGTCCCACCATGTTCATAACAATAACAACGCAGCTGAACAATAGAACTGATCCAGTGGGCCACAGTGGACCTTCACGTGTGAACCAAGGTCAAATTAGCTGCTGGTCCACTCGCAGTTATTCTATGACAGAGCAGCAGGCTTTACCTGCGCTGCTGCTGCTGTTACCTGTGTCAGTGCCATCGCCTGTGTCACCTGCTGCCATCACCTGTGCCTCTTTCCACTGTCACTGTGGTGACTCTTTAGTCACAGCTGGTGGTGATATTGCTGATTCAACTGAAAAAGAATCTCACATAAAAGAAGTTAACATACGTATGTGTATATACACACATATATATATATATATATATATATATATATATATATATATATATATATATATATATAATTATTGTACAGTCAAAGTGGACAAAAATGATAACATAACAATACCCATTACACCAAACAGTAAATTATACATTTGAAGGTTTGAGAGGCCACTATTTTGAAAGAAAACATGCTTATGCATGTTTCTTTTATTTCAAAATAATGTTTCCTTTCATACCCAGTGATATCACTGTCCCTGACTTTTAAACAAACTAGTCACATTGTGTCAAAACTCCGATAATCAAATATAATCATAAAATGATAAGAATGTGTGTGTTTCATGACACGTGTGCTTTTGTTTGTACAAGTGATTTGTGTGACCGAGCACAGTGACTCCATGAATCACTTCCTGTGCTGTTGTTTCAGTTTGATACGATCTGTTCACACAGTGTACAGTAGCAGGAAGGGACCAGGCCATCGACTGAACCTTACATTGAATTGTACTCATCACGCTGAGCAGGTTCCTTGATTCAAAGAGAAGAACAGTCCAGAAATAAAGCAGGTTCTGTAAGGATTACTAGGAATGTTTAATTTCATAGAAAATCATACAGCAAAAAATAGACCGAGCTTCCCTCAGCCGGATAGTACAGTCTTTAAGTATATATATATTTATATGTATATATGTGTGTGTGTGTGTGTGTGTGTATTATAGATGAAGGGGCAGTAACAACCTAAATACAATACAAATAAAATCTATTATTATTATTATTACAGTGAATAACAGCTCTTTTCACACTGTCTGTTGTTAATTTCCTGTTGTTTTCTGTTCCCTTTTGTTTTGTGTAGTTTTATACAACTTTACACCTGTGTTTACTGCATCTAAATAAGAGGACCATATGATTACTTGTATGAGTGAGTGTGTGTGTATGTGTGTGTGTGTGTGTGTGTGTGTGTGTGTGTGTGTCACATACAGACAATGAGCCTATTGATTTATTATAGAAAAAAATTCTATTTTCAACAAAAGGCCTGTGACATATGTCCGGCCTCAGAAAGGCTGCTGGGTTGGGAGGAGGAGGAAGGAGTGGAAGGAAGAAGGGGGGTCCGTTTATTAGGGTTGTTGCTAGGAAACCAGAGACTCCAGATCAGGGGTCTCAAACTCAAATGACCTGGGGGCCACTGAGTGTCTAGTTGAAATGACTCATTACAACTTGCTCTAGATGCTAATGTCAACGCCACAGTATGATTCTGTGCCTTCAGACACGTGAGGGGTATATATTCTTAATTTTCAGAAATGTTATATAACTGATAACATGACTGACTGCATTTTGTGCCATATTGATATGAGTAGCAATCATTATCATATCATTATTTCGCAATGGTCGACACACATCTGATGTTTTGACCTTTCCTCACGGATCAGCTGATTATCATTGTCACTAGAGTGAAGTGGCGACTGACTTTAGAGAACAAGAACCCAAATGAACATGTCGTCCCAAGTGGTGTGTATGATCCTTGTTTCTGCTTGATTCATATTTAGATTCAGCATGTTTACATTTGTTTGAGTGCTGTCTCTCTCTGTATGTAGAGCACTGTCAGCTGCTGATGATGATTGTACATGCCCGTCTTTCATGTAATGTAATGTAATGTAATGTCTTTCTGTTTGGCCGTCGTGCAGCATCGGCTGTTGTTCCATTATAGCACGCTTCATGAGATGAAATGATCAGTTGCCGTGCACTATACAAGTGTTTCCTGGCAGACCATAGGCGGTGAGGATAGACATGTACACCTCCAGCACTGGCACCCTGAACACTGCTCTACCCTCTGTACTCCCGTGACGGCATAGCTACTCACTGCTCCAACACCATTGTGAAATTCGGGGATGACTCAGTGGCGATAGGTCTGATCTCCAACGACATTAGGCCTACCTGGAGGAGATGGACACACTGGCATCAGGACATCTACAACAGGCAGTGCATGATCATACACAAACAGTTTGAGCAGGACTGAACGCCTGAGGAAGAGCTTCTTCCCTCAAACCATGAGGTCACTAAACTCAAACAACTTATAAAAGCACGACATCCCACTGTGCAGTTTTATCTACTGTGTGTTTGTGCATTCACCAGGTACATACACATACTATATACTGTGTATATTCTTTTTCTCTCGCTAATATTTGTTAGCTCTTCTTATATTTTATATTTATACTTACATTATACTTACATTAAGAATGACAACCAAATGTAAAAATATAAAACATTTTAATTTCTATTTTTAAATTTCCACTCTTACAAGTTTAAATCTACAGAATTACACATTCTAATCAACAATATGGAAGTTTGCAACGTGTGTATGGACACATTCACAGAGGATGGACACGTGTGTGGACAGTGTGTCTTTGTCTGGAGGACATGGTACATCATGTTTTATCACAAACGTGCCATTTCTTTTCTTATGTGACTGACTGAGAGAATGTGTCCACAACATGTGAACATGAAGACACACGGCGGAAAGAAAGGGGGGGCGGGGTGGGGGGGACAGACGGGAAGGAAAGTTCCTGCTGTCTGAACCGAGTATTGTTAAGAATAATTGTCTAAACTATGGTAGGAAAGAACTGAGCCGCTCAGCTGGTCACAAGGCTCAGACCCCTGTCCCCCCCCTCTCTCTCTCTCTCCCTCACACACACACTCCCCTGTCTCCTCAGTCAGTCTCAGTAAAGACAAGGGCTTGTCCTCATCCTGCAGTACTGAAGGTGGACTGGACTGTGGTGTCCCTGCTGAACCTGTCGTGAGTGTGTGTGTGTGTTATGTTGCTGTGGACATTGGACTGGGCGCTGGTTTAGCTGCTACGCTGTGTGTGGATTACTTCAGAGCAGGAACAGCAGCAACATGGGATCTGTAATATGTAAGTTAGTGTCACTGTGTGTGTGTCTGCATGTGTGTGTGATGGACACACTTAGTGTATCTAATGAGTTTGATGAAGAGAGAGTTGGTCAGGATGTTTTGTGTGAGGTTGACTCAGTGATACTCAATAGGTCTGAAAGGAGTATTTGGTCCCTCTGATGTCTCCTGGACTCAGGGGGACATTCTATACAGTGACGTACAGCGTGTTAGAGGGAAAATCGGGGACATGAGCAGCACCACTTTATTGATGTCCTTTATTGGTGTTGTAATACAAAACATATATAGTGTACAAGACAGGTAGTATTTACTGTATATAGATGTGGAAATTGATACAGTGATCATCACTATGTGCGGTCAATAATAACCAATGGTCCATCAATCCAGCAATTCTGTCATTACTGATGCATTTCAAGAAGATCATATAATGACTCATTACAATATTTGTCTATTGAAAGAATACAACATGTCCTTAATAGGCTGTATGCCATTATCCAGGCATCAGCTTCTTAATCAGTCACTTAAATTCCATTCATTCTTGTGATAATAATGTTTTAATGATCTCCTGCAGCTGTCAAATTGTTCAAAATGCCATATTTTTGATACATGACACCAGCAAACTCAAAGTCAGGCCACCGATAGATAGACTTTACTTTTATTTAGGGCTGCAATGATTATTCGATTCATTGATCATTTGTCAATTTCTAAATGAATTGTCTTATTTTGATAGTTGATTATTCAGTTTTACAAACAAATGAGAACATCATAATTGCGAGGTTTGGGAAACAACAATCAATATTTTTCTGACATTTTATGGACCAAACAAATACTGGATTCTGGACTTATTGTAAGTCGCTTTGGATAAAAGCGTCTGCTAAATGACATGTAATGTAATGTAATGGATTCATCCAGAAGATAATCGTCAGATTAATCGTTTATGATTATATTTGTTAGTTGCAGTTTCACTGTTATTGTGCAAGTACAATGAAATTAGGTGGCTGTCAACAGACTTTAGAAAATATAGGTTTAAATAGAAACTACTGTATAGTGCACTTATGGCTACGGGATAAAAGCTTATTTGTTTGTGCTTTCATGGCTCTGCAATGTGTCACATAGGGCAGGGACCATTTTTGGGGTGGAATGAGTCTTTTACAATGTTTGCACATACACATATTGTGTTATTAATACTTTGCCAAGTGAACACACACACACACACACAGACACACAACTGTAACTGTAGCTCAACTCTGAACTTGTTCCAAACAGTGCAATCATATTTGACACATGTCCTCTTTCCTACACCGTCTGTCTTTCACAATTGATTTTCAAATACTCGAGGAAACCCTGGGATTTGTCCCTGTGACTCACACCAAAGGTCACTGAGAGTGAGACGTGTCACATGTGCAAATCTCTGCTTATTCTCTGGGCATTTTGTTGTGTTTGAATTTGTTCATTAAAGACAGTGATTGACAGGAAATGGGGGTCAGAGAGGAAGAGGATCACAAGACAATGGTCCAGCCAACCTTCTGCTCCATATTGTACAAGTGGCTGTCGAGTCATATGTAATGTTGTTTTACCTGCTAAACATAACTATTTCAGTTTTTATATTATGTATTATTGTATTTATATATATATATATATATATATATATATATATATATATATATATATATATATATATATATATATATACATATATATATGTATATGTATATGTATATATATATATATACATATATATATGTATATGTATATGTATATGTATATATATATATATATATATATATATATATATATATATAGGCATGTGAACGAGGGATTGGATGATGAAAAGCAGTAAGTCGATCATGGTGTTCTATTATTTGAATAATCGTGAATAATACACATAAGTGAAAATGTACAGTCAACATACAGTCCTAGTGCTTTATTTAGAAGTGTCACAAGGGGGAGCCTTTGTCTTTCCAGTCACTCAATTTATCATATTTCAGTGACTACTTAAGAGAAATATTTTTCACCTTTAAATATTCACTTAACAATAATTATTGTTCGTGAATCGTAATTACTTTGATCAGGATCATTTCCCCATAGTTCCCATGCTTAATATAGACTGTACAGGGAAGGGAAGGTCATGTGTGAATGTTAATAGGATTTCCCTTCTATCTCAGAGATTATGACAGAGGAGTAGAGACGCAGCTCGTTGTCCTACAGGGACACACGTGCAGGAAGAGCTGCAGTGGCATTGCTTTAGGGGAAAGAAGCTGTGGGTGAGTGTGTGTGTGAGTGTGTGTGTGAGGCAGCGGTTGTCTCTGCTGCAGAGCAGCGGCCAGGCTTCATACACTGTAGATGCAGTAGAGAGGAAAACGCTCACACACGCACACACACACACACAATGGCTCCTCTCAGATGAAATGAGGTGGAGACTGTGTGACTGGACATGGATGCTCAAGACAGGCTGCGATCACTGAGCCTCCCGTCCGTCTGTCCACACTGTGGTAAATATGGCCGAGCTTATTCCACCGTACGGATCTCTGCGGCTGAGATGGAGTCGTACTTCCACCTCCTGGGAGTCTGTCAGGAGACTGAGTCTGCTGTACGACAAAGTATGTCCGTATCCGTCCACTACGCATGTCAGTCTGTGTTTTGCTTGTAGTTACTAGAGCCTGTGTGAAGTTTTAGTTTAAGGCCTAATAGAGCATTGCAGCCTCTGCCCAACTTGTGAACAGCTCTGGTTTCGTTCATTTCCTCCAATGAAAGCTACAATGTAATTATACTAAGTGTAAAAGAACCATACATCCCATAATTCATTCCCACTGATCTATGGCTTCTTAAATGTAACCTTGTTGCTAATGTAGTGTTGCAGTATATTATAGTTTGTGTGAAGGGAACGTCATGGCTGCTCTGTGGTCTGTGGTCTGTGGACTGTTACTGTGTAGTCACACTGAATGAATGCTATAGACGTTTGTCAAGTGACCAAATTACAGTATATGTAAAATGTATCATGCCAGGTGGGCAGCTCAATGATGATGAAGATGATGATGATGATGATAGCTGTAAGGGTCAAATGTGTTGTCGTGTCACACATGCAAATTGGAATATCACAATGATTATTGCAAAATGACTGACATCACTGACAGTACGACGTTGTGATGGTGTCTCAGAAGAAACACAAGTTGTAGTTTATAGTAATACTACAGCACTTTTCATTTGAGTGTATGAAGAGCATCAATCAGAGAAAAGAAATAGCCTCTCCTATTTCCCATCCATCATATCCACAGATGTAGTAGACTCGAATTGCACAGAAATGATACGACTGCATGTCCGTGTCACGTTCAGTGTGAACACGGTAATGCTGAACCTTGTCCTAATGGCTGACATGGCCTGTAATTCACTTTTACACCTGAGGATTGTGAAGAAGTATCACAAAAACATTACTTTTGTTAAAGGAAGTTGATGTCATAAAGATTTGTAGCATCTGTAGAAGTACTTAACGTTTGTGTGTCATAATCTCATAGCTTGTGGTGAGTTGACCTTGGATGACTACAGTATACGTATGATAATGAATGTTTTACTCCTGTGTCAGACTGTTGAGCTGTATAAGCACTAGTCACAAACTGCAGCTGAATGTTTGACGTTACTGTTGGACAAAGGCATGGGATGATGATGATGATGATGATGATGATAATGGAATTTCATGAGATACACAAACAAAGTAGATATTCAGGGCTGTATGTTAGCGAGTTACACAGCATTTTCTGTCCACTCACACAAAGCAGAAACTATTTTACCTTGATTTAATTTACAGTTTTACATCAAACAGAAAAGCAGAACCTGTGTGATGACAGATTACACGTGTTGTTTCATTGTTGGCAGTTATTTCCTTTGACCTGATGTAAATGTTGTGAGTCAGAAAAAGGTTGCTGATGTTGCTCTCCCCCATCCAGGAACAGCATCAGTATTTCAGTAAATATGCTTGAGTCAATAAAAAGAAACTGAACAAGCAGATTACCAATCACATTGTGCTGACTCAGCAGTTTAGTATATGCTCACACAGACTCCTCCAGAATAAAAGTCCAGAGCAGCTTGGTTTCTCATTAAAGTTTTGAAAGTATATGTAACTCAGCACCAGTCAGCACACAGGCTTACTGACTCACTTCACTTCACTCACATAATCACTACATTCACCACCAACACACCATCTGAAGATGTGTTCAAGGACCAGCCGTGTTTCCAGTAAAGCTTAAATCCAAGTACTTAACACTGTGAGTGTTGTGATCCCTTTGTGCTGAATGTGAATGAAAGTGTGTCCCACTGTTCTACATTAACACAAACACAGGTTATGGGTAAGTGTACTTGCTCAGCATCAAGTGTCCATCTGTTAATAAACAACAGTGATGTACATGTTCAGTTTTCTCTCTGATCGCACACACGTGTCTGAGACAGTTAAGAACCCTAGTATAACATATTTTAGTATCCTGCTGCTGCAGTTTCATGATAAATGAAAATGTTTTACATTTTTTTAACTCTAGATTCTGCACAGTTGTGTCATTGTTGACCTGCAGTTACTAACGTGCTAGTAAAAGTGGTGCCTGTTCAGTTGTAATCACAACAATCAACCGTGATAAAATGTCCTAAGCGGTAAACAGCATGTCTCCTGCTTTCTGCGGACAATGTGTCCTTATGCAATTTAATATGCTTTTAAACTAAAACTTAAAATGGCCCAAAGACTCCATAATATCTATATTTATGGTAAGAGACAAATCTTTTTTTTTGCATCAGGGAGAGAGAATACTCATAATAAGAGAATACATCATTTTAGTTGACATTTAAAAGTGAAAAACAAGAATTATACATTGTCCCATGCAGTCAGACAAGTAGCCTGCGGAGGATAAAAATAGTTCAGATGGTTCCAATGTCCCAGAATGTTTTTAATTTTTTATCTCAGAAACAGCTGATGTACTGTAGCACTGGGCGATATGGCCCAAAACATTATCATGATAAAAACCAATAAAAACCAGTTGCTATCAATAATTATCACAATAAAATGTCACATGATAAAAAGAGTGAAAAATAAAGCTAATGAATTGTGTGTTTTATCTACAGAAAACAACAAACTCAATTATCACTTATTATATTGGTATTAATATTTTGAAGATTTTTTTATGACATTAATATAGAAGAAAATGATTTTGTGACACATGTTTAATTTAATTATTGCCGCAGCCTTAGTTGATGTTATTGTCATTTAACAATTCAAGTGTTAATTGTGAACATATGAGTTACTGCTGGTGAAAATCTTACCTTATCCAAACATAGTTGTGAGCCACAGTTTACATGTGTGTTACAGTCGCTTTGTTGACTTCATTTTAGACTGAGGAAATTTGACTGTAACTGTCTGAGTCACAATTTAATCAAATCTAATTAAAAACACATCAGCAAGCTGTGCTGCAGCAACTTGTCTCTGTCTCGCGGGACTAAGGCATCACGCACTTAAAATAGTCTTCTTCTTGACCTGAATGACACCTCTGAGTGTGACATGGAACACAACAAAGGCAATTACACTCACATACAGTACACTAACCCAAGTGCACATGTTGTTGCATAGCACGGCGATGATTACACATGTGTATATGTGGGTCTCTAGTGGGTTCAGACTTGTTTTGCAGCAAAAACATTGTCTGGCATGTGCCTGTTTGTCAGGAGTGTGTGTTTTATGAGGCAGTAATAATATTCATTAGAATAGTGCACGTGTGTGTGTGTGTGTGTGTGTGTGTGTGAGAGAGGCCTGTTTTCAGCAGATCCTGTCATTAGACATCCTCTGATTGTCTTCTTGCACTGACGCCTTTTTCCTGATGACCAATAGGAACCCTCGACCCCCTCCCCTCCTGGAGCTTGAGGAATGATCACCCCAAAATAATACACAGCACACAGTGTGTGTGTGGGATAGGTTCTCACACTCTAAGTAAATCAAATAAATAATAAACTAAGTTTTCGATAAATCCAATAATATCATGATTGAACCTCAGTTGTTTAATGGTTTGAATTCATTGGCCCTGGATGAGATTAGCCTAGAGAGAGAGAGACAGACAGAGAGAGACAGAGAGAGAGAGAGAGAGACAGCTCTATCAATGTGACTCCACCACAGGGAGGCAGAGGTTTGTGGTTCCTTGGTTACTTTGTGCTGTGAGAACTGTGTGAACATGTGAGAGTCAGTCAGCAGCACAATCGGCTCTG
Organism: Solea solea; assembly: GCF_958295425.1. NCBI lineage: Eukaryota > Metazoa > Chordata > Actinopteri > Pleuronectiformes > Soleidae > Solea > Solea solea. The sequence goes on along the minus strand of NC_081142.1, from coordinate 1,554,109 downwards.
AGCAGATTATCTTGGTTCCTATAACAAAGCCTCATTTATTAGGTTATATACTTCATGGAGGCTCATGTGTGAGGAAATGACCACTGACTAAAGGAACAAACACAACATACACAAACACTGAAAACATATCACAGCATTAAAGACGGTTCAGCCTACAGTGATAGAGGTCAATTTTAACAATATGCAGCAACTCATGATTATTGGGACAACATAGCAGCATACAGTATATAGTTACATGTTTAACAACATGGATTACAACATGTATCGCATGTATATATAAAAACTGCCTTTTAAACATGTGTAACTACATGTATAACTAAATATGTAACATGTATAGCTACATATAACTCCACAACAGATTATAAAACATGTATAACAACATATTTAATATGTGTGGAAGGATATTTGTAACTTCATACACAACTACAGATGCGGGTGTTTTAAATGTTAAATAGATTTAATGTAAATCTGGTGAAGTTGCACTTGAGTCCATCATGTGCTCCATAAACTTTACTTCCACAGGCTGTTCTTATTTGGCAGCTCCACACACACACACACACACACACACACACACACACACACACACACACAGAGCGCGACTCAGCCCCCTCTCTTTCTTCTCATTGGCTGATTCTCTGCAGCTGGAAAAACTGACCACAGACACATGTAACTGCTCAAACACACAGCTCAGACACTGCTCCAGCTGTTTTTGTCTTCCCGAGTATGATGCCAAGACAGAGAGCGAACAAAAAAAACAACACCAAGAAGCAGAAGCCCGAGGACAGGATGAGGAGAAATGTGACAGTGATGATGAAGAAGATGGAGTGTTGCCTTCACTGGAGTCAGACACCATGAGATTACCTTCGTTAAACTGGATTACTGCTTTTCCTGGAGGGATTTACATCCATGTCTGTGACTGTGTTGAAGCCAGGGAGGAGTTAAGATGGAACACGCCAAACACATTATCGGTAACCTGAAAACTTTAAGCACACATGAAGATTCTGTTGTCACTGCGGTGTCTGCCTCTGTGTGATCCACCCAATTTAAAGCAACTGAGTTAAACACAGCAGCAGATTTACACTGTAAACAATCATGTCACCCACACACACACACACACACACTTATTTCTGTCTGCCTGCTGTCATCATGTTTCCATTTCATTAGGGTTTTCCATCACATTCTGCTGCTCGGCCGGTTTCACTTGCTAATTATTTCCCTTTTTTACGTTTTGAATGTCTTCTTTGGCTTTAGCTCACTGTTCTGCTCTGTAAAAATGTAAATGGACGGTTATTAAAGCACTTCTCTGGTCTTAAACCTGTAGAGCATAACTTTTAAATACAAACAAATGCTCGCTGCTTTCAAACCGCTGTCAAATGAGTCCACACGATGCCGTTTAAGCAACACCAGCAGAGTTTTGGTGAGTTTCTATAGAGTTCTCTCTCTTATACCACAATGTTTTTACAGTAGCCCAGAATGGACAAATCAAACACTGGTTCTAGAGAAGGCTTTTTTTTAATCTGAAGGCCTCTTGAATGTTCAGTTGTGTAGATCTTTTAGAGAAAACTCAATAAGGCGAGTTGTGGAAGTGAAAGTTGGAGCTGCGTTGTGTAACTTTATTATTCTGCCTGTCTTTGTTGATAGTATTGCTCTGTCAAGCATTACAATCAGACCTGACTGAGGGAGCGTTTGTGTGTACACAGCAGCAGCACAGGGGTGGGTGGAGACAAGAAGCAAATATCATAATAACTGAGTTTTTGAGCAGAATAATTCACTTCTAAAACCTTTCATCTGCACTTCTTTGTGTTTTCAGTCACACACATGTGGCCAGGTAACACGAGATGGGCTTAGTCAACAGACATTTGTATTTGTGATATAAAGTAGTGTATATCATAAGTTATATAAAGTATATCATTTACATTAGCTGCTTATGGAGTTGTGTGTTGGGTCTCCAGAGGTCACTCTAGTGATTCTTCTGCCAGCTCCTTGACTCTAATCTCCAGATAGTGTCACATGTGAGAACACAGCAGGAGGAAACTCCAAATAATCCACGCTGTCTGCGCCTTCTCTTGGATTCTGTTGTTGTGAACATACCTCAGCGTGACACTCTCCCACTGTGTTTGTTATACTGTATGTGAACAACAAACCCTCATCTCTGGACATTACCCAGAGTTCCTGTTAGAAAAGAGTTAAACACCATATGCTTGTGTAAATTGTGGGAGGTTGGACACGTGCTGACCTCTGATATTCAGTGTAAAGAAGTTAGAACTGAACTGAAGACTTTACAAAACGTCATTTGTTATATGTGGACATTAAGATAAAAAGCAGAAATGGAGTGATCCGTACACATGATTATTCTAATTCGTACTGTTTTACAGTGATAAGGATTTTCTTTTACACACGTACACACACACAAAACCACACAGTGCAGAATTCTTTTTGTGGACACTCAAAGACATAATGCATTCCATAGCCCCTAACCCTTACCTGAACCTAAACCTAATTCTAACCCTAACTCTAAAACCAGGTCTTAATCCTCAAAAAGCCTGTTAAAGTTGTGTGGACCAGCCAAAATGATGCTGTTGTTTGATTGGAGAGCTGTGTGCAGTGCTCTTTGTTTGACTGCAGTTCATTTAAACTAAGACCTTTGCTTCCAAAGTAAAAATAGTTGGATGAAAGTGGTTCAGTGTGTGCATGCTGATGCGGTGTGAACAGTGGCAGGGTGTGAGATCCTGCTGCTCAGACAGATGATGTGTGTGTGTGTGTGTGTGTGTGTAGATGGAGGGTGTGAGCGCGTGTTTGCACCATCAGTGTTACCATGGAGATTAGACCCCTGACATCTCGGCAGAGAATAAGTCATGTGTTTTACTGTCTGACGTCACAGTGGCTTCTTTCTTCTTCTTGTTTCATTAATGAGCTGAGCACATTTACACGCATGTTACATGTTCAAAGATAACAAAGTGTTGCTCTCTTCATACGTGTAGTCTTCAGTTCATTTGGGTGAAGACAAAGAGCTCCATCTGCACACAGGACAATGTTTCTACGTGAAAACACGCTGTTTGTGTTGCTGTACGCCCACATATGGACAGACAGACGGGGTGGAGAGTGACTTTTGACTCCACCCAGAGATGGAAACACACCCTCACATACGTCTCATGTCAGGTTAGATTAAATAAAACATAGTTTACATTAGGGAAGTAGTGACAGAAATAAGTGTGAGGTAAGACCAGAGGACTCTTTCAATATATTACATTATATTACAAGTCATTTAGCTGCCCCACCCCTTATATTCATATGTGAGGCAGCAGGTATTCTACTGCACTTCTATTGTTCTAATATTCATTCTATAAAAGCGGCTGCATCTCATCAGTCCTCGTTCTAAAAAGTGTACTCAAGAATAACAATAAAAATACAAACAGATCATTGGAGATGAATACACAATGCAGCGACACCTTTATGTTTGCTTAGCTCACTGTTTACACTCATTCCCACTCCCGTGAATAACAATTATACAACTTTCACAGAGATTCAGTTTAATCTTAGAGTCAGTTTAAAACTAAAACAAAAAAGTTTTAAATGATTCAGTGAGAATGTTTTTAATTGGCATTCACCACCAGGTCAAATTACCCCGCAATGCATGTGGGTATTTATCAGCTCTGATCAACATGGTTTTTTGGATCAGTGGAACGATTGATTCAAAGCGGGACCAGAAGTGTGACTTTGTGGTGCATTCATGATATCACAGTTTTAACATCAGAGTGCAGAACAACCACTGCCAATGGGAATTATGTTAATAACTTTATTTAGCTGCTTCACCCGTGTTCAAAATCCCAGGTATAGAGCTCCAGGTGGCTCAGTTGCTCACACTACCATATTGGCAGGAAAAGCTTCTGAAAAATGAACAGTGCCTGTTTCAAGCTTTAAGAGTTCACTGCACACTTTAAATCACTTTAAACCTGCCGGACTGACTATATGTGACACTTACAACACCTCTCAAATAAACTTTCCCACATTAAACTCAGGAGAACACTTACACAAGTTATCATCCAGATTCTCAGCTTCCCAGTCAATAGCTCAGGGGAAACTTAAGGGAAACTTAACTATGATTTACAATGAGTGTGTCCTTCGCTTTGATAAATAGAATACAGGTTTGTCACAATGTCATAGTGTGTCTCAAAATACAGTAAGTCTTGACCAGTAACATGTGCTTTCATGGCAAGTTACATTTCTGCTTAACTTCCCCAAAGGGGAAAAATCTAAACGCCAAATTCAGCCTTGTGATTCAGTTTCTGATATGAAGTAATAACTGTACCATCCCTCTTCATTACACTACTCGCTTCGAGTAGGTTTTATACCATTGATCCACCTCTGCTGTCCTCGGTATCTTTCGTGAGCCAGTGAAATGCTTTCCTGTTAGTCTCAGACTGTTTCTGCATCCTGGTGCACGACAGCTGTCCATCATCTTCACAGCCAGTAAAGAGAGGTGTTGCCTCACATATTTGCCTTGTATATATTGAATATAGGTGTCTACAGATGTGAACAGCATCGCTTCCTGCCAAAAAGACATTGTTTTGGTTCTTAGTGTTGCATAATGGGATTGTGTGATGTCAGCTGTCACAGCTCTATACCCACTTAACATTTATTATATGATTTATTATTTTTGAGGAAAAATGTTCTATCGTTATTAACTCTGTGGAAAATTCACAACAATTTAAAAAAACAAACAGCTGCAGCAGTAAAGTGTGTATAGTCTTGTAGGATCTTCAGTGAATAAATCACTGTCTGTATGATAAACTCTGTTTTTAAAACTTGGGTCAGTCAGCAGACACAGATACTAAGAACAGAGGTGCATTAATATTGAGACAGTTCATTTTCAGTCAATGCACCATCATGCAAAATGACCCAAGTAACAAGGTAGAGCCAGTGTTGAAGCTCGTCTTTATTCTCACTGACAGAGAAACGTCTGTTCACAAGCTTCATGTTTAACCCTCAAACCAGAGTGGGTCTCATTTACAGACCACAGTCTCACATCAGACAAATCTGAGGAGGCTTTGTTCTCATTTCCTGTACATACACACACACACACACACACACATGTATATATATATATGTATATATGTACAACTGTCGTGAAGTAGAAGAGTGGAAACTTTCAGGGAGTTTTTGTTCACATTTGATCCAAATCTACTGTAAATCTAGTTCATTTAGATTTAGATTAATCTAGATCATTTAGATTTAATCTAGATCTAAGTAAACTGCAGATTTTGTCTCTGATGTTAATGCTTGGCAAAATGACCCCTTTACTAAATGATACAGTATTCATAATGACGTCACTATGACATACTGTAGATCTTCAGGTCGTGCTGTGTCTTCTCTGCTTGATGCCATTTTCTGACCTCTTCATGATTATCATCATATGATCAGGAATGGTTTTCTGAACATCAACATCAGTTTTTAGTTGTGTAGCTGATGTGTGTGTCTTTTTCACAGATGAGATCATGCAGCAGGAGATCAGGCCCCTGCTCGCAGTGGACATCATAGAGCAGCTCCATCGGCAGTTTGCCTTGCTCTCAGGTATGTAACATGATCCCTGTCCCTGCAGTCCAACTTTTACACTGTCCTGCTGTCCAACTGGCATCCCATTGCTCCACTGCAAAACTGTCCCACTGTCCTATCATCTTGCTGTCGTACTGCACTCCATTGTCTTTTTTTCAGACTGTCCCCGTGTTCTACTGTCCCACTTTTCCCCATGCTTCTGTCCTTATGTCCAGCTGCCTGACTGTTCCACTGTCTTATCATCCCACTGTCCCATCAACCACTGGTTTACTGTCCCTCTATTCCACTGTCTGACTGTCCCACTGTCCCCTTACTGTCCTGCTGTCATTGTCCCCACCTTGTTTGTAAATTAAAAGTCTGATTGATTAGAATCATGAAAAGAACTATAACGTTAGTTTGTTGTTTGTCTGTTTACGTCTCAATGACTTTGTTTTGAGAAAAACAGCTGGTCCACATTGAACAAATACATTGATTTCCCTTTGTTTACTTTTAATTTCCTGGATAAATGCCTGAAGGAGTTTCTCTGATGTCAGACGTCACACCAGGATCAGAGTTTGTACACAGTGTTCAGTTTCACTGAGCAAACACTTTCATTCCCTCTGACCATGACCTGATGTTTCTCCAACTTACCTTTTTATTTCATTGCGGAAAGTGTTTGAGG